>NC_060142.1:15480951-16106587 GCF_021461385.2 Schistocerca piceifrons | reverse complement strand
TGCTTCCCGTATACCACACGTGGCTCAAGCACTACCAGTCCCAAACCTCCTGGCCCGACGACTGTTGATGGCTTTCGGCTCCTTCGTCAGCTCGTGGATGTTATTCAAGGTGCAATATGAATCTCTTGCACTGCCACGAGATCGTGGCTGGGTGGGACTCATCCACGTGCCGACTCGTGTCAAGGCAGTTTACGTCAGCTCCCAACTGCCCGCAGAGCCTTACTAGCCTCCTGCTTCACAACTTTGCGCCGGCCTCCTTGTCCGCCCCAGTACTGGTGTCGACCATTCCAACCCCCTTTTATTACATCCAACGATTTTTCCTGGAGTTCAGCTATGTCTACCGGTCCTTCCCACTTACACGTTTGTACCTCACGAAAACAGTCTCCGAATTGTTACAACAGTGCCGCCCGTCCAACCCCATCGAACGTAAGTATCCACAGTACGTGTGGCGACACATATGGAAGGCGATCCACGCGCGTTTTCTCGAATCAGACGTTCTATCAGCGTGGTACATCACCGTGAATGGCAAACAAGTTAACCGAGATCGTCTGCACCGCATCCATCTCGCCGATTCATCCCTCTGCACCCACTGTGGAGTGGATGACACGGATGTCCACCGGTTCCACTGTGGCACAGCGCTAGACGTCTGGACACTTGCGCGGCGAATTTTGGCGTTTCTTACTCGCCAGACACCAGCTCAGATCGACGTCCACATGCTTTTGTACCCCGATAAGACTTTCCACCCCTCGGCCAAAATTCACTCTGTGGATTGGATCTGTGGCCACACGATCCGCTATCTTTTTACTTCTGGCAACAAGTCTACGCTAGGATATTGGACTTATCTCAACGAACGACACTGCGTCCTGATCCGTAACCCACGCTATAAACAATATTTTTCCAATTTCTTACGGAGCACCATCGATGACCCACCTCGTAGCTGGAACGTCCAAGCCCTGAGAAGCTGAAAACTGTATTAACCGAACCGAACTGAATAGATCTGCTACCCAGAATGCATGCCTACACAATGAGAAGCCACGCTTGGACGAGCTGGCCTGTTGTAGGCGGAGACACTTCAGGCGCTCCTGTAAGAACTGGTCTTTAACTACAAGTCGCACGACGACTTTCTATAAAATAAAATAAAATAAAATAAAGAAAACTTTTCCTTATTTATTCCTCATAATTTCTTCTTAAAGGAAAATGAAATCTGATATTGGCTTTGAGAAACGTTTTTTTGTTCCACAAGATTGCTTCTTCGCCATCAAGACGAAGGAGACTAATTTGTGTTTACTGGAAGGAGAAACCAGTATAAATGGAGTATTTGTTTTCTTTTTTTTAACAAAAAGGGTTAGCTGAAAAAAATGGGTCTGTGGTGATGTGCTGACCTGTGGAAAAGCATACGTTGTGGTTTGCATAAAAAAAATAAAAATAAAATAAAGTAAAAATAAAGAAAAAAACAAAAAAGTGGTAAAATGGCTAGCATTCTTGCCGAGTACTCAAGGAGACCCTGGTTCAAGTCCCAGCCGCGGTATAAATTTTAATTACATTAACGTAGATGAAGATGAGTCTCAAATTTCTAGAGGAAAATTTAATCGAAAGATATACAGATCTTCATGTTTGTAATCACTGAGCTAAACAAAAGTGCATTATACAAACAACAACGTAAATATGACTTACAAAAGTTTTCACGGCGTTTTGTTTACCCTTACCATGATACATAAGGTTGGGTTAGGTAGGTACCTAAACTTTTATCCACTTTCAGTGCAAATAACCGAAGTCATCCTTAATACAATGGTAATATTCTACCATTACTGCTACTTACTACCACCTTTCGTCACTATATACATTACTTCAAATCTCTGTTTACTCCATCAAAAGACTCTTAACAACGTATCTGCAAAATTTTGCTTATGTCAGTTCAAAGTGAGCATTTTGGATGGAATGTTGGCGAGAGGTTCTGTTTTAAATTTCCTGTTTACATGTCCTCTCACTGGAACAAGGAGATCACACGGTAAAAGTAAGATTTGAAAGCAGGTCATAAACTGCTTGTATAACCAAAGGAGATAGTGGGAGAGTGCCAATGCCACTTACGTAACAAAATGGACATGATTTATTTCAACAATTTTAAGGAAAGGGCATTATATACACTGCTGGCCACCGTAAATGCAACACCAAGAAAGACAAGAGGTAGCACAACAAAATTTATTCTGTAGATAACATGTTGACCAAGTATCAAATGATTACGTTTACAGACGTCTGTGACATGTGGTTCCTGCCAGAATCAGTAGCCAGAGTAGCCGCCATTGTTGGAGATCACCGCTGCCACACGTCTCGGCATTGAGTCAAAGAGACGTTGGATGTGTTCCTGGGGTACAGCAGCCCAAGCAGCTTCCACACGTTGCCAAAGATCATCTGGTGTGGCAGCTGGGGATGTAATCTGGGTCACTCGTTGAGCAACCATGGACCACATGTTTTCTATCGGCGCAAGATCCGGGGCCAGGGAAGCAAGTCAATCTGGTTATTGACGAAGAACCTTTGGACAATGCGTGCCACGTGTGGTCGCGCATTATCCTGTTTAAATATGGCTGTGGCCGAGCCCTGAAGGTAAGGAAGGACAACTGGCTCCAGCACCTCGGATATGTAGCGCCGGCTATTTAAAGTATCGGCAATGCGTACTAGAGGCGTGCGAGAGTAATATCCAATACCGCCCCATGCCATAATACCCGGTGCAAGACCAGCGTGGCGGTGCATAATGCAGCTGTCCAGCATCCTCTCTCCACGGTGTCTCCACTCTCGAATCCGACCATCGTGGTGCTGCAGACAGAAGCGTGCCTCGTCAGTAAAGACAACGTCATTCCATTCTGCCGTCCACATCCGTCTGTCATCACACTATTGGCGACGGAGACGTCTGTGGTTCTGCGTCAATGGTAGACGAAGCAATGGACGTCTTGCGGACAGACCACTCTGCTGAAAACGGCGTCGAATGGTACGCGCAGACACTGGATGATGCGTTACAGACGCAATGTGCTGTGCTATGGTTCGGGATGTCACTGAGCGATCCGTCACTACCATGCGCACAATTTGCCTATCAGCACGTGTAGTGGTGCACCGAGGTGAATGCGATCGACCACGTCGGTCCGTCGTACCCTCCTGCATCCAACGGTCACATATCCGCATTACAGTTGTTTGGTTTCGTCCAACACGACTAGCGATTTCTCTGTATGATAATCCACAACTCGGTAAGCCACTATCCTTCCACTGTCGAACTCGGATACTTGATCAAACGATGTTCGCTGTTGTCTACGAGGCATAACTGATCGTCTTGTGAAACAACCACAAGGTAAACACACGTGCCGAACTTACACTCGTCGAAATCGCCAAACCTTAAATGGCGCTATGAGGTGGCACCACAGGCGCGCGTGATGTGCGTCTGCCCTGAAATTCTAATCAGTTGCATATCTCATCGCTGCAAACCCATGGTGTAAATTTCACTTGATTCGGATGCTTCCTTCAGGGTGTTGCATTTACGGTGGCCAGCAGTGTAGTATTCATTTCGTATCGTAATACGGAAAGGCTGGTCGCTGATGGAGCAGCAGTGTCTAAGAAGAAGAAGATACGAGTGCCAGAAGACTATCGCATTGCAAAGCGTCGAATATTGGTGGAGAGACGCAGGATGTAACGTACTGTGGACATACAGAGGAAGAAATCCAGCACTGTTCCCCTACACCATCGCCGGAAACAGCGGTTACTGTAAAATACGTAGGAGTAATCGACTCAAAGTGGAATGGGTAGATTAGTAGAACAGAGGCCGAGCTGACAGAAATCTTAAGGAAATGTAATTCATTTCACGAAAGATGTCGTTTCTCAAACACCACTATATATAAAATGGCGTAATGGCGTTACATGATTGGTTCTGACGGAACGTGTGGCTGTTAGGATTGAATTAGGTCAGTATACTCCATTTGAATAGGTAACAGGAAAAGCTCAGGGAATTCACAGGAAAATGACGACGTATTTCTCGCAAAACGCTATGGGGTTGATACGCATTCAAAAATGCATTCAGCGAAGATTGTGATATCATTAATGTTGGTGTTACAAAAAAATGGTTCAAATGGCTCTGAGCACTATGGGACTTAACATCTGAGGTCGTCAGTCCCCTAGAACTTAGAACTACTTAAACCTAACTAACCTGAGGACATCACACACGTCCATGCCCGAGGCAGTATGCGAACTGCGACCGCAGCAGCAGTTCGGTTCTGGACTGAAGCGCCTGGAACCGCTCGACCACCGCGGCCGACGCGGGTGTTACAGATCAGGTTTCACAGTACCGTTCCTCTAGGGACATTTCTACCACAGAATCTAGTTTTAATTGCAACAAAACTTCTGGATGGTACACTAGTGTGATTACAAATCTCTGTTTGCTATGATGGTGTTCTCGTTTTAGGACCTAAGCAGTGGAGAGGCTAGTGCCCCGTCGGAGGTCCCTAACCTTGGTGGTGGTATGAAACCTAATATCAAATGTGAATGAACTTCGTGACATTAGCGGTTCTTCAATGTTGTGCAGGAGTCACGGGAACACGCCGGTTTCGTCGTTGTGGATGAGTACACTGTTGGACGATCGCGAAACTGAGATGTTGCAATTACAGAAAGAGAGGAATGCAGTGCTAATATGTAATCAGTATAACGAATAGACTTAAACGAGGCTGTATTACAGAAATTACTTCTTGGTTTCTGCAACAGAGGGACGAAATGTACACTAACCCACGCTAAATCCTATGTCAATGTCATTCTACTCTCGAACATCATGTGTGAGAAATAAACAGTGCACTAAACATTTTCGTTGTTCTGTGTGTAGCCTTCTTAAGCGATGCAGATCTGAAAGTATTAAATTCACTTTTTGATCTACACTACTGGCCAATAAAATTGCTACACCACGAAGATGACGTGCTACAGAAGCGAAATTTAACCGACAGGAAGAAGATGCTGTGATATGCAAACGATTAGCTTGTCAGAGCATTCACACAAGGTTGGCGCCAGGTGGCGACACCTACAACGTGCTGACATGAGGAACGTTTCCTACCTTTTTCTCATACACAAACTGCAGTTGACCGACGTTGCCTGGTGGAACGTTGTTGTGACGCCTCGTGTAAGGAGGAGAAATGAGTACCATCACGTTTCCGACTTTGATAAAGGTCGGATTATAGCGTATCGCGATTGCGGTTTATCGTATCGCGACATTGCTGCTCGTGTTGGTCGAGATTCAATGACTGTTAGCAGAGTATGGAATCGGTGGGTTCAGGAGGGTAATACGGAACGCCGTGCTGGATCCCAAAGGCCTCGTATCACTAGCAGTCGATATGACAGGCATCTTATCCGCATAGCTGTAACGGATCGTGCAGCCATGTCTCGATCCGTGAGTCAACAGATGGGGACGTTTGCAAGAGAACAACCATCTGCATGAACAGTTCGACGACGTTTGCAGCAGTATGGACTATGAGGTCGGAGACCATGGCTGCGGTTACCCTTGACGCTGCATCACAGACAGGAGCGCCTGCGATGGTGTACTCAACGACGAACCTGGGTGCACGAATGGCAATACGTCATTTTTTTTTTACTAATCCAGGTTCTGTTTACAGCATCATGATGGTCGCATCCGTGTTTAGCGACATCGCGGTGAACGCACATTGGAAGCGTGTATTCGTCATCGCCGCACTGGCGTATCACCCGGCGTGATGGTATGGTCTGCCATTGTTTACACGTCTCGGCCACCTCTTGTTCGCATTGACGACACTTTGAACAGTGGACGTTACATTTCAGATGTGTTACGACCCGTGGCTGAACCCTTCATTCGATCCCTGCGAAACCCTACGTTTCAGCAGGATAACGCACGACCGCATGTTGCAGGTCTTGTACGGGACTTTCTAGGTACAGAAAATGTTAGAATGCTGCTCTGGCCAGCACATTCTCCAGATCTCTCACCAACTGAAAACGTCTGGTCAATGGTGGCCGAGCAACTGGCTCGTCACAATACGCCAGTCACTACTCTTGATGAACTGTAGTATCGTGTTGAAGCTGCATGTGCAGCTGTACCTGTACACGCCATCCAAGCTCTGTTTAACTCAGTGCCGTTGTGGTTGTTCCTGGTACTGAATTCTCAGGATCTATGCACCCAAATTGCGTGAAAATGTAATCACATGTCAGTTCTGGTATAATATATGTGTCCATTGAATACCTGTTTATCATTTACATTTCTTCTTGGTGTGGCAATTTTAATGGCGAGCAGTGTACATACCGTATACCACAGAGCACTGTACATGGCGGATAATATGTGGCACACATTTTTATTGGTTTTACAGCCATGTTGAGCAGTGGAATAGAGCATTTCGATGACATATAAAAATCCTATTACTGCCGAAAGAAACGAATCTGCATGCGCCTGTGCATTAAGAGGGAGATGTTAAATATTTAAATTTGATTTCTGCGTTCCAAATATTTTACAAAAGAAAACTTGATTCATTTTATACGTATGATTAGCTAATTTAGACTCTGCGTCATTCTCAATCACCTGAAATTAAAATATACAAATGTGGAAGAGAATAATGTCTGCACACTTCGTTTTGTAAATATAAGACATTATACAGTTCACATTAACGTGACCAAATTATTGTATGTGGCCACACACCATGATTCACATATACAATTGGACAGAATCCAGATCGTGACGCTACGCATCACGTGTCGTATAACAGTAACAGTAACTGCGTGTACTGCAGTCCCAAAATACTAACAGCTTTTATCATATTGTCAAAGGAATTCTTACTACTAACAAGATATAACTACCGACAGCAACATAGATGATATACGTTACATAATTTCCTAACGTGTCGCGTGTAACTCCCGTGTTGTGTACTAATTATTCAGTGACGGAAGGCTATACTTCAGTTTTTGCATGTTTATGAAAAAGAAGTTTCTGTTCCCATCCAACCTCAGTGGGCTAGCAACTAGGGCACGGGGAATTGTTTAGCCGTGGGATATAAGAGTGTAAATTCAGCGATAGCATGGTGTGTGCTTTCTCTGTCTCTGTCTCTCTCTCTCTCTCTCTTTCTCTCTCTCTTTCTCTGTCTATCGCGTGTATTTGGTGTTTCCTGACAAATTGGGTGGTTTTATAACGTACACATACCTGGAGGAGTGGAGATGTTTGAGATATGCCAGAATCTTAACACAATGAAAATGCGGAAACGACTTTCTAAATGTTATAAAACGTCAGTATGTGTCTTACGCAGACACTGGTAATGCAACAACGAGTGCCTTGTGTGTTTCTAAGCAGGGGCCCTATGCGCAGCGGATAAGTAATCAATGAAGCACCCCGATTGGGTATTGATACAGATGGATGAATTAATACGATGGAATGCTGAAAAGTAATGCCTCCAAATTTTTTGTGTTAAAACTCTTAATTCTTTCTAAATAAAACAAATCTTGTTAACGTTCCACATCTTTATTCTTCCCGCCTACGTAAATATAAATATCTCAACATAGTCACCCTGGCGACGAACACATTTCTCCCAATGAGAGGCCAGTTTGTTGATACAGTCACTGTAGAATGTTTGATTTTGTTGAGAAAGCCGCAACTTGACTTTCGCTTGCTTTGCTCTGTCACTATCAAAGTGATTCTCGAAGGTGTCCTTTAAGTTCTGGAAACAGATGAGGCCAAGTCGGGACTGTGTGGAGGATGATCAATGACAGTGATTCTAAGGCGTCGGATTGTTGTAGGTGTTGCAGCACTCGTGTGTGTGGGAAGAACGAAGACGTAGAATTTTAATTGCATTTGTTTTGTTTAAAATTTTCGTATAAAAAAGTTGCAGGCAATGCTTCTCAGTCCGCTCCCATACCTACATTCGAACGCGAGAGTTACGGCACGTGGAAGACAAAGATAGATAGAGAGAGAAAGAGAGAGGCGGGGGGGGGGGGAGTGGGAGGGAGAAAGGTGGGATTTATGTGTGTATGATACATCCCTTCACTGGGGAACTTCCTCTCTTCATACCAGAAGACGTTTCACTAACCTCATTTGTACTGAGACTGTAGTACACGCAAGATGCGTAGTAGCCTCTAACGCCATGAGTGGAACGCACAAGTTCCTAATGATGTTCACCAACCTGCAGTCTTCTACAGTTGTTGTCGCCTGTGCAAACAACAGCACGTCGGTCGCGAGTTCTTTAGCTTGAGGCTGTAATAGATTGTTAGCGATGAGCTGGTATTTCATACTTAAATTTTGAATTGGTTTGTTTAAGAGAGATGCCACTCACTTTTTATTATCAGATTGCGAGAAACCGCACAATTATAGTACACTTTATGAAACACAAATACTGTTGTGGCGTAGCAAGACAGCCACGCCACTGAAGTAGCCGTAAGGCACGCGTTTAGCTCACGCAGGCAAGAGATAGGTCTGTAACAGGATACGTAATGAATGCTATAAAGAGAAGTACGTAGCTTCTGGAATACTTAACTTTAATCCATCCTTGGTATATCGCTATTGACGATACAAGTGAGACTCTATAGTTTCAGACAATATACTGCTAATGGCGCCTTGCTACGTCGTAGCCATTGACTGAGCTGAAGGCTATTCTAACTATCTGCTCTGCAAATGAGCGAGGCTTCGTCAGTGTGCATCCCTAGCTACGTCGTCCGTACAACTGGGGCGAGTGCTAGTACGTCCCTCTAGACCTGCCGTGTGGTGGCGCTCGGTCTGCTATCACTGAAAGTGGCGACACGCGGGTCCGACATGTACTAATGGACCGCGGCCGATTTAAAGCTACCACATAGCAAGTGTGGTGTCTGGCGGTGACACCACAAATACTTTCCTTTCTTCACACTTTCAAGAAAATAAAGAAAATAGTGACTTGCGTCTATGCGTAAGTGCTATCAAAGTAGTTTTCAACTGACACCACAAATACTTTCCTTTCTTCACACTTTCAAGAAAATAAAGAAAATAGTGACTTGCGTCTATGCGTAAGTGCTATCAAAGTAGTTTTCAACTACATGCTAAAAAAAAACAAAAAAAACAGAAATTTCTAATTTAGTTCTTAACCGATATCGATCGCGGCAGACTACATGTCTGTCCTCCGAGGCTGCCTAACCAGCTCTGATCTTATAGTCGAACCATCTTGCCCGCCATCGAAGTTAAGCGAGAGCCTTTTCGTTTAGCAGCTATTTAATATCCTGCTGGTGACTAACGTTTTTGAGATACTTTTTACATGAAATGCAAGTAAATTCTCTGTTTAGTTTTATTAATACTAATAACAGATATTTGTCATTTTGGCGCGCTACTTCCGAACACATCAGCCAATCGCGGAGAGGGACCACAATTTTAGCGGTCTTCCTGACGTTACTCGTACCGATTAAACCATCAGTAACCGGTACGTGACACCCCATTACGTCGTCTTTCCACTGCTGCCTGCTCAACTGCTCTAAGTAGAGCTTCTTGTAGCTGAATATAATGACTATAAAGTCAGAAGTATTACATAGTCTCCTTACTCTTTTTATTCTTCCTGAGTGTGGTATCTGTTCTCCAGTGACGTTACATGATACTGATCGACAGACGTAGAAAGTACGAGTACTGAGTCCATTTGATGATCATCAGTGTCGTCCTCAGACGAGGGAAGGGGAGGAACTGTCACACAAATGGTGTGTCTTGCTGCCGACTTATATGTCATCCAGAACTTCAAGGTGGCCATGAAGGTAAAGCTACTCACAGCCATGTTATTATAGTAGGTCATAAACTAGACTTTCGTGAAAGAAACTGAAGGGCGCAACTGGGCTCCTGGGTGGGGTAGAAGACGGCAAGAATTCCTAAAGAAACTCGCGGCTCTTAAATACGTAATCTATAAGAGCACAAGTGAGCGGCGTGTTCAAATTGACATAATGGCTCAAGCAGGCCTTTTCTACTCACAAAGCCTAGTGGCCGCTTTGTTTACGTAAAAGAACTGTGGGGCCTGCCCACTCTTCTCTTATAGGGTACCTAAAAGGATGCTGCTTTCTCGGGTAGCTATACAATAAGCCAAGCAAATCACATTAATAGTTTTTAATACGATAAAGAAGATTGACAATACTTAACTTTGGAATTACCACGACTCGTCGCAAGCGATGGGCGACAAGAAAACAGTCAGTTTCCTTCACAATATACAATGTTCATGCAAGTTTGTCGTACAGTTCGTGGGTCACAAATAATGGCTATCGTAGTACTCTCATGTAAGGCGTGGTTTCTACTAGTGTCCTTCTTCTTCTCTCCCCCTACTCTCCGGCGGAGGCTCCCCGAGCGGCGCTTATATTGTCTTCTTGCAGGGACCGCTCCTGTCGTGGTGCCGTCCTAGTCAGCGGGCTATTGGCTTATGTCGTCTCACAGCCATCTCTGCTCTTGCGTTCTTTAACTTTGTGCCGTCGCTTGTCGATACGCCGGAACATTCTCCCCCCCCCCCCCTCCCCCAAAGCGACGGACCGTCGTCATGTAGGGAGTACGACAACGGCGGGGGAGGCAGGAGTGTGGGCGCATCGCGGGCCCGGAAGCTGTGGCTGCAGGGGACGTGAAGCTTCCAGTCATACCCCGCCATCTGGTCTAAGGTCTGGCGGAAACGTCCCCCGGAAAACGACCAGAAGGGCACGCGTCCACCTCCTGCTGTCATGAACCAGATGAAGAAGGCGGTGACTGATGCAGTGTGGGCGGCTCCAGCTCCATCGGTAGGACGAGGAGGCGGAAGAGGCGGAGGCTTCGTCTCCTTAGGGTCGTCCTGCGTTGTCGTGATGACACCCTCTGGCAGCTGTTGTGGACGCGCTGTCCTCTGGATCCGTGGATGACGGGGAAGAGACACTGAACGATCGTTGTGCACATGACAGTGACACAGTTGATTTCGGTGGCGGCGCTGCAAGCCATCTGGTTCTGAAATAAGATACAGGCAAACGCCAAGTCGACGGACGATCTCGCCTCGCGCCACCCTCTGCTGCCACTAAAAACCCTGTAAAAAGCAGTATCATGTGGCGCGAAGGTACTTGTGGCCTTCCTTCGGCGGCGGATGCTGAGGAGGCTTTAGCGGGCGGAGCAGTGTCTGAGGGCGGCGGCCATGAAGCAATTCCACCTGCGATGGTCCATCTCGTGGGTGCGAACGATATGAGGCGAGAAACAGGTGCAATGCTTGATCCCTGGTCTGTGCGGAGGGAAATTTGGCCAGGTGCTGGTTGAAAGTTCTGACAATTCGTTCCGCGTCGTCGTTTGGCCATGGATGGAACGGTGTACTGGTCAGATGTTGTATGCCATTGCGTTCACAGATTGTTTCAAATTCATTTGATTTCAACTGACACTATTACTTCAGGTAAACCCTTGAGGCAAAAAATAGAGGACAACACCTGAATTGTGCAACGTAACGTTGTCCAGTTCACTGATACAGCAAAAGGAAATTTGCTATACGAGTCAGCCACAGTCAACCAACGGGAGCTCCAGAAAGGTCCCTCAAAGTCTATGTGCCATGGAGATTGCCACTTAGGCTAAGCAGAGAATTTTTGTGGCGGAGCGGACTGATCTTCCGCACATACGTGACACTGTGACGTGATTTGGGTGGACACACCTTGTCAAGAAAGAAGGCACCTGTTCCTGACGGAATCCCTGCGAAGATCTTACAGGGACTTGCACACTTGGTCGCCCCGGCACTATGTGGTATTTACAACATCTGTCTACAGAAGGGCTACTATCCACTTAAATGGAAAACTCCTGAAGTGGTAATTATCAAGAAGGGCCCTGACAATGATCCAACGATGCCGAAATTTTATCGGCCTATTTGCCTCCTGGATGTGATGGGCAAGGCCTTTGAGAAGTTGGTTGCTGACTGACTCCTGAGTCACCGAGCTCTGCATGGTACGAGTGATAGGCAGTTCGGCTTCCGAAAGGGGCGCTCCACTCAGGATGCGACCAACGAGGTTTGTCGGATTGTTCACTGAGTCACATCAAGGTGTGTTCTAGGTATAATGATAGACATCTCAGTGGCCTTCGATAGCCTGTGGTGGCCGGCACTCTTCTCTCGCCTTAGAGAGATCGAGCGCCCGCAGTTGCTACGTGGTTGCCTGGAGGTCTGCTGTGAGGGAAGAACTGCTAAGATAACGGTTCCTGGAGCCGTTGTAACTAAAAGAATATCCCTGGGTTGTCCCATTTTTTGGGATATCAACATGGAAACACTGCTGAACGTCTTGCAGGGAGATACTGCAGTTCTGGCGTCGTCGCATATGCGGATGATCTCGTAATTCTAGTAGAACTTAACACTCGTAATGTGATTGAGGATCGCTCGCGGCTGGCTAATGGTCTGTTAACAGACTGGTGTCAGAAGACTAAAATGTCTATTGCGCCACAGAAATCACTATATACGCTCTAGAAAGGCAAGTTAAATAGGGACCCAATAGAATTAATGGTTAGATAGTATCGCAACAGAGATACGCACGTTACTTGGGGGTATATCTAGATGAGACATTGAGTTTCCTTCCGCATATCGAGCAAATGACGAATAAGTCCTTAGCTTTGTTCAACAAATTAATATCTATCGGACAAAGAATGTCCCATTTACCGTCAACGGTAATCCATATTTATCATAACAGTATATTGGCTCCATTAGTAGGGCACGCATCCAATGTGTGGGCCCACAGGTTAGCTCTGGTGCGGCCTGCCGCTGCTGTCAGGCGAATACAGAGGAATGTTTTGATGAGATGTATTGCGGCATTCAATACAAGTCCCACAGATGCACTATTGGTAATCATGGGTCTATGCTCACTAGACTTGATAATAAGGCAGCACGCAGCCTTCTACTGGCTGTATGAACAAAACATTGACAAAGTGCAAAATATTATGGGCACTCCTCTGATAGTGTTATTAAGATATTAAAGAAATAATGCTTGATATTTGGCAGGGAGAATGGAATAGGTCTAATACTATCCGTAGAGTCCATAGCTTTCTACCTGAAGAAGGTAATGAAGCCCTGGCAGGCGCTAGTTCACTTCCTTACAAGTCACGGTCCCTATCCCACGTACCTACAGGGAATAGGGAAAAGGCCAACACCGGAGTGTGACTGTGGTGCGCACGAGGGATCACCTGAACACACAGTGTCTGACTGTCCGATATACGAACAGGTTGTCTCAGTTGAGAGGCAGCTTCTACAAACAAGGAATGTCGAGGAAGTATTGAGGAATGGCGAATTGTTTAACAATTTCGGAAAACTGATAAACAAAATCTCAAAGGAGGCTCAGCGAGCCTACCTTGGGAGAGGTTAAATAGCGTGAGAGCGCTCAGGATGTACTGCGCAAATGTAAATACGTAAATATATTGTTCCTTTAAGTCTCTGACTTGTAGTAGCTTGTAGTTGTATTTCGTTCAATATGGTGGTGGAGGGAATAAAAGAACGGTATAAATGGAGTGGTTTTTCTAGTAGTAGCGGCCCGCCTCCACGTGGCTTGAGAGGGGCAACTCTCTGGGAGGATTCCAGAGAGGCTAAGAGGCCGTTCATTGATACATACTATTATTTTGTTTATTTGCTTGGAAGTGTGGTCATATTAATAAACCACTTTTGTAAAACTAATAGCAAAGTTTGGTGTTAATAAACGCACTCAAAAGTGTCAGAAAGTGGGTTATGTATGTATCAATAAAGTGAAAAAAAGAAAAGTAAAAGTGTCCATACCCTGCAAAGTACAGTGCCGATGAGCTAACTGTTTCGTACGAACAATCCCCCAGTATACTTGGTGAAGAAATTGGAACATTTTTTTTTTTTTTTTTTTTTTTTTTTGCAGAGCTTTAGGAATTAACATACGTGACTGTCCACTGTCATTCTGAACAAGAATCACACCTTTCTGTACAGCGAGGCTATGCCAGCGCTCTATAGAGTTCTTTGTGCAATGCAAGGAACGAAGCCAAGATGTTCAAATCTGAATCAGTTTCCGTGGCCTGTGCACTTTTCCTACAGTTCGGCGGAAAAACTAAACTAAATTCCGTATGAACAGGCCATGGAAGACCCAATGGCACCGACCGGCCGCCGTGTCATTCTCAGCCCACAGGCGTCACTGGATGCGGATATGGAGGGGCATGTAGTCAGCACACCGCTCTCCTGGCCGTATGTCAGTTTACGAGACCGGAGCCGCTACTTCTCAGTCAAGTAGCTCCTCAGTTTGGCTCACAAGGGAGTTCAGCGGAAAAGATTGACGCTATTCAGAATCCCGAGCATCGATGTGACAGCAGAAGCGTCAAAGTCTGTGTCAGGGCCAATCGGAAAACGTGAAAATGTGTCAGCATTACCATGTTAGCCGTCGAACGATACACAATTACGTACTAGTATTGACACAACAACAAAGCTCATCTTTCCAGTTATTGGGCAGTTCGTACAGGAACCGGTTTCATCGGATGAAACAAGAGCTCCAAAGGCTTGTGATCCGTTACTAAGTACTCGAAGAATTTTGTGCCTTACAGATAGTGGTGAAATTTGGTGACACCATACACAATAGCCAAATCCTCTTTCTCAATTTGTGAATAGTTACAGTCCTTTGACCAACACTTCCGATGCGAAAGTGATAGGCATGTCTTTATCACCAATTCTGTGCGAAAGCACTGCACCGTTCCCATAAGAGGAAGCGTCAACTTGCAATACAAGTGGTTTGTCAGGATCACAGTGAACTAAGCATCGATCACTGAGCAATACATCTTTAACTTTTTGAAAAGCTACTTGTTGTAACTCATCTGTCCAAAAAAATGTACACCTTGACTGTTTATGACATGACCAAGATACTGCAACTCAAGTTTAAAAAAATCAGACTGGGCCAGTCTACGCTTAAGTCCTGCATCACATAACACACGAAAGAAAGCACGTAAATTTGCAACATGCTCTTCAGGTGTACGACCTGCTGCGACAATACCGTCAGAATATATTGAACGGTTTGGCACTTGTGCGAACAGTTGTTCCAAATACCGTCGGAAAATGGTGGGTGCGGAAGCACTGCCAAAAGGTAAACACAAATATTTAAACAAACCCAAATGACTATTTACGATGCATACTTCTCGGTGAATTTTCATCGGGTGGTATTTGGAGATACGCCTCGTGCAAATCGATTTTAGAAAAGTAGCGTCCAGAGCCTAATTTGTCTAGAAGATCCTCTGGGCGTGGCAACAGATGAGTATCAATAACAGTTAGTGGGTTGGCTGTAGACTTAAAGTCAACACAGAGATGAATGCGGCCTGAAGGTTTGGGGGGCAAAGCCAGTGGACTTGCATACTGACTAGCTTGTACGGGAGAACTAGTCGCTATCTTGCAATTCTTTAAGTTCAGCAGCGATTTTGTCCCGTAATGCAATGGGAACAGGTCTGACATTGTCTTTGAGAGTAATATGTGCAACAAAATTGTTAGCCTTGCCTAAGCCTTCAGAAAAGAGTTCTGGGAATTCTTTTAGCAAGCTAGCTACACTGTCTTCTGTATTGACACAGACAACACATTGCCCTGAATGTTAAAGCCAAACAAATCATATGAATCAAGATCAAATACGTCACTGTTCGCGTATGCGAGGGATACAAGGCAGCCAAAGTACACTTTCCGAGATCGGGAATGTCTTGTCCATTATAAGCCGTCACTTGCGTGCTAGTTTTAGACAGGCATGAGGAGCGTAACACTTAATATGTGTGACGATTCAGCAATGTGACAGAGGCACCGGTGTCCACCTGAAATTTCCCACGTTTCTCACAAAGAAGTAAATGAATAAAAAGCTTGTAGGACTGGCGTATCACTGAAGAAACGGCACGCTTTCTAGGTTTTCTAATACCTGTAGCAGACTTAGAATAAACTTCATTGATGGAATGGGCCTTGTGACTAGATTTTTGTGAGTTAGCCGAATTCCTATGTTAGCTCCGTTGCAAACATACGGACTGCGCGTGTCCTTTCCTACCACAAGCGTTACACTGAGCCTGTTGGGAGGGGTAGTCTTGGCGTTTGTGCCGTGAATAACACAGAGGGCGAGACTTAATTCTGTTCACCTGTGTAGCCGCCTGTTTAGCGATCTGCTTAGGCAGTGTGGAAAGGTGTTTACTCGGCTTGGCTAGCGCAAGCTGCCGCCGTCTGGGCCGATCGGAAACAAGGGCTCAATGCGACAAATAGCTGGCTGCTCAAATTTGTCGATTGACAGGGCACCTGAATTGTACTGATCTAGTATTTGCACTACCTGCTGAAATGATGGATCGGACTGCTACAAAATCTGTTCTCTGAGTTTGACATCAGGCACATTGTACACCATCGCATCATGCAACATACTGTAACATCTGAATAGAAAGCACCGCAAGGAAATTTGAATTTGCATTTCCTTTTCCTACCCTGAAAAAATGTTATCCACTCGCGATAGCAGGCCGCTGTGACCGAACGGTCCTAGGCGCTTCAGTCCGAAACCGCGCTGCTGCTACGGTCGCAGGTTCGAATCCTGCCTCGGGCATGGATGTGTATGATGTCCTTAGGTTAGTCAGGTTTGAGTAGTTCTAAGTCTAGGGGACTGATGACCTCAAATGTTAAGTCCCATAGTGCTTAGAGCCATTTGAACCACTCGTGATAAGTTTGTTTCGAGCGTTTTTGGCAATTAAAGAATTGATACCTAGCTGCTACCACATTCACTTGTTCGTCATAATAGTTGGTTAGCGAGTCTACCGGTTGTTCATCTGTTCACTCTTACTGTCGTTACGAAACAACTTCAGAGTTAAACGGTACACTGCACTTCTGACCGTGGATGGATATGGAAGTTTAACAGTACCTGGTACGTTGTGAGCTAGTAGGTGGGCCTCGAAATGGGACAACCACTCGATCCATTCCTCTTCTTGTTCACAAAACTGTCGAAAAGGTCGTACAGCAGCTGTAGCAGGCTGTGCTTGTACCGCCGGGTGCAGCGTTGACCAGTATCTGCTGCACAGTGTTGAGTAACGTAGGATTTGCCGCGTCTGGAACTGAAACATCTACATCAGCTGCGTCGCATCTAACGCTTGCGGCTGAGGTGTTTGATCAGGGGGCGGACTGGTGGGGTGGGCATGTTGGATGAGACAAATGCAACAAACAGACATGGCAAGCAAGTGAAATAAGGACAAAAGCAGAGAAAATTTCTGCAACGCCCACCTGAAAACACTGATTAGCAAATACGAGAAGAAACATTTTCTTCATCTAATGCTTAAATTTCTGTTGATCATTGTTATAACATTCTACAAAATTTTGCACATCGTCTTCACTGCATATGTTATGGCTGGTTTAAGAGTGTTTTTTATAACAACTAAAAGATATTGATATTAGTTTTCGATATTTATTAATAGAAGCTTTAAGAGTATTTAGTTGCCAAGGACTAAAAATTTAAAAAAAAACGTTCGAAATCGGCATGTATTTAGGAGGGTACACTTATTCAATTATTATAGTTTTTCAGTTTAATTTTTTCTCCCTTTTTAGGTACAACAGTTGTTACTAGAGAATAAAAAATCTTAAAGATCTGTCACAAATACAAATTTCTGGTAGATGTTTAATAGTTTGTGAACTAATTACTCTAGATGAATCTCTTATCCAGTGATAATACATACTACCGTCTTTTTTAATTAAAGCATGATTAATACGTTTTTTGTTTATCTTTTAGTATGGTAAAGAGGATATAAAATAAATTTTTCATTACAAGCATAAACATTAATCAACATAGTTTATTTCCCTTCAAATATTTCAATCTGTATTAATCCTACAGGCAAATTAATATTTTTTTTCTCAAAAACGTTATCACTTCTAGGCCAATATTTTTAAATTTACTAATTCATTCCTCATCACAACTTACAGGGTGTAAAGCCCATTTCAGTGCATATGGGAAACATTTCTGATTATTTTTAAAATGAGTCATACCTTTTTTATCTTTGATTACTTTTGGTAAATAGTTATCAGGAACCAACAATTGGGTTGTGTCAATTAACACAAAATTCAAATTTTTTTTTATTATAAAGACCAAGTTGATGTCTGTCTCTGCAGTTATTCCATTTCAGTTAATAATTCATTTGTTGATCATTGTAAATAATCATTTAAATCTGTTTTCTTAGTAAAACTTGGTTTCTTGTGTAAAAACTAAAGTCTCACATCTCTTAAAAGTACAATAAAATCTCATTAACTTTTTGGTTTTTATAAAGAAAAAAATTATTATATATTTTTAAAAATATTAATCTATTTAAATATTTAAATAGAAATTGTGATGTTTAAATAAATACAGTTACATATAAAAAATATCACATAACAAATTTAACATTTTCGATTTAGTACTTTTATTTTTTGTTTTCAATTTTTTAATTCTTTAGTTATTTAAGTGATTTATCTAATAAACTGCCATTATTATATTTTTAATCAGTTAAATGGACATTAATTAATATTTTAATTTTGACATAAATGATTTATCTGTTATTTTGGAAAAGGAAGGTAACTCTTATAAGGTAATTCACTGGTCAGTTCTTAAATATTTTCTGACTTCGTGTTAACTGCTTCTACTATAACAGCAAGAAATTTTTTGGTTTGAAAACAGTAACACTTATATTAGTATTTTGTATGACAAAATTATTAAAAATTTGCTTTTCAGATATCTGAACCAGAACCAGAAAGGGTGTACTACTATGAACATCTTCCAAGGGTAGTTTTCCAACAGGATAAAACTCGTCCACATACCGCTGCTCTAACCCTGCTTGCTCTACTCAGTATCAAGACGTTGCGTTGGCCTTCAGAGTCACCAGATCGTTCTCCAATCAACCAGACGTGGGAATCACTGGACAACTCCAACATCGTATGCAACCAGCATTAACCATCCCTGTACTGGGCAACCAATTGCAAGAGGTATGGAACTCCATCCCACAAACTGACGTCCAGCACGTTTACAACACAATGCATCCACCTTTGGATGCTTGCATTTGAAATTCTGGATGTTACATTGGTTATTAAATTATGAGCATTTCAGTAATTTGACCTGCCAAAAATTTCAGTATGCAGATGACCTGGCAATTTCATATCAGACTGATGACCTTTCTGAATGTAAAGAACACCTAACGAAGAGCCTTAGTAAACTTTATGAGTATTCTGAGACATGGCGACTGAGACCAAATGTTTTTAAAACCGAGGTAAGCCTGTTCCACCCATCTAATCGCCATTCATCAGCAAAGATCAATCCACAGGTCTGGCCTCTTGGCACAGTCAGATACAAAGAAAGCCCAAAATACCTGGGAGTGACTCTGGACAAAGAAGATACAAACACGAGTGAACCTTGTGAGAAAGGTGGCAGGCAGTATATGGGGAGCAACCACATCAGTTCTCAGAGGAGTATCCCTTGCACTGGTATGCTCTGCAGCAGAATACTGTGCACCTGTTTGGCTCCGAAGCACCCACGTAGCGAAAGTAGACGTCCAACTGAACTCAGTTATGAGAGTAATTAGTGGTACAGTCCGGTCTACACTTACTTGCTGGTTACCAGTGCTTTCAAACATCTGTCCACCAGACCTCCGTCGAAAGGGTGCTTGTACAATCTCTGTCAACAAGTTTCTGAAAACAACTCGATCCCTCTTCATGACGATTTGCTATCACTTCCAGGAAACGCCTCAAATCTAGAAGACCAGCATATGAAATGGGAGTCCAAATGCTATCCACAGGATTCGACCAGGATGCAGAGTGGAAACGTGAGTGGGAAGCTAAATGAACCCGAAACCACTAACTTGTAGACAATCCAACAGTTCCAGTTCCAGGCTTCCACCAACCAATGGAGGTGTGGGTGCAGTTAAACAGTTATCGGACCGAAGAGGGTGGGTGCAAATACAACATGTGCAAGTGGGGCTTTTCAAGTGACAGTGTGTGTGACTGTGGTGACACCAAAACAATGAGTCACAATGTGAATGAATGTCTAACCAGACGCTTCCCTGGTGACATTGAGAAGCTCCATCAAGCATCCCACGAGGCACTCCGCTGGATCGAGTCCATCAACATCCGAGCGTAGTCTGAGCCGTTTTAAAACTTGTGTACTATTTATAATTTCACATGTTCATTTTTATACATATTTCTTTATTTGGTAAATGTATACACTGTAATTGATGCATACGATAATAATAAGTGGGTTGTCTCGTGCTTACATTAAATTGCGATTTTGCAGTGTTACCTAGACCCGAAATATCACGACTCGACATTAATTATTTTTTGATGTTACGATTTTTTTCTGTCTCCATCTAATAGTGAGAAAGAGATTTCGGAGTTAGGGTTGAAACAATTTATTGGTTGTGGAATGTAGATTAAAACTGAAGAACTTGTAAAGAGGTAGGAAATGGGACTTGGATAAATTTAAAGAACTACAGGTTGTTGAGAGTTTCAGAGGGAGCATTAGACAACTGTTGACTTGAAGAGTAGACGGGAATAAGAAGAATAGATAGCTTTAAGAAACCAAAAAGTGAAGACAGCAGGGGATCAAATAGGGGAAAAAAAGACAAGTCATAGTGGAAATAGTTCGATGACACAGGAGATACTGAATTTAATTTATTAAAGGAGGAAATGTAAAAATACAGCAAATGAAGGAGGGAAACGGAATACAAACATCTAAAAAATTAGACTGACGAAATGGCTAAACACGGGGTAAAGATAGGTAGCGCCTACTGGAAAATTAAAGAGGCGTCCGGAGAAACGAGAAGGAGCTGTACGAATATCAATAGCTCAGACAGAAAACGTGCCGTATGTAATGAAGGGAGAGTGGAAAGGTGGGAGGAGTATGTAGAAGATCTGTACGATGGAGATAAACCTGATTCAATATTTAAATGTTATCTGCGGAAACAACGTTTTCGCGCTGTTGTGTTCTGACAAGAGAGAAGAAAACACGACTGCGGAGTGCATCTCCTTACTCAAAGAAGAACAGCAAAGTCGTCTGGAAGAAGATAGACCGAGCAGTAAGTGGCCTCCAGAGCTAAAATTAAATCAAAATATTATCCTTCCCAGCTATCTAAGTTTTTGTCTATAGCGTAATTATTCATAAAAATGAAATGACAACATTTTTACTATAAACTGGCTAAAATGAAAAGCTTCCGCCTCTTTATAGAAGGTACACAGTTTACATGCGTCTCTGTCTCTTTACCTAAATGATATTTCGCCTTCAGTGCAGACGATCTCGGTAGGACGTCAGTTGTTTTTTATTATTCTCTGTAAAGCACGGGAAAACCTACGATACAACGAGCTGGAAGTGTGTCGACTACAACCGCCAATAGGTAGTTCAATAAAACGCGAGGTGGCGCAGTGGTTAGCACACTGGACTTGCATTCGGGAGGACGACGCTTCAAACCCACGTCCGGCCATCCTCATTTAGATTTTCCGTGATTTCCCTAAATCGCTTCAGGCAAATTCTCGGATGGTTCCTTTGAAAGGGCAAGGCCGACTTCCTTCAACATCATTCCCTAGTCCGACGGGACCGATGACCTCACTGTTTGGTGTCCTTCCCCGAAACAATACACCAAAATGCTGAACCGAAAGGTACGTGCTAACAAATCAAAAAATTACGTAACAATAAAGTGCGTTTGCGAATACAGCAGTAACAAGCAAATAACAAAAAAAGATGCAGGCATATCCAAGGTTCAGAGATGTGGGTAACGATCAGATTGTGCTGACGTATGTACAACCCGGAAGGAAACATGGGAAAAAGGGTAGTCGAAATATTTGATTGAAGACATTGTAATATTTTTGGGATTTCCGTCGTATGAAAGCTGTGAGTACCTTTGGAAAGGCATTAATCTATCTGTATATTAAATGATCAACTTATGAGATGAGACCTATTCTTTAAAAGACATTTGTTTTATATAATCTACGTAACTGTAAGGATGCGCATCTAGCGCGTACGCTAATACATCGATTGCGCAGTCAAAGAAACATTTTAGCAGAAGCTGAACTGAACGTTCTGCTTCGATCTAAATAAAAGATGACAGTAAAAACGTTTGTTGATCTTCAGATTTTATCGTACTTCTGCTTATAATGTGGAAGCATAAAGTACGTCGTCTTTAAGCCATAAAAGTGGGCGGTCTTGCCAGCGCGCAGACAACAAATTAGTAAAATTCAAGTAATTTATGTTCGATACTGTAAACCGGCAAGGTATTGTTATGAAGATGTTGAACGGTGCAAGAATTGTCTCGAAGGAAGGAGAAAAGCAATGACTATAATTTGTGAGAAAAACATGCTGACATCTGATCGCACCATACAGTTAGAAAATTACTTATGTAAGTTATACTGTTTCTAAATAAGCCCTAATTGCTTGTGAGAATTGTTTGAATATATTTAGTATTTACCAGATTTCTTATCCTTTATTTTTTTACCTCCATGTCATATTATTTTTATAAATGTCAAACAGCCTTTACTACAACAGAGAATACTGCGGCATCCTGGTCGTAGACAGAAGGCCGCTCCGTGTCATCTATACAACTCGTAGCTGCCCCATTTATTAATGATTTCATTTCAAATTCAATTTCTTTATTATTCGTTGTTAAAGGTCCCTTAGGCAATTATAAAATTCACACTGATTACGTAAAGAAATCCGGGTTGTTCTTTTGGAAATAATAGAAGCCTTTACGTAATCAAAAACTAGCCTCCTTCTGACAACGATCAGGAGCCGACCAGAAGACGGACGTCTTCGACCGCTTTCGTGTTTCCTGTGGCAAAGATGTGCCAAACTGGGAACACGACATTCTAGTATTGAACACAATATATATATAATTGTCACATTAAAATAGAAAAAATTGAAAAAATTGAAATACATTTAACTTATTTTTTTGTTTTATCATACTAGAACATCCACTGAAAGTACTACACAAAAATATTTCTAAAGAATGGCAGAAAACTAAAATCTGAATGATGTACATACCAGTGGGCTGAGTAATGGCTAAGAAGATTCCCAACGCTATTTATTTACAGATGACTTACTGAGAACAATGGAAGATGACGCTCCTTTGTCTGCAACACCTGTAATCTAGATGTACGACTTACGTTATGTGGGATATCGAGATATACTACATGTATGTGTGGATCAACGGTCTGTTGAAAGTTTCAGCCATATAAAATCAAGATCACTTCTTGGGAATGATCCAGATCTACTTAACGTAGTCATCAAGAAGTGAACTTCGTAGTAAGTTCGAGATTTACTGCATCTTGGATGTATTACTGTTCATGAGGAGCACTAAGTAACAATTGAAAAGACAAGCGCCTATCATAGTCATTACGACAAGGTTGCCAAAAGGAAAATAAAGAAGAGAGACAGAAAAGAAACCAAGGGGAAATTATGATTTTCCATATTTTATGTGTTCAGATTCAAGAGGGTGGTAAGACAAAAGCTAATATAAATGCCTGAAATGGCATTCTTGAGAACGGTAAAAGCATTCGGCAAACCAAGAAAATCACAAGAAACTGGGTAGGGAGAGATATAACGGAACACAGAATACAGAGCAGTGAAGAATTAAATGAAAGTAATGTGTACTGTAAACGTCGAAGAAAAGATGTCCCAGGAGTTTCGTGTATGACAACGCCTCGCAATGATGGGCTCTGAGCATATCAGAACACATTACTGAATTCCTAACGAGCTATCTAGACTTCCTCGTTAGTTACGTTAATCTTCAGTATTCTTCTGAAGCACCACATTTCAAAAGCTTCTATTCAATTCTGGTCTAAATTTTTCATCTTCCACGTTTCACTTCCATACATGGCTACGCTTCACACATATACTTTCAGAAAAGACTTCCTGACACTTAAACCTATATTGATGTTAACAAATTTCTCTTCTTCAGAAACGAGTTTCTTTTCATTGCCACTATGCATTTTATATCCTCTTTACTTCGGTCATCATCAGATATTTTTCTGCCTAAATTCGAAAACTTATATATTACTCCAAGTGTCTCGTTTCCTAATCTATTTCGCTTAGCGTATCCTGATTTACTTTGACTACTTTAAATTATGCTTTTTTTTCTTTTTTATGTTCATTTTATACCCTCCTTTGAAGACAATGTCCGTTCCATTAAACTGCTTTCCTAAGTCTCTGTTCTCTTTGACATAACTACAATGTCATCGGCAAACCTCAAAGTTTTATTTCTTTTCCATGAGCTTTAGTTCCTGCTCCAAATATTTATTTGGTTTTCTTTACTGTTTTCTAAAATACAGATTGAATAACGTCGGGGATGGGCTACAACCCTGTCTCATGTCCTTCTAAAACACTGCTTCCCTTTCATACCCGTCGACTATTATAACTTCTGTATGGTTTCTCTACAAGTTGTAAATTGCCTTTCGCTCGTTGCATTTTACCTCTGCTACCTTGACTAATTCCAAGAGACTATTCCAGACATCATTGTCAAACGCTTTCTCTTTGCCTACAAATGCTATAAACGTAGTTTTGCCTTCCCTTAACCTAATCTCCTAAAAGAAGTCGTGTGGTCAGTGTTGCCTCGCGATTTCCTGTGTTTCCCTAGAATCCAAACTGATCATCCCCGTAGTCAGTTTCTAGTCAGTTTTTCTGTTCTTCTGTAAAGAATTCATGAAATTACACTCCTGGAAATTGAAATAAGAACACCGTGAATTCATTGTCCCAGGAAGGGGAAACTTTATTGACACATTCCTGGGGTCAGATACATCACATGATCACACTGACAGAACCACAGGCACATAGACACAGGCAACAGAGCATGCACAATGTCGGCACTAGTACAGTGTATATCCACCTTTCGCAGCAATGCAGGCTGCTATTTTCCCATGGAGACGATCGTAGAGATGCTGGATGTAGTCCTGTGGAACGGCTTGCCATGCCATTTCCACCTGGCGCCTCAGTTGGGCCAGCGTTCGTGCTGGACGTGCAGACCGCGTGAGACGACGCTTCATCCAGTCCCAAACATGCTCAATGGGGGACAGATCCGGAGATCTTGCTGGCCAGGGTAGTTGACTTACACCTTCTAGAGCACGTTGGGTGGCACGGGATACTTGCGGACGTTCATTGTCCTGTTGGAACAGCAAGTTCCCTTGCCGGTCTAGGAATGGTAGAACGATGGGTTCGATGACGGTTTGGATGTACCGTGCACTATTCAGTGTCCCCTCGACGATCACCAGTGGTGTACGGCCAGTGTAGGAGATCGCTCCCCACACCACGATGCCGGGTGTTGGCCCTGTGTGCCTCGGTCGTATGCAGTCCTGATTGTGGCGCTCACCTGCACGGCGCCAAACACGCATACGACCATCATTGGCACCAAGACAGAAGCGACTCTCATCGCTGAAGACGACACGTCTCCATTCGTCCCTCCATTCACGCCTGTCGCGACACCACTGGGGGCGGGCTGCACGATGTTGGGGCGTGAGCGGAAGACGGCCTAACGGTTTGCGGGACCGTAGCCCAGCTTCATGGAGACGGTTGCGAATGGTCCTCGCCGATACCCCAGGAGCAACAGTGTCCCTAATTTGCTGGGAAGTGGCGGTGCGGTCCCCTACGGCACTGCGTAGGATCCTACGGTCTTGGCGTGCATCCGTGCGTCGCTGCGGTCCGGTACCAGGTCGACGGGCACGTGCACCTTCCGCCGACCACTGGCGACAACATCGATGTACTGTGGAGACCTCACGCCCCACGTGTTGAGCAATTCGGCGGTACGTCCACCCGGCCTCCCGCATGCCCACTATACGCCCTCGCTCAAAGTCCGTCAACTGCACATACGGTTCACGTCCACGCTGTCGCGGCATGCTACCAGTGTTAAAGACTGCTATGGAGCTCCGTATGCCACGGCAAACTGGCTGACACTGACGGCGGCGGTGCACAAATGCTGCGCAGCTAGCGCCATTCGACGGCCAACACCGCGGTTCCTGGTGTGTCCGCTGTGCCGTGCGTGTGATCATTGTTTGTACAGCCCTCTCGCAGTGTCCGGAGCAAGTATGGTGGGTCTGACACACCGGTGTCAATGTGTTCTTTTTTCCATTTCCAGGAGTGTATTTTGCAACCATGGCACATTAAACTGATAGTTCCGTAATATGAAATTTTCCAGCACCCACATTTTTCGGAATTGGAATTATTATACCCTGATCATAGGTATTCACTGTTTTTAATCATTTACTGTACATTATTGTATTCTGTAAGTGAATTACAGTCACATACACAGGTCAGTATCAATGGAGCATGTTGACGACTGTATGCGATGGCATAGCGTCTAAAACTGTGTCAACATATGTATTCTTCCAAGTACTGTGAAGCGCGTGGCAGAGAATAATTAGAATTGTATCAAATAACATAAATTTGAGCGTTTGGTCCTTTCAGTCAGCGCCCTCTAGCTGCCATTTTCAGGATAACGGCGACTTAATATCATTTGCAAGTGAAAGGTGCTTGTTGCATAGGCACATTTGGGTATTAAATCTGATGAGCCATGCACTGAAAATGTGTTGCCTTTTAAGTTATTTTTTGACATTGAGGCTTCGAATTACTATATACAGACATACCGGAAGATGAGAATGAGCCCTTGAAACCTCACAGTGCAAAGACTTCCGCTGATAAGTAACTGTATAACTATAGCAAATGTTTTAATCTTGATCGTTGTATCAAATGTCAGGGATTGTTCCCATTCCATTTGGGCTCGTAGTGTGGAAAGAACGACAGCTTAAGTTCTTGTTTGCGCCTCTCCCCGTGGTCTCTACGAGAACGACACGTCGCGGTGGCATTATATTCCTACATTCATCACCTGTCACTTAAGGCTGTACTGGGTAGTTGGCACTTATTTCAAGCGGCAACCGAGTCGAGGTCTTCATCGTTTACGTGGCGCACCCCATTAGGTCAGAGAGATCTGTGACCACCCGTGCTAGCCTCTTTGTTATGCTTTCATGATCCCCCGTTACTCTCGCACACACTAGACTAGAACAGTATTGTAAGATGGGACGCTCAGGTGTTTAATAAGCAGTCTCATTTGTTGACTGACTACGTATCCCCAGTATCCTGTTAAAGAATCGTACTCTGTACCACTTGCTTAACCCATGATTGTGTTCATTTCATTCTGTTCCTCCACAAATTGTTACACCCAAATTTTTATGAGTAGAGAGATCCCGGTTGCTATTTAATATTATGATAATGGGATACTAGGACATTTTTCTCGTTTCGTGAAGTGCAGAATTTTACATTCTAAGGCCTCGACCGCGTCAATGATAAGCGAAAAGTTGTTTTTTTTGAGAAATTACGCTTTAACATTTCAATAAAATCCCATAAATAACATATTTCAAGCATATCCTTTATGATATTTTAATTCAGATAAGTCATGTTTTTCCGTATTTCCACACTAAAGTCATACGTATTTTAAATTCGTAAATTCTAAGCAAAATGATATTCTTAAAATTTTGTCAATGGGTACAAATCGTTTTCTGCTTGCAGATTGATGTTGTTTAGCATTGACTTACCGCTGTTCACTTGCTGGGCAATCTAAAGAAATATTACTGTGAAACCTCTCAAAAGAACAAATGTAAAAGGTTGTTTCAGTTCATGGTATTAAGATTTCCGTTAGCTTGAAATACTGATAGCGGCCATAAAAATTGAAGTATTAAGGAGCGTAATATAAAATTAATGTTTTACGTCGCTTTCGTTTAGTCCTTAAATAATGGTAAGGATGGCCCTTAATATTTCTGTCATTTCACTTTCACACAAATTCACGTTGACTCTGTAAATAGGCAAAATATTGTTTAGTTACTTCAATGACTATTCTCATTTATGTGACTAGAAACAATTTTCGAAGCACATTTTCGATAAGAAACTTATTCAGGATCTTTATCTGAGTCTCAGTTATCCGCATTATCCTTGTATTTGTATAAATTGTCCCTGAAAAGCATTTTCCTGACACGAAAAACAAGCACGTTACTAATACTGGCAGTCAAGTTTGTGGTAGTTGCAGCTGCACACATCCCGAGAAATCTGACATTACACAGAATTTTAAATTCGAGATGGGTCAGCCATACCTCGGTTTATAGTAGAACTGTCAGTTAATATGAGTAAAGCACACCATGCACCATGTTTTACATGTCATAACTGGTTCTCATCGACCGTACCTTACCGCTGATTACAGCAGAGTTCTTCATTCCTGTGCTCGTAAGGCTAGTCCTGATACTTTTCACAGTATTTAAATCGTATGAAGGAAGAATGGTTGATGGTGAACCCACATAATAAAATATTTTCAACTGAATACCAGCCATGGAGTTGAACAGAAAGGATAAAATAACATTAATATTATCAAAAACTGACTGGACTTTTGCAGGTTCTTCAGAGACAATACTTCGCTGTACGTAATTGCAGCACCATCGGGAAGTCTGAGGCTCCTGTTACTGTTTTCTGCCAGATCACCAATACACAAAATGAGTAGCAAGCGCCATAACACACTTCCCAGAGGCATGTGCAACGTCTGCCGAAATCTCTGCATTTGCGGTGATGTGCTGCGTATTCCTCACCACGAAACCGTCACTCCAGTCTAAACTTTCGTTTAATACCCCACGTGATTGCACTTAAATTAATAACAGAGGGTGTGATACTGAGTCAGCAGCTGTTTTCAAGCCAAGAAGTACTGCAGTCACTCGACTGCCTAGGCCCATGGCTTTCCGAGTGTACCGTGAATATCAGGAATACGGTAAAACATCTAAACTCCGACGTCGCTGCGGCCGGAACTTGCAGAATTCAGTACTGGGCCATCAACAAGTTTCAGCATGCGGATCATTCAACGAAACGTCATCTATATAGGCTTTCAGAGCCGAAGGCCCACTCGTGTACCGTTGATGACTGCACTACACAAAGCCCTACGCCTCGCCTGGGCCAGTCAACACCGACATTGGACTGTTGACGGCTGGATAAATGTCGCCTGGTCGGACGAGTCTCGTTTAAAATTGTATCGAACGGATGGACGGGTACTGGTATGGAGACAACCTCATGAATCTATGGACTCTGCATGTCAGGAGGGAACTGTTGAAGCTGGTGGAGGCCCTGTAATGGTGTGGGATGTGTGCATCTGGAGTGATACGGGACCCCTGGTACGTCTAGATACGACTCCGACAGGTGAGACGTATCTGATCAGCTGCATCCATTATTGTCCATTGTGCATTCCGACGGACTTGGACAATTCTAGGAGGACAATGCGACACCCCACACGTCCCAAATTGCTACAGTGTGGCTCCAGGAACACTCTTCTGAGTGTAAACACTTCAGCCGGCTACCAAACTCCTCAGATATGAGCATATCTGGGATGCCCTGCAACGTGCTCTTCAGAAAAAAAGAGATCTCCACTCCCTCGTACTCTTATGGATTTATGGACAATCCTGCAGGATTCATGATGTCAGTGCCTCCCAGCACTACTTCAGACATTAGTCGAGTCCATGCCATGTGTTGCGGCGCTTCTGCATGTTCGCGGGGACCCTACACGATATTAGATACGTGTACCAGTTACTTTGGCTCTTCAGTGTAGAGTACCTAAAGTGGTCACAGGCTCCTCTCACAGTCACTGTAACTGTCACATTTTGTAAACGAAGGTGGTGTCTGGAAACTGCTAGCTGCAAAGAAGATATAGCATAAACACAAACATTATCTCGAAGTACAAAGACATCATAACAAAATTATTGTTTTGCAGTAAGTTTTAAGTGACTGGTAACAGTAATCTTGTTGTTTCATTCGATAGCAGCAACACTCACGGTAAAAAGTAACCTAACATGTTCGCATTTAAAGTTAAGTATTTCTGACTTTTATTTTAAAGCTTGCAGTTTTATTTCCTGTTTCTTCTTGTGTGTAACTTTGACGAAACCGAAAGCTTGCGTAGTCGGGGACGCAATTTGCGTGAACCTTATCTTTTCGTTATGGTGAACTGTAACGCTTTACTAACAGCTACACAGTATAAAAGGCAACGAACCACACTGCTAGCATCGTGGTACCAACTCACCTGTATCCTTACTATACCTTACTGGGAACCAACTGCACCGAAGTTAGGAGTTAACGAATGCCGAATTTGAAGCAAAAACGGTTTAACAGAAAGGTCTGCTTGATGTACCATTAAACAAGGAAGGGAAATAGTCATCTACAAGATACTCAGTCAGGATTGTGCTCTTTTAAAATTTTTGTGAACAGTAGGCCTATCCTCGTTGAAAACAATCGTTCCGTAATTTCATTGTACAGTTACGTGAGAAATGCGTTGCTTTGAGGATTCTCGCATACAAAACTATATGTTCGTAAGTTACCGGCACGGATGTTTTAGATATGTAACTTATTTCGTAGTAGATCAGCGTTTGTGTTTCACGGTTCCGCCAAAGAATACGTATCTCTGAACTTCATTGTATATCAACGCACTTTTGAGAATGTTCGGAATTTACTATTGTCCTGTGTATAATTTACGAGCCAATTGTAGAAATCGGCGTTTGTGATTTAGTTACTGTAGCAGATTTTCTAACTAACATATTGTGCTACTTATGGTTTTCCCTTAAAGAGTTGTAGCCCTACCTATTATCTGCATTTATTGTAAGTTAGTCTGTTTTGGAGTTTGCTAGCAGGTATAATTAACCTCAAATGGTTTAGGAAACTAGTAGTTTTTACCACAAGTTTTTGTGTTGCCGTAATAGAAACCTCGTTTTGTATGTTTACTTCAATTATAATAAGAAATTAGAAACTATTTAGACAACATATTAAAAGATAATGAGCGGACTTAGTTTAAAGTTATTTGTTCACTGCCTTATAATACATTACCCTAGCGAAAATGCAGCCCCACTGTGAATGTTGTTCTCGAACACAGGATTAGTTGGTTGACGTGAAGCTGAAAATGCCCTGACTGCTGCCAAACGATTGGCAGATACTGGGAACTGGTGTGCTGGAAGAGCTCCAGAGAGTCGTGTACCCGTGATACCTGTATCAGATTCACCTCAACTACTATCCTCTCTCGTGGGTCATGTTTACTCTTTAGGAAGGACGGGATCTGTCATTACACGTCCTCTAGACTGCGAGTCGAGTGTCAGTGGTAGATACAGGCGTCTTGTACAGGGTGGACAGGGGAAAGGGAGGACTTAGTCACTAAGTGTGTTGTACCGATCTCCCTAACCAACAACTCTTAGGTGCTGTCTTTCACCTGCTCTGGGGAAACTTGTTTTGTCCGGTGCCAGAAGGAGGCAAACGCAAAAGGGTAGGGGGCCATTCATCTTCGGCAGTTCACACCTACGACGAATGATGGTACCCCTCATGAAAATGGGAGTAAGGAACAGGAGAGGACACCAGGTGCACTCAGCGCTTATGCCTGGGGGCCTCATTCGACATGTTGAAGAGGTTGTTCCAGCAGCCATTGAGGGAACAGGGTGTAACCAGCTACAGACTGTGGCCCGCATTGGAACAAATGATACCTGTCGTCTGGGCTCTGTGGTCAAACTTGGGTCACTCCAGCGACTGGCAGAGAAGACTGAGAAGACCAGCCTTACACATGCAGTTTTAATTTGCTGCATTGTTCCCAGGACTAATTGTGGCCCTTTGGTTCTGAGTCAAGTGGAAGGACTGAACCATGAACCAGAGACTTCGAAAGTTCTGTGACAAGCTAGGCTGTGACTTGCTCCTTACGGTTGAGAACTGTAGTGCCCCCTTAAATAAGTCAGCTGTGCACTGCACATCAGAGACTGCAACTCCGGTATCTGATTTTGAGTGGGGTGCACGCAAGGTTTTTTTTCATTTTTTTCTTTATATAGATTGGGCGACTCTCCATCCAATCCACATATAAGTGTAAGATCGAAAGAAATGCCTTCCACATGTGAGAGTGTTAAATTCCTAATGGTAAGCTGCGGAAGCATTCGGAAGAAAGTGATAAGAGTTTGAAGCGCTCATGAAAAGCTGTGAAGCTCACATAATACTATGTACAGAGAGCTGGTTGAAAACTGAAATTTATAGCAGTGAGGTTTTTGGGGAAAATTTAAGTGTATATCGAAAGGATAGGCGAATAGGAAATGGAGTCGGTGTATTTGTCGCAGTAGACAAGAAATTAAAATCCACCAAGGTAGAAATAAAAGCTGCATGTAAGATTGTTTGGGCAAAACTCAGTATCAGGTGTGGGCACAAAATGATAACTGGAGCCTTCTATCGCCCACCACACTCATCGTCTGATGTAATCGAAAACTTGAGAGAAAACATCAGTTCACTTGTACGTAAGTTACACAATCGTACTGTAATCAGTGGTGGAGGCCTTAATCATCCCATTATTAGTTGGAAAATTACAGTTTTGTTAGTGGTGAGCCTGTTAAGACATCACGTGAAACTTTAGTAAATGACTTCGCTGAAAACTACCTAGAACAGTTAGGGGCCCCACACATGAGGAAAGTGTATTGGATGTAGTGGCAACTAATCGACCTGACCTATTTGTGGGTGTCCTCATCGAAACTGGTATCACTGACCATGACGCGTTTGTGGCAACAATGATTACCAAAGTACAAAGTGTAGCTAAAACACGCTGGAAGATACGTATGTGCAGTGAAATGAAGAACTTGAAACTTTCAGCACGGGCAGGTGCAAGTAGAGGAACCATGGCTCAAGTTTAAAAGAATAGTTAACCATGCACCAGATAGATATGTTCCCGGTACAACAGTTCATAATCGGAGGGAATCTCCATGATATACAGTGACTGTAAAGAATCTTCTAAAGAAACAGAGATTACTGCATAATAGATGTGAAACAAAGAGTGGGGCTATGGATAGAGAGTTTACGAATAAAACGCGTTTTCCGGTCAAGAGAGCAATGCGTGATGCCTTCAACGACTACTGTAGCAGAAAATTGTCAAACGACATTTCACAAAATCCAAAGAAATTCTGGTCGTATGTAAAGGCTGTTAGTAACTCCAGAATTGGTGTCCAGTAACTATTGAATGAGACAGGAACTGAAATTGAGAGTAGCAAAGCAAAAGCTGAAAATCTTAACTCATTTTTCAAACCAAGGAGAATTGCCCCAATTTAATCCTCCTCAGTAGTGCTGAAAACAGCTTAAATCGTCAAAATGGAACAAAGCTCCAGTGCCCAATGGAATCCCTGTCAGATTTTATACTGAATTTGCGGCTGAGTTTGCCCCACCTTCAAACAACACTCTGTCGTAGATTTCTGTAACAATTAACTGTGCCCAGTTGTTGCAAAAGGCACAGGTCACACCTGCGTACGAGAAGAGTAGTAGATGTGATCCACAAAGCTACTGTCCAATATCATTTACGTCGATTTGTTACAGAATCATAGAACATATTCTGAGCTCAAATATAAGGAGTTATTTTTAACAGATTGATATCCTCAATGCCAACTACCATGGATTTTGAAAACATCGATCATATGAAACCCAATTCGCACTTTTATCACACGACATACTGAAAGCTTTGGATCAAGACAATCAGGTAGATGCCGTATTTTTTTGATTTCCGGAAAGCATTTGACTCAATACTACACCTATGCTTGTTGTCATAGGTTCGATGATACGTGGTATCAAGTGAACTTTGTGAGATGACTGAGGACATTTTGGTAGGGAGGACGCAATATGTTATCTTGGATGGAGAGTCGTCATCTGTAGAAGTGACTTCCGGTGACACTGCGCAACTGTGTTGGGATCCTTGCTGTTCATATTGTATATTAATGACTTTGCAGACAGTATTAATAATAAAATCAGGATTTCTGCGGACGATGCAGCTCTCTGTAATGAAATACTATCTGAAAGAGGCTGCGTGAATGTTCAGTCAGATCTTGATAAGATTTCAAATTGCTTCAGATATTGGCCCCTTGCTTTAAATGTTCATAAATGCAAAATTTTGCACTTCTCAAAACAGAAAAAGACGTACTATCCTATGACCATAGTGTCTATGAGTTGCTATTGTAATAGACCAGCTCATATAAATACCTGGGTGTAGCACTTTGTAGGGATATGAAGTGGAAGGATCACATAGGTTCAGTCGTGGGTAAAGAAGGTGATAGACCGGTTTACTAGCAGAATACTGGGAAGTACAAGCAATCTAAAAAGGAGATTGCTAACAAATCTGTCTTGCGTGCGGTTCTACAGTATTGCTTACGTGTTTGGGACCCGTACCAGATAGGACAAACAGAGGATATTAAACATACAGAGAACGCCAGCACGAATGGCCATAGGTTTGTTTAATCCGTGGTGGAGTGTCACAGAGGAACCGAAGGAACTGAACTGGAAGACTCTTGAAAACAGACGTGAACTATTCCGAGAAAGTCTATTAATGAAATATGAAGAACCAATTTTAAATGATAATTCTAGGAATATGCTACAGTGCCCAATTTATCGCTCACATAGAGTTCGTGAAGACAAAATTATAACAACTACTTCAGCCACAGAGACATTCAGAGACATTCAAACACTAATTATTCCCAAGCCCCAGGCGTAAATGAAACAAGAAGAAACCCTAATAACTGGTACAATGGGACGCACCCTCTGCCATGCACCTCACTGTGGCCTGCAGAGTATAGATGTTGATGTAGATGTAGATATAGGAGAAAATCTGAGCCGACCTTTTACATTATTTTACCGTTTAGTGAAGTCATCATAAATACGAAACGAATTGCAAAATGACTTAGACAAGATATGTGTATGGTTAGGAAGATGCCAAATGACCCTAAATAATGAAAACTGTATTGTGGTCTACATGAGAATTAACAGGAATCGGTTGAATTTCAGTTATATTATAGATCGCACACATCTAGAAGCTGCAAATTCAACTAAAAACCCAGGAATTACAATTACGAAGAACGGAAATTGGGAGGCGGAACTCTGTGAGTATGCAACAAACCCACTAACGAGATTGCTTGCACTACCCTTGTCCGTCCTGTGTCAGGATATTACTGTGCGGTATTGGATCCTTGTCAAACAGAATAGATGGAGGGCACCAAAAAGTTCGTAGAACGACAGTTCGTTTTGTACTGCGGTGAAACAGGGGAGCGAATGTCGTAGATACGCTACGTGAGTTGGAGCGGCAGTTATTAATACAAAGGCATTTTTCGTTGCGGCGAGACCTTTCCACGAAATTTCAGTAAGAAAATTTATCACCAGAATGTGAAATATTCATGTGACACACGCCTATGTAGGGACAAATGATCCTCGTCATAAAATGAGGCAAATCAGGGCTCGTGCGGAAAGTTTTAAGTGTGCGTTCTTCGTGCGAGAGTTAAACGGTAGTGAATCAATGTGAAGAAGGTTCGACGTATTCTCTGCTACGACCTTTGGTGTGAATTGCAGAGTAGTCATGTAGCATGTAGACGTAGGCGTAGTTGAAGATGTGACAGTGCAGAGCGCCGGAGGGACGCGGTCGCATGCTCACGTGACGGCAGAGCGCCCCCTCCCCCCCCCCCCCCGTGTCAGCCGCGTCTGCACTCACAGTCGGTCCTGCTGGAAGCAGAGGAATGGAGGCTTCGACCGTATATGAAGGGGATGTGCGCGTTTGCTTACAGCGGAAGGAGTGCGAACGGAAATTTGTCCAAGAATGGCACAAGTGAACGACGAACACTGCATGTCCATTGCACGTGTCAAACCGTGGAACAGGCGATTGAAGGACGGACTGATGTCGTTGGCCGATGTGGCACGATCTGGAAGATCACACCACACTATCCACCCCACTGTGCTGGTGTGGATACCGCACTGAGTGTCAGAACTGAAACACAACGTAGCTGCATTGTTCTCCTGCCATTGTTTGATGAATTTCCTTTCCTCCACTCCTCCCGCTATAAGGCAAAGCACAAGAGAACTTTGCTCTTCATCTGAAGCCACCAATTCTGTTTTTTCGGCACGACTGAGTGCGCGTCCACGCCACGCGCTCACCGTGTGATAATGTGAAGAAGTGCTCCGCGAAAACCATTAACAACGTTGAGGTTTTTCTTCGACATTTTGGCGATAGTAATTTTTTTAAGTTAATTCTACTTTGTGTTGTGACGGTGCAAACTTACTACTTTCTTTTATAATCTGGTTCAAAAAATGGTTCAAATGGCTCTGAGCACTATGGGACTTAACTGCTGAGTTCATCAGTCCCCTAGAACCACTTAAACCTAGATAACCTAAGGACATCACACACATCCGTGCCCGAGGCAGGATTCGAACCGGTGACCGTAGCGGTCGCGCGGTTCTAGACTGTAGCGCCTTGAACCGCTCGGCCACCCTGGCCGGCTATAATCTGGTCTCTGATAAAAATGGCAAGGTAAATGTTAATCAGAAAACAGAGAGGAGTTGCGATCTAAATAACAATACCTTTATTCATTCTTAACATCACAAGACAAAAAAAAAAAAAAAAAAAATACAAACGCTTTCACTAATATGGGGGCTATGGTGGACAAAGTGATCAGCTGGGCATCGACACATGACACTAACCAGAACACTAATCGCTTTATCTTTCATACACGTGAATCTGGGGTATGGCACAAAAACTATGTCACCATCAAGCATGTGTACTGTTTCAAAAAGAAAAATATGGATCGAAGGGAAACGGTGCTCAGAGACATTTATTGGAGCCCTACGCCGTAGAAGCGAATACTTTAAACCTTCCGCTGGTCAGGGCGGCACACCACGATGCGTTCGGTGACTGAAGTCATGGAAAGCAGCAATCTGTTATTACTGGCACTCACCCGAAAAACGCAAGTACGTGGTCTCGCGTTCAGGTAACTCGGAACGCAGGTACTTTCCTATGAGCCTCTGAAACCCCGGTGGATTCCAGTGTGCAGGTGGACATGCTTGCTGATCTTCCAAACCAATCTGACTCCCCGCTCCATGACTATGCGTGATGGACTATATCAAATGTTAACACAGCCGACTCAAGACAAGTAAGTACACCCACGCATCACTCGTTGTGTGCGTGATGCTAGAATCAGTACCTCTGATGGTTCAGAAGGTGACTGGCACAGGCACTAAGTAACACACTAGCAAAGGACACAAGTCTCACAGTTTAGATGAAGACCTGCAGGTCTTTACTAGCGAAGCGCCAGTACAAGAGTGACCTCTTTTCTTTCTCTCCTCTTCCCTCGCCAGCTCGGTAGCAAAGTGTAGGGAAGCAGCCTACTCACGCCGTAATAAATGCACATTAGTCTTTCCATTGTGTGCCAGCCGAGTCCGCTGTAACTAGCTCTGTCATAAATGTTGCGCAATACTTTAAAAATCAAGCAAATAACCTGAAACGGTTCTAGCATGTCAGGAATAATACTAAATTAATATGTGTTGAATATCAGTTCGATAACTTTAGCCATTTTCGAAATTTGGACGTTTTTCTGTAAATATCATTGGCGCAACAGAAAAGAGCTAGAGTGATAAAAATCTATATGTAGATTCATCTTTCATAATAATGGAATAAAAACAGTACTTTGGATGTTACAAATTAAAATTTTAGTGGAAATTCATGATTTTCTGGTTTTCGTCTCAAAACTTAAGGAAGCAAGATAGATTAAGTAGGCTAATAAATGAGGCTAGGATGTTTATATTTAAGTAGGTTGGAGATCCGCTATAACTATAAAGATGTGAAAAGTTTCATTTGAATACCTATAAAACTATAGCTCGTCTACTGCGTGCAGTGTAATTAAATTAATTCTCTCGCCCAAAATATTTAACTTAGCCACGTCAAAATTTTATTATCAGTACTGATCTGTGTGCTGAATGCACATTTAAATTAAGAGCTTCATCGGCCATCAGCAAGAGAAGCTATAATTTATTAGGTAACTTAAAGTGGTGCATTACTAGCCCAGCGGCTAGTCGGGAGAGCCGATTTGCTCAGGTGTTCCCTTAGCCGTCCGTACCGCAGCTTTATATATAAGAACGCTGCGCGAGGAGGCAAGGCCCCAGTTCTATCCAGATGCTGAATAGCACGTCATCTGTGTCGGGAGTCGCGTCGCATCGGTATCATTGCTACAAACAGCCTCGGATGCCGTAGTAAGTTACTCGGGATACGTGTAACCATGAATCATTTTCTAGTGAAGTGTTAATTCTGGGTTGACTTTAATTATCGATCTTCAGTTTGCGTATTGTCGTATTTTCACGTGCCGCCGCGGGACAAACATTCTACCATTATTTAGCGTGGCGTTTGATGAACCTAATCATCAAATTATGGCGAGCATTCATTTAAACATTTAATTTGGACATTTACAGTTGCATCAGCGCAATAGACTCTGACCTGCTCTGTTAGTTAGATTGCGTGGATTCTTTTGTTTTCATATGTGACTTTCAGAATACAGAACGTTTTTTTTCCACGACCGTTTTTAATTAAAAATCCCAGACAATATCCTAATTCCTCAGAGCTATAAGCTGTAACTATAAGTGTATTCACAGATGAAGTGGGCACTAGGAATTCTTATTACAGGCTTCACGTTTTGCTAATCACTTTCTGGTTGCCAATATTGTAGTTAGAGGGCCTGTGTTGAGAACAGCGAAAGACAGCATAAATAACATTCTAAATAATAGTAACTGGTTTAACATTCTAGAAACCTAACTTTTATATAAACAACATAAAATTGATAAAATTCTATCCGCCGCCCCACATATGGTGCATCGGCCGGAAAAAACTGAAATAAACTGAGTAAAAGTGAAAGTGATTTTTAAATATTCGGATTCGGGAGTGAAATGCGACACGCAACTGAGTAATAGAACAGTGATAGTGTTACGTGTGCATGTGGACGACGCAATTGGATTAACAAAGCATCTGGATTGACGGAGCTGGGACCGAGTCTAGCGGCTGCCGGCATCGAGAGAAGCCAGTTTCGCCTCACTGCAGTCGCAGTCGTCTGCCAGAGCAGCCGGAGCCGCGCCTGCAGTTGCGGGCCACGCAAACACACAACAGCCGTCGGAGTGCCATCTGCAATTCAGCGAGCTGCGTCTCATCAGTAATCCTGGTACGCCACGCCGGCAACGCCATACGTCGTGCAGAAGGAACTAAGTTAAGTGGAAAGCTGTTAAAAATTTTACTAACCTGCACTAAAAGACTGTCGGCGATGAAACCGCCGAAAGAAACTGAGGTTAATCTTATATCAGAACCTATGTCTGTTGAGGGAACTGTAAATCCACATAACGGTTCCAGTGTAAATATGCATGAAAGTAGTAATATTAAAGTGAAATATGAAGTATTGTCTCCTGGCGGTAGTGTTAAAAGGGGCAATGATTCAATAATAGAGACCCGTGTAGTAAAGCAGAAATTAGAAATTGTAAAAATATTGGTCATCAGAGATAGTAGAGTTTAAAAAGGATAAGTTAGATATGACTGATCAATCAGAAGTTTCATTTAGTTTTGATGATTGTGGTGTTGGAGCTAGTTTTTCGTCACCTGAGTGTGAAAAGAAACCAGCTAGTGAGCAACCCAATGATACTGCGGCTGTTGATTTAAATATTATATTACGAGCAATAGCTGCAAGTAATGCAAAAATGACAGCTGAATTAAGGTCTGAAATAAGTGAACAGGTCAAAAGCAGTAATGCTGAATTAAAGTCTGAAATTGTGGCCAGCCAAACAAATTTTAATAAACGATTGGAGGTAATGGACGATACCTTCAAGGCTGGTTGCAATAAGTTGAAAGAGGATCTAGACAGTTTGAATCATAAAATTGATTACAATCATGAGGATATTAAGAAAAAGGTTGCTCAACAATTTTCTGAAATGTATAAAACAGTAAAATCCGAAGTTGCTGAGGTTCGCAAAGACTTCCAAATGGAAGATGCGAAGCTGGAGCACAAGTTAACAGAAAGGATCGAGGCGGAATCTGAACTGTGCTCAGATAGATTTAAAGATGTTAATATAAAAGTAAACATATGTCAAGCAGAAGTAGACGCAATCAAAACTGATACTACTCATATTGTGCAAATAGTAGATAATGTTGAAATGAAAGTAGAAAATATTAGTACTAACATTGCTAACATTGAGAGTAAAGTAGCTTCAGTAACTTCTGGTAATGGTAGTATACAACAAGTTGTAGCTGCAAACGCCGCTTTTATCGGGTGTCGGCAGTTCTTGCGGTTCGATCTAGATAAAAATATCCACCGCTAGATATCTGGAACGATTTTGGAGATGTGATTCCCCCAACTTGGTCTGAACGAGAGAAAATCTCATTTATTAGAAGCCAGTTAGCAGGTGATGCCATGCGTTGGTCAGCTGATGTTATGTTGAAGTGTAAAACATTAGCGGAGTTTAAAACAGCTTTCATTAATGAGTATTGGTCTAGTAATAGGCAAAATGAAGTGTGGAGAGAATTTTGGAGTGGAAAACGCTTCAATGCAGGCAAGGAATCAATTAAAGAGTTTGCTAGGTCATGGATCTCACGTTTGTCACATTTGGCGGAAAAGCTAAAACCGGAAATGATTATACTAGGTCTTGAAGCCAAACTGCCATGGTATTGACAAACTAGAATTATATCTGCCCCTAGAGACAATCTGGATCGTTTCATTGAATATTTGGAACGTGTAGAACGTGTTGCTGCCAATGAGGAGCAAGCACGTAATAACAGAAATGCTAATAACAATAGTAGTAATTTTAGGAACGAGCAAAATGGTAATGTAAACATCAGAACAGTAGGTGTTCGCCATCCTAAGAGATGTAGGAATTGGAGAAATTATTATCAGAACCAACAATGGCACCCAAGTGATAATAATTTTGTTCCAAACAGAATTATGCATGTAAACAACAGTACGGAAAGTAATGCTGTGGCAGTTAACTATAATGAAAATAAAGGAAACAGTAGTAGGCCGAGGCAGGAAAACTAGTTCCCGTCTATGAGGACACTGGCGCTCACCAGGCGGTTACTGTTCCTAAGCCAGTAATTACGGGAATTGGTAAGACAGATCAGAATACTCAAACTGAACAGGTGGATGAAGTGTCGGTAGCATCTAAGGATACAACAGAAATATTAGATCACTCACAGTATTTGATAGATACCGTGTTAGAGACGCTTTCTAAGTGGGAAGAGAAAGAGGAGGCGCAGCAGTGTAACAGTAGGGAAGACCTACAAAATACTGAATTGTCAGGTGAAGAAGCAGAAGAAATTCATGCTTATATTTACGATGAAGATGATGTGCTCTTATCTAAAGTGCCTGTGCAGGATGTTGATAATGTACTAATTGATTTAGGACAGGAGATAAGTGAGAATGTAGAGGGTAGCCTGTTGGGGATCGATGAACCCATTAGCTGTGACCAGTTGTCACTTGAGAAGGAAACCGACGATAATGGTGAAAGTGGTTTAGCTGTAACTATTGTTATGCCCGGTCTGGAGGCGCAGAATCGCCCAGACTACAGTAATTTGGGTTATGTTCAGCAAACTAAATGTAATGAAGTCGTGCGGTGTTTCGATTTGAAATTAATAGACCGACTGGAAAAGGCAGCTGAAAATGTAATTCAGGAAACCCCTACACACTTTGACCTAAATGTAATGAAGACAGATGTCGATCACTTTAGTTGGAGACAAATCCAAAAGGAACTATTGGATGACTTTGAGGAACCACCTGTACAACCTAGAATAAGCCACCCTATAATAATAGTGAATATGTTGGGTATCAATGTACATCGTCTCTTAGACAGTGGAAGTGAAGTGAGTGCGATATCTCAGTCCTTCTTTGATGCATTACCTGGTAAAGACAAGCTTACAGTAATGGGAGTATCAGGACTAAGAATAATTGGTGCTACTGGCAAGGTGTCAAAAACGGTAAAGCAAGAAGCTTTGCTGCCCTTTAACATTAATGGTAATTTAATTGATCATCCATGCTTAATTGTAAACAATCTCAGTATTGAGGTTGTAATTGGCATAGATTTCCTGTCAAAATATCAGAGTGTTGTTGACTTTGAAAGAAGCCAGTTAAAAATGGTCTTGCCAATAACCGGAGTAATTACAGTACCTTTTAGTGATAAACATGTAGTAACTAATGATGAAACTTGGGAGCTGCCTATACGAGTTCTGAAAAATAGGAGATATTGGGACGAAAGTGTTAATCTTAGTACAAGTAAGCTAAACACAGAAGAAGAAGAAGCAATTATTTTGGACAAAATAAAAGTTAAATTGCAGGAAATCGATAAAATTCCAGCTAATCAGAAGGAAGAAATGAGACAGGTTCTAAAAAGGCATCATAAGGTATTTACAGATCGACGTGGCGTGATCAAGGATTATGAATGAATGCTGTAGGGAGGAGGTTGTTCTGTAACCTCTACACAGTGTGGCAGCTGTGCACTCCCAGCTGTGTGAGATCTTCTTTCCATTCCAGGTCTCACTCACTCTTCATCTTTCCTATCCACAAAAATATCGACCCCTTCTCTCCAATATGAAAATTTTCTGAAACCAATGAATGCTGTAGGGAAGAGGTGGTTCTGTAACCTCTACACGGTGTGGCAGCTGTGCAGTCCCAGCTGGGTGAGATCTTCTTTCCATTTCAGGTCTCACTCACTCTTCATCTTTTCTATCCAGATAAAATTTCGACCTCTTATTTCCAAATACGAAAATTTTCTGAAACTAATGAATGCTGTAGGGAGGAGGTTGTTCTGTAACCTCTACACAGTGTGGCAGCTGTGCAGTCCCAGCTGTGTGAGATCTTCTTTCCCATTTCAGGCCTCACTCAGTCTTCATCTTTCCTGTCCCCAAAAATTTCGACCTCTTCTTTCCAACACCTTAAATTTTCCGTTATGGTTATCAAGCCATAAGTTCTGGAACCATTCTATCCACCGATTAGTGAAAAAAAACCTAATGTGACAAACCGAAAAGTGACGTAAACAACAGAGAAGTATGATGTAATTAAGATAAAATGTATTTGAGTTACAAGTATGTATAGGTCCCTGGTAATATAGTAAGTACAAAGTGTTGTTTTATTGGAAATGGTCCACCAACAAAAAAAAAAGATATACAAATTCGTGTACAAGCAGGGTCTGAAGTGGCAGTGAAACTTATTGTATGCTGTAAAGCTAACTAATTAAAAGTAAAAGAGATTGCTTAGTGTTTTGAAAAATATGCAGATAGGTTGTGAGAATAAACTCACCTGGTGTAGCAAGGAAAGACAGTGTAATAGAATTGAGCAGTGTTTGTGGTTGAGACGTGAAGGACACGTCCCTGAAGTATTTATAAGGTTGGAGCTGGCCATTATTTTAGTGTAGTGTGTGACAGGACACACCTACACGTATTGAGGTTATGAGTTGGAGGCGTGAATGCGACCATAGGTACCCTTATGTTAGATGAGACAGAGCAGCTCATGGTGTCCTATAGGTTTAAGAAATTTAGCGTTACGCTCGTCCATAATTACTTAATTCACTTTAGTGGTAGGTCGAGAGAGACTACCTGTGGTTTCAGCGTCCGATCGAGTAGAAATGGATTGCCACGTGAGCAAACTATTCAGCTGCAATACACTATGGATATGAAATAAATGCGCTATCCTGTGCTTTAAATTTTAATGGAGTGAGTATTACTTAAGTTCATACACTAGCTAAGTAAGTAAGTATATAATGGCAGACGTGAAACATTATTTATAGCTCAGCATAAATACACCTCGATGAAGTAAATACATAATTGCAGATGTGGAAATGACACAGCAGCAGAGGACCAATAAGTGGATTTAGTAGTCAACTAAACGTAGTGTGTTTTGAACACTCAGAACTGTACTATTACCAAAAGTTACTCACATGTACAAAAAAGCTGAGAATACAACTACTAATAAAATATACTCATACTGTCTCTAAGAATAAGATAATCAAAGATGAGACAGCTAAGTGAGTAAAATACAGATTTATCAGGAATGTACCGAGCATTGGTTCAGTGTTCTGGTCCAGAAATAATAAATTGAAATTGAATTGAATTTAGGATTGTATGCCTTGTGCATAAATTTTCTCTAGTACGTGACTAACGGCGTTTTGAGCCATTTGTTTACCGATTTTATGACAATTAAGTGAGAGTAAAATTGAAAAAGTTCTGTTAACTTTATTCCAGCAACATTTTAAAGGATAAAATGTATATATCCCCATTTCATTGTGACCCACCCCTAGATGTTAAGTGAACAGAGTCTGAGGCACTCTTTTTGTTTGTTCTACAGGACAAACCAGATAATGGCAGCTTGGTAGCTGCGTGAAAGCGTGGAGTGACTTGGACACAACTCACAGTGACCCCTCAGCTTTCCCCATGTAATTTAGAGTGAACGTGAAGGACGCACACCATAGCAACTTCCTCACCTCTACCCTTGTGAATGAAGTATGGAACGCCAGCCAAAGCGGCTACAACCACATGTGTAAAAATTATTTGTGAAATTTTCTTTCAGGTTTAGAAAAGACTGCTAAGATATAACCATCTGTTTATGTATCTTGAATAACTGTTAAATTTTTTGAATTTGTGTATGTAAAAATGTATTTAATGGATTTAAGTTTTTCATAATTTCACATATTTTTATGTGTTTGTTTGTCTAAGGCAATATGTATGCCAAAGTGTTTCATTGACTTTGCTTAAATTTTGAGTAATAATGTTGCTTAAGAGGCAGTGAACATGCCCGCAATTTAAATAATTAATGTAGGTAATCAGTTTTCTTTTAATATTTCTATATGTTTACATTTCAATTTTAATTTTCATAGGAAGTTAAACTGTACTCTTGCTTCCCTTTTTGTAATTAAATTTTTTTTTGTTCATTAACATTCAAAAACAAAAAATTTAAGTAGAGGGTGATGTAGGGAAGCAGCCTACTCACGCCGTAATAAATGCACATCAGTCTTTCCATTGTGTGCCAGCCTAGTCCGCTGTGACTAGCTCTGAGGACATAAATGTTGCGCAATACTTTAAAAATCAAGCAAATAACCGGAAACGGTTCTAGCATGTCAGGAATAACACTAAATTAATATGTGTTGAATATCAGTTCGATAACTTTAGCCATTTTCGAAATTTGGACGTTTTTCTGTAAAAATCATTGGCGCAACAGAAAAGAGCTAGAGTGTTAAAAATCTATATGTAGATTCATCTTTCATAATAATGTAATAAAAACAGTACTTTGGATTTTACAAATTAAAATTTTAGTGGAAATTCATGATTTTCTGGTTTTCGTCTCAAAACTTAAGGAAGCAAGATAGATTAAGTAGGCTAATAAATGAGGCTAGGATGTTTATATTTAAGTAGGTTGGAGATCCGCTATAACTATAAAGATGTGAAAAGTTTCATTTGAATACCTATAAAACTATAGCGATAGCGTATCTCCAAAGGGCCAGTTCAGAGCTCGTCTACTGCGAGCAATGTAATTAAATTAATTCTCTCGCCCAAAATATTTAACTTAGCCACGTCAAAATTTTATTATCAGTACTTATCTGCGTGCTGAATGCACATTTAAATTAAGAGCTTCATCGGCCATCAGCAAGAGAAGCTATAATTTATTAGGTAACTTAAAGTGGTGCATTACTAGCCCAGCGGCTAGTCGGGAGAGCCGATTTGCTCAGGCGTTCCCTTAGCCGTCCGTACCGCAGCTTTATATGTAAGAACACTGTGCGAGGAGGGAAGGCCCCAGTTCTCTCCAGACGCTGAATAGCACGTCATCTGTGTCGGGAGTCGCGTCGCGTCGGTATCATTGCTACAAACAGCCTCGGATGCCGTAGTATGTTACTCGGGATACGTGTAACCATGAATCATTTTCTAGTGAAGTGTTAATTCTGGGTTGACTTTAATTATCGATCTTCAGTTTGCGTATTGTCGTATTTTCACGTGCCGCCGCGGGACAAACACTCTACCACTATTTAGCGTGGCTTTTGATGAACCTAATCATCAAATTATGGCGAGCATTCATTTAAACATTTAATTTGGACATTTATAGTTGCATCAGCGCAATAGACTCTGACCTGCTCTGTTAGTTAGATTGCGTGGATTCTTTTGTTTTCATATGTGACTTTCAGAGTACAGAACGTTTTTTTTTCCACGACCGTTTTTAATTAAAAATCCCAGACAGTCTCCTAAATCCTCAGAGCTATAAGCTGTAACTATAAGTGTATTCTCAGATGAAGTGGGCACTAGGAATCCTAATTACAGGCTTCACGTTTTGCTAATCACTTTCTGGTTGCCAATATTGTAGTTAGAGAGCCAGTGTTGAGAACGGCGAATGATAGCATAAATAACATTCTAAATAATAGGAACTGGTTTAACATTCTACAAACCTAACTTTTATATAAACAACATAAAATTGATAAAATTCTATCCGCCGCCCCACATATGCACATTTACATCTTAGACTTCTCCCACTTTAGCACAAGCCAGTCACGAGCTGAAGCGCTGCATTCGAATATGGGAGACTGCTCTTTGCTCTGCATACACTGGTTTGACCAATCGGAGACTTGAAAGTTAATTGGGAGAAAAGAAAAAAAAAAGAGATTCATCTTCACAACCTCTTTCCCACGCGTTTACGTTGTGCCTTTTGCTAACAACATGACCAGGATGGAATTATAGCCCTCCATAAAAAGACTTTTATCTCCCCTGTTGCATCCATTTCGTTGTTTCCAATCAACGGCCATGAACTCGCTAAAAGCCTCGTGCCTTCACAAATATGTTTCCTAACAGAGTCTGGACTTCCGGATGCCAGGGACCTGTCCCACGGAAATTCGTAGAATGCTCACCGTTGTCTCGTCGACTTCCTGCCTATCAGGGGACCATCCTCTGCTTTATTGCCGGTCCACAGCGCACTGCCTATTGCAGCGGCGACTTCTCGGCGCTAGTCAGTCCACCTGGACGCAGCTGCCGACCGACTGGCGCCAACCAACGTGTCTGCACAATGAGACCACGGAACTCGGCAGTCTGGAAACGTTTTCACCCAGGTTCTGCAGAAAAAACGCGCTCTCCTTGTCCTTCAGTCACCGTACGCTTTTACTGAAGTCGTTAAATTGGCACCCTATTCCTTTGAATTCAGGTAAAGCTTACTGCTATTACTTCACTAGAGCACACAAGCAAGAGCGTTAACTACTGCCCACCATGTCATCATGATGTATTAAGTCAGATCGTAATAAATATAATCCTCCCTAAGAACATTAAGTGGCATGACACCGAATCAGATGTGAGCGTGCCCTGCAATCTCTCAACAGGTTGTCACAAAAATGGTGCAAATGGCTCTGAGCACTATGGGACTTAACATCTGAGGTCATCATTCCCCCAGAACTTAGAACTACTTAAACCTAACTAACCTAAGGACATCACACACATCCATGCCCAAGGCAGGATTCGAACCTGCGACCGCAGCATTCGCGCGGTTCCGGACTGAAGCGCCTAGAACCACTTGGCCACCGCAGCCAGCGGTCACAGATGAATTGAGTTCTATACAGGCGATGAATGACATGATTGATGGAGGCATAAAATGTAAGAACTGAAATATATTTACAGTCAAAGTCAACACTCTCCTTAGTTATATGACTTCTTCTTTGCTGTGTTTATGGGTCAGAGCACAGGTATATTTTTATATATATTGACAGAACCAGTCTAACACTTTTGACTAAATAGACTATGTATATTGAAGATGAACAGGGGACAAATCAAAGGGAGTATCGATGTCAGCTGCACTCACATGTTATGCTGGTTTTTTTTTATTGAAAAAGATATTCCTCCAGCTGTATTTAAAATTTCATATTTATTTGGCTACTAGTTTCGACGATGCGTAAACGTTATCTTCAGGCTTATACACTTTGATGATATCAGTTGTTTGTGGCTGAGTAGTAGAAGTCTGCAGTGAGACCAATACGTGCTCCAAATGGATGGCGGGCAGTGTTGAGACGTATTGGTCTCACAATGGACTTCTAGTACTCAGTCACACACAAATGATATCATCAGAGTGTACTTGCGTGATGATGACGTTGACGTAACGTCAAAACTAGCGGAAAAATAAATATGAAATCTTAAATACAGCTGGAGGAGTTTCATTTTCAATTAAAAAAAAGAATTATACCAGCTGATGTCCTACCATCATCCAACTTAAATATGGATGTACGAATATTACGTGCAATCAGTGGCGACGAGTGGAAACGTGTGCCTGACCACGATTAGAATCCGGGATCTCCCGTTTACTAGGCAGTTGCGTTAACCACTGAAAAACCCTGACAGAGTGTTTACCACAAGTGTGCGGACTATCTTGGCGTGCCTTCCGATCGATCCACATTCCCACCTAACACAACCTATCCGCCATCCCTGTCCACATCCTCCATGTTCGCTAATATGTAATTCCCACAGGAGTTCAGATGTAGTTGTGAATCAGCACTGAAGAAGGTAGATTAGTTACCATTCGAGACGAATAAGTCACATCAGTTCTTGGACTTTGTTCTTTCGGACATGTCCACGAGAACAGACACCATGCTTTCATATAAATGAAATAGACTGTCGTTGGTAATACAACTCAAAGCACTGTTGAGGAGAAACTCTTCCTCGTAGCTATGTTCATTTCATAGAAACTTATTTTCATAGTACTGTTCAAATATGATGTTCATGAACATGCTCAGGGACTTGTAGATTAAGTTGGAGAATATGACTGGGTGTCTGTAACTTTGTTGTTGTCAGACAGACTTCAATATTAATTTTGTGAATGATGGTGCAAGAGAGAAGGATGTTGGTAGATCTCCTAAATTCATATGATCTGATGCAGACTGTGTTTTTTCCAACTAGGGTGCAGGGGAACAGTAGCACAGCCATAGACAATATTTTTATTCATTCTTCATTACTAGATGGGCATCCTGTTAATAAAAGCGTAATGGACTTTCAGACCATGATGCACAAATTTTAACACTAAAAGGCGTTTGTACTCAAACCAGTGCCATATTTAATTACAAACTATGTAGTTAAATTAATCCAACAGCAATAGATAGTTTTTTAAACCTTGTCAAGGAACAAGAGGGGCAGGATGTTTATAGTTCCAATAACATACATGATAAATATAATGCTTTCTGTAACATATTTCTCATGCTTTTTAAGATTTGCTGTCCATTAGAACGTTCTAAAAGTGGTACTAGCAGTAATAGCCTGCCTGGGTGGCTGACTAGGGGGATAAGGATATGTTGTAGAACAAAGAGGGAATTATATCAAAATGTTAGAAGTAGTCACAATCAAGCTACAATAGCATATTACAAACAGTATTGTAAGATGCTTAAAGATGTTATTGGGAAGGCAAAGAGTATGTTGTATGCAAATAGAATAGCTAATTCGCAGGATAAAATTAAAACCATATGGTCAGTTGTGAAGGGAGTGTCTGGTCACCAACACAAGAAGTCAGTTTGCAATAAAAATATTTCTGTTAGTGATAAATCAGATATATGTAAGTATTTAACAATCATTTTCTGAGAATTGCTGGTGAATTAAATAATAATTTAGTTTCTATAGGAAATCATATAACTTTCTTCGCAAATGCCTTTCCGAGACAGATGTCTGAAATACTCCTCTGTGATACAGACAAGAGGGAGATTGAGTCAATAATGAAATCACTGAAGACTAATGACTCTCACGGTGATGATGGGGTGTCTAGCAGAATATTAAAGTGCTGTGCTGCACATGTTAGCCCTGTATTTAGCCATATTTGTAATTTTTCTTTTAGGAATAGCTAGTTTCCTGAGTGAGTAAAGAACTCAGTAGTAAAGCCGCTTTATGAAGATGGAGAAAGGGATAATGTAGATAACTTTAGACCTATTTCTCTGCCATCAGTGTTTGCAAAAGTTATTGATAAGCCTGTGTATGTAAGAATAATTGATCATTTTATATCACACGATTTGCTGCCAAATTTACAGTTCGGCTTTAGAAGTCGTTTAACAACTGAAAATGCTATATTCTCTTTTCTCTGTGAGGTACTAGATGGGCTAAACAAAAGGTTTCGAACGCTTGGCGTATTTTTTGATTTAACTAAGGCATTTGATTGTGTTGATCACAAAATATTGCTCCAGAATTTGGACCATTACGGAGTATGGGCAGTAGCCCACAATTGGTTCATCTCTTACTTTAGCAACATGCAGGAAAAGGTCATTATTCATGATGTTGACAATGCCTGTGATGTGGGGTCTGAGTGGGGTGTGAGTGGGGAGGTGCCTCAGGGATCAGCATTGGGGCCGCTCCTGTTCCTTATTTATATAAATGATATGCCCTCTAGTATTACAGGTAACTCTAAAACATTTCTGTTCACTGATGACACTAGCTTGGTAGTAAAGGATGTTGTGTGCAATACTGGCTCGGTTTCAAATAGTGCAGTACATGACCTAAGTTGATGGTTTGTAGAAAATAAACTAACGCTAAATCACAGAAAGACTTAGTTTTTACAGTTTGTAACACAGAGTTCAGCAAAACCTGACGTTTTAATTTCGCAGAACGGGCATATGATTAGTGAAACTGAACAGTTCAAATTTTTTGGTGTTGACATAAATAGTACGCAGTCGTGGAAAGTCCACGTTCAGGATCTTGTACAATGAATTAACACAGCCATTTTTAGAATTCGAACGGTATCAGAAGTGAGTGATCGTTCGACACGAATATTAGTCTACTTTGCTTATTTTCTTTCACTTATGTTGTATGGTATTATACTTTGGGGTAACTCTTCCCATTTTAAAAGGATATTTTTGGCTCAGAAACGGGCAGTTCGGACAAGTTCATGAACCCCTTGTCGACCCCTGTTCACGAGTCTTGGTATTTTGACATTGGCCTCTCAATATATATATTCCTTACTGTCATTTCTTGTTAACAATATTAGATTATCCCCAAGAATAAGCAGCTTTCACTCGGTTAATACTCGGCAGAAGTCTAACCTGCATTTAGATCGGACTTCCGTAAGTCTTGTCCAAAAAGTTGTGCAGTATACTGCTGCATCTATTTTCAATAAGATACCACTCGAATTCAAAAATCTTAGCAGTAATCCATGGGCTTCAAAATCGAAACTGAAGGGTTTCCTCGTGGGTCACTCCTTGTATTCTGTCGAGGAACCTCCTTCAAAAATTAAGCTGATTCTAATTGTATTGTTGATTGCGTTTACTTAGACTTATGGACTGACTTTTTTCGGGTTCGTTTATTTTTATCTGTTGTTACTTTTATGTTGTAATTTCATGTACTGACACGTTCCATGACCTTGGAGATTTGCTCCTCAATTTGGCCCTACGGAACTTGAAGTGTAAATAAATAAAAAATAACACGGTACAGTACTCTTACCGCTGCATGCTGTGGACTAGGTGTTGGCGCAGCGCAGCCTGGAGTAGCACTGGCCACTTGCCCACGTGCCCGCTGTGTTCCAAGACACGCCGCCGACGTTAGCGCGGAAAACCTCTTTGGGAGTGTCTTGCTACAGCCGTCTCACTGATGTGAACAGCGGTACCTCGATAGCGAGGAGCAACTTTGTGGTGTCGGTAGGAGGCACCAGCGCTGCGCCTTTCGACTGCACCACAATTTCTGTGTTGTTAGTTATGATGTAAATTGAATTAATCACTAAATAAAACAAGTTCATGATTTTTTAAAATTTTGTTAACCCTCAGAATAAAAAAGGTGTACTATCAAAGCGTCAGGACTCTGAAAATATCCTCTGTCAGAGGAGAAGTTTGGGAAATCTTGCTCTAGTTGTGAGTGTGGGGGCGCACAGCTCTTTATGGGACCATACGGCCTTCCGTAGGCGATGATGTTACTACATCCTCAGCGCTTTTCATTTTACAGAGACCGACTAGTTTATTTCTGATCGCACGACACACAGTGACGAGTGAAGTATTATGACTACGTATTTAAAAGCGTGTTGGTGAACCTCTGGAACGCTATTCACTAGTGATTCTCCATGCCGTGGATTAGACAAGTACTTGAGACTTTGCCAGAAATCTGTGGCACCAGATGCCTACGACAGGACACTCACTCCCCGCAATTTACGGGCTTTTGGTTTGCGGGAGCGGAGGTGGCGCCCAATAGCGTCCAGGTGGATTTCATCGGATTCAGATAAGCCGAATTCGATGCCCAAGACATCAAAATGAGTTCACTATCATTGGAGCACTATTCTGGCCTTGTGGCACGCACAGTTATCCTGCTGCAAGACGCCATCAAGCATGAGGAGTTATAAGTTGTCCCTAATAATGTTCACGTAGTCCACAGCCGTCATGGTGATTTCGATTACCACGGCATGTCCCATGGAGGCCTTGCTGAGCGTCCCCCTTAACGTAATACTGCTCGCACTGGCCCGCGTCCGTGGCACGCTGCATGTCTCGAACAGCCTTTCGCTTAGGCCGGTATTATACTATCAAATTTCTTTTTCAAAGATTTCATCAAAGATCTGATCGGATATTTCGTCAAATATATTTGACAAAGATCTTTGACGTAGCGCTAGAAGGGCTATTACACAGTTATCAAATTTTTCGTCAAAATTCAAGATGGCTGACAACAACTTGCTATTAACCGCAGCAGTTGCACGTACCGCAATTGCATCGTGCGCACATGCGGAAAAGAAGTGGGGGGAAGGAAAGGAACCATACATACGAAATTGACAGTCTTAAATTCCTGGGATTACAACTTGATTAGAAATTCAGTTGGGAGGAGCACACCACAGAACTACAGGAACGCCTTAACAAATATCAATTTGCAATTAGATTGTTAGCAGACATAGGGAACATAAAAATGAAAAAGCTTGCGTACTTTGCCTGTTAGTAGGCTGTTTAGGTTTTTTTAATGATAACGCCACTTAGCGCTCTGTATGATAATTACTGGCTGTGCTGTGTGCAGTCTGTGGCTGTTTTGCATTGTTGTTGGCTATTGTAGTGTTGGGCAGCTGGATGTTAACAGCGCGTAGCGTTGCGCAGTTGGAGGTGAGCCGCCAGCAGTGGTGGATGTGGGGTGAGAAATGGCGGAGTTTTGGAATTTGTAAGACTAGATGTCATGATCTGTTAAGGTAAATACATGAACTATTAAGGTAAATACATTGTTTGTTCTCTATCAAAATCTTTCATTTGCTAACTCTGCCTATCGGTAGTAAGTGCCTTCAGTAGTTTGAATCTTTTGTTTATCTGGCAGTAGTGGCGCTCGCTGTATTGCAGTAGTTCGAGTAACGAAGATTTTTGGTGAGGTAAGTGATTTGTGAAAGGTATAGGTTAATGTTAGTCAGGGCCATTCTTTTGTAGGGATTTTTGAAAGTCAGATTGCGTTGCGCTAAAAATATTGTGTGTCGGTTAAAGCACAGTCATGTATAATTGTTCAAAGGGGACGTTTCATACGTCGACCCTTAGCCAAGGATACCTCACTGGAATCTTCGTATTTTGTCTTGTAGTTTGTGCAATTAGTGCAGCCTTTGTTTATTGCTAGCGCGTAATTGTAGAGAGAATTTCCTTTGTAGTTGTAGTTTTTCATTCTTGTACAGTAAAACAGTTGTGGCATGCATGTAGATTTGCACGAAGTATTTCGCAGCTGAGCTTGCAATTAACGGGATATTATTTTCAATGCTATGTTAATGTGTTTTCTTATTTTGCTCTTCAAATTGTGCTTTTCTGTGTTGTTGTGTGAAATATTGTGACAATAATGGCGTGCGGAAAACGTAATACTAGGTTTCAAAGTAAACTGAGAAATGACAGTGAAGACGAAAGCAGTGTGTTAGCGCCACCGTATAATGAATTAACCAATGTTCAAAGTAGTAATTTGGTAATTGTGCATAGGGAAATGGAGCGAGCTGCAAATAATGGTGTAGGCAGTGAAACAATTAGCGAACAGGGAAGCATTATCGATCGATCGGTCGGCAACAGCTTGCCTCAGGAATCCGAAATGACAGGACACAATCTTGCAAATACTGTAGATTCAGGTTTTGCGTCCTCGCCGTTTTCTCAAATAAGCCAAGACAAATTTTCTGCTTTTCAAAATGCGAATATTGCCAGTTCAAATGCATTGCCGAATAGCACTGAGGAACATGTTTCAGACACCAGTGCATTGTTGTTACAATTAATGTAACAAATGGGACAAAAGCTGCAAAAGTTAGACACAATGGAACAAAATCTTCAAAAGTTAGACACAATGGAACAACACCAGAGACAAACACAGCAACAGTTAGATACAATGGAACAAAATCAGAGACAAACGCAGCAAAAGCTTCAAAAGTTAGACACAATGGAACAAAATCAGAGACAAACACAGCAAAAGCTTCAAAAGTTAGACACCACACTTGAACAAACACGTGAAGATTTAACTACTGAGTTACATAACATTGAATCGAATTGTCAAAAAGTCTGTAATGACGTAAAAACACAAATTTGTGAGCATTTTCAACTTAGTTTTTCTCGGCATGAAAATGCATTACAGAATCACGAAGCAGCCATAAAAGAACTGCAAACCATTGTTCATGAAAATCATGAGACCTTGTGGGCTAAAATTGACTCAGTTGCATCTGCCGATTCGGTTACGCTACTTGCAAAACTCAGGAAAACTTAAAGGACACAGTAGATACGATTTCAACACAAACGGACACTCTGCAACTTGGTTCAGAAAAACACACTGAGGAAATAAGTACACTATCGGAGAAAGTATCCGAAATTTCGGATCAGTTCACTAATTTATCTTCGAAGGTAGATGACAATCTGAATAACACAAAACCGGTAGTCCTTAATGACACAGAAGAGTGCGAACAAATTAGGAAATTCAACCAAAATCAAATCAATATATAGTACAAAAGAGAAATCCGGGAAGTACAAGATCAGTTGGCACAAGTAATACAAAAATTACGTATTTCAGAGGACACTCGCGCTCCAACATTGGAAGAGGGACTTAGAAATACGGAAAAGCCACAAAATAATAACACAGGGCATTTCGGATATTATGAAAGAAATTGGCAAGGTGCACCGAATTTTGAGATGGAACCGCCGACACGATATGCTACTCGCCGAGACGATGACTTTGACTATAAGCTGTTCATTACTACACATAAATTCAAAACATTTAAGAATTCTGGCAACGACATTCATCCACAAGCGTGGCTCCATCAATTCTCTCATTGTTTTCCTCCCAATTTATGTGTGGCTACTTAGAGAATGAACCAGCTAAAAGATTGCGATCGGTCATTCACGATTGTCACAGTGAAGGAGAATTTTATCATGCCTTCCTCTCAGCATATTGGTCTCAAGCTACACAAGACCGAGTAAAACATAGCATCATAATGATGAAACATTTCGAACAATCTGAATTTTCCAGTCTTGTGAAATATTTTGAAGACATGTTGCACAAGAAGAATCAGTACCTGTCAAACCCATACAGCCCCTCAGAACTCATCCGCATTTGCTTAATCAAACTACCTGAAAATTTACGACATATTATTTTGGCAGGACGTTGCAAAGACGACATTGAAGCTTTTCGGGGACTCTTATAAGAATTAGAAATTGACACTGACAATCGTGGAACGCGAAAACAGGGAAACAACAATTACAGGTCACATCCGTCGCAATTCCGCGATGAAAGAAATAATAACTGAACACGACAAGGCTATTCTCACAACACAAATCGTGACCAAAACAGTCGCCACCCGTATGACAACCGTTGGCAAAGTAGTAATAATTACAGGGAAAGAGCACCTCTCTGCAGTAATGACTATCACAGAGACAATCAGAGAAACAGACAATATGGGAACCAAAATAAATATTATCAAGGGAGACAGAATAACTTCACACGCAACGGTCCAGCGTGCAGTTACGATTCAGGGAGAAATTCTCCACCACGTGACCGACAAAAAAGAAACTATGGAATCTACCGACATGACGACAGACGATATGATCGTAACGACAGACCTGAATTGCATAAGAACTGGCGGGATTCAAACATGGCTGGGCCCTCTCGACAAGGTGAATTTGTAGAAGTTAGGTCTCCAAATCCCAATAAGAAGCGTGCCAACAAAGAGACAGTAGGCAATGACTCATACCGCTGGCAGCCACAAATCGTGCGTATGAAACTGACGACGCAGCTGCCGTAGCTAGTAATTACGTAAAAATGGAAGATATTAGGGGCACCTTATTCCAGGAACACGACGTAAAACATAACAACATTGCATATCCTGTGATTCCCATTACAGTATATGACGTGAAATTTACGGCAGTACTTGACTCTGGCAGTCCCATTTCTGTAATTAGTGAAACAGCCTTTAGCAAATGCAACAAATCGAACGATTGTCCAATACTTCCGTTACGTAAGATTATATTACAAGGTGCAATCTTTGGAAAAAGTGTAGATGTACGCCAACAAACCAACTTAGAATTCGTTTGTGAATGCCACAGCTTCTCTATGAACTTTCTTATTGTTCCATTATTGTCGACGGAAATTATATTGGGAGTAGACTTTTTGAATGAATACAAAGCAATCTTAAGCTTTCACGATAGTGAAATAAGTTTAGAGGAAGAAGGTAACTCAATAGCTTTGAAATTTGAAGATTGGCTCTCATGACGAAGAAATTAATCGGCTTTACCTCCTGTTAGACAACAGTTCGGAATTTTCGACGGATCTTGACACTAACAATCACTCTGCAAGCACTGACAGGGATGATATCGACGGCGCATTTGATACTAATGAGTTAATTCAGAATAAAATTCAAACAATTGAGAATTGTAATGACACTGGTAGGCAAGACCTTTTTGAGATTTTACAAGCAAATTTCACAGTTGTTACTCACAAAACAGGAACAATCAAGGGATTTCAATACCAATTTCGTGTTCGTGAGCATACTAAATTTTGTGTTACACCATACGTGATTCCAGCACATTATAGGGACCGTGTTGGAACAGAAATACAATCTATGGTTGACAAGGGCATTATTGAGCCAGCAGTTAGCTCATACAACAATCCATTACATGTTGTTGAGAAGAAACATGGACCGATCAGGCTTCGAGACAAATCAATACTATCATCATTCCTGAAACAGACAGGCCGCAAACGTTAGAAGAACTTCTTCAAAATTTTAATGGTGTAAAAGTGTTGTCTTCTATTGATCTCAGATCCAGCTTTTATCAGATCTAACTTCATCCAGAATGTAGAAAATACACAGCTTTCCTTTGTTTCGGCGTTTGTTATCAGTTTCGGAAACTTCCTTTTGGTTTGAACATTTCTTCGGCAGCATTCATTCGCGGGCTAAATTCCATATTACCTGAGTTCTTAGAACGTCACATCACCTTATATGTGGACGATATTCTAATAGCAGAAGGCTCATGGGAACAACACAATCGCATCCTCAACAGCGTGTTACATATTTTTGGAGAATCTGGAATTACAGTTAACTTGGAAAAGTCTGAATTCGGTAGGACAAAGGTGAACTTTTTGGGACATATTATTTCTTCTGAAGGCATTCAGCCGGATCCTGAAAAGTTAGAAGCAATCAGAGTCATTCCAGATCCATCTTCAAAAAAACAAGTCCACAGTTTTATAGGTCTCGTAAATTTTTACTGTCGTTTTCTGAATATGCAAATTCTAGTTACACCAAAACTTTGTTCTCTCACTGGAAAAAATACTATTTGGAACTGGGACGAACAAACACAGTTGGAATTCAATTCTTTGAAAGAATCGCTACATAATGCGCCAATAATAGCTCATCCAGATCTGTCACAAGATTTCTGCCTTAGCACAGATTCTTCTAAAGTCGGTCTTGGTGCCCATTTATTTCAAGAAGCCATAGAAAATGACACTACTGTTCAGAAAACCATTGCCTTTGCTAGTCGAGTGCTAACAAAATCTGAAAAAAAAAATTATTCCGTTACTGAATTAGAAGCTTTAGCTATCGTTTGGGCATTTAACAAATTCCGATTCTTTCTTTCTGGTAAGCACGTAAAAGTTTACAGTGATCATCGTGCATTACAATTTCTTAGATCTTCAAAATTAAATCATGACAGGTTAAAACGTTGGGCATTGTTTCTGCAAGAATTCCACTTCACAATAGTCTACATTCCCGGCAAGGACAACATTGTTGCGGACGCACTGTCACGCGCACCGGCTGGGCTTGAGGAAAGTAACACAGAAGGCAACCTCGAGAAAAATTTCAATATTCTTTACATTCAGAAAGTCGCCTTTGAAAACTTCATCTCCACATCATTAAAGGACATTGCTCATGAACAAGATAAAGTTCCGATTTGGAAAGACATCAAAAGCAAATGGCATGAAAAGACACACACCCAGATTCGGAATTATTATCTGGTTAGAAACAACATACTGTTCAAACGCTACGTTGTTTATGACAAGCTATGGGTACTTTGCATTCCTGACGATTTTGTTAGTAAGCTCATTTGGTACATTCATTTCAGCTATGCAAATTTTGGCCCATGAAAATGTTATCATATTATTCGGACGACTTGCTATTTTAACAATATGGAAAAAAGAATTCGAAGAGTCTTGTCTATTTGTAAACTTTGTCAAAAGGCGAAACCATCTACTATCTCACATCGTGCTCCGTTGTTTCCTATCATTCCTTCTAAATTAAAAGAATTTGCTGCTGTTGAACTTTTGGGACCACTTGTCAGAACATCTAATGGATTTTCGTACGTTATAGTCGCTGTTGAACTTACTTCAAAATTTGTTTCTTTCACTCCGTTACGTAAAGCCACTGGACGTGCTGTATCCAACGCCTTTGTTAAAAATTTCTTACGTGAAGTTGGCCACTTTGCAAAAGTCATTTCAGATAACGGACCGCAATTCAGATCTGCTGTTTGGTCACGCATGCTTCGAAATCATAAAATCAAACCTGTTTTTATTTCATTGTACTCACCACATTGTAACCCCTCCGAACGGATTATGAAAGAAATCAATAAGCTTTGCAGACTTTATTGTCACAGAAAGCATAAGCATTGGGACAGATATTTACAATTATTTCAAAACGTGCTGAATGAAATGCCTCATGACTCCACTGCTTTACCACCTACTCTTGTAATGAAGAATGAAGAACCACCGAACAGAATCAGAGAGCTTGTACCTTTCCCGAATACACGTAAACTTCGACACAAAAAAGAATTGATTTGGCTATTAAAAATATAAAATCTGCAGCAGACAAAAGGAGAAAACTACACGGTAAAGCAAATGCAAAGAAATTATATATTGGTCAGAAAGTTCTCATTAAAGCTCATTCATTGTCACATAAGAAGAAACACTTGAGTCACAAATTCTTTCTAGTTTACAATGGACCTTACAGAATCCGACGTATACCACATGAAAATTGCGTTGAAGATGAAACTCTGCGTACTAGGAAGAGTAAAGGATTGCACCACATTTCACATGTAAAACCGTTTGTTGAAAGATATTCTGCTTTTTAACTTTGTCTTTGGTATATATCTTTTCACTTTACATTACTAGTATGCTTTGTCAGACTTAGAATCTGTCAACATGCAACAATGTTTGAAGTTAAATATCCAGTCTAGAACCTAGGGAACGTTTTTAAACAGAAATTATGAATGCATTGTTATAGTGAACAGACGACACAGTGTTGTTATTTGTACATTCTTGCTTGTTAGTTGCACGATTACGTAACGACTATCAGGCTTACATACTTAGAACATATACTGGCACTGCTAATGAGATTTTAATGCAACATTTTGGTTTACTTGAAAATACATTCTGGATTTAAAGTACTTCCTGTGAGGTACTGGATGACACAGTGGTTAGTTTATGTGACAGCTACACGATTTTATCATGACGCTACTAATGAGTGACAATTTACAATGTTGCTTTTGTGGTGTTTCTGTTTTATATCTGCACAGTTTTTTTGAATTCTTCTGAAAAGTAAAACACGTTTTAGTAGCAACTTTTGTGGTATAGCTACAATGAGACAGCCTTTTTCGTAGCACGACAATGTGTTACAATATAGTACTTTCTTGATCACGGTAAGGTACGTAATAACTGCGATACAAAGGTTTTCCGTAATACATTTCATTCCATTGCTGTAATTTGTAACACCTGATGGTATAGTTACATTAATCCTCAGGGGGGTACACGTTTACTTTGAGTACCATGTGTTTGACAAGCACAAGGAGTCCTAGGTAATATGGTATTTGCTTATACAACTTTACACATCGGTACCATACTTCTGTAACACATAAATTACACAGCTATCTGATCATTTGACTGAGAGAGAAACATTTATTTTACTACATCAGTGACAGATGTTTACACAATTACACCGTTGATTAACTTCACACTTATGAAATTGTATTTTGTCTGTACTTTGTGAACTGTTCATATTTTTCCGGAACCATTGTGATACTATGAGAGCTTTGAATGATACATTTGGTATGGGATCATGATTTTAAAGTACGTTTGAGGTAGATGACACTATTGAAATGAGCAGAGAATTTTTTGTAGGTTTTGAAATTATTTGAGGAAGCTACGACGATTTTGAGAATTGGCTGAGATGTTATGATATTATTACGACGACGATATGTATTATGCTGTTGAGGTATGTTTATGATCAATAAGATGATGCTACTGTATATGAGAAATTTGATAATGCTACGCATTTCTTATGATGAAATATTGAAGAAGTGTTGACGAATATGTACATGTATAATAAGGTAAGGAATAATGAGTTGTAGTTAGGGACTCTGACTTGTGAAAAAGGATGTTGGAAACCAAGATTCATACTTTAAGGGTTATGAAATGTGTGTAAATACGTGAATGTATCACAATGCCAGCGAAAATATTTTGGACACTGTTGTATTCATAGGATTTTGTTTCTACACATTTGTAACTTAAATTCTTGACCTGTGAAATTTTTTTTATGAGACTGTCGTTGTAGTGCAAACTGCTGTCGTAAATATTTGGGTAAGAAAGTGAAGTGACTTTCACGTAATTCTTGACCTGTGAAATTTTTTTTATGAGACTGTCGTTGTAGTGCAAACTGCTGTCGTAAATATTTGGGTAAGAAAGTGAAGTGACTTTCACGTAATGCATCGTGGACTCCCAGCTGTGCCACCTGCCTGGAGAAAAAGCCATCAGGTAAAAAAAAAAAAGAGGCTATTATCCTCGCTATTGACATTCCTTTGTAGAAAGCATCGCAAATACGACACGCTCAACTTGAAAACATATGATTACACTGTGCAGCTTTTAATTTATGATATTTACTAAAATGCCTTATATTTGTTGTAATATTGCATTTGCTTTGCTAATTTATGCTGCTTGCTTTGCCAATTTCCATTTTTTTGTCATTGCTGTTTGTGTTAATTTGTTATGTGCTGCTACATTGCATCGTCCCTTGGTATATATATCTGAGTTCAGTAGATTTAAGTTAACTTAAGATGGGGTAGGCAATATAAGAGAACAAGTTTTGACAAATTGGTAGAAATGCATTGAGCAGCTATAAGAAAATGGTTTGGCCAAAATAGTATTTTGAAAGAGGATATGAACAAAATAGTAGGGTTTAGGGACAACAGGTTTAGGTAGGATTTCCTTGAAAATAAATGATGAGGTAAGATAATGGAAAATAAATAATGAGGTAAGAAATATGTGAACATATAAATACAGAAAGCATGCTTGGATAGGATTTTTTTGGTGGAAACAAATATTGAAATAAGACGAAAGATCTATGGAATGAAGTTTTGGGTTGGACTGCAGTACCAAATGTTACACTGAAAACAAACCCTGTCCTTTCCTCCTGTGTTATTCTGCTATGTGTTTGTGTTTTTCCTGTCTTCATGTGTTTAGCTAATAAGATTTATGTTGTAGAATTTTTCTTGTACTAAGCTACATTTACTATGATGAGGAATACTGCATTAATTTTTCTAGTACTAAGCTACATTCACTATGATGAGGAATACTGCATTAATAATACGTTATTTTCTTTGTAAAGATGTTTATAGACTTTATTAATTCTATTCTGTTTCAATGCTTATGTGTGAAATTAATGTTTCAAAAACTATTTTCATTATTTTATTTATTTACTTATGTCATAATTCCTGTAACACTGATTTATATGTTTATTTCTATTCTTTTGTAAAGCCTGTATTACTACAAATGTTATCTGTATTATTATGTTTTTAATGGTGGATTTTGTACCTTTGTTATTGTATTCTTATGTTATAAAATTGTAATTGACACCAGTTCATCAAATTAAGTAACTTGTAAGTTACAGTTCACTGCACACGATTCTGTTGGTCATAGTATATGGACAATATGTGAGAAGTAGGGACTGTCAGTGTTTGGATGTGTGTTCATAAGTCAGCAAGGGACTGATTAACAGCATTGCTGGTTCTAAGGACATTTCAAAAAATATTTGTCATTGCACAAGTGGTGGTTCATGGACTTGCTATATTATCTGCAAGACTCTTGAATGGTGATTGTGCACACGCACAGTCACAACAGATGGCTGCTAGCCATCTCTACAAGGACTACAGTGGGTCTGCACCTTTGATGGCCCACCAATACTATAATTTCTACAAGGACTACAGTGGGTCTGCACCTTTGATGACTCACCAATATCATTATTTCTACAAGGACTGCAGTGGGTCTGCACCTCTGGTGGCCCACCAATACCGTAATCTCTACCAAGACTACAGTGGGTCTGCTCTTTGATGACCTACCTACCAACATTCTTCAAAACTTCGACTGACTCTGCTGTGGGTTTGCTCTGTTGTGGCCAATTACCTGACTGCATGTCAAGAGTCAGCACTGTCTTTCCGTTGGAAGGACAACACTACTTCTTCAAGACCACATGGAAATCCACTACTTCAGTGTGCATTTTCTTTTACTGCTCAGATTTTGAGAAAAGAAAACACTGCAATTTTACTGTGATGAATGATCCGGACTGTCTTTATGGACTGTGAGAATATTTTAGCTTTTGACCAACATTGTATCGATAAGTGTGTGCATTTGATTTCTGTGTTATTGTAATTATGAAAAAATTTTTCAAATCTGTGTTGGCCACTGCCCAAAACAATTTGTAAAATTTTTTGTGGGGAGCATGGGGGCCATGTAGGTAGGCTGTTTAGGTTTTTTTAATGATAACGCCACATAGCGCTCTGTTGAAAATCACTGGCTGTGCCGTGTGCAGTCTGTGGCTGGTTTGCATTGTTGTTGGCTATTGTAGTGTTGGGCAGCTGGGTGTTAACAGCACGTAGCGTTGAGCAGTTGGAGGTGAGCCGCCAGCAGTGGTGGATGTGGGGAGAGAAATGGCGGAGTTTTGAAATTTGTAAGACTGGATGTCATGAACTGCTATATATATTATGACTTTTGAACACTATTAGGGTAAATACATTGTTTGTTCTCTATCAAAATCTTTCAGTTGCTAACTATGCCTATCAGCAGTTAGTGTCTTCAGTAGTTTGAATCTTTTATATCTCTGGCAGTAGTGGCGCTCGCTGTATTGCAGTAGTTCGAGTAACGAAGATTTTTGGTGAGTTAATGTTAGTCAGGGCCATTCCTTCGTAGGGATTTTTGAAAGTCAGATTGCGTTGCGCTAAAAATATTGTGTGTCAGTTTGGTGTTGATCAGAATAGGTAAAGAGCGAAATGTCTGAGTGCGTTCAGTTCTGCTCAGCTGTTTGAAAATCAAACAATGTAAGAGGTTTATCAGCACAGTAATTAATTAATTTTTCTTAGGGGACGTTTCATGCCTACTTTCATTCCATAATGTCAAATGGTATAATATTTTGGGGTATATCTTCAAGTCATATAAAAGTTTCCAGAGGCCAAAAGTGTGTAATACGCATTATTTGTGGAGTAAATTCACGGTCGTCCTGCAGAAACCTCTTCAAAGAACTGGTTATAGTAACTACTGCCTCTCAGTATATTTACTCCTTAATGAAATTTGTCCTAAATAATATATCTCTTTTTCCAACAAACAACTAATTTCATACATACAATACCAGGAAAAAAATGATCTGCACACGGAATTCAGTGAATGAAACAATTAATTGTTAAAATCATAAAAGTGTTTTAAAAAACAGGATTGTACAAAATTAATTGTATGTTCTTTTTTGCCGTGGTAGGAGCAGGAAACAAGTGGGCCAAGTCTGCGAGAAAGTTACAAATGCTCGCTGAAAATTGCGGAAGCAGGGAAACCCTTTGCGGCTGGGAATCTCATCAAGGATTGCCTTGTCGACTCAGCGGCTTGTATTTGTCCTGTAAACCTCACAGAAAAGTTTGAAAAAATAGCTCTTTCGCCTCAAACTGTTGCTCACCGAGTCGAAGATATGGCCTTAGATATGGAGCAGCAGTTAATGGAGAGAGCGGCAGACTTCACTTCATTTTCTATCACTCTTGACGACTCCGCGGACGTTGCGGACATATCTCAGCTCGTCATATTCATCCGAGGTGTCGACGGCAACCTGCGTATCACAGAAGAATTTCTCGACCTTGTACCATTAAAAGACACAACCAGGAGTTTGGATATTTTTCTAGCCGTGGAAAACGTGTTAGAGTCAATGGGTTTAAGATGGGAACGCCTGACCAGTGCAACAACGGATGGTGCCCCTGCGCTACGACGGAGACGCACTGGATTGCTGGGTTCCGTCAGGTCAAAAATGGCTGAAGTCGGCTGTTCTTTTTTCGCGGCAGTCCATTGTCTGTGCGAAGACCGTCAACATAAAAAAATGTTATGGACACCGTTCTTCGAACTGTTAATTATCGTCGATCGTATGGACTCACACTCGCCAATTTAAAGAATTTCTGGATGATATCGAAGCGGAATACCCAGACATCCCCTACCACACCGAAGTAAGATGGCTGAGCAGAGGAAAGGTGCTTCATAGTTTTTTATCCTTGAGGGGTGAAATAAACACCTGTTTGGAAATGAAAGGACGTCCAGAAGAATCACTTTGTGATCCTAAGTGGGTGGAGAATTTGGCTTTTTTGAGTGACCTTGCTGGTCATTTAAATACTTTAAACATTACACTTCAAGGCGAAAATCACTCTGTTGTTGATTTAGTACAGACGATTCAAGCATAAAAAAAACTTGTTTTGTGGATTTTTCAGATTATGTTCAAATCATTTGCGAATTACAAGAACAGATTGAAAACAGATTATTGGAGATAAGTGAGCTTCAACTGCCTTAGATATATTTGTTCGCCCGTTTTCCCTTCGGGTAGAGGACATCTCACAAGTGCTTCAACTAGAGCTGTTTGATCTGCAGTGCGACATTCGCCTGAAGTACCACTTTCTTACATGTAAAACTTTAAATTACTTTTACAGCCGTCTTCCACGAGAGACATATCCTCTTTTGGACAAGCACGCGGCTGAAGTTCTCTCAGTGTCTGGTTCCACGTATATTTCTGAGCGCTTTTTCTCTTTTTTAAAGCTTCCTAAAACTAAGAACCGTTCATTACTTGGCCATAGAAATTTGACTACTTCTTTGAGATTAGCAGTCTCACGGAATATTGTACCAAACCTAGACAAAATCGTTTCCTCGAAAAAGAAAAACGTGTAAAATGGTAATTGTCTTCTTTAACAATGTTGACTGTAAGAATTAAAGAGCTTTATAACCTTAATTCTATTTTTAATAAGTTTTCAAACTCGTTCAGTTAAAATTATTACGTACAAAACAGCAAACTAAGGATCCGATTTCAAAACTGTGAAAAGGGATACAAAAAGCTGTCGCACGAAGTATGACAAAATAAATTTACTTGTAACTACTAACAGTAAGAATGAAACTCTGTATCCCTTACATAAAATTATTTCTAAAACAGAATATTTTGTTTACGTTGGATCTGACCGCGGGACAGTCCAGCGCAGAGCAGTGCTGTGCGGTCTCACTCGCTCCGCAGCACTCTCTCTCTCTCTCTCTCTCTCTCGCTCCTACGCCGACGCTAGCGACACACGGTCGTGTACGGGGCGCTGAACTACATTGCCTCGCGCCCGCCGGGCGCAGTTCTTGGATTTTCCTGCCTCAGACGACGGCGTCAGTCGACACTAAACAATAAACGGGACTCGGCCGACCACGCGATTCCATTGATCCGCAGTCCAAACTCGATGATATTGTGCCCACTGCAATCGTAACTGACTACGTTGTTGGGCCTATATGGGAAGACGTAGCGGTCCTGTGCGCTGAAAGGTGAGCTCCAAACCACTTCTGCCTGAGCCAGAAATGTATTCTCTCGACAGATTTGCCACACATAACCGCCTATCCTGCTTTAGAGAGTGGGCGAGCTTCCGATCTACATCTTCTGTGATGAGGTAGGGGCGTCCAACTTCTTGTTGCCCAATCGTGGTTTCAGCGTTCCTCAAGCCTAGATGCTCACCACAGTAGCGCGCGCGCGAACAGCCGACTGGCTTCGCCAATTCCGAGATTCTCTCTCTCACTCACTGGGCCTCAACTATCTGGCTTTGGTATTCCGCATTTGCGGCACTTGTCGTCCCTAGAATTATTCCCCATTGCTCTCTGCTCCGCTCATATACTTCTCTTATCAGCGCCAGCGGGCAACACGCAACCTCGCGGTGGCAGTGGTCATAATGTTTCGGCTTATTAGTGTAGAAGGGCGTACCCAGGATCTGAACCAGGAAGGGGGGGGGGGGGGGGCAGGTCATACTAGTCTCAGGAAACAAGGACTCCAGACAACATACAGCACTTCTTATTAAATAAATATCCGCAGCTCGTGGTCGTGCGGCAGCGTTCTCGCTTCCCGCGCCCGTGTTCCCGGGTCCGATTCCCGGCGGGGTCAGGGATTTTCTCTGCCTCGTGATGACTGGGTGTTGTGTGATATCTTTACGTTGGATAGGTTTACGTAGTTCTAAGTTCTAGGGGACTGATGACCTTAGATGTTAAGTCCCACAGTGCTCAGAGCCATTTGAACCATTTTTTACTAAATAAAACAGTAAACCAGCGAAAAACTGCTTTTAATAAATATTTTAAATACAAGAATGCACTTGTACAATCCGAGAAATCATGCAGCATTTCTTATTAAATAAAACGGTAAACCAGTAAAAAACTGCGAATATCTTTTAGGGAGGGTTGGGGCATTTGCCCCCCTCCCCCCCCCCCCCTCCCCCTGCCCATCGCGGGTACGCCCTTGTCAGTGTACACATTTATTAAAGGTTCTCAACCGCACGGTGTGATCCGCAGCTAGTAGTGCAGTCTTTGAAAGAAACAGCAGCCTCCTGATAGCCACGTGTGTCAGTAGTTCGGGTTACGCACGACACGTACCCACGCCGTAGTGGGTTTCGTAACGGCGACGTACAGAAAGGGCGACAATGAGCAGTTGCTTTTGTGGAGTGACAGGGTAGTATTGTTGCAGTGATTCCGCCTCTGTGAAAAGCTTTCGCCTAGAATTACTCGACTATAGCCGCGAAAATTCTCTCGCTTTCGGCGGGGTCGCAGTGAGACCGAGCGCCACGTAATTCCGCAACTGCACACAAAATTAACGCGGCGAGCCGGGCCGTCTGAGTGAGTGATTCGGCAGCCGGCTGCGGCAGACACGGCCGCGGCGGCGCACTGCCGGACCGCCCGCCGCGCAAACAAAATTCGAGCCGGCCCAAACAATTAGTGCCGCGCGGCGCGGCGCGGCGTCTGTAATTAGCCGGCGAGCGGCGCGGGGGCGGCCGCGGGCGGCGGCGGAAGCGCGCTCTGTTTGCAGCGCCGGACCCCGGCGTCCAGCCGCGCCGTTGTAATCACCGGCTGTTCCGCGCGCGATACGCATCTGATCCGCAAACAAATAGGCACCTCGGCGTGGCTTTTCAGCGACTGCTCATCCCCTGAACCGTAAACCGGCCACCACTTGTCTCTGCCCCGGCACATCTTCCACTACCACTCGTGGCCCCAAACCGGTCATCCAGCTACAGTCTGGTTAAAACTACTTGATAGTTGTCACTTCACACGCTGGAGGTGTCTTCCTCCAATCAGAGCGCTCATAGTCATGTCTGAAGTGTTTCCCCGTTGCCAGACTGCCACAGCAAATGGTCAGTTCCAGTCCCTTGTGCGGCTTTTCTTCGTGTTGTGTTTGGATCCAGAATCCTGTGTCCGGCCCTTTTCCTTCGCATTTTACCACAGATGATAAACACACACACACACACACACACACACACACACACACACACACACACACTCACACGAAACGATGATAGCGAAATACACACATCTCGTGCGGCACGGCACATGTTCAAATTCTTACGACATCGTATAAAACCGAATTATTTGAAGTCTGAAAATGATTGTTACAATCGGTTCTATAGATAAATAAATGTAACAAAATAACCTCAACCAACTTACATAGCGCAGTATTATTATCATTTTCAGCCGGCCGGGGTGGCAGAGCGGTTTTAGGCGCTACAGTCTGGAACCCCGCGACCGCTACGGTCGCCAGGTTCGAATCCTGCCTCGGGCATGGGTGTGTGTGATGTTCGTATGTTGGTTAGGTTTAAGTAGTTCTAAGTTATAGGTGACTGATAACTTCAGAAGTTAAGTCCCATCGTGCTCAGAGCCAATATTATTATTTTCAGTTAATTGGTTTCAATCAAATTTTTTGTTTTTAATCTTTTGTTGCATTATTTTCATCAACCTACTGAGTTTTTTATTTCCTTCTATTTTTCTTCCCATTCTTCTTCTTTTGCAATCTGGTCGTGCCGCCTATAATATGTAAATGAATTCCAACGAGGACTGCCCATCGGTAGGTATCGCGCCGGCTCAGTAGCAAAAACTAGAAGTTGCAGATGCTTTTAGCGCTCAAACTGAATTTTTTCCCCCTTGGATTTGCTCGGAAAATTAGATTTCTTCGCCTTGAGGAAAGCGGTAGTGATTAATAGTTCTGTCTCAGGTTGATGACCGACGTTTTCTCGAATACATTGCACATAAACAGTTTGTCGTTAGGTTGGTACATGAGTGTAAATTCGGGGCTACGAAACGCGATGCCTGCCGCGATTAAGTCATTCGTCATTTAAAATCAACCGTGGACAGAGCATCTCCTATTCCTGCCATACCTGATGGCAGCAGCTTTCAACATCGCTCCGCTTTACATGAACGGAATTTCAGCGCTTGTGAAATGACCCACCGTGACTGCACGTGGCCTTTAACTGAGTGGTAGCCGATGTGGGAGTACTGTAGCCCCTAATGACACACGTCAACTATCAAGTAATTTTAAACGGGCTCCAGAAAGTGACACTGCATTGCTGTAATTTGGCAAGTACTCCGACAGAAATCTTGCCCTTGAGATCTTCACTAACGATTATGAAAACATTATTTTCATCATGGCAGTGAGAACAGCAACCGTTACGAAATTGACTAGAATGAAAAACAGCCCACAGTTGCACTAATTTATATTTATTTAAAACTTACAGCAGAAACCATGGACAAGGTTTAAATAAATATAATTTAGTCGAACTGTGGGTTGTTTTTCATTCGAGTCGATTATGAAAACTGCAACATCTAGGAAATCCGGACAAAACGAATCTAAACACGGAAGATCCGCAGAATACTTCCGGTGCCCCGTAAACAGTAACAAATGTTTAACTTGTTTGTGTCGGGCCCGCAGGTCTAGCAATAAAGAGCCCTATTGGAAAACGAGAGGTTGCAGAATAGAATCACTGTCGGTTCAAATGGCTCTGAGCACTATGGGACGTAACATATGAGGTCATCAGTCCCCTAGAACTTAAAACTACTTAAATCTAACTAACCTAAGGACATCACATACATCCATGCCCGAGGCAGGATTCCAACCTGTGGCCGTAGCAGCAGCGCAGTTCCGGACTGAAACGCCTAGAACCACTCGGTCACAGCGGCCGGCGAATCACTCTCCGGCCTCGGATTGTTCGGTCTCCGTTTTAACCCAGCCGCCATCTCTCAACGATGCGAGGACTCTTCAGAAACGACACGTGGCTCGGATTCCACGTTAGACCGTAGGTCCCCTTTCCCCACTTGGATAACTGGGGTAGGTTAAGGACACCCAAGTCTCCTTAGTGGGGTCCAATTGAAAAACTTTCACCATGCCAGTGAGCGACACGAAGTTATTTTTACGAGGGCTACTCGAACGTAAGAAATGATCTGCCGCGAAATGGAAACCACAGAGGTGTTGGGCAGTGTTTCAAGTAGGCCCGTAGGTGGCATCTCGTCGGTCCTCTCAGTGCCGAACACGCAGTTCAACCTTATGATGAACTGTGTAAGCATCCACTTGAGCACGAACAACTGCTACAATTCCGCACTGCATTGATAATGACCTGACACAGGTCGAAATCTGATCTCCGTTGTGACTATAAATGTCGTATTAAAGCAACTTAATTCGACGACTGATTGCTGCTCTATCTAACCCAATATAACCACAGTCGTTCCGTGCACCCACCCCATGGAGGGCAACCTGATGAAATAAATATCCGTTTTAGTTGAAACTCTGGCCAATGGCCTTGCTGCAGTGCTAACACCGGTTCCCGTCAGATCACCGAAGTTTAGCGCTGTCGGGCTGGGCTACCACTTGGATGGGTGACCATCCGGTCTGCCGAGCGCTGTTGGCAAGTGCACTCAGTCCTTGTGAGGCAAACTGAGGAGCTACTTAATTGAGAAATAGCGGCTACGGTCTGGTAAACTGACATACGGCCGGGAGAGCGGTGTGCTGACCACATGCCCCTCCACATCCGCATCCGGTGATGCCTGAGGGCTGAGGATGACACGGCGGCCAGTCGGTACCTTTGGGCCTTCATGGCCTGTAGGAAGGAGTTTAGTTTTAGTTGAAACTCTGGCTCTCACTTTTTGCATCACAGTCTAAAAATAGGTTGCTGTTTCACTATACCCAGCACCCTGGAATTATAATAATAGAATTATTTTCGGGTGCACGACGATGTTCTTGTGCACAGAAAAAAAATTGTTCTCACTAGCAACAAGGTCAGTTTATTCCGGATCAGTAGCACCTTTTTAGCAATCTCTTTCTCTTAAGAAACAAGGGTACTTATTAAAAGCAGCTTGCTGATAAACGAGCGTACAAGACAGCTTTAGCTAACCATACTCCATATATTCCGACCATGAGCGTATAAGTTTTGTTATTTAGAAATATATCCCGTTTTTCCTATCATTCTGTCATCTCAAAAGAATGCGCAAGATATACAGATCCAAGGGTATTAACTTCGTGTAATAAAGTAGCCTTCATTCCAATTCCAGAAGAATAATTAAAGTCTGCCTTCCACCAAATCCACTGATCAAACTGGCAATATCGGAGCAATACAATCATCACCAACTTCTTTCAGACACTGAGAAACTAGCTTTTCTCTACCACTATGTCCTGAATGTTTGTTCTTGCTGCCAAAAATTTGTGTTCTTGAGTATGTAACCTAACAGTTCGCCGTTTTTCTTCGTAAGCCCGAAAAACGTAACCAATAATTTCCAGAGTATAATGGTGATGAGCTTCTTTGTTTACATCAATTTTCAGGGGAACGTCACTAAAAATGTCTAGTGTCCTGGCAGTCGGAAGGTCGTGACAATCGTCCACTGGCCAAATTGCAGACGGGTCGCCCAACATTTTTACATTTTGAGTTGTAACCAGTAACGTCAGCATTCCATGTATAAGAGTCCCATATCAAGGGAATAGCCAATATGAACGCCAATTCTTGTTTTTTCTTTATTTACTTATGTTATTTCTTTTATATAGTCTGATGTGCTTAGGGTTCTCTCTTACATTCTACAAGAATTTCACACATGTTGTATCTTATTTACATCGAAGCTACCTAAGAAATAACAACGTTAATATGGTAAAGAGTATTAAAATGATTTGAGTGTCTACAGTGACAATGAGAGTAAATAATACCACGAACTAATAAAGTGAATACTGCCATTAGTTCTACTACTGCTACTGCTGCTTCCACTAATGGAGATAACGGTAATAATAATGACAGCAATAATGAAAGTAATAACAATAATGATAGTGACAGAAATAAAAAGAATTTATATGTGTACAAAACAGATGTTTTCTGATGTAGAGAGTCCTGAGGAAATGAAGATTAAAGAGACTGTACGAGTTAAGCGTGGGCAGAAATATGGAAAGTCTGGTTGGAAAGAAGGATGTGTAAGGGTTAGGAGTGCATATGGGGACAATCGTAATAGTTATCGTTGCTTTAATAGATCCGTCATTAACTGTCTTCCGAGGCTGGATATGTTATTCACTTCTCTATTACAATACAGGAGGTCATTCCAGAGTCGGGTTTTTGTTACTCAATAGGACTTCGAGAAAGTGCTGGACGATGGAGTGGATCTCGCTCCGACGGTGACCGATGTTCCTGCCATATTGTTGAGACAAGGCGTTAAGTTCGAGCAGACGTGTGAGGAACAGTGTTCTCTGATAAGACAGTAGAGAACACAGAGGGTATGATGATGAAATGTGAGGAAAGAGTCTACCATCACAGAAAGAATGACAGATGCATTCATAGCTAGTTCCAGGTGCCGTGAACTTTCCTTAGAAAGACATAGCAGGATAATATAGCTTTATCTATAATTGCACGTAGAAGTGTCTGTAAAAATTCTACATATACATCTACATCTACATACATACTCCGCAATCCACCATACGGTGCGTGGCGGAGGGTACCTCGTACCACAACTAGCATCTTTTCTCCCTGTTCCACTCCCAAACAGAACGAGGGATAAATGACTGCCTATATGCCTCTGTACGAGCCCTAATCTCCCTTATCTTTGTGGTCTTTCCACGAAATATAAGTTGGCGGCAGTAAAATTGTACTGCAGTCAGCCTCAAATGCTGGTTCTCTAAATTTCCTCAGTAGCGATTCACGAAAAGAACGCCTCCTTTCCTCCAGAGACTCCCACACGAGTTCCTGAAGCATTTCCGTAACACTCAGGTGATGATCAAACCTACCACTAACAAATCTAGCAGCCAGCCTCTGAATTGCTTCTACGGCCTTCCTCAATCCGACCTGATAGGGATCCCAAACGCTCGAGCAGTACTCAAGAATAGGTCGTATTAGTGTTTTATAAGCAGTCTCCTTTACAGATGAACCACATCTTCCCAAAATTCTACCAATAAACCGAAGACGACTATCCGCCATCCCCACAACTGCCATTACATGCTTGTCCCACTTCATGTCGCTCTGCAATATTACGCCCAAATATTTAATCGACGTTACTGTGTCAAGCGCTACACTACTAATGGAGTATTCAAACATTACGGGATTCTTTTTCCTGTTCATCTGCATTAATTTACAATTATATATATATATTTTGAGTTAGCTGCCATTCTTTATACCAATTACAAATCCTGTCCAAGTCATCTTGTATGCTCCTACATTCACTCAACGACGACACCTTCTAGTACACCACAGCATCATCAGCAAACAGCCGCACATTGCTATCCACTCTATCAAAAAGATCATTTATGTAGATAGAAAACAACAGCGGACCTACGACCTACCACACTTCCCTGGGGCCCTCCAGATGAAACCCTCACCTCCGATGAACACTCGCCATCGAGGACAACGTACTGGGTTCTATTACTTAAGAAGTCTTCGAGCCACTCACATATTTGGGAACCAATCCCATATGCTCGTACCTTAGTTAGGAGTCTGCAGTGGGACACCGAGTCAAATGCTTTCCGGAAGTCAAGGAATATGTCATCCGTCTGATACCCTTCATCCATGGTTCGCAAGATATTATGTGAAAAAAGGGCGAGTTGCGTTTCGCAGGAGCGATGCTTTCTAAAGCCGTGCTGATGCATGGACAGCAACTTCTCTGTCTCAAGGAAATTCATTATATTCAAACTGACAGTATGTTCGAGAATCCTGCAACAAACTGATGTTAAGGATATTGGTCTGTAATTTTGAGGATCCATCCTTCTACCCTTCTTATATACAGGCGTCAACTGCGCTTTTTCCCAGTCGCTCGGGACTTTACGTTGGGCAAGAGATTCGCGATAAATGCAAGCTAATTAAGGAGCCAATGCAGTAGAGTACCGAATTGGAATCCCATCAGGACCTGGCGATTTATTTATTTTCAACCCATTCAGCTGCTTCACAAACCCAGTGATGTCTATCAGTATGTCCTCCACACGGGAATCTGTACGATACTCAAACGGCGGTATGTTTGTACGATCCTCCTGCGTAAAAGATTTCTCAAATGCTAAATTTAAAATTTCAGCTTTAGTTTTGCTGTCTTCCGTTACCAGGCTAGACTGATCAGTGAGTGACTGGATGGAAGCCTTCGACCCGCTACCGATTTTTCGTAAGACCAGAATTTCGTTGGGTTTTCAGCAAGATCTTTTACTAAGATATGACGATGTTAGTGGTTGTATGCTTCGCGCATCACTCTTTTTACAGCAGCACGAATCTGTACTAACTTTTGACTGTCCTCATTCTCCCGATCTTTCTTGTATCGTGAGTACAACTGTGTTTGCTTCCTGAGCATTCTCCGAATTGCGCTGTTAAACCACGGTGGGTCTTTTCCGTCCGTAACCCACTTTTTCGGCACTTACTTGTCCAATGCGTGATTTACAATGTGTTTAAAATTTGCCCATAATTCTTCCACGTCCATCGTATGGGAAGTAAATGAAGTCGATTCATTTACTAAGTCTGATGCTAACCACTGCTCATCTGCCCTTTCTATTAAGACTACCCTCCTAGCCTTCTTGACCGACTTTTTAACTTTCGTAACCATTGTCGTAATGACAACATCGTGATCACTAATCCTTGTCTCAACACTGACACCGTCGATGAGGTCTGGTCTCTTCGTGGCTACCAGATCTAAAATATTTCCATTACGCGTTGGCTGTCGATTTATCTGCTCAAGACAGTTTTCGAATAATGAATTCAAAAGCAATTCACACGACGGCTTGTCTGTACCACCTGTAATGAATCCATAGACATCCCAGTCTATACTAGGTAGGTTGAAGTCGCCTCCGACTAATATTTCATGATCCGGGTACTTCTGCGAGACAGAGTGTAGACTCCCTTTGAATGATTCTACAACTGTCTCGTTGGAACTTGGTGCCCGGTAATAACACCCAACAATTAACTTTATTTCTCCTAGCCCTGTTAAACGTGTCCAGATAACTTCACAATCACACACTACTTCGACATCAGTAGACACAATATTTTTGTCAACTTCATGTTATAAAGGAAGAGCTGTATGTATATTTGCAGGGCATGGAGGGACGCTGACGCCTCCCTGCACACTAAGGTTTCGTCCTTTGTCCAGTTTATTTTCTCATCTATTATTATTCCTAGACGTTGCTGAGGGAGAGTTGTTGATATTTGTCCCACTTAGGGACTGTCGATATTTCGGGCATATGAGCCTAGAATGATCAACCAATACCACTTTTCTTTTTGGATGGGTTCAGTTTAATTCATATATCCTGCTTCAATTTGATAGTTCGCTCTGTAGAGCAGACTGGGTTACAACAGCGGTATGTGAAAGAGCGTTATCCTGCTGCAGAACACCCTCTGGAATGCTGTTCAGACATGACAGCACAACAGGTTGAATCACCAGACTGACGTTCAATTTTGCAGTCTGGGTGCCTGAGATAACCACGAGAGTACTCCTGGTGTCATACGAATTCGTACCATAGACCATAACTCCATGTATAAGTCCAGGGTGTCTAGGCGCAGGTAGGTTGTTTGCAGGCCCTCAACTGGCCTCCTTCTAGCCAACACACGGCCGTCACTGGCGCCGAGGCAGGACCAGCCTTCATCAGAAAACGCAGCTCACCACCACTCTGTCCTTCAATGGATTATCGCTTGAAATCACTGAAGCTGCAAACAGTGACAATTTGGGGTCAGTGTAAAGCACGCCACAGGGCGTCTGTCTCGGAGCTATCCTTGAAGTAGCCGAGTTGTAAGTTTTGATTTTGTCACTGTGGTGCCAACTCCTGCTCAAAATGCTTGTTGCGCAGCTGCAATAAGGCGCGACAGGGCCGTACTCCGAACACGATGGTATCCCCTGTCGTTAGTCCCTCATGGCCGTCTGGAGCCTGGAGGTCTTCCGACTGTTCATTCTCGTGACCACCACTGCCGATAATTATCCACAGTGGCTACATTCCTGTTCAGTCTTTCTGCAACATCGCAGAAGAAACATCTAGCTTCTCGTAGTCATATTACACGACCTCGTTCAAACTCGGTGAGACGTTGATAATGGCCTATTCGTTGCCATAAAGGCATTCTTGACTAACATCAGCTCACCTCGTCCTATCTCAAAGGTAACTAACGCTCAGAATAGCCAAATGATTATTTAAAGCAAACGTGGTTTGCACCCTAGTAGTGCCACTTTTATGTGACTCAGGCGAAATTTGAACAGATATCAACTTTCACATGTAGAAACATGCTATGAACTTTCATTGATGTCGTACATCTCCTTCTTGGTGTTCTCTTTTCTGTCACTATAGTTGAGAAAGTCTCATAATAAATCCATGAAAGTTACCGTTTACATCCGAGAAGGGGACAGAACACGTTCCCCAAACTGTGTCCTCCGGCTCAGTTGCAAATTGAGTTTAACAAATTGCATGTGAAGCCGCTTTATTTAATCAGTTGCGGTTTGTTTCTGGGACATTCTAGTGAGTACGCCATGAAAACCTTGTCGTGAGCAGACATGCCGGCTGCAGATACGAGGGTCCGAACTTTAATAATGGCAAGTATTTATTTACAGCTCGTACAAAATAGATACGTGTTGCAAAGTTTTACTGACGTTCAAAGTAGTCACCAGCACTGTGTAGTATAGCCCGTTGCCGGCGATGTGGAAGTCGTAGGATACTCTTAGCAGTGGCAGTTGTGCTGACAGTTCTAGCGACGCGGTCTAATGCCCGACGAATTTGTAGCAGCTCTGAAGCGAATGCCGTGAAGTGTTTCCTTCAGTTTAGATATCAAGTTGAACTCAAGAGCGCGTAAGTCAGAGGAGTACAGTATATGGTATAATACTTAGCAGCTCCATCATCCAAACAAATCAGTAACAGCTTGCACTGTACGTGTTTGAACGTTGTCCTGCAAAATAATGGTCAGGTCCCGCAGAAAGTGTCATCACTCCTGTCTCTATGCTGTTCATTTTCGGAACACAACCTACGACAGAAGTGATGACACTTCATACATTAAGCGTAGCCCAGATCAAATTCTGATCACAAAGTTTATTTCCAAAGTATCAGAAGACTTACTATTTACGTGGTGTGACTAAGGCCTCCCGTCGGGTAGACCGTTCGCCTGGTGCAAGTCTTTCGATTTGACGCCACTTCGACGACTTGCGCGTCGATGGGGATGAAGTGATGATGATTAGGACATCACAACACCCAGTATCCGAGCGGAGAAAATCTCCGACCCAGCCGGGAATCGAGCCCGGGCCATTAGGATTGACATACTACCGCGCAGACCACTCAGCTACCGGTGGCGGACAGAAGATTTACTTAAAAGTATTCAATGTCTCTCTGATGTCCCTCAGTCACAAATTTCCCACAACAGTAACAAGAATAATTCGTACCGTTTAATTACCACAGCTTTGGTTCGCCCCACAACATGTTTATGTGTTCTTACGAATTTCAGTTATTCGTGAATGTAGTTCCTAGGTATTTCGTTGAAATTCTGTCCCTAGATATGATTGATTTATCGTGAAACCGAAGTTTCACGGATTCCTTTTAGCACTCATGAACATGACTTCACACTTTTCATTATTTAGGGTCGATTGCCAATTTTCGCACTATACAGATATCTAATCTAAATCCCTTTGTAATTGGTTTTGGTTTTCTGATGACTTTGCTAGACGATAAACGACAGCATCGTCTGCAAACAACCTGAAACGCCTGTTCATATTGTCTCCTAAATCGATTATATAGATAAGGAACAGCAGAGGGACTATAACACTACCTTGAGGAACGCCAGAAGTCGCTTCTGTTTTACTCGATGACTTACCATCAACTACAACGAACTGTCAGGAAACCACAAATCCATTAGTATAATTGAGACGATGTTCCATAAGCACGCAATTTCACTACAAGCCGCTTGTGTGGTACAGTGTCAAAAGACTTCTGGAAATCTACAAATACGGAACCAATATGAAATCCTTTGTCAATAGCACTGAGCATTTTGTGTGAGTAAAGAGCTAGTTGTGATTCACAAGAAAGATACTTTTTACATTCGTATTGATTGTATCTCAACAGACCATTCTCTTCCAGGCAATTCATGATGTCCTTAAACAATATACAGTATGGTCTATTGATCGTGACTGGGCCAAATATCTCACGAAATAGGCGTCAAACGAAAAAATTACAAAGAACGAAACTTGTCTGGCTTGAAGGGAGAAACCAGAAGGTGCTATGGCTGGCCTGCTAGATGGCGCTGCCGTAGGTCAAACGAATATCAACTGGTTTTAAAAAAATAGGAACCCCCATTTTTATTGCATATTCGTGTAGTACGTAAAGAAATATAAATGTTTTAGTTGGACCACTTTTTTCGCTTTGTGATAGATGGCCCTGTAATAGTCACAAACGTATGGCTCACAATTTTAGACGAACAGCTGGTAACAGGTAGGTTTTTTAAATTAAAATACAGAACGTAGGTACGTTTAAACATTTTATTTCGGCTGTTCCAATGTGATACATGCACCTTTGTGAACTTATCATTTCTGACAATGCACGCTGTTACAGCGTGATTACCCGTAAGTACCACATAATGCAATAAATGCTCAACATGATGTCCGTCAACCTCAATTCATTTGGCAATACGTGTAACGACATTCCTCTCAACAGCGAGTAGTTCGCCTTCCGTAATGTTCGCACACGCATTGACAATGCGTCATGTTCTCAGGCGTTGTAGGTGAATCACGATAGCAAATATCCTTCAACTTTCCCCACACAAAGAAATCCGCGGACGTCAGATCCGGTGAACGTGCGGGTCATGTTATGGTGCTTCGAAGACCAATCCACCTGTCGTGAAATATGCTATTCAATACCGCTTCAACCGCACGCGAGCTATGTGCCGGACATCGATCATGTTGGAAGTACATCGCCATTCAGTCATGCAGTAAAACATCTTGTAGTAACATCGGTAGAACGGTATGTAGGAAAGCAGCATACATTGCACCATTTAGAGTGCCATCGATAAAATGGGGGCCAATTAGCTTTCCTCCCATAATGCCGCAACATACAGGGTGATCAAAAAGTCAGTATAAATTTGAAAACTTAATAAACCGCGTAATAATGTAGAAAGAGAGGTAAAAATTGACACACATGCTTGGAATGACATGGGGTTTTATTAGAACAAAAAAAATTCACAAAATGTCCGACAGATGGCGCTGGACAGCAAAACGTCAGTGACTGCTACCGTGACGGGTGAGAGGTACGCCGAAATGTTACAGAATCGCATCATCCCCAGCATGGATGATAAACACCTGCTGGAACGTACGATGTTTATGCAGGATGGCGCTCCACCCCATATTGCTAGACGCGTGAAAGATCTCTTGCGCGCGTCGTTTGGTGATGATCGTGTGCTCAGCCGCCACTTTCGTCATGCTTGGCCTCCCAGGTCCCCAGACCTCAGTCCGTGCGATTATTGGCTTTGGGGTTACCTAAAGTCGAGTCGCAAGTGTATCGTGATCGACCTACATCTCTAGGGAAAGATAACATCCGACGCCAGTGCCTGACCATAACTCCGGACATGCTTTACAGTGCTGTTCACAACATTATTCCTCGACTACAGCTATTGTTGAGGAATGGTGGTGGACATATTGAGCATTTCCTGTAAAGAACATCATCTTTGCTTTGTCTTACTTTGTTATGCTAATTACTACTATTCTGATCAGATGAAGCGCCATCCGTCGGACATTTTTTGAACTTTTGTATTTTTTTGGTTCTAATAAAACCCCATATCATTCCAAGCATGTGTGTCAATTTGTACTTCTCTATCTACATTATTCCTTGATTTATTCAGTTTTCAAATTGATACTGACTTTTTGATCACCCGGTACATTAACCCGCCAAGGTCGTTGATGTTCCACTTGTTGCAGCCATCGTGGATTTTCCGTTGCTCAATAGCGCACATTATGCCGGTTTACGTTACCGCTGTTGGTGAATGACGCTTCATCGATAAATAGTACGCGGCCAAAAACTCTGTAGTCGCCCTGTAATTTCTCTTGTGCCCAGTGGAAGGACTGTACACGACGTTCAAAGTCGTCGCCATGCAATTCCTGGTGCATAGAAATACGATACGGGTGCAATCGATGTTGATGTAGCATTCTCATCAACGACGTTTTTGAGATTCCCGATTCTCCTGCAATTTGTCTGCTACTGATGTGCGGATTAGCCGCGACAGCAGCTACAACACCTACTTGGGCATCATCATTTGTTGCAGGTCGTGGTGGATGTTTCACATGTGGCTGAACACTTCCTGTTTCCTTAAATAACGTAACTATTCGGTGAACGGTCCGAACACCTGGATGATGTCGTCCAGGATACCGAGCAGCATACATAGCACACGCCCGTTGGGCATTTTGATCTCAATAGCCATACATCAACACGATATCGACCTTTTTGCGCAATTCGTAATGGGTCCATTTTAACGCGAGTAATGAATCACGAAGCAAAAATGCATTACGTGATACCACGTACTTATACGTTTGTGACTAGTACAGCGCCGTCTATCACAAAGCGAAAAATGTGGTCAAACTAAAACATTCATATTTCTTTACGTACTACACGAATCTGTATTAAAAAATGGGGGTTCCTATTTTAAAAAAACGCAGTTGATATCCGTTTGACCTATGGCAGCGCCATCTAGCGGGCCAACAATAGTGCCATCTGGTTTCTTCCGTGAAGCTAGACGAGTTTCGTTATTTGTTGGTTTTTCGTTTGATGCTTATTTCGTGAGATATTTGGCTCGGTCACTATTAATGGACCACCCTGTATGTTCCAAAATCCTGCTGCAAATCGACATCAATGAGATGGGCTTGTGACTTAGTAGATTACTCCTACTGCCTTCTTGAGTAGTGGTGCCACTTGTGCAACTATCCTGTCGTGGGATACGGATCTTTAGTCGGGCCGACCGGTTCTATATGACTGTTAATTCTGGAGCTGTTGTATCAGCATACTCTGAAAGGAACCTAATTTGCATACAGTTTGGACCATAAGACTTTTTCTTTTTAAGTGATTTGAGTTCGTATACTACTCCGAGGACCTCTACTTCTAAGTTACTCATGTTGGTAGCTGTTCTTGATTAGAATTGTAACTCCCCTTTAGCAGCACTGTCATCTATAGTAAACGCATCAAAAAAGTCTAGCATCACCTCGGTCCGAGATTGCAGGAACCAGTACAGAAACGTCGTTTCTGCCCTTTTTATTGCTCATAAAAACCACACATTGCATGTTGTACTACCATACAGAAACGCTAAGCTCAGACATGCCCGTACATTAGCTGACAATAGATGTAGACCAGCTATCCTGTGGAAAAATCTCCGTAGTCTCGGTTTAGGCAAAATAAAAGTTGCAGAAAATCCCATGGTCCCAACTGAAGAACTAAAACGATTCTTCACGTTACCTACAACCAAAACTGAACCGCAAAAAAAAAAAAAAAAAAAAAAAAAAAAAAAACAGAGAATCATTGATTACTTCATGGGGATGAACGACTGTAGCAAAGAAAAATTCTATCTACAGCACGTCACTTCCAGTACTGTCAAGAAAGCCATAATGCGGATTAGATCAGCATCTACTGGACATGATGGCATCACTATCCAGATGGTAAAACTTATTACTGACCAACTACTGCCCTCTATAACAGACATTTTCAACGATTCATTGATCACAAGTGTTTTCCCTGAGACCTGGAAACTGGGACAAATTAAGCCACTGCCTAAAAAGGACATTGCCACAGAACCTTCTGACTACCGCCCCATCTGCCTTCTTCCTGCACTATAAAACGCCTTAGAATATATGGTTCATGACCAGCTCACCAACTACCTAACTACTAACAACCTACTTGACGAATACCAATCAGGTTTCCATAAACATCGAAGCACAACGTCCGCACTGATAAAGGTGACAGATGACCTGAAACTTGCCATGGACAGACAAGAAGCGACTATCATTTGCTTCTTAGATTTCAGCAAAGCATTTGATACTGTCGACTTCGACATCTTACTAGCCAAACTTAGCGATCTAAATTTCTTACCAAGTGCAGTGCAATGGTTTCGCTCATACATGACGTCTCGTCAGCAACGCGTCCTGTCTGGGAATATAAAATCACAATGGCGGCAGGTAGTGTCAGGCGTTCCCCAAGGCTCAGTATTAGGTCCTATACTCTTCTCTCTGTATGTCATCATGTGTCATCGGTTCTGACCTATTGCAAATATCGTATGTATGCTGATGACCTTCAGTTGTATCTAAGTGCGAAACCAAGCAGTCTCAAGAAAGCTATTGAAAATTTCAATACTCACCTTTATGCACTGTCAAAATGGGCACAGGACTTTGGTCGAAAACTAAACCCAAGCGGTACTTGTTGGTCACTCTAAGCTCATTAGCCCAAAACATCGGGAATCCGTACCACCTCTTATCCTAAATGGAACAAATATTAACTTCTGTCCCTCAGCAAAGCGTTTGGGAGTAAGAATAGATGAGAATCTCTATTGGACAGAGCACGTAACTGCAGTGTGCAAGAAAGCATCAGCATCCCTTCATGTCCTACAAAAATATAAAAAACTCTTCCCTTTCGATCTGAAAAAGAAATTAGTACAAACGCTTATACTCCCAACCATTGACTACAGCGATATTATCCTACAAGGCCTCTCTCAGGAAAATTCCCGACGTCTAGAACTGGTCATGAATGCCTGCGTCCGATATTTCTGTGACGTTCGACTTTTTGATCACATTTCATCAGCATATGCAAAATTGTCCTGGCTGCATGCAGACAAACGCAGAGATTTCTATACACTCTGTCTCATCTACTGCCTTATAAATGAACACTGTCCCTCATATCTCTTCTCGTCCTTTACACTTATGTCGAAACAAAATCACAGAAACACACGTTCCCATCATAATAAAATCTTCTCTGTTCCACTGCATCGCTCAGTCACTGTCTCCAAGTCCTTTGCAGTAGCGGGGACCCGACTCTGGAATAACCTCCCTCGTTATGTTAGAGAACTTAAAAACATGTCCGGCTTCAAAAAACAGTTAATGACGTATCTACTTAAGCAACAGTAATGCCTTCCTCCGTACGTGAATGCATTTCACCTCATTACTTCCCTCTTTCCCCCTTCTTAAATCTCCCTTCCCCAAAACTCGCTATACTAGTAAATATCTCATTTACATACCAAGATATTAATGTACATCTGCACAAACCTTCATTACTATTGCCAATGTTTCTCATGTTTGCCATTATTATTTGATTTTTTTCTGTCATTATTACTGCTTTTATCATAGTCTGTATGTATACCACCTGTTGTAAAAATACTGCCAGCATTTAGTTCATTAGGTCTTAGTCATGTTTATCATTATTATTTGATTTTTTTCTGTTATTATTGTTGCTTTTATGATAATCTGTATGTATAGCACATGTTGTAAAAATACTGCCGCATTTTCTTTATTAGGTCTTAGTCACTACTCTTTATTCATATTGTTACTAGAGTAAGCTAATTTTCTCATTTAAACTATGGTCATGATGTAACTCCGATGTGTGAAATGCTGCATGTGTGGAACACTGGTCCGATGTGAGAGAGGACCTGATGGCCATAATCTGATCAGGTTAAATAAATAAATAAATAAATAAATAACATAAATACAGCAAGAACTTCAGACGTGGTGGTCCAGATTGCTGTACACTCTCATCTCTGTTACCCAGTAGCACGTCCTCTTGCATTGATGTATGCCTGTATTCGTTGTGGCATACTATCCACAAGTTTACCAAGGCACTCTTGGTCCAGATTGACCCAATCCTCAACGGCGATTCGGCGTTGATCCCTCAGAGTGGTCAGTGGGTCACGTCGCCCATAAACAGCCCTTTTCAATCTATCCCATTCATCTTCGATAGGCTTCATGTTTGCAGAACATGTTGGCCGCTCTAGTCGAGCAATGTCGTTATTCTGAAGGAAGTCATTCACAAGATGTCCACGATGGGGGTGCGAATTGTCGCCTATGAAGACGAATGCCTCGCCAATATGCTACTGATATGGTTGCATTATCGGTCGGAGGGTGGCATTAACGTATCGTACAGCCGTTACGGTTCCTTCCATGACCACCGGCGGAGTACGTCGGCCCCAGCAGGGGCAAAACAGCAGGGTACCTCCACCTTGCTGTACTCGCTGGACAGTGTGTCTAAGGCGTTCAGCCTGATTCTGTTGTCTCCAAACACGTCTCCGACGATTGTCTGGTTGATGGTATATGTAACACTCATCGGTGAAGAGATCGTGATGCCAGTCTTGAGCGGACCATTCGGCGTGTTGTTGGGCCCATCTGTTCCGCGCTGCATGGTGTCATGGTTGAAAAGATGGACCTCGCCATGGACGTCGTGTGTGAAGTTGCGCATCATGCAGCCTATTGTGCACAGTCAGAGTCGTAACAGGACGTCCTATGGCTTCACGAAAAGCATTATTGAACATGGTGGTATGGCTGTCAGTGCTACTCCGAGCTATAATCGGTAGGTAGCGGTCATCGGCTGCAGCAGTAACCCTTGGGCGACCTGAGCGAGGCATGTCATCGACAGTTCCTGTCTCTCTGTAACCTCCATGTCCGAACAACAACGCTTTGGTTCACTCAGAGACGCCTGAACACTTCCCTTGTTAAGAGCTCTTCCTGGCACAAAGTAACTATGTGGACGTGATCGAACCGCGGTATGGACTGTTTAGGCGTAGTTGAACTACAGACAACACTAGCCGTGTACCTCCTTCCTGGTGGAGTGAAAGAAATTGATCGGCCGTCGGACCCCCTCCATCTAATAGGCACTGCTCATGCATGGCTGTGAACGTCTTTGGGCGTGTTTAGGGACATCTCTGAACAGTGAAGGGGACTGTGTCTGTGATACAATATCCACAGTCAACGTCTATTTTCAGGAGTTCTGGGAACCAGGGTGATGCAAAACGTCTTTTAATGTTTGTATTTCCATTACTATCGCGCAGAGAAGACATTGACTGTGTCTTGCCGGTAGCATACATTACATACGACCAGAGTCTCTTTCTATTTTCCGACAGGTTTCAAAACGAAGTTTCGCTGTGGGAAGTATTAAAAGCCTATGGCTTTGAAGTCCACCCTAATTTTCGTAAACGGTCACTAAGCTTAGGGACTTCACGTTTGTTTAAATTTGGCATGTTTTTCATTGTTTCTGCAACAATGTTCTGACCTGTTTGGTGTACCATGAGGTATCAGTTCCATCGTTTATTAATTTATTTGTTATAAATCTCTGAGTTGCTGTCGATACCATTTCTTTAAGTTCATGTGATATCTGGTCTGCACTTGCATTGTTAATTTGGAGGGAACGGAGATATCTCTCAGGAAGGCATCATGCGAATTTTTATCTGATTTTTCGAATAGATATATTGTTCATTTATTTTATGTGTTTTTGGAAGTTACGGTATTGAGTCTCGCTACGAAAATCTTGTGTTGGCTAATCCCGGTATCCATTTTCATGCTCATTATTTGCTCAGGATTATTTGGTGCTAAGAGGTCAAAAGGGGTGGCAAACGTTTCACGCGGCTCATGAGCCCACAGCGCTGCACGTGTGCTGCTCGCGTGCAGTCGTCAAATGGGGCAGTGGCGACAGCCGGCAGGTTGCGGCAGCGTAGTGCCAGGCTAAGCTGCGGACGTTGATGCGAAGCGACCGCAACATAGTAAACGTTGTATTACAGGAACCGGAAAACGCAGAGTGAATCAAGGAAACGGAGAAGTGGAGACTTGATATCTTTTAAAAAGGCGTAAACGTTGTATTACAGGAACCGGAAAACGCAGAGTGAATCAAGGAAACGGAGACGTGGAGATTTGATATCTTTTAAAAAGGAATGGGAGGATCATTTTTTCTTTGTGCAAAAACGTGACAATTCGAAACGTTTAATATGTGGCAGTATTCTCGCTGGTCAGCCGAAGTTCAGTATTGAACGCCATTATAATAAATTTCACAAGCACGAGTACAATTTATTGTTGGACTCTGAGTGGATGGGGAAATTGACTGAGCTTAAGAAGAGCGATCTGACGATACTAGATGAATCTGACGTACGTTTCTGTTGTCACGAGAGATCTGCGCCTTTCTTTCGTAATGTGTCTCATCTAACTGATTTATCATTTTATGGAGCACTGTTTTCAATTTTTCTGGACGACAACAATGATAGCCCAGCAGTACGAGCAAGTTATAATATTGCGCCTAATATAGCGAGAACTGGAAAACCAGTTGTTGAAGGTGAGTTTATAAAGGAATGCATCAATGACGCTGATGGTTTACTTTGCCACTGAATGCAAATCAGTTTCGAGCTATCACTCTTTCTCGGCGGACTGTAAGTCGTCGTATAAGTGCCATGGCAAGTAACGTTTACCACCAATTAAGGAGTGCAGTGCAGGAGTTTATTGCATTTTCCATGGCACTTGATGAGTCCACCGCGCAATTAGTGATTTATGTCCGCGGCGTGGACAATGCTCTGCAAATAACAGAGGATTTTTTTAGATATGATATCTTTAAAAAGCACGACCACCAGCTAAGACATCCTTAAAGCCGTTGAAGAAGCTGTCGATTCAGCTGGCTTAAACTGGGAACGTTTGGTGTCAGTGACAGTCTGCAGCTCGTGGTCGTACGGTAGCGTTCTCGCTTCCCGCGCCCGGGTTCCCGGGTTCGATTCCCGGCGGGGTCAGGGATTTTCTCTGCCTCGTGATGACTGGGTGTTGTGTGATGTCCTTAGGTTAGTTGGGTTAAAGTAGTTCTAAGTTCTAGGGGACTGATGACCGTAGATGTTAGGTCCCATAGTGCTCAGAGCCATTTGAACCATTTGTCAGTGACAACAGACGGAGCATCTGCAATGAAAGGGGAACAAATCGGATTTGTTGGATTACTAAGAAAAAAGCTACAGCGTACAGAAGAATCATTGTACACCATCCACTGCATTTAGCACCAAGAACTACTCTGTGCAAAAGCAGCAAAACTGGGGCACGTCATGCAAGTGGTTATTCGGGCAGTTAATTATCCCATGGGCTTACATTTAGACAGTTTCACACATATTTAGCTGAAATTGGGGAAGAGTACGGTGACCTACGGTGACCTACCATACCACAATGAAGTCCGCTGCCTTAGCCGCGGTAATGTACTCAAAATATTTTTTGAGCTGAGAGCACCAATAAATAGGATTTAAAGGACACAGGAAGGTACCACTCCAAGTTAGAAGATCCAGGTTGTCGACCTTGCATTTTTACTGGACATTAATAGACACATGAAAGCATTCAACACAAGTTTGGAAGGAAAAAATCAGCTAATTTTTGAAATAGCTGAAAAGGTGGAAGCTTTCACTGGCAAGCTTGACGTGTAAGAACGACAGCTCTCGTCAGGGAACGCTGTGCATTTCCCTACTCTGTCTACTGTGCGAGAACAGAATTGCAAAGAATATGTTTCCGTAATTAGTGCAATGAAAGAGGAATTTCTCAAGCGATTTGGGGATATATCATATTTTTTCCGAGCTTTTGAATGGTTCTCGAGACCATTTGCTGTTTCTGTAGACGATACTCATCCCAATTTGCAAATGGAATTAATAGATCTACAGTGTAATTCGCATCTGAGAGGCAAGTTCCTTTAGGCAAGACGTGTAATAGACTTTTATCACAACTTTCCACAGCAGAGTTTCCATCGTGATGCCTCGAAGATAATGTCAATGTTTGGCTCGACATACGTTTGTGAGAGGTTTTCTTCTCTTATGGAAATGAATAAGTCTTGGTTAAGAGCAAACATCAATGATGAAAATTACGTAACTGTTTGCGTTTGTCTGTATGTAGCAATTTTCTTCCAGACATTAAACGTATTGCAAGCTCACCTTAGGATAATTAAATAAAACGTATCTTAGGTACTCTTTCAAACCATGATTTCTTTGAAGCACTCCTACTAACCTTATTCCTTCATTCAATAAAACAAGCGAGGAAACAAAGCGCATTACAGAGGAAGGAGCGGTGAGGCGGTATGGTGGGAAGGGGAGATACGCGGGTGGCCAGCTTGCCCCTGTGTGCACGCAGAACACCTGTTAACTGCACGCGTGCAAGTGCACCGCACACGTGCAGGATTCCTGCCCGCCCCTGCTGGGTCGAGTGCTGTTTTTACAACCGTTTCGTATTCGAGTGGGCTCATAATCTAATTTCTCCAAATAATTTTCAGAGAATGCGTTTTGCACAATGTAGGACGAGATTTTATGCGTACCTCCGGATCTGAACATGCAAAAAATGGTTCAAATGGCTCTGAGCACTATGGGACTCAACTGCTGAGGTCATTAGTCCCCTAGAACTTAGAACTAGTTAAACCTAACTAACCTAAGGACATCACACACATCCATGCCCGAGGCAGGATTCGAACCTGCGACCGTAGCGGTCTCGCGGTTCCAGACTGCAGCGCCAGAACCGCGCGGCCACTTCGGCCGGCCTGAACATGCATTTTCGCCAACAAATCAAGGATAAATTGAAGCCACCACCAACTATAATTTTATAAGTCTGGGATGTTCTTGAAATTAGGCTCAAGTTTTCTTTGAACCTTTCGGCAATTGTATCATGTGAGTTGAGACGTCGGTAAGAGGGTCATATTATTATTTTATTCCGTTTTTCAAGAGTGACCACTACCCATATCAACTCAAAGGATTTAGCTGCTTCTATTTCGCTGTAAGATAAACTACTGCTAACAGCAATAAACACTCCAGCGCAAAATGTATTTATACTGTTCTTTGTGAACTCCGTTAGCTCCTTCGCAAAATTTTAGGCCGATATTATCTCCTGCTTTAACCAGCTTTCGGCGCCTATAACGATTTGAGCATCAGTGTTTTCTATTAGCGCTTGGAGCTCTGATACCCTCCCAACACAGCTACAACAGTTCACAAATGTAATGTCGATGATTCCTAGATTTACGTTCTTCCTGTATTCAACCTGCACACTTTGAGACTGGCGCAGTTTCTGAGTTTCCCGGGGGCCGTCTAACCTAAAAAGCCGGCCAGTGCACGTCACAGAGTGACCTGTTGAGCGGAACCCTAAGCCCCACCACCCTACGCCACAAGTCGAGGTATCAGCAGCCTACACGGTTGCAGAGCCATCTCAGGCTCTCATTCAGACCCTCAACTCGGCTCTGAAAGGGAGATCCACAGTCAGGCCTGTCCACTATGCTGTAAATGGTGAGCTCTGCTTTCACCTCACAAGCAAGACTGGTAGTCTTTACCACTTCTGATAGACGCTCGAAACCAGAACGGATCTTCCATTGGTGTTGACATAAGCCACCACATGCAGCTGGTTGCACTCTGTGCTATTCATGACATCCGGAAGGACGCGTTCCACGTTTTGAATGACTCCATCCAGTGTCCACGAGAGTGCACATTGGTCTTTCTTCCTTCCCTGGCAGCCGTGTCCCTAAGAAACCCCATAGCGCGCCTAACACTGGAGCCTCTGCTACCAATAATCCCATGCTCTGTGATTGCCCGGCTCTTTCTGGCTGAGAGATTTTCTCTGGAGCAGGACAAGCAACTGCATCGCGCTAAGGGACATTGTCAGCCAAGGATAGCACCTGGAACCTGTTTATCAGACTAACTGGGGAGACCTTACTTTCGGATCCCCAGGAAGTCTTTCGCAGCCTGCCATGCCCTGAAGCGACCTCTCGATCCATCACAGGCAGGGTCAACGTCAATGCGAGTAGTACAGGCTGGCCACCGCTGTGGATCGATCGTCCAGATTGTATACCAGCCGGTTCCTTTGAGGGTATGCTGATATAATGGCTCCGTATTTCGCTGTAATACAGCCGCTTTCTCGTAGACAGGTCTATGCTATGTTTTAGCACAAGTCAGACGAGTACCCAAGAAAAAAATTGTGGCAATCCGCTGAATTACAGATCCGTATCACTGCCGACGATTTACGTAATGAAGTACCTCGAAGAAAAGGGATCAGAAAATATCGTTCTTGTGAAATACAACCAACTCTTTATTCTCACGAAGAAATTAATGCTACCGACAGTATGTCAAATTGAGTCCATATTTTTAGATTTCCAGGAGACTTTGTTCCTCCCAAGTGGCTTCTAATCACACTGCGTGCCTGTGGAGTATTGTCTCAGTTGTACGGCTGGGTGCTTGATTTCCGGTCATAAAGGTCACATTTCGTAATAATTGATAGAAAGTCAGCGAGTAAAGCAGAATATCTGACGTTCCTTGAGAATGTCTTATATGACCTCTGCTGTTCCTGTGTTACTTGAAAGATTTAACAGACCACCTGAGCAGCCCTGTTATATTGTTTACAGATGACGCTGTCGTTTACCGTCTTGTAAAGGCATCAGACAGTGAAAACCAATTGCAAAATAATTTTGACAAGGCATCTGTATGACGTGAAAAGTGATACTTGGCTCTAAATATTGAAACGTGGTAAGACATGCATTTGAATATTCAAACTAATCCTCTGAATTTTGGTTGCACGATAAATCACACAAATCCTAAGGCTGTATATACAACTAAATACTTAGTGATTATAATTACGAAGAATTTAAATTGGAATAATCGCCTAATTAATGGTGTGAGGAAAGCTGATCAAAGACAGAACACTTAGAACTTGCAACAGGCCCACTAAGGGGACAGCCTACACTATGGTTGTCGGTCCTCTTCTGGAATACTGCTGTGCGATGTGGGATCCGCACCAGATAAGTTTGACGTAAGACGTCGAAAAGTTCAAAGAAGAGAAGCCTATTTTGTATTATGCTATGCAGGGAAGAGAGTTCCACGAATATAGTATACGAATTGAGGCTGCAATCATTAAAAAAGGGTTTTTCGCTGCTGCAGCATCATTTCATGAAAATCCAATCACTTTCTTTCCCCTCAGAATTTAAAAATATTTGTTGGGTCCTTCCAACATATGGCGAAATGATCATCATAACAAAATAAAAAAAAAGTCAGAGCTCGCAGAGAAAGACTTAAGTGTTTGTTCCTAACGCATTCTGTTCGCTAGTGGAAAGCTAGAGAAATAGCTTGAAGGTGATTCAATCAACCCTCTGCCAGATACTTAATTGTGACTTAAAGAGTAATCGTATACGTTCAGATACGGATGAAGGTGAATACACGAATCAGGATAGTGCAATGGACACCTGTTAATCTTAGCGTTGCTGAGTACTCCACTCTTCTGTCTAATAAAGCTGACTTCACAGTCAGTAGCCTGCGAGTCGAACGCTCGCACCATATCCTACGACTGGCGCTATTATAGGTTGGTGGTATGCTAGAACTTTTTTCAAAGGAAGTCGACACTGCATATTTTCAGTGGTTATAAATTTGTACGTTTGAAATGGGGTTGTTCTGCGTTGTCTAATTTTTGAGGGATTATTATTCTTTGGGGTCTAATTTTAGCTACCGCACGTAATAATTTCAAACCCGTCATGGTTCGCCATATGAGCAGGGTTGTTAGTCACCGCAAGTGCAAAGGTTGTACTGAGTCTGATTTGGTAAAGAATATTTGAGCCCTAACCTTTATGATTTATCTACCATAAGAAGAAAAAGACCAATGCAAATGCATGCAATCCAGTACGACGTCACACACACGAACAAATTTACTTTATATTCAGTGCACGTTTCTGGGATTTGCTCTTGAAAATCTGGGTGCTCTTCTTGGAAAGCGTGAAGTGATCATAGATGGCATCTAATTCGCATTGGTGGTTAATCGTTTATTACAGAGTTTAACACAAGATGTTTTATGATAGAACCATAGAGCTTATCTTACTGTGATTCCTTAAAGATGTGTGTGACAGGTGATGATAACAAAATTCACATGAGGATCAGCATACACATGGGGTTTGGAACTATTTTGGGAGACATTTCCATTAAGCACGCAAGTTGAAAACTCAGGCACCTGGAGTACAAGCAGTTACTTCAAGACACAAATAAACTAAAGACATTAGCTGCTAGTGGATACTGTTTTGTATCAGCGGTAAAAGTTGAGCATTTCTGCCAGACTGGGATTTCAACTCGTGTCTGCTGCTTACTAGGCAGATGTGGTGACCAATTACACCATCCAGAGTCAGTGCTCAACACGACTGCATGGTCTATCCTAGTACACATCCCACCACACCCAAACACTCGTCCACAAACTACACATATATTGCCCCTTGCCCACTATCGCAATTACTCAGGACATTTAACCTACTCACGCAAGGGTTAGAGCTTGTGCACCTGGCCGGCCGGAGTGGCCGAGCGGTTCTACGCGCTACAGTCTGGAACCGCGCGACCGCTACGGTCGCAGGTTCGAATCCTGCCTCGGGCATGGATGTGTGTGATGTCCTTAGGTTAGTTAGGTTCAAGTAGTTCTAAGTTCTAGGGACTGATGACCTCAGCAGTTAAGTCCCATAGTGCTCAGAGCCATTTTTGTGCACGTAAACTCAAAGGGTCATTACCGTCCTTGCCTTAATTATATATATATTGTGTGCGATTAGACCCTGTTGGATCAAACAAAGCTTACTGATTCTTTTTCCAATCTTTCCACACTGCTCTCATTTTTTCTGCATTCTGCTCTCTTCCTTTCCTCTGTCCATTTTCTTCCTGCTTTCTTCAGAGCTTCGATCTATGACTTAACGTCCCATCTGTCAAGTTTCTGCTTAAATATCTTTCCGTCCAAAATATCTGAATAATTTATCTCAGTTTTATGTAGGTCTTTTTTGAACTCGTGTGTCCAGGGTATAGTTTTAAGTCCATCTATGTATTGAAGAATTTTGTGCATAAGTCTTGTTTTGGGAAAACCGTGAGACATGCCAATAAATTTTAATCGCCTTTTTCTAATGTCCGCTGCAAGGCTGGACAATTTCTCAATTGTCTGATGAGGTTGTAGTCTATAGCCCTCTTCTGTATTCTTTGGTCATAATATATTTCTGATGATTTTACATTCTTCCTTAATAAGTTTTCTATGTCATCTTTTACGTTAACTGTCAGGATTTCACTGGCACACAGAACTTCAGATTTTAATACTGTATTATAGTGCCTAATTTTAATGTTTCTGGACAAGCACTTTTTATTGAACACCTTGTAGGTGATGCCTGCTTCTTTGTACCTCTCTTAAAGGACAGAAAACCCCTTGGTTCTGCAGCTACAAGATACAAAGAAATTAAAGACATTAGCTTGTAAGTTAACCTGTGGTGCTGACTATATAAAAAGATTGAGACTGTATGCAAAATCTAGTTTACTAACAACATTTATATTCCAAAAACAATGTGGATAACTCAGTCTGAACTGATCAGACGATGAGCAGACTTTGATTGATAATGTATAGAAGTTTCTCACTACAGGTGCAGTTAAGGGCAAGTGGCGGTTGGGATCTGTATGCTCTGACAAGGCCGGAGCAGCAGTACGTTACCCTGCTTGCTTTGTGCAGTGATGTAACTTGCAGCTGGCAAGATGTGAGTGGCGGAGGCGAGAACTGAGCGGGAATCTGTGAATTGATCATGGCCACGAAATAAAGGGAACAATCTCACGGTCTAGCGATCAGGCAGGTGGATCAAAATGTACTCTCTACCAGAGCCCACAAATCACAGTAGTTTTCAGTGTGTGTCACCCATTCCCTGGTCGTATCAATGAGCAATTTGGCTCACTTATACGACAAAGCGCGCAAGGACACTAAACGTCAAGACTGGTATACCAAATATAAGTGTGCCCTCGGCAAACAAGTAGTCCGAGATGTCTGAAGTCACTCTGTTGGTACAGTAAGAACTTCATCACAGGCTTCCCAGTCTAAACTACTCGCAAGTGAGATCAATCTCAGGACAGGTTCCAAGCACCAACCACACAAGCCAGAGCATCGACCAAAAGTCCTCTCCCACATCAAAGTCCAGCACCCAAGTGCCTTGCACCTTTTCAGAAGAAAATCCGTTTTCCCGCAAAGTTCACGATCGACAAGGCCTTCACTCCATCTTGATCCAATCACCGGGCTCTAGAGGCACTAAATCTCCGCTCACACATGATAGCACAAACTCAAGTAGAACCAGGGTAAAAGTTATGAAAACCTGCGTGTCTGGAAAGAGACGTAACAACCAGTTACTGGCTTTTTAAGTTTTTGCAGAGGGGGGAAGATGTTCTTCACCAAAGTCACATTGCTTCCCATCGCAACAAGCGAACAGTTAAAAATCTTACAGATCTTTATCTAAATCGCCTCTGCCTTGGAGCTTGTTAGTCCTAGCTATGAGGTGTAATAAAAATTCTATCCCTAAATGTTTCTTAGATACTGGAGTTTCTTATACAACTGAGGTGACCGATGGAAGTGGGTCACAGGCCTATTTGCAGCATCAGCAAACACAACAACTTGTGAATTTTTATTATGCTTGGCTTTTCACAAAATGCATGGTTTACAACTCTACTGTGTAGATGTGTCCCTTCAGTTCATCACCCCAAGCCCAGCCTTTGCCTGGCGCCAATGCACGTAAAGTGGCATTGTTCTGCTGGAGTGCTGCGTGCCTATTCTGTATCTTTCTCTCATTGCGCCGATCGTTTCGGTATTCAAGAGCACCGAACAGTCTTGTACTCGAATTAGAGTCCCTGCATTATTCAGCATGCATTACAGAAGCGATACAGTTCGGGTCTAGAGAACTGAAGCGCTGTTTTCAGTTCGGGTCGCGCAAGCCAATCAGAAGCAAGCAGCCACAGATGTGCGCATGCGCACTGCAGCGCGCATAGCGCCATGAACACAAAGCCACTAGGAGTCAGGCGCAGTATATCCATGTCCATGATTCTCAGCTGAAATGCATAGAAATTTTTACAGTTTCCCTGAACGCCTGTTTCATGCATGCATAATAACGATAGCGTATTTGACTGTACTCTGCAGATTGTCGTAAATGACGCATTATGTCAACTTATTCTCATTCAAACTGACATCGTGTTTTGGATTTTACGTTTCGGAAAATAAGTTAGGAACAGTGTTTAGTACCACATTGTACTAATACATTTACAAAAACACCGGAAACATTGAATCTGAGAGTTTCTAAGAACAAGAAGATAAATGGAATGTGGTTACAACTCGCTCCTAGAGAACCAAATGATTAAGTAACCCATTTCCGCCGGCCGCGGTGGTCTAGCGGTTCAGGCTCTCAGTCCGGGACCGCACGACTGTTACGGTCGCAGGTTCGAATCCTGCCTCGGGCATGGATGTGTGTGATGTCCTTAGGTTAGTTAGGTTTAAGTAGTTCTAAGTTCTAGGGGACTGATGACCACAGATGTTAAGTGCCATAGTGCTCAGAGCCATTTTTGAACCCACTTCCCTATATGATACGTCAACGATTTGGGTCTTAAAAACAAATTCGAGAGCTCCTGCAGTTCGTTGAAGTTTATAACATGCATCTCATGAATGAAAATGGTTCGTCTGTGGTGCTACACTCTAAAAATATTACGGCGGAGATCTTTCATCTCTGTCTACTGCTGTTGAGGATTCGATCGCAGATAAATACTTGTGACAAGCAAGATTATGAAGATGACTGCTGCTAGTCACATTCCCAGTAATTTAAGTTGTGCTCTTAGATTCCTGTCCAACCGCAAACTCGGAAATCGCTACATATTCGGAAAGAATGGTGAATTATTCCGACAAGAAAAAATATAAAGGTCACTGTTGGTTGTTTCACTCACAGCAAACTCATATTCCGTTTTTTCAAACACACATAAATCACGATATCATTACTGAGGAAGTTCGCTCTTACATGTAAATAATGACGATTATTGCAGAACAATCTTAACTTACACGAATAACAATGTCTCAGAACGTGTTGCATATATGAAGAGGAAAAAGAAAATATGTTGCACCCATCCGTGCGCGAGCTCGTTCCCGTGCGCTAAACACTTGGCCACGCCAAACAACAGAAACGTAATCATCAATTCTTGTATTATTGCGGAGAGGATCGTAGGGTGACTTCGTTGTCAAACGGTTCTGCGTAAGTCATAAATGCGTGATAGTTTAGAAGGTTTCCAATATCAGGCGTCACATAATTGCTTTCCATTGCTACTTGAAAGTTGTAAACACGTTTCGATAGTTACTAACTAAACCATTTGTGGGAAAAAGTACACAGAGTCACTAGTAACGTCAGTTCACACTCATATAATATACGTAAATAGAGCCGATGTCTTGATATTTAATGATCTTTAAACTCTTATTTGCATAAAAGTAACACGTATTTTGAGAGAATACGGACCGAAAACTTTTTTTTATGAAATCATTCACAGTAACAACCTAACCATGTTTCTAACAAAGGAAATAGTCTATTATGAACTCACTTTCTAACCGAATGCGTCCTCTGGTGATTCTTCAATAACATAATCACTAAATCCAAAGCTAAAACTGCTAAATATGTTTAAAGTAACAAATTATAGGTGTACATAAACCACAGCTCACGGATCAACAGGGACACACCGAAATCCAAAACCTCTCGGTACAATTGTCGTAAAATCGATGGGAGGAGTTTTCGGTAACAGGTCTCAGAAGCTTACTGAATAGGATATTTCGATAAAGAACCGAAAATGGCGTCACTACCGAGACTAGGTCACAACACCGATCGGTATAAGCGCTACAGAGTGTGGGCCCTGGAGACCTGTCTTGGCAAGGGGCTCCCCTGCCTGCCCTGTGTAACTGTCGGCCTGTCTGGCCACATTTACTCAGTGACGGGCTCGCTGACAATTGCTTCCAACTCCCAACATGCCATTTCTAAGAGATAAGAACCATAAAAATACCTCATGCTTTTTGCGCCCTATCAGGCTCCATCAAAGTCTGTTCCAACCATTAATTTCCCAGAGTCTCGCTCAAGGGTGTGTAAGGTTGTAACAAAATCTTTAATAATTTTCTGTAAAAGAAAAATAGGTGAGAGAGTCCTCTCTCACTTCCCTCTACCTGGCACTGATTTCTTCGTGGGTAGTGTCTCACTTCAGTGTTGTTTAGTGTGACACAGACCAGAGGAAATCATTGAAAATAGTAGAAGAATCTTATCCTGATAACCGATACATGTGTGAAAAAAGGTAACTTTGCCAATCAGGATTACCCATGGCTAAAACACATCCTAACTTGACCTCATGCATTACTGGGGCCATTCAATCACATAAAGCTGCAAGCCAGCAAGACTACATATAAACTTTGCTGCAATGTGAGACCGAGGGGTCATTGGTACACAACAGACTTCTGATAAACATTCGATAGGCGGTTAAAAGGCCTTTCAGCAAAGAAATATACTCATTCACACCACAACCTGAGGTCAGAAATGTGTAATGTCCCTAATCGTCTACAGTGTCCTGACGTATGAACTGTTCTCTGTTGATTGATTTACCCATGCTCTATCATTCATTTGGTCTCAATCATCAAACACATACATTCTCAAATTCTCAATAAACAAGGAAATCATATGTGTAATCAGTTCGTGTTATTGCCTAAGTTGTGTAAATTTGCGTATTATTTCCTACGACATGAAAATAAATACAGCCGCACAATCAGCGCATTAATAAATGTGCTGAAAACTACAAGGGTTGGAACTTTAATAGTGGCAACTATATATTTATAGCTCACACAAAAGAGCTACGTGTTTCAAAGTTTTAATGACCTCCAAACTTGTCACCAGCATTGTGTATAACCCGTTGCCAGCTATGTGAAAGTCTTAGCATACTCTTAGCAGTGCCAGTTGTGTTGACAGTTCGAGCGGCGTGGTCTATTGACCGACGAATTTTTAGCAGTTCTGAATGCCGTGAAGTGTTTCCTTCAGTTTAGAAATCGAGTTGAGCTTACGAGGGCTGAAGTCAGGGGAGTGCAGTAGGTGGTATAGCACTTAGCAGCCGCACCAGTCAGACAAATTTGTAACAGCTTGCACTGTACGTGCTTGAGCATTGTCCCGCAAAATGATGGTCAGGTCCTGCAGAAAGTATCATCGCTTCTGTCTCTAAGCTGGTCGTAGGTTGTGTTCCACAAATGAACAGAAACCACGAAAAGTAAACAGAATCAATTTCACCGAACATGGTGATAATTGTGAAGGGTCTTCTACGAGAATGCTATGACGAAGTAGGATGCACAATTGCGAAAATCGGACAATTGTGGGGTCCAAAGAAAGCATAGCATTACTCAGTTATTTGGAGTACTCAGTATTGCAATGTGCCTCGTTTGGTATGCCACAAAAAGTGCCAATTGATGATGAGATATAACTGGCAACGGAGTTTTAATTCAACCTGCCTCCTGCTAGTGAATGCTGGCGTGAAGATGTCACAAATACACAGCTCATTTGGCCACGTTCAACAAGGACTCGTGCTGAAAACTAATCGAAATGATAAACAAACAAAATAACACCGAAATGGAACAAACGAGAAATTACGCTAAGCAACACAATATCAAGACTAAATTAAGTTAAACAATTTGTCAATGGAGACTATTTACATACCTCACATTTTCCTCCCGTTGTAGTTCTCTGGTATCTTAGAACTCTAACAGGTTAATCTTGCTCTTTCCGAGAGTTTCTGCGGCATTGTTTGAGCTGAGTCCGCAGCGGCTATGTATCAATTTCTGTTTGAATTTTCTCTGCCTGACCCCTGCTATGGGTTAGGTGGCCTCAATTCCACATATTCGCTATGTTGGTCATTCCATTGACCTTGACCGTTGTATGTCCTGCAATTGCTATGCTGTTGGTCCCTAGAATCCTGCTGATCCTGGTTCGAGTTCTGTTACTCTCTCTAGTTCCCGTTTCTTCGGCTGTTGTTGTTGTTGTTATGATTATAATGTCCTCGTCTTCAGTTTTCTCATAATGGCTGGTTATTCCCATTGATGTTTGAATTTTGCTTTCGATTCTATCGATGTTTTCTCCCATTTCGTCCATGTCATTCTTTTCTGGCAAATTCGGCCAGTTACGGTCATTATTTCTACTTCTTTCCCGCAAGTTGTGAATTGCATTCACGTACTCGAGTTCGCACAGTTCAGTCTTGAAAGCTTCGATTGAATCGCTTCGTCTACCAATGAGCAGTTGCTGGTAGCGTAAAGGTAATTTAATCTAGCAGTGCCGTATAATATCCTTGGGACTGTACGGTTTATCCAAGAATCGGTTTTTCTTGACCAGGGGTTCGAAGAATTTGTCAGGACTGCGGAATCCTGACGCTTCTAAGTCCTTTCTTAACACGATCTCCTGGTTTATCCTCTCCTGTGTGTTCTGCGACCAGTATGTGCTGAGGAATGCGTCCTTAAATTCTTGGTAGGAGCGACAACTCCCCGCAACTCTGCGCATATGTTCTGCAATCGACCCTTCTAAGAAACCACAGATAAACTGGAGCTTATACTTCAGTGGCCAAGATTCTGGCAGCACGTGCTCGTACCGTACCATCCAGGTCATTGGATGTAATGCGTTGTTTGCCTCCTTATAGACTTGAAAATTCCCGATGGTCAAGAAAAGTTTGTGGTCGAAAGGTTCGACATATCCGCCGTACAAATTTTCCCTGTCGTCTGCAGCGCGTGATTTCATGCATCCGCCCCTAAACGATCCTCGGGCACTGTTATGGTATCCCCTCGTGTTGTCAGATTCACGTAATAACTTTTCTCACTTTCGTAGACGTGTACAATTGTTTTCGGGCTCTGTCTCTGACATGCTGCGTGTTACCGACGGAGCATTTTCTGTTGCACGTTCCGCCGCGGCAGGTGCATATGCCTAGTGCATTCGCCTAAGTGCGGGGGCTGTGGCCTCATACAGCGGTTCGGAGAGTCGCAAAACATTTTCTTCGGTGCTGTGATGCTCTCGATGGCGCTCTACAGGACCAGATTATGTTTGCAATTGCGCGACCAGCTCATGTTCCTGCCGAACGTCCTTAGCCACCTCGTTTTGTTGCGTGGCGACTCGGGTCTGCTGAGTTTTAACTTCAGAGATTTCGGCCTGTTTGATTTCTATCTCTTCAATTCGCAAAGCACCCTCACTCACTTTTCCTGCGTTTCTTGAACTGTTTTTCTGCCTTGCTTTTGTAGAGTTGCAGATGCCTTTTTTGTCTTACACATCTCAGTTCTTGCCACTTGTCCTTTAGCCACTGATGCGTCCTTTCGTGTTACTTGCGCTGACAATCGCGCTGTTTTGGTATCGCATTTCGCCTGGTCCATCACCTCACGCGTTTCTGCTCTCGTTTTCTTGACATGCTTTAGCTCTTCCTGGATTACTGCGATCTCTTTCTTGGCGCCATCTGTACCATATGTGACCGTTCTTATGACTAATTTGTGTCTTTCCTCCTCTTCCTCCCGTCTCTTTTTCTGTGCCTCTTGTCCCTTCCTTCCTGCTCCTTTCATGAATTTCATGAGAGCCTCTAACTGAAATTCAGCGCAAAAACCTCCAGGACTAGATGAAAGAGATTCCATCATTCTGTGTCGTTTCGTTCGTGATCCTGTTCTGCCAGTCTCACTAATGGTGCGTCTTGTACCAGCAGCTCCTACATTTCGTTCTGCTGCAGTTTCCCGTTCACTTTCGTCACCTGACTGAGACATGTCGTCATACTCTGCAGGTTCTACGTTCGACATTCCTGCCCGGTCTGCAACTGCTTTTACCTGAGAATCCTGTGTAATATCTGCTTGGTCACCGCTAATAATTTGACGTGGATTCATGGTTAACAATGTAGTGTTGGCAGAAGAGCCAACACCGTGTTGCTAGAGGAGGCCGAAATACAGGCGTTTAAGCTCACGCAGGCTGGCGTGAGGTCTGGAACAGTTAAGGGAATTTTTAGTACCAAATAAAGTACGTAGTTGATGTAATACTTAACTTTAATCCATAATTGAAGAACATCGCTCTTGATTGTACATGCTTCATAAAATAATATCAAATACTATGGCGCCTTGCTAGTTCGTAGCAAATGACGTAGCTGAAGGCTATGCTACTATCGTCTTGGCAAATGAGAGCGTAGTTGTCAGTGATCCATGTCTGGCTAAGTCGGCTGTACAACTGGGGCGAGTGCTAGTAAGTCTCTCTAGACCTGCCGTGTGGTGGCGCTCGGTCTGCAATCACTGACAGTGGCGACACCCGGGTCCGACGTATACTAACGGACCGTGGCCGATTTAAAGGCTACCACCTAGCAAGTGTGGTGTCTGGCAATGACACCACAAACAATACACAAGTACTTGAGCTACTCCATAGCAAACATAAGTATGCACTCTAATTCTGTCCCAAACGAATTTCAACATTACACATTCCTGCGCCACACAGAGTCTACTTTAAATTACGCTCCTTTAAGCTACTGATTTCTAGTTTCTGGCAACGAGTAACACCACCCCTTATCTATGCTCACAAACGAAAAGTTCGATCTATCTTAACAAATCAGTACAACGCCGATCGCCGTCGCAAACAAACAATAAAGTGACACAGAGTCACAACGAAATCACGAAATTCAAATATACAACAATTAAAGTTTATTACTACGTCCAGGTGCCAACAATGCGAACCTATTCTACCCACTGCACCGCACTAAACATGGGGTACAGAAACATCACTAGGCAATACTATGTACTATATGACGCTCACCGAAGGTGGCATCAATTCAAAATTCTGCCCAAGGGTCATGAGATTGAATGACTACGCTAAGCAGCTCGATCTGACGGTCACAGAAGGTTCCATCAATCAGAGATTCTGCGCAAGGGACGCCAAACTGACTGAGTCCACTCCAAGATGCTACTCCAGGCGGGTGTATAACAAATGTGCGCAACGGAAATACTGAACGCGAAAATGAAGATTTAGCCCAGTTTGACTACATCCTGAAGCAGATCTTAGGATATCTTAATCGTGATTATCTCCTCCTCCTTTCGCGTTAACATATAAATTACTGCATAAACATAAATGGATGATTAAGGGATCTAGTAACTACCAAATGAGAAATGCTGTTTGCACTTATACATTTACTGTAGATTAAAACAATTATATGTTACAAATGTTTATATATCAATGTCCAATGTACATAAAGGGATACAAATTAAATTGCTAACTAATACGATTGATCAATTGCCAAAATCTGCCATTTTGTGGCCACGCAATCTAATGTAAATAACATGAGACGGCTGACATCATCTAGGTAACAAACACTAGAAGATACTACTTTCAAAGATGATCTACGGTGGTGCGCAACCTCAGTGGATATGAAATTTGCGTGATCACAGCTGTTCAGCTTATAGGCCTAATAAGCAGAAGAAATTACCAATATCACCGTATGTACTGCCTCCGGTGCGTCGGAGTGATGTTTCTCGTACACGTTCTCGACAACAGAAGAACTCCAGCCACAAAATATATATAAAAAGCTCATTCAAACACTAGGACGGTACAAGATGGTCTTCTGACTAGTATTATACAGGGTGTTACAAAAAGGTACGGGCAAACTTTCAGGAAACATTCCTCACACACAAATAAAGGAAAGATGTTATGTGAACATGTGTCCGGAAACGCTTAATTTCCATGTTAGAGCTCATTTTAGTTTCGTCAGTATGTACTGTTAATTTTCACAATCAACATGTGTGGGCTGACGAGAATCCGCACTCAATTGTGCAATCACGTCATCGACACAAATTTTCCGTGAACGTTTGGCGAGGCATTGTTGGTGATGTCTAGATTGGGCCCCATGTTCTTACACCTACGCTCAATGGAGCACGTTATGATTTCATACGGGATACTCTACCTGTGCTGCTACAACATGTGCCTTTACAAGTACGACACAACATGTGGTTCATGCACGATGGAGCTCCTGCACATTTCAGTCGAAGTGTTCGTACGCTTCTCAACAACAGATTCGGTGACCGATGGATTGGTGGAGGCGGACCAATTCCATGGCCTCCACACTCTCCTGACCTCAACCCTCTTCACTTTCATTTATGGGGGCATTTGAAAGCTCTTGTCTACGTAACCCCGGTATCAAATGTAGAGACTCTTCGTGCTCGTATTGTGAATGGCTGTGACACAACGCGACATTCTCCAGGGCTGCATCAGCGCATCAGGGATTCCATGCGACGGAGGGTGGGTGCATGTATCTTCGCTAACGGAGGACATTTTGAACATTTCCTGTAACAAAGTGTTTGAAGTCACGCTGGTACGTTCTGTTGCTGTGTGTTTCCATTCCACGATTAATGTGATTTGAAGAGAAGTAATATAATGAGCTCTAACATAAAAAGTAAGCGTTTCCGGACACATGTCCACATAACATATTTTCTTTCTTTGTGTGTGAGGAATGTTTCCTGAAAGTTTGGCCGTACCTTTTTGTAACACCCTCTATAGTTCTGTCTTCTCCTCTCTGTGTTCTGCAGAAGAGAAACGCGAACTCCCAGCCACAAGGACGAGAGTTCAGATTACGTCTCAACGTGAGAATAGGCAGAAGAAGTGCTATCAATCACTGAACACTGCATACTGAACGACGACTCCCAACCTGGAGGTGAAGTCCAGAATCGTATAAGTTCGCAACAGTACAGTACCTTACCGTTCTAACCATAAAATTTCCTGAGAGCAAAGACAGCAAGTCGAAACCGCGGAATATTCTCCCTCTCTAGAGAGTCTTCCGAACGCCTACCAACGATATTTAGTCTACTGTCTTCGAGAGCGGAAAGTTTGCGAGAAAATACCTATACTCATACAACGGTACACTTCTCGGAGAAAAAATTCTCGGAAATAGCCCAGCCTGCGTGATTTGCGAGGTGACGCTTCCTCATTGCTCTCTGCTGTTCAAGATTTTCAGAGTTTCCCGACCCTGTACAACACCAGCCGGCCGCCGCTGTGTTGTGCTTCAGTGTTCAAGTGCCCCAACCATCCTCCGTCTTGACTGCTTTCTGTGTTAAGCAGGACCATCACTCCAGTGCCTGCTGTTCCACCCAGGGCTTGACTTATGCCTGCTGTGTCATTTCCACTGGCGTAACAACATTTCGCACTCCATCACCTTTCATGCAATAAGCGTAAACAACTATTTACAATGTCAGTATTCTTTCAATATTCACATATACAATGTACAACCTATCGAATGATGAATAAAACGTTCTCAGTTTTCCAGCCGCGTCAATTCGAATAAAATCCTCGCGCTTTCGATGACCATCTCCGCCATAGTCGTCAGGACTTCACTTGAAAGGTCTCTGTTGGATTCCTTTCATGTTTGATTTCTTAAATCTGTTGTCATTTGTGGAAGAAATTCCTCTTCTAAATTTACTGTGGCGTTTCTGACTATCTGGGAGGAGACTGAGTAGTGGAACGTGTTACTTTTACACGTAAACGAGAACGATCTGTCACACTACTACACTTTAAAACACAGTTTATATGTAATTCATGTCACACAATCTCATACGGAACCTAAATCAGCTTTCTTTTATATACTGTATATGATAAGATACTGTCATCCCCCTTCCCTTCTGTGTGAGAGGATGAATGAGCAAATGTGTTTCTAGTTGCATGCTTGAGGGTAGCAGACAAGCCTGTCTGCTAGAGAACAGTAGGACCAACGTCGGAACAGGTAGCTACGCTTTCTAAAAGCAGAGAGGTTTCTATCCTTAGTGTGGTCCTGTCCGTCCTTTGTCATGTTGGTATAGGAAGCTGCCCCTCTGGCCATTTCCGTTTTGTATTTGTGAGCCACCCTCAGAAAGGGACCAGGCAGTCTGTCCGCGGCGAGCGTCTGAAGTGGTAAGATCTCCGGCTAAGCGCGTGTCTGCTAAGTCCGTAGGACAATGGGTTTGTTAAGTTCAGCCTAACTGAAAATTTAAACACCTTTATTTCGGGTTTAGCTCTAAAATATCTAAGGTTATCTTAAATTGCAGCGCAGTGTAATTCTCGTGTGAAGTTCAGATAATTTTTCGGTAGTTGCTTTGTCACTACTTTGCGAGTACAGGGGAACCACGTGTTGATCAGTAACTCTAACTAAGATCAATCTTAAATGCGAATGCTTGTGTGATTATAACGTCTCGTCTTGACAATATTTTTCAATATAGCAACTTTTCTTTATGTTCAGCCCACGTGGGGTGTACTTTGCGAGACCAGTACCACGTGCTTATATAACTGTTTGACCCGTCAGGTTAACAGTAAGACGTTAGTAACCAGGTTCGAGGTTTTTCTTTTAATAAATTGCTTTTTGATCTAATTTACTTTAATTATCAAAATTATTGTGGAGTTACACTCTTTGTGTAAACCAAGTTGACCACGTGAAGCATGTGGTGTAATCATCAAAGTACCCCTCAGCTATTCTTTTCGCGAAGATTTCACCAAGAGTTAATATGAATTTAGTATACCAGTGTGTGGTAATTACATGACGGACAGGATTGTGCTACGAACGTAATTTCTTTGGGTGAAAATTTGAATCTGTTGGTAGTGGTTAATTTTCTGTTGCATATGTTTCAATGTTCTTTGTGTGTTGTTTTATGAATGCAGTGTTGTATGCAGACTCCCAATCTTGGCTCTATATTTGATGTGTTCCGTAAGATTACAAACTCACATTTTCACAGTCCTAAACAAGGCACCAGCTCAGTTATAACTCACGTTTAATATGCTGAAATTTCAATGATCAATCTTAAAATAAATTTCCAAATATAAACTGATTTCTTTCCTTTTATTTAAATTCTCTTTTATATATATATATATTACCGGTTGTTGTATGACTATTAAAAGATTATAATTAATGTTAGTCTGTTTGGGAATTTGGTAAACCTAGACTAGATACCTGGTGAAACAGTTGCTTAGTAATGCAAGATTAACTTCCCCAGACAGCTCACAGCTTTTAACACGCTTTTATTGTCTAGCAGTACCGCTTTCATAGCAAAATTAAAGTAGCAAACTTACACACTGACTGCCGGGGCTGCTACGATTTCTCGCTTATATAGGCATGATGACATCAGCAGCAGCAAATCAGATCGATACAACTGTTAGTTTGAGGGTGTGTTCAGTGTTCACTCAGTTATACACGTTTTTTTTATCAAGAGTCGCATACTGATTCGGATTTCACAAGACACTTTCATCTTCATTTGTGTATGGGGATGGAAGCTACAGTTTTTTTGCTAAGTTTAGGAAGTGAAGATTGGTTCAACAATTTGTTGAGATCGGTCATGGTGGCTTTGCAAATCATTCTTTGGACCCTCAGCCTATTATTTATCCCATGAGCTTACAAGTCCCTCGCAGAGTTGATGATGTGGAAGGGTCCTCGGAATGTACAGCAAGGTAAGTGGGTGTATGTTTTGAAACAGCCAAGTTTTCGTCGAATTTGCACACAGAATGAGGGAGGTCACCTTAAATTCTTCTGCATCAGCTAAGAGAAGTGTAATGGTACCTAGTCTTCAGTTCTTCATGTTTCTTCTTTTTACTATGTTTGTATTCCTACTCTTCTGTTCTTCATATCGCTTCCTGATCTTGATATAAATATTGTATTTTGGATATGGATATCGGTAATTGTGGACAGGTAAGTTATCTGTTTGGTGAAATATTACGTGAAACTTGAGTCATTGTGTGTGACTCAGATCCCTCAGAAGTCAGTGTCAGGTGACTGACTGCTACAGACTGTGATGTTTATCAGTCTCTGTTTGGCAGAGAACAGCAGAAAGAAAAGCAAATAGAGTTCACAGTTCCATACAGCTATTGGCAGTTGCGCTGTAGGATTACCTGACTGTGTTATGTATGCAATTTGTTTATGTCTTCTCCAGTGTGTAGTACACAGTGGAGACAAGTCATTAATGGGTCGTTTAAACACCCATCTTGACCCGACCCAACAGGGATGTTGCGGATGGCCATTTGCTAGCCGGCCGGTGTGGCCGTGCGGTTCTAGGCGCTTCAGTCTGGAACCGCGTGACCGCTACGGTCGCAGGTTCGAATCCTGCTTCGGGCATGTATGTGTGTGATGTCCTTAGGTTAGTTAGCTTTAAGTAGTTCTAAGTTCTAGGGGACTGATGACCACAGATGTTAACTCCCATAGTGCTCAGAGCCAGAGCCATTGGCTACCTGTTCTGCTGTTGCCAAGCGAGGTCTTTAGTTAGCCGTGTTTGAATAGCCCAGATGTTTGCCCACGTCCGCAACATGGCTTTGTTCATACCCGATGGCGTCCCTTGCTTGCTTTTCTCTGCAGCTGTGTCGTTAGCCTCCCGTTCCATCCGCACATCATTTTGTTGCTTCGAGCGTGCCTCACAAAGTTTTTTCTGTGCATCCTGTGCCCACTAATACATACAATTAGTTTCCAGTTTACACAAATACTATACAAAATATAACACACAAATATTGACATGTTTCTGTTATGAAATAAAAGTTTTTTTAAGATGCATTCACTAGTCAGTTCATCTATCTTTACATTTATTATTGTTCTAGTTGTACAATAAGCCAAGACGCTCACTTATTTACTCTTATTATTCTGATCAAATTTCATGTACAAAGTTAATGTCAATTATAAAAGAACACATTCCTCAACCTATGTAATTTAATTATTAAATATCTGTCGGCACCTGTATGCCTATGAAAAAATACACATAACAGTATAATTATGATCATCGCCAGATCCCAATGTTAGTAATTGCAAATACCACTTGTTAAACTACTGGCCAATAGGATTTTTATAATAGTCTAATTACAATGCCTCTCCAAAGTACTACACTGTCGCTGGGTATCACAAGATCGTCTGATCTCATGGCTCTTGGCTTCATCGTGAATGTTTTTGTGAACATCTGTGAACAACAAAGTGCACGTCTGCACAAAATATAGTGAATGAATGATTAGACCGGCCTTTTGTTCATTTCATGCTTCGGCTTTCTTCCTGTGGACAATCATAAACTACATAGCAAGTTCAGTACAAAATTACTGATAGCTTCTTTAATCACACTGTCACATACCTTCTTTCATGATTTTCTCAGCAATACCTTCTCTGTCGCTGTCCTTTCTCCAGCGTTGCTGCTATTACCTTCATCTGTCGTTAAATCTTATTTAGGTTACTAAAGATACGTTTTATTTTACTAGTGGTACCTGCAAATATAATGATTTTAGTACATTATATAAAATCGCTGTTCATCAACACGACTGTCATGCCCTAATGTATTACCACGATGTCATGTGCTTTGAATGAAAAGGATTTCTTACTTACATAATTGGCAGACTTCACACCCTGCAAGGTGTCAGGCAAGTCCAACACCCTCCATGAAAACCCTGACATGATAAGCAAATCCAGCAGTATGTCACATAGCTCCGAATAAATCCTGACATTAAATTAACCAAAGTAATACGATTAACGAGTGAGCAAATGGAATACCACAAACTAACACAAGAACGCCTAAATGCATGTCATACCTTCCCACCGTGAAACAGACGCAGTTCCGAGGGAAGAAACGAGAAGCCGAGAGCAGAACCGTGTTAAGCTCGAAGGCCCTACATAAGGGACGGACACCCACGTCGCCAGCTGACCGCAAAACCACCCCCCAGCCCATGTTAAAAGATAGAGCCCTCCAGAGGAACAGTATAGATCTAATGATAACACTAACAGGGCCACACCAGCTGCAAGTTTTAGCGTGAGACTTTTTCGCGTCTCTGTTACGTTGCAAACGTTAAAAGCATTGCCCCACCACGAAAAGTATAACGTTTCTCATTGGATAGACAGAATTTTGTAGGTGGAGCTTAAGGTTAACACTGAGACCCTGATTGGTCAGTTGAAAACACAGCCAGATAGCTTTTTTAAACCAACTTCGATAAATTGTAGTAAGGAGAAGTCAGGAGAGAGTTGCTTCCGAGACGGCGAGGTGAGCGGAGCTGTGTCGCCCGCCGTCTCCTGACGCTGCCTAAACACAGACAAGGTAATGAACGCACACGATGCCGCATTTTTGAGCGCATAAGGCTTCACTCAGAACTGCAGAAGTCCCATCTGTTACATCCCCTTTTTACGTAATACTAGTGTCGATCGTCAATTAAATCTCATGGGGTTCACATTTGCTACTTGACGTAAAAATCTGAAACGGGATGATTTTTCTGTTATATAAATATTGAGAAGCCACATCAGCCACTGTAATTTACGACAAGTTAGATAAGTAATTAAAGATAATTGAGGGTCTCTGTAGACCATTTTGATAGTTTTCTCTTTTGTTAAACTTAACTTAAATCTAGATTATAGATGTGATATGGCGTAGGTCATCCTTCGATCCATTGTAGAACTTGGAAACCATTTAGGGAATATTCGTTCACATTTTTGTTGAACGCAGTTGGTTTTTATCATCCTGTATTAAAATATTTCCTTTTATCAATAGTGCAATTTATAATCAATGTTTTGTGAGTAGAATAAAATTTCCAATGGTAAACTTAACTGCTTTTTCGACGTTATTTTATCAGCTAACTAAAAATAGGAAAGCCTTGAACTCCTTCCCATATTTAGTTAGTATTAAAATTCTTTTACAGGGAGTGCAGTGCAGCTGACGCTGAAATCATTAAGTATTTGATTATATCATCGCTAGTCTCACTGAACTCTTCTGAACTCTACATGTCATGTGTGGTCTGGCGTCTCCTTTCCAGCAACAGGTCCCAGGTTCAAACTAGTCAATTCCCTAAAAAACACGCTCAGAGCGTCGTTGCGCGAAAGTGGTAGGGAGACACGACTTAGAACAAACAGACACCACGCAGAATATTATAATCCTACAATTTCTTACTTTCCTTTATTAATTTTTTCGTATCCATCCCTTTGTAGCACTTCCATTTCCTGTCGCTATAACTCTCAAACAATATTTCGGTGCGCCCATAGAGTATTCCGCAGAACTGGCCACCATGTACAGAATTATTCCATCTCTCTGAAGAGCCGAAATAAAACGTTTCCTTACACAAATAACGGTGCGCACTCGCGCAGCGATGTGGAGCAGGCCACCTAGTGAACTCAAGTTTCTCTGAATGGAGACAAATCATACTTGGACGATACACCTGCGTATCACCACAAACCACTACTAGCAAGTCACTCATTTGTGATCCCATTGCTAAACATGGAAAATAGACAGTAGTTCTACGACTTTTTCAAAAAGTCTGAATTTTTCTGTTAATGCGTCCCACATCAATTGGGTAACCAACTTACATATTCACACATCTTTACAACATTTTAAAGCTTATTCCTTCATGGACTGATAGCACATCTTAAACTCCAAACACCTTTTAAATTGTATTCTCGTCTCGCTGTGTACCTAGTTATAACCTACCAAAGAAACACACCCTAACTTTCTCATCCTCGACATCCTACCCTTTTTTACGCACTGTAGTACTTCTTTTAATATGATAATAGCACAGAAAATATTGATAAATCTACATATCCCTTCAGTGTAATAACTTAACCTAATTGCTAACTACATACAATATACTTTACTTACGCCACACAAGCTCATTTTAATTCTTCCTATTTATTCTATAAATGGCTCAAGATGGCTCACATGATGGAGTCCTAAGGACTTTCCTGATTTCACAGAATCAATTTCAAATGCTTTTGCGTGCGCTAGTCTTCTTATACATACAGGGCCACTGTATCTCTTGAAGAACTTTGACATAGCTTCATTTGTTTATTGGACAACCTATAAGACTTAACTAAGACTTTTTGTCTATCTACAAATTCCCTTACTTGAGCCTTTTGGTCTGCGCACATCTTGTGCTTCTCTCGAGCGAACCGAATATTTCGCAAAGCCTCCTCCACTATGACTGTATGTTGTCGGAACGTCCTTTGTGGAAAATCGATAAGACCTCGAATTTTATCTGGAGGGTCCCTGTTCTTCAGATCGATCATAGGTGGCATCAATGTAGTACTGTGGGGCATCTTGTTTATCACATCCTGAAAATCTTTAAGTAATACTTCCCAGCTAGCATGATTCTTTCCACAGTATAGTCTACAGAAATTACCCAAATTATTCATCGTTCTCCCTGCAGGGTTCGTTCTCGGATGAAATCTACTAATAAATATGGGCTGTATTTTGTACCTTCTTAGTGTTCTTTCCCACGCCTCAGGTTTATATTGAGGTCCATATCTGAGGTAAGGCTCGAGGCTCTGCTCACAGTTGCACCAGTCACAAATTTGGATGTCAGCGCCAGTACTACCAATATATACCGATGGCCCCTCGTTGTGTTGGGTGATGCTCCCATTAAATCCGTCGCTGCTATATGGCTTAGTTTCTCAGAAATAATTGAGTATTAAGGATCCTGGGTCCCTACAGTTGTGGATTTCGTCTTTTGGCTGATTCTACAGATGGCTAGTACTCTCCTTATACGTTTCTCCATGTTTTTAAAATAGCGGACACATCTCATTTTTATAAAAATTTCCGTGGATCGAAATGTGCGTAACTGAGGTGTGTATACCACATACGTTTATTCATTAACTCATTTGGTATGCACACCACCCACAACGAAACGTTAACGTTTGCCCTATAAATCAGAATCCATTTTCCCAAGTGGTAGTGCTGCCTTATGCGGGCCCGCGTCCGATCCTGAAATTGTTTCCTTATTTTGGCTAAATCTGGGTCCTTGTCCTGCTCGTTTTGGATATTCCGCATCGTTACAGTGACGAAGTTTCGAAATGCAGTGCTCTTGATCTACTGCTTCCGACGTCTCTTCTGTTATAACAATAGGTAAGCGGGACAGGGTGTCAGCAATGACATTTGTCAGACCATGCACATAGACTGTTGAAAACTGGTATTCTTGAAGCACAGCTACCCACCTCGCTAGTCTTGTATGTAGAAGCGTGCCGGTTAGGAGAAATTCTAGGGCCCTATGGTCCATATAGACTTGTTTTTCTACCAAACAGGAAGTATACAAACTTTTTTAATTCTCATACTATTGCAAGGACTTCATGTTCTGTCACAGAGTAATTCCTTTCACTTTTGGATAGTACCCTGCTACCAAAGGCGATTGTTCTGTGTACTAATTTGCTATCATGTTCAAACTCCTGAAACAAAACAAGTCCCAGACTGGTCTTCCCAGTGTCTGTGGCCATACAGAAATCACGATGCGATAAAATAGGAACACTGACGAGTGCCGCCTTCCAATTATTGAATTCTCGTTGTACTCACTCATCCCACACTCAGGGTGTTCCTTTTTCCGTGAATTGGCAGAGTCGAGGACTAGCTAATGATTCTACATAGATAAACTTTATATAAAAATTTGCTATCCCTAGAAACCATCTCAGATGTTTTCCGGTTGTAGGAGTGGCAAACTTTGCAATTGCTGGCATCCTCTCTGGGTCGGGACTAATCCTTTCTCCTGTTATCATGTGTCCCAGAAAGGTAACCCTACTGCTCGCAAAACAAGACTTACCATATTTGCAGTCACCCCATACCTTTTCAAACTGCCCAACGCTTCCTCTAAGAGCTTATTATGTCCCTCCCATGTATTTTCTGCTATCAATATATCGTCTACATAACACGCGATCTTCTCTTTTAACTCCTCACTTAATATTTTGCTAAGACTCCTGATAAACGCAGCTGAAGATATATTCAATGCAAAAGGGATACGAAAAATGGGTGAGAGAGTAACTTGTCCTCTCTCAAGCTGTTAGTGAGCATTAATTTATATGTGACAAAAGTTGAAAATTAATGCCAGACCAGGATTCAGACTTGGGTGTGCTGTTTACTAGGCAGATGTGCTGACCACTACACCATCCAGACACAGTGGTAAACACTATTGCTCGGACTACCTTAGCACATCCCCGCTCAGACGCAAATTTTTAATTTATTCACACACTACAGATGTAACGCCCCTTGTCCATTATCCTCATTACTCTCGGCATTTCATCAATTCCCGTAAGAGTTCGAGCTTCGTGTGCATCTGCACTGAAGGTATCAATGGTAGTCTTTGCTTTAATTATACGTTTGTGGCGTTTGTTCTTTTGGACATGTTTTAACAGGGTTAGTGAGGTGCGTACTAAGCTTGTGTGCTAATGCTTGAGAATTTGCTGTATACGAGTCGGGGAGGTTTTTTTATGTTCAGACTGTCATTCATCAGATCTTTAGGCAGATGAGCTCTTTTATTAGATATTTCATGTGACATCATGCGCGCTGTCTGCTAGACCTTGCGCATATCATACAGTTAGCTGTAATGCGGTACTGACTGAAAGAAAGTGAACAAATATTCACTTCAAAGTTTTGCAAATACTGTGAACTTCCTTTAAATGTTTAAAAATGTCAAATTTTCCACTTTCTAACAGGAAATGTGTAGTATCCTAGGGCTGTAATTTTAGTGTCAGGACTGGGTTTGTCAGATCATACAAACGAATACCTTGTTGTATCAATTTGTGGGGCTGTGATATGGGACAATCAGAGAGTCCCAGTCCTACGTAAGACAGGCTGCAGACTTTCATTCGCCGGTAGAAGAGTACGTAAATGCTGTCAGTTTACAAATCAGACTGTTTAAGAATCACTCGTCGACATATTTCATGGTACTGGTGAAGTTTGGGGACGAATGGGGAATAGAACTAACAGGGAATACTGTGTAGAGCGGTATCGATCGTTATAGCGTTCCAAAATTGTTGTGGCTGTCGTGGGCAGTTGTTGACAAATTGCCAGTTGGATTCTGTTCCTAGTTCTTCTGCCCAAGTTCGTTTGATCGACGTTTGTATAAAATCATCAATCAAACGTCGACCAATGGACCAGAGTCAGAAGCCCAAAGGAAATTTGATTGCAGGTTTGCTTGACCCATGGGAGAGTGTCACAGTGATGCTGAAAAAACTCAACTGGAATGTACTTGAAGAAGGACACAAAATACCCCTAGGAAGGCGACTTACAAAGTTTCAAGAACCTGATTTAAGGGAATAATCTAAGAATATACTACGGCCCGCTATACGGCGCTCCCATATGAAGCTCAAGGACGAGATGCGGCTACTTATAGCACGCATAGAGGAGTTCAAATGGAACGCGGAAGCTGTAATAACTGCTACGACGGATTAGCACGATCCATCATTAGTAAATCTCTGGACGCTTGGCAACTCAGGAGCTCCCTGCTATTCGTTCACTGCTGTAAAGTGGGCACAGCTTGGCGTCCCCTCCCTCAAGGATCTTGGATCGAACACGGTCGTTAACGACATCGTCCGATGAAGCTCAGAAAGAGAGAGGGGCAGAGAGAGAGAGAGTCACAGATATATAATCTTGTTAAATTTGCATATAGGTGAACGAGCTCGTTGTGCCTTTTCATCTCTCAGGCTGGTGTGTAAACGATGTGTTGGTGAGAGAGGAGGAGACCAGAACGCCCAATGCCTTCAATGAGCAGCCTCCAGGCGGTGCAGGTGTCTGCTGGACGACCCCCCACTCCTCCACCCGTCGTTTGGCCGGCGATGAGCGCAAACGGCGCGTCGTTTGCCGCAGCGCAGCCGAGGCGCTTCGCAGATGGCCTGCCACTGGAGCGATGGCCGGCCGCGGCGGCGATACCTGCGCGACGTGCGCCGAATTGAATCGGCCGGCCGCCACCAGCCCAGAGCGGGGCGTCCAGAGCCGCCTGCTGCCCATCGATTCCCCGACTCCCGCCTGGGAGCGGCCGCCTGCGCCTGACGGCCATTACTTCCTGCGTCACGCCCCGTCTTTCTCTGTCAGGGAGGACGAACGCTCTTACCTCCTGAGCCCCTTCCTCCCAGTCCTCACACCTGCCCTCCTACGGCGACGCGAAGAATGGAACAAGTGGTTTGTCTCAACTTTTGTACCGAAAGTCTTACCTGTCTCATGTATTACGTGCACCACCCTCACTCCTATTTAACATTCATCATCAGCGGTCTGGTACTGTGACACTCGAGCCGAGCACCGACGGAGAGGTAGGGTAGACGAGTTTCTTTCCTTTTCTTTTACCAAACAGCTTGGTGCACAACAGTGGGCGGGAGAGAAACGTACAAACTGGAGAATTTTCAGTTTAGTCTATAAGTGACCAAATACTGGTTAGTGCATAAATTCTTTGCGGTTTTTCATAAGCTCATTAAATACAACACATACACATAAAACACACTTCAACATCAATAATACACTGATCAGCCAGAACACTAACTGCCACCCTACTATCTATAGAAACCCATCCAGACGATAGCAGCGACACCTGGTGATGAACGACTGCTGGTCAGATGCACGCACATGTGGATATCGTTTAGTATCATTTTGCATACTGTCTGTGGTAGAATGGGGAAAGCATTCGATCTATCTGAGTTTGGTAAAGGGCAGATTGTGATGTACTGAAAGCTTGGCACGAGTATTTTGGAAACTGTTTGACTTATCAAGTGTTTGTTCAAATGTGTGCGAAATCTTACAGGACTTAACTGCTAAGGTCATCAGTGCCTAAGCTTACACACTACTTAACCTAAATTATCCTAAGGACAAACCCACACACCCATGCCTGAGGGAGGACTCGAACGTCCACGGGGACCAGCCGCACCGTCCATGACTGCAGCGACTGAGTATCAGGTGTTTGAGGAGTGCTGTGACAGAGTGTCTTCAACACGTGACAAAACCAATGTGAAGCCACGTGTAGACATCGTGGGGTTTTCCGCCCACCCCTCATTACAGGTTTTTTATGTCATAGGCTGGGGAGACTGGAAAACAGGACAGGCGGCGAACTGCGGCAAAACTAACAGCAGAATTTAATGCTGGGCATAGTAAAAGTGTGTCTGAACACACAGTGCACTGCACACTACTAACTATCGGCCTCCGCAGCTGGTGACCCCTGCATGGGCCAACTTGACCACTGGCACTGGACACTGGCGCAGGGGCAGAGTGTTGCATAGTCTGATTAAAACCAGTACCTTCTTCGTCATGTATTAACGGAAGTTTCCTTTCGGATTGCTGTCAAACCAAACAGGTTGGAAACGGCTCTTGTGCTTTTTCAGAGTCTCCACAAATATGGTAAGGTTGCTTTCAATAGGCCAGCTACACTCATATACCAGGCCCATTTCTCTGTGGATATTGACAATAGGCATATTCCACCTGTCATTATGTGTAATCCGTTTTGCAAAGATTTACCATGTTAGTAGAAAGATGCTCCGCGAAGCAAGAGCGAAAGCTGTAAGATTTTCGCTATGTTCTTGTAACTGACTAGTATTAATGACTGATGTGGTAATAGTGACTTAATTTCCACAGCCATCATTGGAAAGTGTGAGTGAGTCACAAAATTTTGTCATATTCAAAATACTATATAAAGTCACGTACTTTTGTGTTGTTAAGTGATGTAGTGCAACTTGTCCAATCTGAAGGCGCATTTCCACTGACAAGGGGAAGGCCTCAGACACGGCTAACCCATTCGGCTCAAATTTGGCAGGTCCCTTGTGTACAAACTAAAACGAAGGACTCTAAGATATTTTGGGTCACAACCCCCGTAATTTTGAGAAAATCACCCCTAAAGGTTATGACGAGCAACCGACTCAAAATTGGAGGGATCGATAGAGGATTGTAAATAGAGGATTTTTGATCATCAGGTATGGGGTCATGGGGTCATGGGGTCCGCAAACGCAAACTTTTCTAGAAATCGAGAAAAGAAACTTTTATAACTGCCGCTTCTGTACCCGCATGGTAAATGCTTTTCGCCGACAGCGCCTATAGCAGTCTGCTTCCCGCAGTGCTGCGGTGAGGCCATCTTGTTTACGTCCCGTCTGCGCGGCCGTGTGTGCCTGTAGTTGTTTACTACTGCGTTGTCGCTAGTTTAGAGTCCATCACTACAGGCGCAACATGGCACATTCATACAGACAAACCACCATCAAGATCAGTTTTCAACCCGATCAAGCACGACCGCGAGCTTTTGAAGTGGAAAGTTTTCTACGTGACGACGTTAAAATTGAACCGCGAGACATAATTGGTATCCATTTCTCTAACACGACCAGTGTTGTTTACGTCAAGTTAGTAAGTGGCGAGGTGTACAACAGAATGGTGCGCGGACATGCGAACGATCTTAAATTCAAACATTCTGATGGCCATATTGGGGCGGTATCTATCGATCACGCGGGGCTTGGACTCCGTACGATACGCGTCTTCGAACTCCCTTTCGAAGTACCACCGGACGTAGTCACCGCGGCTTTCCAGCTCTACGGCAGGGTGATCAGCCATATGGCCGAAAAATGGACCACCTTTACAACGTACCCCGTTCTTAACGGGGTACGACAGATCAAAATTGAACTAACCAAACATATACCGTCATATCTTGTCATCGGCGGACGTAGGGCGGTTATTATGTATGACGGTCAGCCACGCACTTCCTCTGATTGTGGCCAAGAAGGGCACGTCCGGTCGGATTGTCTCCGACGACGGCTTACTCAAATCCCGACAGGTGAATCTATGACTCCTTCTACGGTGACGACCGTTCCCCTCAATTACGCCGAAGTTGCACCGGCAGCAACCCTTTCCGATGCTGACCACATTAGTCCGATAGCCGTCCCCTATAGCGAGACCATGATGGATTCTACAGTACCGAATCCGGCCTCTACAACGGTGCCCCCACCTGAAGATAATCACCGACCGACCTTGCAAGAAGGGTTGGATGCCAGGATGGACATTGATCCACTGGTTGTGACGATAGTGGCTTTTCTTCCAGACACCGCAGCAGCTGAAGAAATCCACCCACATTCGGATACTGAAACACACGTCCGTAAACAGCGTTCCCCGCGGAAACACAAGAGACGGCGGCGTGCGTGTTTGCAGCGATCATCTGACATGGACTGTGGACACTGCGACGACGGTACAGAGGCCGCTGTAACATCAAACTCAAGAGATCTCCGTGGTGACGGCTTCAGCCCCTCCGACCCCACAGAACAGCAGGATCACCAGCAGACAGCCGCTGCCGATTCCCAGCCAATAGAGCCGATGGAGTCAGCGCCGAATGCCGCAGCAGCCACTTACAGCCACCAACAGCCGACGACTGCGAGGAACACTCCTTGCCCATCGTGTCGGACGACACGGGGGGAACTTTACCCCACTAGTGTTGATCCTTTCCCGCCATCAGATACAGTGACGAGACAGCTTTACAAGAGTATTGATGGCCAACACGGGTGCTATGGATAGACCTCAAACTTATCGCGTTGCAACTATAAACATCAACATTATACGGACGCGCGCTAAGTTTCCTTGCTTCAGGATATGTATAACTCTGCTTCCATCCATATAGCCCTTCTCCAGGAAGGATACGTCGACAATTTCCCAGGCATGTACGGTTACGATGCTTGCGTCTCTCCAGCAGCGGTGTCGCTGTACTTCTTCGGGAAGGGATAGCGGCGGACGATATCCTGTTTCTGCCTGGGGCAAGAGGAATGGCACTCACAGTACTGGGGGTCCGCCTTATCAATATCTACGCACCTTCCGGGGCGGACAAACGTCGCGAACGTTCACGATTCTTTGTGGAAGACGTCGCCCCGCTGTTGCAAGGCCGCCACGACCATCTGGTGTTTGGAGGTGATACAATTGCGTACTGGCGCCCAGAGACCAACTACCACGACATAATATGTGCTCGGAACACGAGACGCTAATTCGAGACCTGCAGATGGTGGACACTTGGGAACATCTTCACGGCCACCGACCGGGATTCACACACTTCACGAGTCACTCTTCCAGTCGTATCGACCGGATTTATGTCTCACGCTCTCTCGCCGCTGGAACACAGGATGCGAAATTCTGGCCTACAGCTTCCTCGGACCACTCAGCTTACATTTGTGCCGTCACCCTGCGGCGGCAACAAGTGTGGAGAAGCCGCAGCCCGTGGAAATTAAACATCGCTCGTCTGTCGTACCCGGATTGCCGCCAAGCCGTTGAGGATACGTGACATTCGTGTGAAAATCGCCTCCGTGCATATCCCACAACGATCCGCTGGTGGTTGGACTGCGCCAAACCGGCACTGAGGCGAACGCTGATAACCTACGGTCGCGGCCACGCTGGTTGACGTAGACATACACGCGACTTTTACTGCAGGGTACTGCGCGACTGCGATGCTATGGCTCCTTCTCTGGAACGACAAACGGCAGTCCACCGTGCTAAGGCTCAGATCATCGCTCATATGCGACGCCACCTAGAGGGGATGGTCATCCGCTCGAGGACGCAGAATCGGATACCGGCCGAACGCCCGTCGATGTTCCACGCACTTCGTGAACGTAAACGATGCCAACGAGCGCTGATACGCTTCATCGACACGGAGGACGGTCGTCGCCTCACCACGCAACAGGACATAAACACAGCGTTCCACAATCACTATTCCCAACTCTATTCCGCTCAGACCCCTGATCCGACAGCACTGGAGGACGTTTCTCAGACGATTTACGGCACCGTCACCCCGGCAATGGAAGCGGCCTTGATGGAAGAAATTACGGAATAAGAAGTGATCGACGCCATTAGAAAAGGAGCTCTCAACAAGTCTCCGGGTCCTGATGGTCTCCCCTTGGAATTTTACCGGATTTTTCAATATTTATCAGCCTCCCGATGGACGGACATCTGTCGCGATCTACTATTTCCGGAAGTGCCGCTCCCTGCGGCCCTTGTGGAAGGGATGATTATTCCTATTCACAAGCCGTCCGGTGGCTCACGACTGCAGGACTACCGCCCGTTGACGCTATTGAACTACAACTTCAAGATCTTTTCTCGACTGTTGGCGGCGAGGATACACCAGGTCTTGCGAAATGTTATGTCACCCGATCAAACGTCATTAGGAGGCGACAATAATATTCAAACAGCACTCAGTGAATATCTTGACTTGATCTCACTGGTGAGGGCCGGTCGTCTGAAGGGTGCACTGGTGGCAATCGATTTTAGTCAAGCTTTCGACCGAGTGGACCACGACTATTTGGAAGCGGTCCTCCAACACATGCGGTACCCACAGCCATTCGTCACTGTCGTCATGCGACTACACCGTGGCGCGACGTCCAAGGTGATCGTCAACGGCCGACCTTCGCAGCCCCTCACCATTTCTCGATCGATACGTCAAGGCTGCCCTCTGTCCACTTTACTGTACACTGTGGCCATGGAACCACTCCTCTGCGGCCTGCGCCACCGACTAACGGGAAGGACACTGCACGGATCTTCTGGGCTCGAAATCCTTCTAAATGGTCGTCCTCAAAGAGTTGATTTTTAAATGAGAGTCAGTCGCTTTGTGATTTAAGAAATTCATCGTACATTCTCGTACATCATCTTGCGTGAAAGGAAATTTGATTTGAATGTAACGCTTTTCAAACCACCATTCGCAATATTTTCCTGCGATCTGTTAGAAATAGGTTAGTTTCAGCAGTTGGAATAGTGCGCCAGATAATACGATGACGCAGGAAGCCCATATGTTCGTACGTGTAAAACATTAAAAGATCTTACATTATGTCATAAAAGAAACAAGACATCGGAGGATACTTCAAGAGCATCGGAATTTCTTGAATCATACTAAAATGCATAATTCGGCTTAAAATGCACATTCATATGTCCAGATTCGTTTATAAATTTTCTTGGAGTACCAGTACTGTATTATCTCTTGTTTGGTTCTTTATTATGGCATAATTCTATACGTGCACTTGAAATGTACCGAACAGTTGAAACTAGGCAATAGTGTGAAATTAAACATTTCGTTTCAAATAAAGCAGAAAAGATTAATGAAAGCCAAATTTCTTTAGGAAACCGACAAAAATAACTTCATTGTTCTGCAAGGCGAATGGTTGATTATCAGGAAGGTATAAATGAAATAAAATGTAAAACTAATAAAATATTTTAGCCTTCCGTAATTATGCGAACGTATTTTAATTCATTTCATAACTCCAGGCCGCAAAAATTTGTTTGTTATCATTTAACGTGAGAGCAATAAACGACGAGGAAACAACAGAACGTAAACACAGGTCACGTGGAGACGACCCATCTCCGCGTCACAACGCAGACTGCTCTGGGCATCAGCGCCTGATTTTTCTATATTTCCTAACCGGGGCTATATTAAGCAGTGGCGCCCAGCCATACTTGTGTAACCAGAAGCGAAAGAAGGCACCGATACTACTAACACGCGACTCAACTGCGCATGCGCAAGAACCCGCATGCAACTGCTCAACTGAATCTAATTTAAACAGCTGTCACGTCACGCTCATCGGAGGCAATTTGTTGTTGTGAAGCATAGCATAGTCTTCCTAAAGCCTTTGACACACTTTGCTGTTGGCAAACGCTTGTATGAGCACTGTGTTTTCTTATTGTATACTGTGAATTTCCTTTGCGACTTAAGTTATATTGTCGTTTTTCCCTTTCTCTCGTTCATGTTTTGTTGCTGCAGTATTATTCTGCAATAGTGGGATACAGTAATATCCTTTGTTAGAGTATTGGTTCTTACCAGTCAAAATCACAAAAATTTAACTGAAAACTAAAACTGTGGTGTCACCGCCAGACACCACACTTGCTAGGTGGTAGTTTAAATCGGCCGCGGTCCATGTAGTACATGTCGGACCCGCGTGTCGCCACTGTGATCGCAGACCTAGCGCCACCACCAAGGCAGGTCTCGTGATACGAGAGTGGACTCGACCCCAGTTGTACGAGAACCAAGCTACCGCCCAGTTGTACGCGAACCTAGCTATCGCCCAGTTGTACGAAGCCTTTCTCTCTCATTAGCCGAGAGACACAATAGCCATCAGAAGTTAATGGCTACGAATTAGCAAGGAGCCATTTGTATCAGTGCCTATAGCTTACGAGTATTCAAGAGAAATAAAAGATAAGTACAAAGCATCTACATACTTTTCTTCTTATTCATTCATAAGTTCTCATGTTCCAGAAATCACGCCCGTCTGCCTTAATCTAGCGTGCCTTTCTTTTGGCTACTACCGTGTGGCGTAACAGTCTTGTTACGTCACAACAGATTGGCGACGAGGGAAAAGAGTTTGTATTAATTGTTTGCTTCATTGACGCCGTTTTAAAGTTTTTTGATTGCTTACATTTATTTGTGTCATGGCTTCGCCACATTCTCCAGATGTACTGTCCGAATTTTATCGCTTGCAGACTCAGCAGACGCAGGCGTTACTGGATGCCCTTGGACAGCTCGTCCAGGGTCAACGTACCATTCAAACCGATGCGGCCGCCGCTGCTTCATCGCTACCGCTGCCACTGAACGCTGTTGCACCTCCCTTTCGACCATACGTGGCAGCCGACGAGACCTGGCAAGAGTGGTCTCGTCAGTTTGCATTTCACATGGCTGCCTACAGAATTCAAGGTAATGAGCGGCAGCCGTTTTTGCTTTCTTGTGTCGGTGTGTCCACATACCGTGTGATAGTGAAATTGTTTCCCCGACGAGACGTAGCAACTTTGTCATACGAGGAAATTTTGTCTGCCTTAGATGCCTATTTCAAAGAAACAGTTAATGTGGTTGCAAAACGGTATACGTTCTTTCGTACAAAACGTACGGCCGGTCAAACTAATAGGGAGTGGGTAGCAACTTTGCAAGGACTTACTAGGGACTGTGCCTTTGAATGTGACTGTGGTCTTTCTTATTCAGATACAATGGTGCGTGATGCAATTGCACAGAACGTTTCTGATGTTCGCATACGGGAGCAAATTTTGAAACTAGTTAATCCCTCCCTTCAACAAGTGATAGACATATTGGATAGACAGGACACACTGGACTGTGCTCAGGAATCTTTTGAAACTTCGCCAGCCGTGTGTAACATTAACCGGCCCGCTGGACGCGCGGCGCGGCCCGGTACCCGGGCCTCGCGCACGGCCGCCCAGCGACCGCCGCGTGCTAAGCCAGGTGTGCCGCGCCAGCCCACAAATGCAGTGAAATCATGCCCGCGGTGTGCTACTAGACATTCGCGTGAACATTGCCCGTCACGCCAAGCTATTTGCTTTTTCTGCAATAAGAAAGGACATGTTCAAAGTGTTTGCCAGAAAAAGCTCAGATCAGACAATCACAATCATTCCAGGCCCTTTGCTTCGCGCCGGAATCGAACCAAGGACACTCAGGCTCGTGGACCTTCGCCTATGGACATTCATGTCGTTCATTCCACTTCGTCTAGTGACACTTTCTCTAACAGTAACAGTGATTGTCCCGCAAAAACTGTGCGTCGACGTCGCCGGAAATCACGTCAATTAGCAAGTGATTCTGTACCAGTGTCTGTTCCAATTGCACAAAACAGTCGCTCTTGTCGTCAGCAGGACAATAAACTTTTTGTGGACTTAGACTTTGAAGGCCAAGTGATACCATTCCAGCTCGATACCGGAGCTGCAGTTTCATTGCTCAATCACGACACATACAAACAACTGGGCGCACCTCCGTTGCGTGCCGCAAATGTTAAGCTAACTACATATTCCGGACAGAAAATTCCTGTGTTAGGACAGTGCAGCCTTCTTGCAACATTCAAGGGACAAACAAAACTTGTGTCATTTTACGTTCTTCGTTCTTCTACGCCAATGAACTTGTTTGGTCTAGATTTATTTAAGTTGTTTAACATGTCTATTGTAAATCAGGTCCTCTCTGTGAATCAGACTGTGCCTACAGACAGTGTTTCTCGGCTGTGTGACGAATTTGCAGACATTTTTGCACCGGGCTTAGGTTGCGCTAAACACTATGAAGCACATTTAGAACTGAAGGTCAACGCGCAACCGAAATTTTTCAGAGCGCGCAATGTTCCCCACGCATTGCGTCAGGAGGTCGCAAGAACATTGAACACTGTAGAATCACAAGGTGTGAGTGAATGTGCGCACTGCCTCTTTCCTTTCCGCTCCGCTTCATCGCTTACGCCGTACAGGTGTTCCGTTTCTCTGGACGACAGAATGCGTACGCGCCTTTCGCCAGTTGCAATCGGCGTTGCTTTCTAATACTTGCCTTACGCCATTCGATCCCCAGAAACCCCTTTTGTTGATGGTAGATGCATCGGATTTCGGGATCGGTGCTGTGCTTGCGCACAAAGTTGGCTCACATGATCGCCCTATTGCCTTTGCGTCCAAATTGCTCTCGTCTGCGCAAAGAAATTATTCACAGATAGAGAAAGAAGCTTTGGCTCTCGTGTTTGGTGTTACTAAGTTCCATGATTTCTTGTATGGTCGTCACTTTACCATCATCACAGACCACAAACCTTTGACATCGCTTTTTCATCCGACCAAGCCTGTACCTCCACGTACAGCGCAGAAATTCATTCGCTGGTCTCTTTTCCTCTCGCAGTACCGCTACGATATCTTGTATCGGTCCACTGCTAAGCACGGAAACGCCGATGCGTTGTCCCGTTTGCCTGTTGCTGAGGATAAAGCATTCGATTCTTCCGAACTTGCTTGCATGTTCATTGATTCGGAAACCGATGAAGTGGTCGAATCGTTTCCGATTGATTTTCGTCGTGTCGCTACAGCCACAGCTGCTGACCCTGTCCTTGCTACTATTTTGCGTTTTGTTGCTACGCAATGGCCTTTGTCAAAGTCTCGGATCGAGGATCCGTTGGTTCGCCGATTTTTTGCTCACAAGGAGAGACTTTTTGTTCGACGTGGTGTTTTGTTGTTGCGTTCTGATAATGATCAGTCCAGAGTCGTGGTCCCACGTTCGTTACAGTCCTCTGTTTTACGGCTTCTTCACCAAGGACATTGGGGTATAGTGCGAACGAAACAACTTGCTCGTCAGCACTGTACTTGGTTCGGAATCGATGCTGCGATTACGAATATGTGTTCTTCGTGCCCGGCGTGTGCCGAACAACAGTCCGCACCGCCGCGGAAAGTCTTTGCGTGGCCGAAAGCCACTTCCCCTTGGCAACGCTTGCACATTGATTTTGCTGGTCCATTCTGGAATGCTCGATGGTTGGTTCTGGTCGACGCCTTCAGTAATTTTCCTTTTGTTGTCCGGATGTCTTCCACGACGTCCTCCGCCACCATCCAAGCGTTGTCGGCTATCTTTTGCATTGAAGGTCTTCCGCAGACTATTGTTTCCGACAATGGCCCACAATTCATGTCCGCAGAATTTCAGTCATTCTGCCAGGCCAATGGTATTCAACATCTGACATCCGCGCCGTTTTCGCCTCAGTCCAACGGTGCCGCTGAACGATTGGTCCGGACTTTCAAGTCACAGATGTTGAAATTGAAAGCGTCGCATTCTCGGGAGGACGCATTGTTGCTCTTTTTGTCTTCGTATCGCTCTCAGCCCCGAGATGGTCGCTCGCCGGCTGAGTTGCTCCACGGTCGTCCTCATCGCACCTTGCTGTCTTTGCTGCATCCGCCGCATCAGGTTCCTGCGCAGCGGCAGACTCCTGCTTTTGCTCCAGGCGACGTTGTATTTTATCGCAACTATCGAGGTTCACGGCGTTGGCTCGCAGGGCGCATTCTTCGCTGCCTCGGCCGCGCGATGTATTTGGTTTTGGGGGCCTCTGGTGAGGTGCGTCGGCATCTCAATCAGCTGCGCCTCTGTCGTCGCTCGGGTTCTGCCGCTCCCCGTCTGCTTTCAGCGACGGTGCCGTCCGGTCAGCGCCCTGGGGACCCATCTACTGGCTCGCCTCATCCCCAGGTGTTACCGACGATGCCTTCCATTTTGCCCCATGGCGACGCGCCGCCGCCGCCGCAGCAGCAGCAGCAGCAGCAGCAGCCGCTGCCGCCGCTGCTTGTTCTCCCGCCGCCGGCGCCCGCGTTCGACGCTTCGCTGCAGCCGCCAGGCGCCTTCCAGGGTCACGCGCCGCTGGTCGCTTCCCGTGACCACCTGTCCTCCGCCATGGCACTCCCGACCGCTCCGGACCATATGACGTCATCGCGCGTCGGCTACCCCGACGCCATGGAAATAGACCCTTCGGTCCCTCATGTCTTCTCACGGGCGCATACACCGCATGTTGACGTGCACCCTGGACTAGTTTTGCAGGCGTTTCCTAGCTCCCCTCGGACCGGATGGCCGGGTGCGGGTGGCACAGCCTCGCCTGTTGTTAGGCTCCCCACCTCATCGCATACGTCAACATGTGGTCCTCCCCACGGCGGGCGGACGCCTTATTACACGACCGTTCGCCGATTTGCGGGGGAGGAATGTGGTGTCACCGCCAGACACCACACTTGCTAGGTGGTAGTTTAAATCGGCCGCGGTCCATGTAGTACATGTCGGACCCGCGTGTCGCCACTGTGATCGCAGACCTAGCGCCACCACCAAGGCAGGTCTCGTGATACGAGAGTGGACTCGACCCCAGTTGTACGAGAACCAAGCTACCGCCCAGTTGTACGCGAACCTAGCTATCGCCCAGTTGTACGAAGCCTTTCTCTCTCATTAGCCGAGAGACACAATAGCCATCAGAAGTTAATGGCTACGAATTAGCAAGGAGCCATTTGTATCAGTGCCTATAGCTTACGAGTATTCAAGAGAAATAAAAGATAAGTACAAAGCATCTACATACTTTTCTTCTTATTCATTCATAAGTTCTCATGTTCCAGAAATCACGCCCGTCTGCCTTAATCTAGCGTGCCTTTCTTTTGGCTACTACCGTGTGGCGTAACAGTCTTGTTACGTCACAACAAAAACAATTAAAAATTTCCGGAATTCTAAACAATTCCCGTGTTTTTCCCGGTTTTCTCCCGGATGAAAAAATTCCCAGGGTTTTCCTGGATCTCCCGGTTCTCCCGGGTCGTATACACCATGAACAATGAGAGTACTTCAGGAGTGGGCTGCAGGTGCAGCGCTTCAATATATGGCGAACAAGGATTTTACATTTGCTGCATCATTATTTTGGGCAAGAAATTTCAATTCGGAGTATAACATTCGTCAACAGCACGTCACTAAATACGTCTCTCATAAGGAGGTTCAAAATGTAGAAGATATACAGAAAGTGCCTGCTCTTTTCAGCACGCAAACGGCGTCACTTATGACCGGTTTTAATCGTGATTACGTGATCAACACCGATCAAACAGGATGCGAGTATCGAGTGAACATGCGACGCACGTTATCGCATAAGAGAGAAAAACGAACCCGTGTCGCAGTCGGTAGTAAAAACATATTAACACATTCGTACACGCCCAGTATGGCTCTGAGCACCATGGGACTTAACATCTATGGTCATCAGTCCCCTAGAACTTAGAACTACTTAAACCTAACTAACCTAAGGACATCATACAATACCCAGTCATCACGAGGCAGAGAAAATCCCTGACCCCGCCGGGAATCGAACCCGGGAACCCGGGCGCGGGAAGTGAGAGCGCTACCGCACGACCACGAGCTGCGGACACGGCGCAGTACGCAATCACAGCCTCTGGAAAAGTGTTGCCTAAGGTTTTCCTGTGTTTATAAGAAACGAATGTTACATTTGGTCCTCGGATTATAGAAGAGGTCAATCGTTTAACCGAGTCGTTGAGAAAAGTTTGCATTACTTGCTCCAAATCTGGGAAACTGACGAATGCGGTTTACAGAACATTTCTTGAGAATGTTTTAAAACCATACGTTTCTGATAACAAGTTTTGTCTAATTTTGGATTCCTGGAGTGGAAAAATTAATACTACAATATATGACACAATGCTTATAGATGGCGAGGATCAGCCGACGTGCACAGTAAAAGTAATACCGCCAAACTGCACACCTGTGTACAAGTCGTGTGATGTTTATTTCTATCGCCAGGTTAAAAACTTTATTTCCAGGCTTTAGAATTGCAGTGTGCTTCTGGAAACCAAGCGGGAATTGCACAACCGCACGGATTCAATAACTATTCACAGATGATTCATAATCAACTTTCAGCACCGATTTTTCAGGCAATGATATCGTATGCGTGGTATGCATCAAAATTAATTCCCGAAAAAGACATATCTTGGTGCCGTGAGTATATTTGTTTCGAATGTTTATATGACAAGTACCATCCATCTAGTTGTTCAAAGAAAAGTGAGGACACGTAACAGTGACTGGAAGAGCCATTGTAAAGTAACCTGGAGTAACATTTTAGTTGTTTACTGTCCCAGGAGGTTTGAGAAATTTATTTGTCTACCTTATTATTATCATTCCTTATTGATTTACTTACCTTATTAACCCTCCTATCCCTATCAATTGAGATATGGAAAAATACAAAAGAAAAGAAAATCCGCTAGGTTTCTTCGAGATTCGAGCCCGGGCTCTTCGATTCCCAGCCAGTTACCTGGGCCGTTGCGTTATCGGTGCTGTCGGCGAAAAGCGTTTACCGTGTGGGTACAAAAGCGGCAGTTGTAGAAGTTCCTTACCTCGATTTCTGGAAAAGAATGCGTTTTCGGATCCCATATCTGATGATGAAAAATGCTCTATTTACAATTATCTATCGATCCCGCCAATTTTGAGGACATTGCTCGCCATAACCTTTAGGGGTGATTTTCTGAAAAACGCGGGGGTGTTTACCCAATATCTTAGATTCCTTCGTTTAAAGTTGTACACAAGCGACCTGCCAAATTTGAGCCGAATCGATTGGTCGTGTCTGAGGCCTTCCCCTTGTTAGACAAGTAATGTGTAACACCCACTAATCGATAAAGCAGCGATGGGTTGCATTTAAGAACCTTTGACTATTCTCTGTGATGCATTTTGTTTAAGTAAATAAATAATTGTCTTAGTCTCGCTCGCTGCCGTGAGGGAAACACACTTCCGCTTTACCTTCAGTTACGACTAGGCGTCTTTTCCATTACATGTGCGCTAACCAGTTTTTATTATGTAACATTCACTTACATATCATAAAATATATTTAAGTTAATTCAATCAGTTTTTCTAATAACTATATTAACATTAATCACCACTATATTAAATGGTTATCCAGGGTTCTCATTACAGCTTTAGATTTACTGTGGGACTGTCGCCATATGCCGATAACAATGAGATGCGTTTGGTCAGCAGGAACTGTCATACTATTAGTGCAAATCGCACTGCCAAAATGTCTAAGAACCTCATCTGCTCGAACGGTTAGTTCGGGGCTTTGAAATTTCTATACCTTCAAATTATTCCCCAATTATTTGAGTTTCAGATAGCGCGGTCATGGCATCCCTTTGGTAAACAAGCAATGGTACAACTGCTGAAGTTTTCTCAATAATATTACAGGTATTCCAGCCACTCCCACGCACTTACGTCGTTGCGTAAGATGCTTCTTTATATCTGATCCTTTCATTTGAGCTAAATTTTATTACAATCACTAATTCTGAAATCCAATATTTCACCACTAAACGTTTGGTAAAAATCATTTCCCCCTTTTCATGTCATCCGTTCTTAGTAGAAGAACAGACACAAACTAACGAAATACGCTATGGAGAAAGATGCAGGTATAAACTGCCGATTCCGTCGTAGGACTTGCTTTCAATATTTGCTATATAAATCCTTTTTCTGTTTCATGAACAATATGTCATCAAAAATTCTAAGCCACTTCTGATGATACGGAGTACAAAAGAAAAATTTAAAGGACGAAGCAGAGGCATGGAAAAGTGATAGTTCACCCCGGCCCATGAAATTTGCCAATTACACTTCCGCAGTTCTCCACAATCAAAGTAAGACACCAAACTTTCACGTAAGAAAATATTTCTCACAAATGCACGTAATTCATCACTTATTCCAAGTTTATATTCAGAAGTTAGTTATTCAGTGTTATAAAATAGAACAGTATTCAGTATGTTCAGAATAACTGTTGTACTGTGGATTTCAAAATGGAGAAGAGGCAAGACTCAGTTGTTGTTGGACGTAAATGCAGTTATTAACTAAGGTGCTTAACGCGAAAGATATTTCAAATCACTGGTAGATATTTTTCTAGATACACTTTCAATATTGTCTCTGTCGAATTTATTTCGATTTTTACATATGACGAAAATAGGCAAATTTAATGCAATGGCTGCGGAAGACAGTGCTGATTGCCGATAGGATATCAAATCTAGTCAGATAATATGGTTGAATAAAATGTTGAACAAATTCTCCTTCGAGAACCTGTATCAATGCCAAGTTCTGAGGAGAAAGAACAGAAATTTTGGACAGTATTCTCGTGCAAACACAAATCCGTGCCGAAAATGAGTAGCATGGAGACAGTCTCTTGGTACACGTATCTCCTTGCGTGCTAAGTGCATAAATTATCCGGCCCTCACAAGCCGATATAACGGCGTTCTTGGAACACACGTTTCACAAAGTACAAGTAGATAACAGCAGTTTAAATATTAGGTTTGACAATCAAGACAAAAACATAAAACCTCTGAAAACCAATTTACATACGAAATTCAGTTAATTAAAGTCTGAACTGAAAACAAAACTAACTAAGAGATCGATAAAAAGTTAGATGAAAGAATAAAAGATCTTGCCACAAAGCAACAATAAAATGATATCCGCACACAATTACAGATACACTCAGATGACATACATACGCTAAATACAAATTTTGATCACATGTCTTTGCAACATACTACCGTAGAAAAAGAAATTATACAATTGCAAAATGTATGTAAGGATCTCTCAGCAACAGGATACAAACTTAGCGTAAATCAGGACAAGCTACGAAGGGCTGCGAAAAGCATGGAAACCCGTACGGAAAATGTTGCTTGCGGACAATATATTCACTAAAACAACAGATTAGCGCGCTTTGTCAAAGCATCACAGACAGTTACACTGCTTGGCGCGAAAGAAAAGACGCCGAAATAGCGGAGAAGGTGAACCAAGAGTTTGATCAAATAGTCACGGGATACATCATTGAAATCACATGAAAACCTGACAGTATCAGTGAAAATTTGAAAAACGAATCGTCTCAGATCAGATACGTTTACACAAAGATGTACCTAAAATAGCTCGATGAAATACATACGCGGTTTGACACAATACAGAACGAACTGTCGGCCGCTGGTTAACATATTTCTCATGCGTTACGTAAAATTCGCCAAAAGTTTGATAATAGTCCAAATCGCGAGGAGTATCCGTCAGATGCCAGTACCGAGTCGGACACAAATGAAGTTTCTCCGCCACACAAATATTACAAAACGGGCAGAAACCCGTTATTACTCGACTGAAGAGTGATAAATCTCCGACAGTTCCAAAACTACTATTCAGAGCAACGTACTGCACAGCCTCTGGTTTTTATTAAATCTGTTCGCAAAGCATTACTTCCCACGTGGACACGGCATCAAAAGACTCATTTCTTGGTAGGATACGTTCAGGGTGACGGAGCCATGAGGGCAACTGAAACGGCTGAAACATTCGAAACATACGCACAATTTGAAAACGCGTTTTAAACAAATACTGGTCCACATGTGTACGGGAGCGCCTGAGGACAGTTTTCAGTCGATAACACTTATATGTCAAACAAAGCAGCCTCAGGCGGTATTTCAAAAAATACCTCAACAAAATGCGATACTGGGACGACCTGGATCAGTATACAACTGATTTGGTGCACTAGGATGTGAGAGACATTTATAATCAGAAATACACGAATAATAAGAACTGGTCCTGGCAGCCAGGCCAGTCGCTGTATGTCAACAATAACGGCGAGCCGGCAAGGGCTCCAGGGGGCGCAGTCCATGATGTCAGCGCCCACTTCACCGAGCTGTGACGGTAATTCTTCCGGTCAATGACCACGGAATAACTTTGAAAACAAACAGAGGCTTAACAACAGGTATGAGAGCAATGGCAACAGTCAATACTACGCCAACCGCAATTCACAGCACTGGAACAGGCCTAGCCAGAACATGAATAACAACGGTAACAGTAGTCCGCGAAACTGCCATATGCCGGGTACGTCAACTGACTGTGTTGACTGGGTACCACACGCACACAGTAGGGGCATTACGCAAATATACTGGACGTTACAAGTGAGCAGACGCCACCTGGAGCACAGTCTGCGTCTGCAGTCGTGAAGCGACTACATTAAGCCCTCAAATACCGGTCAAAACAGGGTGTGGGGTCACAGACCAAGCAAGACACAATGATGGTATTGACTTCACACGGGACACGTCAACATAAGGTACAAATGGAACTACAGGCTAAGATAAAAGGAAGTATACGCAAAATACCTACCAATATATCTCTCGACACAGGCACAATGACAGGTTGTGTCCCATAAAGATTTCTCAAAATAATAAGGGAAGCCAAAAAAATTCCTACACTCCCAGTAAAAGGTTGCAAAGCCTCAGGTGCTATTGGTGCAAAAGCTATATTAGTGAAATGGCAGACACATGTGGAAATAATAACAGGAAATGGAATAATATTGTAACTGTTCCTAGTAATGAGCGGTCTCGCTATGGAATGCCTCCTCGGCATGGAATTCTTTAGAGAAAAGGACGAACTGATCGACTTTTCCAAGGGAAAATCCTTTTTAATGCATGAGGGTAGGCAAATAAAAATCAACTTACTGCACATACCTGAAAGACAAGGTGACGTTTGTCTAGGGTTAAATGTTTCTCCAACACAACAGTGCACCGGGTGAATATACTACTACTCAATATGAGAGTACTGTGAACAATAGAGAATGCATTCTTACTAAGATCACGGAGTCCACATATTTAAGTGAAACAGAACAACAAGAACTGAAGGCCATGCTGGTTATACATTTACACACGTTTGACGAAAAACCGGGCATAATTAATACATATGTCTATAAAACGAATGTCAAGCCACAAGAAGCATATTGTAGGAAATCGCATCCCATTCTGTGGACCAAGCGAGAGGTTGTTGATCATGAAATTAAGGAGGAGGGGAGGAGGAGACTAGTGTTTAACGCCCCGTCGACAACGAGGTCATTAGAGACGGAGCGCAAGCTCGGGGAAAGAAATCGGCCGTGCCCTTTGAAAGGGACCATCCCGGCATTTGCCTGAAGCGATTTAGGGAAATCACAGAAAACCTAAATCAGGATGGCCTGAGATGGGATTGAACCGTCGTCCTCCCGAATGCGAGTCCAGTGTGCAAACCACTGCGCCACCTCACTCGGTCATGAAATTAAGAAAATGGTTATGTGGAAGATTGCAGAACCATCCTTACCTCCATACTGTGGCCCACTGCTTGCACTAAATGAAGAAAATGAGCAGGTAGAACAGTTAATAATATTATTGTACCAGTTCGAACTCAATCGGATAACTTAGACGAACAATTACAAAAACTCTGAGGTGTAAAATATCTCACTAGCCTAGATCTCTGGAGTTCTCTTTGGGAAGTAAAACTTCATGAAGGGAAAAGAAAACAAACTGCTTTTGTTCCTGCCAGAAGGAGTTCCCCGTTTTGTGTACTACCTTTCAGACGAATTGTAAGTGCAGGTATTATGAATGCACAACTTGACACAGTGCTTGGGTCTCATCTTGTATACGTAGATGACATTCTCACTGCTACTGAATCATAGTCACAACGTCCTGAACTACTTCAAAAAATTTTAGACAGATTTTTAGAAACTGATATTACAGCTACCTTACATAAACCTAAATTTGCTGAAGAAGAAAAAAATTAGGGCATGTTATTTCGCCAGCAGGCATCAAACGTGACCCCAGTAAAAGTTAGATGCTATAAGAAACTTTTCCCATCCTACAACGAAACACAGTTAAAAAACATTTTTGGGATTAACTTCGATTTTTCGTCGTTTCGTTCCTAAGCAACCACTAAACAATCAGACCCTTTGAAACTCTTGAAAAATAATGCCATCTGGTGTTGATCAGATGCCAGTGAAAAACATTTTTAGGCTATAAAGCATACTTTAGAAAATTCAAGTATTTTACACCATCCAAGTATGAATTTAGATATTTGTACATCAGTTGGTGCTTCAGTAAATGGTGTTGGAGCTTGACTGTTCTAAGTAAGCACAAAAGACTCAAACCTAGAGACCAACATACTTAGTTTTACTATTAGGACTCTTTTAGAATGTGAATGTTCATATTCAACCACTAAATTAGAAGCCTTGGCTATCCTATCTGCCTTCAAAAAGTTCAACTATTATATCTGTGGCAACCATATACGTGTGTACTGTGACCACTAGGCCCTAAGTTTTCTACTGACATGCAAATTACTATATGTGAGAATCGCTAGGTAGACTGCTACCCTTTATGAGTATTCATTTGAAACTTTACAAGTTTCATACAGAATGCAATCACCAGATTACCACAAAGTCTCACACATTCAAATGACATTTCAGAACAGACCACAGAGCCAAGAATTTTGTTAATGAAAGACACACACTACCGTTATTGTTATGTCGTCATGTGCAAGGACATGGTAGCGCTACAAGACGGCACACAGTAAAAACACAATTTATGCAGAACACCTCTGAAAAGGTAAAATCCCGTTATAAAATTCGTGATGATGTATTATTTTATTAAAGAAGTCCTAAGCAAAGCAAGTGTGTGTGTGTATTCCTGATTCTTGTGAACACGCTTTAGCATGGCACACTTATTATTCATGAAGCCACTACAGAACAGATAAATGCCTGAGAAAACTCAACAGGTATTGTTACTTTCCAAACATGCGTGGGGACATACACAACCAATTGAAAACTTGTTTGACTTGTTAGAAAGCTAAGCCAGCAAGCAGATGTAGTGACGCTGGACGCGGTGTTCACAAAATAAGTTGTATGCCGTAAAGTCAGCAGCGACATCGGCCATAATACGAAGATTGTCACATCACTAAGATAAGAAAACCTGAGAAAATTCTTGCAGAAAGTGCTACAAATTTCACATGTAAAAATTGGAGAGATTTCCTAAAAAAAACAAGGCATTAAACACATTTTTATCTCAACATTTCATCTAGAAAGTAATTCCATGGCGAGGCTTCTACGAAAACTTAACACACATCTACGTAATTATAAATGGACAGACTGCATTGAAGCTTTTGAAGAAATAGTAAACAATTTACCCATATACAATACACCATACACATCTTCTGAACTAATTTAACACATAAGAAAAGAATAAATGGCTGCAGCCTCTGCCTCAAATGCCGAAAGGAAAATTATTAGTTCAAGACAAGGTAAAAGACACATTAATGGTGCTTACAAACCAAGCAACGCTACAAAAAAGGGCATATGACAAAACAGTTAGTAAAACTCAGCAAAACTCTGTGGAAGATCTGGTACTTTTACACCCTCATCCACGTTCTTCAGCTCTACTTGAGAACAACTATAAATGACAGCTACAGTACACAGGTCCATACAGGATAGGAAACATACCACACCCTGGAAATTATCTTTTGGCATTGCCTGGAGCGTTAAAGATCAGAGGTCTAGTTATATATCTACGACCATAGATTTGCAAATCGTAATTTGAAAAGTTAAATGTCAAGTATACTGGTGAATGAGCTATGACACGCTATCAGAAATCATCTGATGAAAATGTTACTATAACATGTCAAAGTATTCACTACAATGTCATTTCTTTCTTTATAATGTTTGCCGGAGGCATGCTGATTTCTGTATTTAATTTTGCTGAATGACGTAATTTATAGAAATAATTTACATGAAAAATGTGTCATGAATTTACTGGTGTGTTTCTTCAGACAGAACTGAACTACGAGGATATTTCGGAAAGTAAAGATACACCGTACGCCAGAGGAACAGAAGAGTTTTGGCTAGCAAGTTGTCAACACTGGTGTTAACCTTGAACCGTTAGCTTTCTCCTTGCGGTCGTTCGGCAGTTAAACGTTGCTTCTGGTTGGAGTAGGTCGTGTTTAAAATGGCTGCGCCGATTCATAATCCCGCCAAATGCGAAGTGCGCTCCGTCATACGTTTTCTTCATGCAAAAGGTCAGCGACCAGCGGATATTTACAAAGAAATTGTTTCTGTTTATGGGAACATTATGAATCGACAAAATGTAACGAAATGGTGTTGTCATTTCTCTGAAGGTAGGACCGATGTTCATGACGAACAAAGATTAGGTCGGCCATCTGTGATCTCTGATGCCCTTCTTTGGAGAACGGAGAAAGCAATTCGTGCGAATAGACATCTCACATTGAAAGAATTGCTTCAGATCATACGGGACGTGTCAATGACAACTCTTTATGATTTTGTGACTGTTAGGGCACGGGAAATTGTGTGCGCGCTGGGTTCCAAAACTGTTAACGGAAGAACACAAAAAGAAAAGGATGGACTTTGCACTCGACTTCCTCACACGCTATGCTGAAGCAGGTCATGAGTTCCTTGATCACATTGTGACAGGTGACGAGACGTGGGTTTATCACCATACAACTGAATCCAAACAACAATCAATGCAATGTCGCCATTCGAATTCACCAAAAGCCAAGAAATGCAAAACGTCGATTTCAGCGAAGAAAATCATGGCTTGTGTTTTTTGGGACAACAAGGCATTCTTCTGTTGGAATTTGTGCCTCCTGGAACGACAATTGTCTGTGACACATACAACTGGCGCCAGGGGAAATCGCCCCTCTGGTGCAGCAGCCGGCCTTGGCAGGACGTCGGGTGCAGCTTACGGGGCATTTGTATCGCCGGACAGTACCGTCCAGGGGCCAAACAAGTGTCGCATTCCGTTTTGCCCCGCGGCCGGCCGGCGCGAGTCCCGATAAACGCGGTGGGCTGCACCCACCGGCTGTCGCCGCCAGCACGTATCACCGTGACTAATGGCCTGCAAATAGCGAGCCCACATTTCATATCGCGCTTTATTAAATGCAATGCGTCCCCCATTACTCACAAACGGAAAACAGGTCGCTGCAGCGGCCTGTCCTGCAGCCCTCTCATCCACAACTTTCTTTTATACGCTCCATGTTCGGGAATTCCGAGCGACAGTTTTGAGGAGTATAAATATTACATTCCTAAAAATGGTTAGCCAACTAATTCTGCCTGCATTTCCCTGTCTTGTCACCACACATATGCACTGCGAGACAATATTTACGGGACATTTATGTAACTGGCTGAGTCTACACGGCCTACTTCTAAATCACTGGGTTGCTACAGCAGCTCGGTTGTTTCACATCCAGCGAAGGCGAAGTATATTGCTATTGACAGAACAATGTGTCCAAGCGGATTTTTATTGCGCATATTAGCAACTGCGATAAAGGTTGTATACCCCACCTGCTAGCCGGTGATGACACGTTTTGATTCACGCTGTGAGAGGCACGTTCACAGTAACGCTCTGCATGTATCGCAGAACAGCAGAATAATTTATGTTTTCTCCTCTCATTGACGTCACACATTTTGTATAATGCAGTTACAGAAACAACAACGTTATTACTTAGTGTGAGCGCTGAGACAACGTTAGCCTCTGGCAGAAAGCAACCCCTGGCTAGAATTTTATTTTTCTTAAAGCATTATTCGAGCAATGCAGTTTTCTTTTCAGATATCTGTCCATGTGAATCACATGGAGTGCGGGGGATGGAGGACACGAATGCTGTGTCATATACCTCAGCTGAAACTCAGCTATGGACTCTTTGCAAGTTTGCGGCTCAGGCTGTTTCATTCAATGAAGCTCCTACGTCTTTCCAGCCAGCTGAAGGCTTTCAACACTGTACGCCCTCACTGTAATAAAAGAGAAGGGAAAAGAATACAATAGTGTCGACAATGACTAGTGGTACTGATTACTGTGTGTAGCTACCAAGAAAAGTAAGTGAATGACTGCACTGATTAAGGGAATGAGCACATAACGCTCTGAACTATGTTGGGTGACAAGTTTAGAAGAAAACGTGTCACGTAACTGTACCCTCCATGCGACATATTATGAATGAGCATACGAACAACTTATAACAGAGTCCCCAAGGATCCAAACTGGAGATATACAACTGAGGACAGACGCATTACAAAACAACTGTTCCGCGCGGCCACAGTGCATGTGAAGGCTGATTTCAGCACATCTCTTCACCAATGCCGACACACGTTAAAAATTCCAGCCGTGTTTCGATTGTACAGGTAACCTTCCACAATAAGTTCCCCAAGTTTATCAGCAGACGTGCAATACACCAAAGCTTTTAGGTGTCTTCACACACATGTTGTTGTTGTGGTCTTCAGTCCTGAGACTGGTTTGATGCAGCTCTCCATGCTACTCTATCCTGTGCAAGCTTCTTCATCTCCCAGTACTTACTGCAACCTACATCCTTCTGAAACTGCTTAGTGTGTTCATCTCTTGGTCTCCCTCTACGATTTTTACCCTCCACGCTGCCCTCCAACGCTAAATTTGTGATCCCTTGATGCCTCAAAACATGTCCTACCAACCGATCCCTCCTTCTAGTCAAGTTGTGCCACGAACTCCTCTTCTCCCCAATTCTATTCAATACCTCCTCATTAGTTATGTGATCTACCCATTTAATCTTCAGCATTCTTCTGTAGCACCACATTTCGAAAGCTTCTATTCTCTTCCTGTCCAAACTATTTGTCGTCCATGTTTCACTTTTATAAATGGCTACACTCCATACAAATACTTTCAGAAACGACTTCCTGACACTTAAATCTATACTCGATGTTAACAAATTTCTCTTCTTCAGAAACGATTTCCTTGCCATTGCCAGTCTACATTTTATATCCTCTCTACTTCGACCATCATCAGTTATTTTACTCCCTAAATAGCAAAACTCCTTTACTACTTTAAGTGTCTCATTTAAAATGAAAATCCAACGAGTTCGAGTCGGGGGAACTAGGAACAGACGGTATTACCGATCCACAACCGCCAAACTTGCTGTCGAAGATTCGTGCTTGAAGAGCCCGTATAAATGTTTGCAGTTGCACCAGCATTGCTGCACCATGTACGCATCCGTTTACCATAAGGAGTATCATCGAAACGTAGGCTTAGGAATTGAGAGTTTTGTAACATTGCACTTCTACATACGTAGTTCTGGAGCTATATTTATTGGAATTATTTGTTTGTTTCATCCGTCTCTAGTTGACGTTTTTGTTTGTACCAAGAGTATTCAAATATCCTGTGTATCTTTCACTGTGAAATGATTTTTTTTTGTGTAACTGTGTTTCCAGGGTGGTTCAAGGGTATTTTTGGAAGGGATCAATTTTCATTTACGGCGTTCTCCCTGCATGACGTTATGGGCTTAGTCCCAATTGCGATCATTTCGACAGCTGTTTGTCGGAGATTTCAGGCCCCGTAGGCGACAGTATTAAGGAGAAAAACTGTGTCCCTACTCACCAGAGAATGCTGTACTGTGACTGACAGGTGTTCAAGACCGCTTTTCGTAGGCCTGTTTCCTCACAGCCTTGCGCTGTATGTACTTTAAAATGTTATTTGCTAATTGTATGGACAGCGTACGAAGCAACTGTTGGTAAGCAATTTCAGTACTGCGTAGTCCCTTGTCCTCGGCATAGACTACCACTATAAGCTGGTGAGGACGTCTGAGCGTCCGCATCATCAACGTAGCTATGCTAGAGGAAGCTGTGCTATGTCGAGGTTAGCCGTGCCAGACAGGTCCGTAGGCGAGAAACCAGACAAAGAGTAGTCCCCTAAGGGGCTCCCTTCTTGGGTGTATGCGATTAACAACCATTTGGGCCCCTATCGAGATCTTTTTCCATTTACTTGTGTCATACTTCTTGTGATTTCTATACTAACTAGCTCTATTGGCCAACTACTGCTTTATCGACGCCGACGGTGTTTGTTTGCGAGGCCCAAGGGTCTTCTTCCTAAGAGGCCAGCGGGTTGGGGCGAATAAGCCCTCAGGGAGGAAAATGGCGCCTCAGTGGAGGAAGTGCCACTGTAATTGCTGTTGACAGAGACCAGCCGTGTCGCCATTAGTGCACTTCGGCGGCATTCTTGATATCGGCTGATACGGTGATGTGACATTTTCCAGGATGGCTATAATGCCGAAGGCGACCTCAAAACTGGACGAAGAAGAAATGGGATGGAATTTCATACCTATCCCACAGGAAAACCCTTAGCACGACTGTAACACTTAAAACCGAGGGTCCAGCCCTGGCAGGGCGTGTTGAGAAACTCTGGGCCAGTCATGAGAAGGATACCAACTTGGAATGTCCACAGCCTATTTCAGAGACGAAAAATTCAAGTAGATTATTCTGAAGTAATTACGTCATTGGTTTGCAATGAGCTCGAAATCGTTGTTTAAAAAAGCAGCGTAAAGAGTGCAGATAAAGCTACTGATCCCTGACATTCTCAGTGGACGTGGCACTTAAGGAGGAAGGAATAATCTGTTATATTTTTACTCGAAGAGCCGTTCAATCAAGAGGTGAAATCCATCTCAAACACTAGTGATGAAGATCAGTATACGATTTAGATGATTGATTTTCGTGTGAGTAAAGATGTTGTAGTAGTTGTTCTGGTCTTCAATTGAAATAAAATTCTTCGCGGAAACCCGGATTCCATTCTAGTACCGGTCTACTAGGACAATCAGCTTTGTTACAGACTTTAGGCGGCCGTAGTTGCCCAGCTGTTCTAGGCGCTTCAGTCTGGAACCGCGCGACCGCTACGGCCGCAGGTTCGAATCGTGCCTCGGACATGGATGTGTGCGATGTCCTTAGGTTAGTTAGGTTTAAGTAGTTCTAAATTCTAGGGGACTGATGACCTCAGATGTTAAGTCCCATAGTGCTCAGAGCCATTTGAACCATTTTTTTCCAGACTTTAGGACACAAATGGAGGTGCGGCCAAGTCACATTTTTTTCAATATTATATCGTTGAATGTTCAGAACGGAGCGCATAAAAACTGGGTTTTTGTAGGGCTCATACCTCGGGTTGTGTTGGTGATACAGTTGTAGGGTCAAGGGTTTTGGATAGCCCTTCGGCTAGAGAATATCTGTATAACCAACAAAAGTTTCGTCTTACTGTATGTATCCTACAGTAGAGTCAAAATCTGAATATTACTCACTTCCTCGACATTAGGCAAATGTAGCAAATGTGTTGGTTCCTTTCGCAGTATGTGTGATCCACGGTGACGCTCAAGACGCTGACGAAGACAGCATTTAGTTCATGTACGGGTCCTGAAAAAACCCGAAAGAAGAGTTTTTCTGGTTTTTGGGTATCGAAACCTTGCCGCGTATTCCAAGACGTCGATGCACAGTAAATGACTGACCTTTTTACGACATGTTTCCAAGAGCTGGATCTCGAACAACCCTCAAATGTTTGTTGATATCTTTACAGTTATGCAAATATAGTCTCAGAATTACTCTGCTTGTACTCGTAAACGTGAAATACGCATGTAAAATCCGGTGTCAGGCAAAATGGTGGTTTATAAACTGACGTAATACAGAGGAATATGCTATACAGTGTCTCCGTTACCGTCATAAGCGTTGTGGCAACCCCAAGTTGTAGTACAAAAGCATATGCAAAAATTTTATGGACTTAAAACCTGGCTGAAGCCCAAAATTAGTTTAGCGTTAATTCAATTTCACATAAGTAAACTATCAAAATTTTACTGACCCATAAAGGTCTTTGCGTATGAGTGACATGGTCTTCATAGCAGTGATATGACCTGCAAGGGAACCAGCGAAGAAATTCTCTTACGAGAGCACAAAAAAGGTGAATATGCTCCTGATTTAAAAGACTCTGACTGAAATGTGGAGTGTTAGCTGCCTTCTCCTACCTTCCCCAGCAGCTTTAAAAATTTTCCTAAAAATTTTGGTATGAGAACATATTCTCGCTTTTTTACAATGACAGAGAAGCAGACAGTGGCAATGAGAAAGAGAAAGAAAATTAGTAAACACTGGAAGATAGTAAGAGTGATTGTGATATAGAAATAGGAAAGGTGACAATGCCAGTGTAAGAGCCTGTTGCAGTGGCAATAGTGGCAGTGGGAAAGACAAAGGAAAGTAGTAAATACTGGAAGGTGTTACACAGTGATAGTGGTATAGAAAGAGCGAAGGCAGAATAGCAGTGTGAGGGAAAGTTGCTTAGAAAAGCTACATACAGAGTGCAGATGAAGCTACTGACCACTGAAGTTGTCAGTGGACGTTGCACTGTCACTCTGACAGTGGAACATAGTTGACAGTGAGAGAAGGAGACAGTTCCAGTGAGTGAAGGGGACAGTCCCAGTAGGTCAGGAATAAAGATAATGAGGAAGTGTAAGTGGGTGAGAGCCAGTGACAGTGAGAGACAGAGTCTATGAGAATGCTAGCGGGAAAGAGAGAGACAGTGGCAGTAAGAAGATACAGCAGCAGTGGGAAGGAATGAATGAAATAGTAGCAGTGAGAGAGAGTAAGAGGGAGACCGTGACAGTGAGAGCAGACGGGCTAAGGGTGGGCCAACGACATATTGAATTCCAGAATTACCGATGGAGGGCGCCATGAACTTGTAAGTTATTTTCAGCCAGGTTGTGAGAGGGTCGAGAGAGCCACAAAGAGATAATGAGAATCAGTTAGGTTGAAAGAATGAGTGATGATGGGCAACTAGGAATGGATGAGCGACTTACAAAAAAAAAAAAAAAAAAAAAAAAAAAAAAGTGGTTCAAATGGCTCTGAGCACTGTGGGACTCAACTTCTGAGGTCATGAATCACCTAGAACTTAGAACTAGTTAAATCTAAGTAACCTAAGGACATCACACACATCCATGCCCGAGACAGGATTCGAACCTGCGACCGTAGCGGTCTCGCGGTTCCAGACTGCAGCGCCTAGAACCACACGGCCACTTCGGCCGGCAGCGACTTACAGCGACGAACTAGTGAGTGTCGGCAGTTTACAGTCAGGGAAGTTTGTGTGAGGGAGAGGCGAACTGCAGTTTAAAAACAGCGCATGTCATAATTTTTGTACTCCGATAGGAGCGTTTTTCCACTGGTTTATCAATGGTGATCCTGATTTAACAAAATTTAACTTTTTAATTACGTGGCCGACAGTGTACAACATTTTAAATTAATATACACTATGTGATCAAAGTATCCGGACACCTGGCTGAAAATAACTTACAAGTTCATGGCGCCCTCCATCGGTAATTCTGGAATCCAACATGTCGTTCGCCCACCCTTAGCCTTGATGACAGCTTCCATTCTCGCAGGCACACGTTGAATCAGCCCATTCTTCACCGACTGCTGCACTGAGGAGAGGTATCGATGCCGATCGATGAAACCTGGCACGAAGTCGGCGTTCCAAAACATCCCAAAGGTGTTGTAGATTATTGAGGTCAGGACTCTGTGCAGGCCAGTCCATTACCGGGATATTATTGTCATGTAACCACTCCGCCACAGGCCGTGCATTATGAACAGGTGATCGATCGTGTTGAAAGATGCAGTCGCCTTCCCCGAATTGCACTTCAACAGTTGGAAGCAAGAAGGGGCTTAAAACATCAATGTAAGCCTGTGTTGTAATAGTGCCAGGCAAAACAGCAAAGGGCCCGCCGGAGTGGCCGTGCGGTTCTAGGCGCTACAGTCTGGAGCCGAGCGACCGCTACGGTCGCAGGTTCGAATCCTGCCTCGGGCATGGATGTGTGTGATGTCCTTAGGTTAGTTAGGTTTAATTAGTTCTAAGTTCTAGGCGACTGACGACCTCAGAAGTTAAGTCGCGTAGTGCTCAGAGCCATTTGAACCAAAACAGCAAGAGGTGCAAAGTAAGCCCCCTCCATGAAAACCACGACCACACCATAACACCACCGCTTCCAAATTTTACTGTTGGCGCTACACATACTGGCAGATGCCGTTCACCGGGCATTCACCATACCCTCAATCTGCCATCGGATTTGTGTACCGTGATTCGTCACTCCACACAATGTTTTTTCACAGTTCAATCGTCCAAAGTTTACGCTCCTTACCCCAAGCGTGGTGTCGTTTTGCGATTAAAGGCATGATGCATGCCTTATGTGCAGCTGCTTGACCATGAAATCCCAGTTTTCTCACCTCCCGCCTAACTTGCAGTGGATCCTGATGCAGTTTGGAATTCCTGTGTGATGGTCTGCCCAGATGTCTGCCTATTACACGTTCCGACTCTCTTGAATTCTCGGCTGTCTCTGTCAGTAAACAGACGAGGTCAGCGTGTACGCTTTTCTGCTGCACGTGTCGATTCACATTTCCACTTCACTATCACATCGGAAACAGTGGACCTAGGGATGTTTAGGAGTGTGGAAATCTCACGTACAAAGGTATGACACTATGGACACCGAATCAACAGACCACGTTCGAAGTCTGTGAGTTCCACGGAGCGCCCCCTTCTCTCTCAAGATGTCTACCGAGCGAGGTGGCGCAGTGGCTAGCACACTGGACTCTCATTCGGGAGGACGACGGTTCAATCTCACGTCCGGCCATCCTGTTTTAGGTTTTCCGTGATTTCCGTAAATCGCTTCAGGCAAATGCGGGATGGTTCCTTTGAAAGGGCACGGCCGACTTCCTTCCTCTTCCTTCCCTAATTCGATGAGACCGATGACCTCGCTGTCTGGTCTCCTCCCCCAAACAACAACCCCACACCCCTCACGATGTCTAATGACTACTGAGGTCGCTGATATGGAGTACCTGGCGGTAGGTGGCAGCACAATGCACCAAATACGAAAATCGTATGTAATTAGGGGTGTCCGGATACTTTTGATCACATAGTGTACTTTGCACTTGCCTCAAGAGATAAAGACTCTGAAAGTGAATACGAGTTAGGTTTATTCTGTACCGGCTTCTTTCTGTGAGTGAGAGTGAAGGTGGAGACGACACTTTCATCTTGCTAACTTCTCGGGACGAGGTTATCGCTGACGTGGCACGTAGCTGTGCGGAGAGGACGAGTCGGTACTCGTGTCGCGACTTTTGCCTCGCGCCCCACTCCTGCTGCAGACGTCTGCCCTGCGGCGGCTGTGCGCTCTGCAGATCGGAGCGGACCGGGATAGAGCAGGGTGGGAGGGGAGCGGACGCGCGGCACAAAAGGCGGCCCCTGAATCATGTACAGCCCAGGCCACGGGCCGGGCGCCGACCTCGCCTCTGCCGCCGCCGTCTGCTGCGGCTGCGTCCCGCTTGCTCCTGGCTGGGGCGGCCACCCTAACGTGTGACAGCCCACTCCGGCAGCACAACGTGCTCCTGACCTACTGGCTGCAGCTCCGCGTGATGACGGTGACGAGCCGGTGGCGCCTGCTCTGATGTCCCTCCTACCGCAGTCACTCGGCTTCAGTGTTTTACAACGTCCGTATCCAGGAACGCAGTGTGTCCGCCCAGTTATACCGCAATGACGCAGTTTCTCGGATAACAGATCCTACCTTTCGTCAATTTAGTATGATTTTTGATTCCGTATTCGGAAATGAACGGAATGGACAGTGTCTTGAAAGGAGGAACATCAACAAAAGCAAAACGAGGATAATGGAATGTAGTCGGGTGATGCTGAGGAAATTAGATTAGGAAATGAGACACTTGAAGTAGTAAAGGAATTCTGCTGTTTGGGGAGCAAAATAACTGATGATGTTCGAAGTAGAGAGGATATAAAATGTAGACTGGCAATGGCAAGGAAAGCGTTTCTGAAGAAGAGAAATTTGTTAACATCGAGTATAGATTTAAGTGTCAGGAAGTCGTTTCTCAAAGTATATGTATGGAGTGTAGCCATGTATGGAAGTGAAACATGGACGATAAATAGCATGGACAACAAGAGAATAGAAACTTTCGAAATGTGGTGCTACAGAAGAATGCTGAAGATTTGATGGGTGGATCACATAACTAATGAGGAGGTATTGAATAGAATAGGGTAGGAGAGAAGTTTGTTTCACAACTTGACAAGAAGAAGGGACCAGTTGGTAGGGCATGTTCTGAGGCATCAAGGGATCACAAATTTAGCATTGGATGGCAGCGTGGAGGGTAAAAATCGTAGAGGGAGACCAAGAGATGAATACACTAAGCAGATTCAGAAGGATGTAGGCTGCAGTAGGTACTGGGAGATGAAGGAGCTTGCACAGGATAGAGTAAGTAGCATGAAGGGGTGCATCAAACCAGTCTCAGGACTGAAGACCACAACAACAACAACATTCTGAAATGTAACGGTATGTCCATCCCTTGCGGTGACTACCTGTGTGTTCAGTAACGCTGCATTCCTCTGCAAATTATTAACTTTTAATTGGAAGTACTGTACATATTTCAGACATTGCGCCGGTCTCCAGTTCTTTCCTGCACACAAGGCCAAAACCAAACACCCAATAAAGAGGATTTTTATTTTTATATTTTCTTTCGTGGGGGAGGGGGGGGGGAGGAGGTGAGAATTTGAAAATAGGCTGCTCCATCCTGTGAAACATGTACTGTGCTTCGAAATAGAAACATGTGGATCGTGTATTTTTACCAACAGATAATATACGAGAGTTTACAGAACAGTTCGTTTTTCGTTTTACGTACAACTGCCTCTCTTTGAGAGTACGAAGTGCGAATGATGACTGTTTGTATGCCTGCGTATCTGTTGTTACCTCTCTCACACTACCCCAATGCCTACACGTCGTATGTGGTCGAGTCACTAAACTCGCTCTATTTACTCAGCGAGCAGAACTTTGTGACCGAGTGAGACGGCACAGTGGCGAGGCACACGAATCGTCGGTTCAAATCCCCATACAGACTTCTAAATTTACGGTTTCCAAGACTTCCCTAAATTGCTCATGGTGAATGCTAGAATAAATGCATTGAAAGGACACCACCGACTCCCTTTCCGATCCTCTTCCAATGCTATCTCCTGGTCCGTTTATAATGATTTTGTCTAAGAAAGCACGCTGAATGATAATCACGTTTTTTGTACAGGATTCTGCAAGAGCAGCTTCGTTCATCTTACAGTTTTGCCCATTTATTTTGTCTGGCCATCTCTGTAACAATTTCCTAAGGCTTCTGTTGATCTGTCATGACCTTCAGTCCAAATTAATCCAGTGTCTGTTGCCTATTTCCTTACATTTCCCAAAACAAGACTGCTATTTCAGGCGATAAGACATTGCCTTCTTATCATCGTTTTCCTTTTAGTACGTGCAAACTTTTCCTGGAATTCTAACAAGAGTTACAACACTTCAGTTTCACACGTATACAGTATTTCCTTTCTACATCTGCAGAGCCCATGTCAGTTTTAGTTTTACAACCATAAAGATCATTTATTTGCCATTCTTGATCACCTTTTCCGCAAAGGACGACGCTTCTCTATGATCTAACGACAAAAAAAAAACCGTTAGTGGAAATGGTCTATCTTCTGGTGGTAGAACACACGTCATTCTTGTTGAGTGAATAAAACGGATCATATGCACGGTACTCAGAACTGTTAGGGCTAAAACTATACCTCTAGTACCTTCCGCCGTGGAAGTCGAACACGCGCCAGAACAAATGGACGTGGCCAGCCCATAGAGGGCTCCGCCTCCGCGGCGGCTATTCCGCGCAGCGAGGGCGCCACCGCTACACCACAGCGGCCAACAGCCGCTCCCTTCGGTTTCGTACATAGGGACCCGCTCTGCCCTAGTCCAGCGATTCGAGGGTTGGATTCCCTCATTTCCTCATCAAGGACTCGCACTGCCTGGGCTACTCTCAGGGTGTATCTTCGACGTGCAAGAGCTCCAACCGTGCTTGTCGCGTTGTTGCCCGTTTGCGCGCCGTCACTGCTGCCTGCCTGCCTGCCTGCCTGCCTGCCGCCGCCGCCACCTCCGTCGTCTGTTCGCCGCCGCCCGGTGCTTGCCGCCGCCGCCGCCGCCGCCGCCGCCGTTTGTCGGTGCTCGCCGCTTCCTCTTCTGCCGCCGCCACCTGGTCGCTGCTTCTTCAGCCGCCGCCGCCGCCGCCGCCGCTGTCGCCGTCTCTTGGTGCTCGCCGCTTCTTCTGCCGCCGTCTCTCGGTGCTCGCCGCTGTCGCCGTCTCTCGGTGTTCGCTGCCGCCGTCTCTCGGTGTTCGCTGCCGCCTGCGATCATGGACGCCCCGACTACCACCATCATCTACACCTCTCCTTCACCTGCCCCCACTGTAACGTCATGGAGTGCTTCCTCTGGGATTCACCCGTCTCATGCACCTCCCCTACTCACAGTCTCCTCCACATCTATCTCCTCTCCATCGATGTATCCCCACCTGTACGTCACTCCTGCTCCTACCCCTGCTGCTGCCCCTGCTGCTTCTCCCGCTCCTGCCTCTGTCCCCGCTCCCAACCCCCCTCCCCATCCTGTCACCCGCCGAGACGACTTTCCCCCTCTCCCCCCTGCGACTACCGCTGCTTCCCCTGCCAGAGTCTCCGCCCGCCGCGCCACAGTCGCCGCCACAGAGCGCCCTACCCTCTCATCCAGTGCTACTGCCTCACAGGAGGGCCCTGCGTCCCACCACCTCCCCATCCATCCAGTCCGTCATCCCTCCTCCCAGGCAACACCTGCCAAAAAATCTTCCAAACGGCCCAGTGCCGACCTCTCCTCTACTCCTTCCTCCAAAAAGCCACTGCCCGCCCCACCTCCCACTGACCCCGCTATGGATACCACCCCACCTCCCTCCTCTCCAGCCCCCTCCCTGTATACCTTTGTCCTAGCCAACCCTGATCCGAAATTCCTGGATGCCCGCACCCTCACCCTTGAAATCTGGAAGTACATCCCCAGTGCACCCATCACCCAACTTATCCCTCGCAGAGACTCTGTCCTCATCAAGTCTCCCTCTCCGTCCTTCCATACTGATCTCCTCCGGCGCCTTCCCCGCATCACCTTTGGGCCCCACGCATCCCTCACCCCATTCCTTACATCCTCCTCTCCTCGTCAACCCCAACCGCCTCGTCGTCCGCCGACCCTCACTGCCGTCATCACAAAACTCAGCCCTGTGATCACAGAGGCTGAGGTGTTGGCGGAACTGAATGCCCACCCTTCCCTGGAAGTCCGCTCTGCCCGCCGTATTTACAACTCCTCTGGCCCTACTTTCCTCATGTGTATCATTACAGAGTCCGCCTCCTCCATCGACCACCTCCTCACGCAGGGAGCCCTGATTTTCAACCGCCACCACCCTGTTGACCCGTCTCATTCCCCTCCTCAATCCTACCGCTGCCAGCGTTGTCTTCTGTACAATGACCACCTCACCCAAAACTGCAAGAACCCACCCACCTGCCCCCATTGTAAAGCCTCCCACTTCCTCAAACAGTGTCCCAACCTCACCTCCCCCCCATCCTGCAACACCTGCAATGAACCTCACCCCACCTATTCCTCCAAATGCAAAGCCAAGCCCCCTCCCACCAACCCTGAACTCACTGTCCACGTTCGCCCCATTGACCCACCTATCCACCCTAACAATTCCCTCCGCCCTCCCGCTACAGCAGAAGACATCATCCGGTTCCTCACCGTCGTCCTGCAGAACATCCACCCCTTCCAGCGCCCCCACACACTCCAGCAGATTTCCCTCGCTGCCCGCTATGTTTTCCACTTAAACACCTACGCTACATACTCCCACAACCAAGCCCACTTTACCTTCACCCGCCTAGACACCCTCGTTTAAGCCCCTCTCTCCCCTTTCCACACCCTTCCCACACCCAACCCCATGGCTCGTCAACAGTATCGTCTCCTCTACCTCAACATTCGCTCCCTCCCTGCAAACAAATACCTCTTCATCAATACCCTCTCCCAGTACCAGGTTGACTCCTTCATCCTTAATGAAACCTTCCTCCAACCCCGCCATGTGGTCCGCATCTCCCCTTATCTCTTTCACCGCACTGACAATCCCCTTCCCCTAGCTCAAGGCGGGGTCGCTATTGGCCACCTCAGGCATCTCCCTGTCCGGCCACAACCCCTCCTCAATGACCCAACCGAACACCTTCTCCTCAGCCTCTTTTTTCCCTCCCTCACCATCACCTGTGCCACTATCTATATTCGCTCCGCAGCTCCTCTCCCCTTTCACTTCATTTCCCATGTTGACCGTACCTTCTCCACCTATGTGATCGCCGCTGACCTCAACATCCACAGCCGTGACCCTGCCACCCTTCGGCGGTGGCATCAGTTCCTTGCCACCCTCCATGGTGACCTTTTTCCTCTCCCACAGCACACCTGTCCTGAAAGTAACTCCACCCCCGATGTTATCCTCGCTTCCCCCAACCTCCTTGGTCGCATTGCCGTTGATGTCCTCGATCCCGTCGGTAGTGACCATCTCCCTGTCCTTCTCACCATCTCCTCTACCTGTCCTGCCACTGCAGCCACCCGCCCACCTGCCCCTCCAAAATCTGTCCATGACTACCACTGTGCCAATTGGGATGCCTACCGGGAATCCATTGCCTTACAGGTCGAAAGCCACCCCTCACTTTCCACCACCCTGATGACATCACCCATGCCTCTTCCTTCCTTCAGAAGACCATCACTAATGCTGTGGAGGCTCATGTCCCTACCAAACTCATCCACCCTCACCGCCCTACGCTTCCTCCACAGGCCGTCCTTCTTCTGCGTGAATCCCGCCGGCTCTACCGCTCCTTCCTCCGCACTCGTGACCGGGATACTCTCACTCGCCACCGGCAATTACAGCGACATATCCGGAATCTCCTTACAGCAAAGAAACGCCGGGACTGGCGTCAGACATGCACACGCCTCAACTCCACCCTCCCTGTCAACTCCACCAAGTACTGGTCAGCCTTCCACTGCCTTACTGGTAGCCATCCCACCCCGCATTACCCCATCCTCCATGACGATCGACCCTTTCCTGACAACCTCAGTAAGGCTAACCATTTTGCTTCCCACCTGTCCAAGGTCTTCTCCATTCCTGACGATCCTCATTTTGATTACTCCCTCTTTCCCACTGTCCTTGACCGCACTGACACCTCTGTCCCCCCACTCGCCCCTAGCTTCCAGTACTTGGATCGGCTACCCCCTCCGACATCAACACTCCCATCCCCATGCAAGACATCACACTCGTCCTCCTCTCCAAACGAAACACCGCCCCTGGTCATGATGGCATCACCTACCGTCACCTCAGGGAATCCCCCCCATCCTTCCTGTCTGTCCTTGCTACCCTGTATAATGTCCTCCTCTCCACTGGATTTTACCCTGACCTGTGGAAAACTTCCCGTGTCCTGCTGTTCCCTAAGCCTAACAAACCCCCCTCTGCTACCTCTTCCTAGCGTCCCATCTGCCTCACCTCCATGTTCAGTAAGGTCTTTGAGGCCATCCTCTCTCGCCGTATCCACCGCCACCTTAACCAGCACCGCCTCCTTCCTCTTACCCAATGTGGCTTCGGCCTTCCTTCTCTGCTGATGACCAGCTCCTTAACCTTACCCATCTTCTTTCCCTCCACCTTAACTCCCGTCGCTTTGCTATCTTTGTTTCCCTTGATCTCCAGAACGCCTATGACCGTGTCTGGCATCCCGGGCTCCTTTTCAAACTCCAGACCTATGCTCTCCCTATCAACTTCGTCCGTCTCGTTGCTTCCTTCCTCTCCCATCGTCCCTCCTATGTGACTATCCACAATTCCAACTCCCGTACTTTCTACCCCTCTGCCGGCGTGCCCCAAGGTTCTGTCCTTTCCCCTTTCCTCTATCTCCTGTACACTGCTGATATGCCCTAACCTCCCCCTCCTGTTCATCTTCTCCAGTTCGCTGATGACACCGCCTTCCTAGCTCTTTTTCCTACCCTTCAACGGTCCCAACGTACCCTCCAAACCCACCTTGACCACTTCACCGCTTGGTGCAACCAGTGGTTCCTCCGTGTTAATCCCTCCAAGACCCAGGCGATCATCATAGGCCGCACCACCCGCTCCTTCCGCCTCCATGATTTCTACCTCACCATTTACGGCTGTCCTATCCACCTCACTCCTACCCTCAAATACCTTGGCCTCACACTCAACCGCCACCTCACCTGGACTCCCCATCTCCTTACCATCCAAAACAAAGCTCACAATCGCCTCCGCCTCCTGAAACTCCTGTCCGGCCGGACGTGGGGTCTGCATCCATCCACCATCCTTCACACCTACAAATCCATGATCCGCCCCATCCTTTGTTATGCCAGCATTGCTTGGTTTTCCGCCCCACCCCGATTCTATAAAGCCCTCCAAATCCTCGAGCACCATGCACTCCACCTCGCCTTCCGCATCCGCCTTCCGTCCCCCACGCGCATCCTCTATGACTTCATCCCCTTCCCCCACCTTCTCCTTTTCCTTGAACACATCCGCACACTATATATTGTCCGCCGCCTTGATCCCCCTCACCCCCTGGTGTCTCCCTTCCTCTCCACTCCCAACCAGTTGCCGCGCCTTTACCGTTGTGTCCCTCCCTCTCTCCATCTCCACACCCTCCATCTCCTTTCCCAACACAACTTCCACCGTCTACCACTCCCGCATGATGAGCTTCGCCCTGACATCTACCCTTCCTACCAACTGTAACCCCCTCTTCCTGCCTCCTCCTCAGGGCTCCCTCTCCTCCCCCTCCCTCCTTCTGAGCGGATCTCCCCTCCTACTCCCCGTCCATCTCTTGTGCCTTCTTTCAGTGTCTCTGCGCTCCCTCCTGCCCTGTCTTCCCTTTTCCTCTCCCGCCCCATGTGTCTCCTGCCTCTTCGTGAACCCACGGTTGCCCCTCCTCTCTTCATCCCGCCGCTTCCCCAGCTGCCCCGTGCTCTCCCCTCCTTTTCCATCCTCTCTGACCTTTCCCTCGGCAGGTCCCGCCTGGTAGTTTTATTCCTCGTCGTGTGTGCTCCAAGTGGGTTTTAAGTGTGTTGTTTCGGAGTGTTTTTTATACTGTGGCCAACTTTTAACCTGTGCATGCGCATCCAGTGTCTTCTCTGTGTTTTAAGAATCGCCAACTGTGTTTTTTAACTTTCTGGTGACTTTTTTAACTGTTCCCAATGAACTTCTACATGACAGTGTATTTTTACCTCCATTTTCTCCCCTTACTCTGTTTTATGTTCCCCTTTTTTATCTCATTATGTATGTATTAATTTATTCTTGTTTTAGATACCATGTCACTCGGCTGAAAAGCGGCGGATTGTGCTGCTGACAGCCCTCCCCTGCCCATATGGGGCAGGGGCATGAAATCACAATAAAGGAAAAAAAAAAAAAACCTAGTCCAGTCAGTCTGGTACTCGCTCTGGATTTCGTTTCTATCTCGGCGGTACTGCGTTCTGGTCGTTGCTGGGTGTTGACATTTGCCTGGCTCTGGTTCCGAGTGGATTTACTGTTGGTGTTTGGTGTTGTGGTTTCCACAAGCCTCCGTTGTTTATCTCTTCCTTGTTGTGTCGGATCATAGTCGGTCGTGGTCGGTTGTCGTCAGTTGTCATTGGTCTGTCGTTCGACTCGTCCTGGCGGCTGCGCTCTGCAGCCCAAGGCGTTCCCGCAGTTGGTTTTGGTTAGTACAATACCCACAGCTGTTTATTGTCAGGGCTCTAGTACTGGCAATAAGTATTTAAGTGAACTACTGCAGTGAATAACCTCCACTTCTCTTCAAATCACATTAATCATGGAATGGAAACACACAGCAACAGAACGTACCAGCGTGACTTCAAACACTTTGTTACAGGAAATGTTCAAAATGTCCTCCGTTAGCGAAGATACATGCATCCACCCTCCGTCGCATGGAATCCCTGATGCGCCGATGCAGCCCTGGAGAATGTCGCGTTGTGTCACAGCCGTCCACAATACGAGCACGAAGAGTCTCTACATTTGATAACGGGGTTGCGTAGACAAGAGCTTTCAAATGCCCCCATAAATGAAAGTGAAGAGGGTTGAGGTCAGGAGAGTGTGGAGGCCGTGGAATTGGTCCGCCTCTACCAATCCATCCGTCACCGAATCTGTTGTTGAGAAGCGTACGAACACTTCGACTGAAATGTGCAGGAGCCCCATCGTGCATGAACCACATATTGTGTCGTACTTGTAAAGGCACATGTTCTAGCAGCACAGGTAGAGTATCCCGTATGAAATCATGATAATGTGCTCCATTGAGCATAGGTGGAAGAAACTAAACTGAGCTCTAACATGGAAGTTAAGCGTTTCCGGACACATGTCCACATAACATCTTTTCTTTATTTGTGTGTGAGGAATGTTTCCTGAAAGTTTGGCCGTACCTTTTTGTAACACCCTGTATAAAGGATTAATGCAGCTACTGTCACCTTATGGACATTTTCCTGGGATGCACGTTGCTTCATTCCTATGCACAACTGCCAGTTGACTCTATCACTCGCTCACTCCCTTTGACAGTCGCGATTCAATATTACAGGCACAAGCCAGCTACTCTCCAGCCGACTAACGTGGCTACGGTATCATTATAGATGTTCACCTGGGAAGGACTCTGCTTGATTTCGATGTACCATTGCCAGTTGACTAAATCACTCGCAACCTCATATAGACGATGCAACACACAAATTTCATCCCGATTCAATATTACAGGCTCCAGCCAATTTCTCTCCATGCGTCTAACGCGGATAGCTGTCTCCATATGTACGTGTTCGTGGGAGGCACGTTGGTTGATTTATATGGATCACTGCCAGGTGAATCTATCGTCATACGCTAACATTGATGATGCAACAAACAAATTTTCGTCGCGATTCAATATTACATTCTCCAGCCGGCTACTCTCCAAGCGACAAATGTGGCTATGGTCTCCGTATGAACGACCTCGTGGGGTGCCATGTTGCTTAATTACGATGCAGAACTACTACTTGAATCTATATCACGCACCTTTACACTGACAATGCTATACACAAATTGCGTTGCAATTCAAAATTACAGGCTCCAGAAGAATCTTTCGAAGGGACTAAATTGTCTACGGTCTCGGTATGGACTTCATCCTGAAAGGCACGTTGCTTGATTCAGATGCAAAACTGCCAGTGACTGTATCCCTTGCACCCTCACATGGATTATGCAACACACAAATGACGTTGCGATTCACTATTACAAACTCCAGTCGGAACCTTTCCAGGCCACTAACTTTTCTATGGTCACCTTATGGACATCAAATGCGGAGGCACTGTTTGATTCTGATGCACCACTGAGACTTGTCTCTATCACTCGCACCCTGACATTGACGATGAAACACACAAACTGAGTCGCGACACAGTATTACAGGCTCCAGGTCGCTTCTCTCCCAGCGACTAAAGTGGCTATGGTAGCCGTATGGACGTCCTCCTGACAGGCATGTAGCTTGGTTCCGATGCACCACTGCCAGTTATCTCCGTCACTCGAACCCTCACACTGACGATCAAACACACAAATTGCGTCGCGACTTAGTATTACAGTATCCAGCGGGCTTCTCACCAACCGACTAACGTGGCTACGGTCTCCGAAAGCCCTCCTCCTGATAACCACATTGCTCGAATATGTTGTACCTTTACCAATTGTCTCTGTCATTCCCACCCTCACATTGATGATGCAACACACAAATGGCGTCGCGACACAATACTACAGCCTCCAGGTAGCTTCTCTCCAAGCGAATAAAGTGGCTATGGTAGCCGTATGGACGTACTCCTGACAGGCTTGTAGCTTGGTTCCGATGCACCACTGCCAGTTGTCTCCATCATTCGCACCATCACACTGACGATCAAACACACAAATTGTAATTTCCTGGCCGATTAAAACTGTGTGCCAGGCCGAGACTCGAACTCGGGACCTTTGCCTTTCTCGGGCAAGTGCTCTACCAACTTTTTTTTTCCTCTCCTTATCTAAAATCATTGACAGAAGTGGGAATCGAACACAGACCATAGGTATAAGAGCCTAGCATCAGTCTAACAGGCCACCTTTTTTTTATATCTTTTTTTTCTTTTGTCCCCTTCAACTTGTCCTTTACGCTCGCAAATTTTTGCCTGTGTAACTTGATGATGTGGAAACACGCTTCTTCTGAACGACAAGCTAAGTATTCCCCTCCTGCTGCCTTTGTTTGCAACATGGCTGGAATAGAAATAAATTTAAATTCCATTGAGAAGGCTTTCACATAATTGTTATGGAAACGTAACTGCATCTATAACTTCCTTTCTCCGTGCGTGGAAAAACGGAAAGAAGCAAACTCACTAATGCTGATACGTAAAATTCTCTTCTTCAGAAAGGTAATGAATTACAGTAGGCTTCTGCTGCTTGATTTTACACATAAATAACATAAATATGTCTTCCTGTGAAGAGAAGAAATGAAAGAAAGAAACTAAATAAAGGGTAGATACAAGTTTCAACACTGTGTCGTATGCTTCCTTCAAAACAAAGTAATATTTACATATAGGCTTAACTGGTCTATATCGATGATCTTCTCTGATTACTTACTGTTGCATATCCTCCTCTTGCTTCGTGATGTGCAACCTTGTACCACAAACCATTCGTCTAATATACGAAATCCTTCTATGGATAATGTAAATTACGCACTTCTATTGGTTATAGTATTGTTTTATTTAAAAAATTTGCGTAGTTTTCTTTGTACGTTTTAGTACACATTAACTTTTGGTGCTTAGTTGTAAGGTATACCCAGACGTCCTCCCTATTGCATGATTCTTTTGTTAGTATGTAATGCATCGTTTGGCCTTTCAACCAGTAGATTGTGTTTCGTTTTGTTTTAGGGTAAGGTGTACTGTCAGGGTTTAAAAATTCAGCAGGCGTAACGGCGTTGGGAGTAGTTCTGCTGACGCTGGCTATCTTTTGTCTTATGCAGAGCCATATGTCTTTTACCTTGTCACACAACAATCTATGCTCTTAGGTATCTGGTATATTACATAATGTACACAGCGATGACTAGGCCAATCGAATAGAGTGAAGTTTAGAGTTTGCCGTAATTTTCCTGTTTACAGCATAGTACCAGGTCTATCTGACATACGTTGGCTGGTTCCGGCAGTGAATATTTTGCCATATTGTTTCCCAGTTATAACAAGGTTACTTTTGCTCTACGTCATTCTTGGTTTGTCTTTCATCAAGTTATTGTAAAGTTCTTTCACTTTCATGATGTCTTTTTAAGGGATCCTTGCCTGTATGTAGCTGTATTCCACTAAAAAGTATTTCAAGTGGCATAGTCCGTTAGGTATGTGTTGGACATTTGTAGGTGCACTGACGTCAGCAGGAGCTATTTCATTTAACAAATGTGCAGCAAGCGTGCCACGTGGTTCTTTCCATTGTTTGTATGTGGTTGAAAGGTATAAGGCTTGCGTTTTTTTTGCTGATATCGGTGAGATTTAACCCACCACATTTCGTAGGGAGCATCAGAATGTCATATTTGATTTTGAAAATGTGTCCGCGGCTGTCAAAATGTCCTAGTGCAGATGCGATACTTTTCGACAAAGGATCAGGTGGTGGCAGAACTTGTGCTACGTAATTAACTTTAGATGTGATATATACATTTGCCACTATTACTTTCTGAAGTTCATCGAGTTTCCTAATACTATGTGCTTGGACAGAGGCGCGTATGCTGTTAAGTAATTTTCGATAATTCGCATCAATAGTGTGCTTGATATTTCTTTTAAAATCTGTGCCGAGACATTTCATGGTTACAAGCTCGCGTAACAGACCTTGCGTTTGCGTCTCAATTCCACGGCCGATGTTGAATATCCCCGACTTTGTTCTATTAAGTTTTGCACCAGATGCATGTTCATATTTTGTTACTATTTGTAGTGCGCTCTCTACTTCAGTGCCATTCACGACTAGGAAGCCAACATCATCAGCGTACGCCTTGCACACGATCTTTTCTCCATGTATTTGTAGCCCATGGAGATGTTTCATAATGGAGGCAAGCAGAGGTTCGATGGCGATGGCGAAGAGTGCCATAGACATTGGACACTCTAGCCTAATGGAGCTGGTGACGTCAATCGGGCGGCTAATGTGCCCATTGATGACAAATCTGGCTGAGTTGCTTGTTAATGTATTTCTTACTACTGCAATGAATCTAGGAGGGAAGCCCATTGCGCCCATGGTGCGAAGGAGAAAACGATAATTTACCCTGTCGAATGCTTTATCAAAGTCGAGTGAGATGAGTGCACATTTTATTTTGCAGACGTCCGCCGTTCAGATTAGGTCCTTGTAATCACAGAGGATCTGGAAAATTCTTCTCTCTTTGCCCAGACTTGTTTGATAAGGGCCAGTGACGCTGGTCATTGTGGTTTTCAGCCTGCTAGCGAGGATACGGCCAAAGATTTTGTAATCGCTGTTTAAAAGCGTAATTGGCCTCAGAGCGCCGACAGTTTTCGAGTCCCTCACAAAATTCTTTCGGGATGTCATTTTCAGGGTTTAGTAGTTCGTTGCAGATGAGAGTTAACTTGGCTTTTACGAGGTCACTAAATTTGCGATAAAACTCTGCCGGAATTCCGTCTGCCCCTGGAGCCTTATTTTTCATGCTTCCATAAACAGCTTCTTCGACATCTTCTTCAGTCACTTCCGAGACGAGAGTTTGTGCTTCCGCGTGGGATACTTTGCCCTGGAGGTTGATCATTAACTAATCTTGAAGCTGTTCATCAACTGGTTGACTAGACATTAAGGATTCAAAATGCTGTACGATTGCCTCTTTAATCTCTCTTTGCTTCGCCAGCTCCCTTCCAACATCAGTTGTTATTTCAGATAATGTCTTGCGAGACGCCCTTTTGCTTTCACGAATGACATGATAAATGGAAGTGACCTCGTGCTGTGCTATATCCTGGGCACGCGACCTTATTTGGTAGCCTTCCTGTTGTTTACGCCTAAGTACTAAAATTTTTGCTATAATTTTGTTAATTCTTTCGTAGTTGTCTACAGCTGTTGCATCGGACTTGTACAAATCCCTTAGACATTGAAAGTAGAATTCAATAGTTGATTTGTACCAAACGTTTTTGTCCTTTGAGTAGTTTCTGAAAAACCTCCGTATTTTTGGTTTGGCATGTTTCAGCCACCAGTCGGTGCCAGAATTGTACGAGCTAAATTTGCTTTCACACTCTCTCCATACCTTGTAAAATGCGTCCTGACAAGCATGGTCTTCCAGATGTGACACGTTAAGCTTCCATGTGCCTCTACCCCGATAGGTCCCTTGTTTTATCAGATTGATTGTGCATATGTACGCAGCATGATCCGAAAAAACGGTAGGCCATACTTCGGATTGCAAAATGAAGTGTTTCAAATTGTGCGTTACATATATCCTGTCGAGAGGACTCGCTGAGTGACTTGTGGCGTGGGTGAAGCCAGGGGCTGCACCGTACATATGTTCCCATGAGTCTATTAGTCTTAAGTCATTAACTATACGTTCCAGTTCAGTACACTTGTTGAAATTGGGAGTTTGGTCTTTTGCATGCAAAACACAGTTAAAATCTCCTCCCAGGATAAGGTGTTCATATCGAGTTCCAAATAGTGGGACAACTTCTTCTTTAAAGAACTCCGCTCTACGGTGCCTGTTGCTGGATCCTGAAGAGGCATAGACGTTAATGACTCGTATTTTGTTTATTGTGGCCGCTATGCCTTTACTGTTTGGTAGTGTTACCACATCTTGGACTACTATGCCCTCCTTTGCGAGCAGAGCTGTGCCCATTTCCGTTCCATGCCCTGGGTTTATAATGGCGTTGAAGCCAGGTACGTTACCGAGCTCAATGTCTGTCACTTCTTGTAAAAGGATAATGTCACTGTCAGAAGCATATATAAAATCTTTTAAGTTCTGAAAATTAAAGGAACTATGAATCTTATTAAGGTTTACTGTAGCGATCTTGTACGCTTGTATGTCAGACATTGTTCGTTCTACTTGATCAAACTTCAAACAACATTCTTCCGTTTTGTCTCGTAAGCGTCACCTTTAAAACTCATTTTAATCATATTCACCGGTAGCAAATGTCTCAGTGGTGTGTCCTTGTTCTTTAGAAAGTTCGTTCACGGAGACATCTTCATTGAAGAAATCATCCACCTTTGGGGCTGGAGTACAGTCCGTTTTACTTTCTGAAAGGCCTGTCATTTCTTCATTCGCATTGTTATGATCGCCCAGCTGGTTGACGTTGTCGTCGTCGGTTGGACGAGTGAATCTTCAGGAGAGTGATTCGCTTCTTGAGGGTGGGTGGATGCTTTCTTTGTTAGCTTTCCTTCGACGTCCCGTTTTTCCAGCGCAGAAGAGGAACGTTCCTCAGAAACTGGTGTCGCTTTCGTGTTGCCAGCCATCTGTTGGTTTAAGCTACTACCTATTTCCTTTGCTTTTTGTAGGATTGCTTTTTGTAGGAGTGTAGGAGCAGTCTCCTCTGAACCTTTGCGCGCCAGCCGGCGTTTTTTTTTTTTTTTTTTTTTTTTTTTTTTTTTTTTTTTTTTTGTTGGGAAAATTGCCTCTCGACTGACTTGCTTCAGTATCCAAGTTAGTTTCGCTTTCTGCAGGGTGTGTTGGTCTTCAACTTCCGGCGGATCTGCTGACTTAACAGTTCAAGGTGCCTGTTTCGGTGGAACTTCAACAGTTTTCGTAGATTGATGGGACTCTTGTAGGTCGTCAGCTATGACGCCACTGACGTCCATCGGAATTTCAGTGTCTGGAGAATTTGTATTTGCACACGATTCAGGGGCCGAGGAAGCAATCGACCGTTCGCGTGCCACGGCGGCATAAGTTCCCGGCAGTGCTGTCATCGCCGGTGGCCTGGCTGCCTCGCCGGCCAGCAGCTGTGCAACGCGCCGCTGTATCCATTCTGCGCGAACGGGCCCAGGCTTGTTACAGGCGGCACAGGTTTCGCGGTTGGTCGTCATAAATTACAATCCCTCTATATCCGCAGACATTGCTGTACGATGGGATGTGCTTTTGTAACTCTACTCGAAGCTGCCGTACTCCATTTAGTACTGGGAAGTTATGCGCGCTTGACCATTTCTCGGCAAAGCTGTTGAGCACTTTCCCGAAGGGTGAAATTACGTCATTAGTTTGGTGTGTTGTAATCTCAAAAGGCAACTCGAAGATTCGAACAGTGCGAATGCCAAAACCAGCATGTGCAACGGTGACTTCACCAACGACTACTCATTACTTCTCGAAGTGTTCGATAAACAGAGCTTTAAGCTGCTGCAAGCGCAAGACTTACCAAGCGGAAGCACAGAAGGCGCAGCGCACACCACACTACGTCCTACCTCCACGCCGTCCGCAGGCGAACGAACCAACTGAGCTACCCAAGCACGACCCACGCCCAGTCCTCACAGCTTAACTTCTGTCAGTATCTCGTCTCCTACCTAACTATCCTTTCTTTCAGGAGTGCTAGTTCTGCAAGGTTCGCAGGAGAGCTTCTGTAAAGTTTGGAAGGTAGGAGACGAGGTTCTGGCAGAAGTAAAGCTGTGAGGACGGGGCGTCAGTCCCCCTGCGGGTTCGGGGGTTAGAATAGGCCCGCGGTATTCCCGCCTGTCGTAAGAGGCGACTAAAAGGAGTCTCAACTGTTTCAGCCTTTAATGTGATGGTCCCCATTGGGGTTTGACGTCCATTTTTCCAAATTCAACAGAAGTACGAGCCGTTTGGGGAAGGACACCTTACGTGGTGCAACATCAGTCCTCTGTGCCCTCAGACCTTGGCACTCTTGATCGTCTTGGCGTCGTAACTGCACCCTCCATCCCTCATTTTGGGCATTCACACCTGATTGATTGTGTAAGTTACGCCCTTCGTGCGTCACCATCTGCACCCACGATCACTATGGACTACCCATGGCACCCACAATCCAGCACGGTAGCCAGCCCTTTGTGGTGGGGTCGTCATGTACCCTCTAGGATGTAGTCCCCTGACAACACAGGGATCGTACTGCCGATGCCTGAGCTGACACCTCCCCACGTAAGCCAAGGAGTAGATGCCCGTCTCTCTGGGGCATCGGGACTCCTGGCAACGGCCATCCTGCCAGGTGGCCTTTGCTGTGGCTGGGTGGCGCCCGTGGGGAGAGCCCCTGGTCGGAGTGGGTGGCATTGGGGCGGATGCCCCGCAATGAAGCGGGTGAAATCTCAGTCTGGTGGTCGCCCGACCGCCAATGTCTCTAAGCGTGGTAAGGTGGAATTTAACGCTCTGACATATAACCCACAATCGTTCCCTTCCCTAGCCACACCATGGAAGGAACGTAGGGCTGCAGACAGACAGGAGCCATATTCGCCATGATACCTTGTATGCAGCAGAACTGATGGGGATTCGTTTTTGGGGACTAAGCCTCTTTTCTTTGTGCACAATCTCGAAGATACCTTTGGGGAAGTGGCGTCTCTTTCCAAACTGAGGAGCGGGGCCATTCTGATACAAGCAGCTTCATCTGCACAGTCTCAGGCATTACTCGCCTGTGAGAAGCTCGGTGACATCCCCATTACTGTCACTCCCCATAAGTCCTTAAATTTGGTCCAGGGGATTATTTTTCATAAAGATCTTCTGCTACAGTCTGATGACGAGCTACGTGAGAACCTGGCACGACGAGGTGTACACTTTGTCCGTCGTGTCTTTAGGGGGCCGAAGGATAATAGGGTCGCTACCGATGCTTTCATCCTGGCCTTTGAGGGCGACTGCTTGCCTGAGAAAGTCAAGGTCATGATCTACTGGTGCGATGTCAAGCCCTATGTCCCGCCGCCTATGCGATGCTTCCAGTGCTGGAAATTCGGACACATGTCCTCCAGGTGCATTGCCAGCCCCACGTGTCGTGATTGTGCACGACCTCTGCATCCTAATGCTCCATGTGCTCCGCCTACCACCTACGTTAACTGTGGGGAGCATCATTCTCCCTGCTCTCCAGACTGTGCAGTCTATCAACGAGAGCGGAAGATACAAGAAATTAAGACCTTGGACCGTTTAACTTACCAAGAGGCAAAGAAGAAGCTAGAACGACTCAACCCCACACCTATGTTGAGGAGTTATGCTACCGTCACACTGCCGCCACCAGCTCCTGCACAGAGTCGCTTCTCCATTGGCCCACAGAGAAATCAAGTAACGTCTGCCCCACCGCTGGGACAGGCCACTATCTCTTCCACTGCTCCCAAAACAGCCAGTTTGGGAGCAGTGTGCCCCAAGCAACCGGGGACGTCAGTCCCCACCTCTCACCCGGAGCGGCGACAGCCCTCTCCGGATCCTCAGCCGGGGAAGTGACATCTCTCTCCCGCTGCTCAGCCGGAGACGCAACAGCCTCCTCCGGCCTCACTTGTTCGGAAGGGATCTCTTGGGGGAGTCCCTTCCAAGGACTTCCCCAGTGTCTCACAAGACACTAGCCAGTGGCTGAAGAAGCCACCAGCTGCTGGTCGAAGTGCTTCACGCTCTTCCTCTGTTCCTGATAATGCATCAGGAAAGCCCTCCCAGCATGCCAACCCTCCTCCCAAAGACAAGAGAGAGAAGAGGAAGCTCTCCAAGAAGGATAAGGACCCAGTGGTTCCCGCACCAATGCTTTCTGCCAGCTCAGCCTCTGAGGATGTGGTCGAGCTCTTTGCACCCCCTGATGACCTGGATCTCGCCGTCTCCTCAGAAACGATGGCCATAGCGACGTCCGTCACTCAGTCGGTGGCAGCATGTGACCCTGCGAAGTAATTTGCCTTTTCAGTGCCTGAATGCCCCTACAGGACACGCTTTGTACGATTCTCCAGTGGAATTGTGGCGGTTATTTTAGTCACCTACCTGAGCTACGTCAGCTTCTAAGCATGAAACCTGCTTTATGCATTGCCCTCCAGGAAACCTGGCTCCCGGCAATGTGGACCCCTGTCCTCCGTGGATACAGGGGTTATTACTGCAACCGTAGCACATACACTAGTGTGTCAGGTGGAGCCTGCGTGTATGTCCTTACCTCTGTATATAGTGCTCCTGTGCCCCTTCAAACATCGTTGAAAGCTGTGGCTGTCCGCGTAAGGACTACCCAGGACATAACCATCTGCAGTGTCTATCTCCCTCCAGGTGGTACAGTCTCCCTGACGGAATTGGCTGCACTTGTCGCCCAACTTCCCACGCCTTTTCTTCTCCTTGGGGATTTTAACGCCCACAATCGCCTGTGGGGTGGATCGAAGATTACTCGCTGAGGCAGAGATGTCGAGAATCTCATCTCCCAACTCGACCTCTGCCTCTTAAACACTGGCGCTGCCACGCATTTCAGTGTGGCGCATGGCACGTTCTCGGCCATAGATCTGTCGTTGTGCAGCCCAGGGCTTGTACCATCGGCCCACTGGAGAGTTCATGACGACTTGTGTGGTAGTGACAATTTTCCCATCTTCATTTCACTACCCCAGCGTCGATCCCATAAACGCCTGCCTAGATGGGCATTTAGCAAGGCAAACTAGGAAACGTTCTCCTCTACTGCCACTGTTGAATCCCTCCCCCACGGTACCATCGATGTGGCGGTTGAGACACTGACTGCAGCGATTGTTTCCCTGCGGAACGTACCATTCCTCGTTCGTTAGGGTGCCCCCGGCGAAAGTCAGTGCCTTGGTGGTCTCCAGAGGTCGCTGAATCCATTAAAGAACGTCGGCGGGCTCTTCGGCGACATAAGCGGCACCCGTCTCTGGAGAACCTCATTTTATTCAAACGTCTCCGTGCTCACGCACGGCGGCTCATCAAAAGGCGGAAACAGGAGTTCTGGGAGAGGTACGTTTCCACCATTGGTTCCCGTACTCCACCCTCCCAGGTGTGGATGAAGATTTGGCGCATCTTTGGATTGCAGCACTCTACAATTGTCACAGGGCTTACTATCAATGGGGCGCTATCCACCGATGCAATCGCCGACCATTTCGAGCAGCACTATGTTTGGGTCTCTGCGTCGGGGAATTACCCGCCCGCGTTCCGCGCGCTAACACGCCAGGAGGAACGCAAACGGCTTTCTTTTGCTTCTCGCCACCCTGAGGCGTATAACACCCCATTTAGTTTGTGGGAACTCCAAAGCGCCCTGGCACAGTGCCCTGATACAGCCTCTGGGCCAGATGGCACCCACAATCAGATGCTCAAACACCTGTCCCCGGACTGTCAGCGGTGTGTTCTTGCCATCTTCAACCGCATATGGGGCGATGGTGTCTTTCCATCGCAATGGCGAGAGAGTACCATCGTCCCGGTGCTGAAGCCTGGTAAGGGCCCACTTAATGTGGATAGCTATCGGCCCATCAGCTTCACAAACACTCTGTGCAAGCTACTGGAACGCATGGTGAGTCGACGGCTGTGTTGGCTGCTCGAGTCTTGGGGTCTTCTGGCTCCGTGCCAGAGCGGCTTCCGTCAGGGCCGTTCCACTGCCGATACTTTGGTCTTCCTTGAGTCTGCAATCCGCACTTCTTTTTCCAGGCGCCAACAGCTCATCTCCGTCTTTTTCGACCTCTCCAGAGCATATGACACGACGTGGCGGCACCATATTCTCGCCACGTTGCATGGGTGGGGTGTCCGGGGCTTTCTCCCCATTTTTATTCAGAATTTTTTATCTGTTCGGACATTCCGCGTTTTAAGTGGCACATCCCATAGTTCACTTCATATCCAGGAGAACGGCGTTCCACAGGGCTCTGTATTGAGCGTGCCTCTTTTCCTTGTGGCCATTAATGGCCTTGCAGCAGCAGTAGGTTCGTCTGTCTCACCCACGTTATATGCTGACGATTTCTGCATCTTTTTCAGCTCCTCCATCATTGGTGTTGCAGAACGTCGGTTGCAGGGAGACATATGCAAGGCGCAGGCGTGGGCCCTAGCCCATGGGTTTCCATTTTCTCCTGCGAAGACTTGTGTTATGCACTTTTGTCGGCGTCGAACTGCCCATCCCCACCCTGAGCTCTATCGTCAGGATGCCATGCTCAGGGTTGTTGACACTTACCGTTTTCTGGGATAGCTGTTCGATGCCCAGCTTACTTGGCTTCCACATATTCGTCAGCTCAAGCGTCAGTGCTGGCAGCATCTGAATGCCCTCCGCTACCTGAGCAACACAACTTGGGATGCAGATCGTCACACGCTGCTGCAGCTCTTCAAAGCCCTTGTGCTGTCCCGACTGGATTATGGGAGTGTGGCATATGGCTCAGCGTCGCCCTCAGCGTTGCAACTGCTGGATCCCGTTCACCACTGTGGGATTCGACAGGCGACAGGAGCTTTCCGCACCAGTCCTGTTCATAGCCTCATTGCTGAGGCTGGGGTTCCTCCACTTCGTATTCGGCGTCAACAACTGTTAGCCAACTATGCCGCCCACGTCCGTTGTTCGCCCCATCACCCTAACTATCGTCTCCTTTTCGAAAATGCGGCAGTCCATATCCCACACCGGCGGCCGCGATCAGGCCATACAATTGGGATCCCTGTTTGGGCGCTCCTTAATGAACTCGAGTTTTTGCCTCTTCCATCTGCTTTCCAGGTCCGCCCACATACACCACCTTGGTGTATTCGTCGGCCGCAGCTTCCGCTGGAACTTTCCCGATGGCCAAAAGATTCAGTTCCTCCTGCAGTATTGGGCCACAAATTCCTTGCTCTCCTAAGCGCATACCATGCCTCGGAGGTTATCTACACCGATGGCTCGATGGTTGATGGCCGTGTGGGGTACGCTTATGCTCATGCGGACTATGTCAGCCAGCGCTCCTTGCCGAAAGGCTGCAGTGTTTACACAGCAGAACAGACAGCCATTTTTCGTGCCCTTGAGCATATTCGTACCAGCACTGGAGAGTCCTTCATCATTTGCAGTGACTCGCTCAGTAGTCTGCAGGCTCTTGACCAGTGCTACCAACGCCGTCCCATTGTTGGTGCCATCCAGGGGTCCATTCACGCTCTTGAACAGCGTGGTCGTTCGGTGGTTTTCATATGGACCCCGGGACACGTTGGGATAGCGGGAAACGAACACGCCGACAAGTTAGCCAAAGAGGCTACCCGCAAACTGCCGTTGGAGATCGGCCTCCTGGCAACTGATCTCAGAACGGTTTTGTACCGTCGGGTCTTTGGGTTGTGGGGAGACGAATGGCGCACTCTTTCTGCACCCAACAAGCTGCGGCGCGTAAAGGAGACCACGACTGTGTGGGGTTCCTCCATGCGGGCCTCTCGCAGGGATTCTGTTGTTCTGTGTAGGCTCCGCATTGGTCACTCTTGGTTGACGCATGGTCATCTGCTGCATCGAGAGGACCACCCTTATTGTCGCTGTGGTGCGAACATGATGGTGGCCTATATATTGTTGGAATGTCCTCTTTTAACCGCTCTCAGGCGTGATTTTAATCTCCTCTGTGATTTATCCTCTCGTTTAGGTGACAATATCTCTATGGCAGATCGGGTTTTAAGTTTTATTCGCGCAAGCGGCTTTTATAGGTCCATTTAAATTTTTTTAACATCACCCTCTTTTGAGTTGTATCTTTTAATTACTTTTGTGTTGTAATTCGACTCCACCCTAAACTTTTAGGCTGGAGGTTTGAACGTGTTGCAGAGTGGCTGGCTCATCCTATTATTTTCGTGATCAGCCAGCCACAGTCCTCTGCTGTGCAGTTTTAATTCCTTCTGCCATTGTTCTCTATGTTGTTTTTGTTGCTGTGCTCTGTTTTCTGTGTTGTCTTACAATGGACCATGGGGCTTTTCTTCCCCCAGAATTTTTCTTTTAGTGCTTCGCCTGACTGGTGGATAGTTTCACTGTGCTCTGTGTTTTTATGAAACAAGGGACCGATGACCTTCGTAGTTTGGTCCCTTTAATCTTTAACCCAACCAACCAACCAACCAACGGGGCGTGAGTAGTGCTGGGGTAGCACAGTTGGTGGAGCACTTGCCCGTGAAACGCAAAGGTCCCGATTTCGAGTCTCGGCCTGACACACAATGGCTCTGAGCACTATGGGACTTAACATCTGTGGACATCAGGCCCCTAGACCTTAGAACTACTTATAACTAACTAACCTAAGGACATCACACACACTGATGCCTCAGGCAGGATTCGAACCTCCGACCATATCGGTCGCGCGGCCCCAGGCTGAAGCGCCTAGAACCGCTCGGCTACTCCGGCCGGCTTGCTCTGTCACTTGCTCGCTGACATTGATGGTACAAGACACAAAGTGGGTCGAGATACAATATTCCTGGCTCCAGCACTATTCCCTCCAAGTGACCAACGTGGCTGCGATCTCTGTATGGACTTTATCCTGGGGGACACGTTGCTTGATTCCGATGGACCACTGCCAGTTGACTCTATCACTCACACACTGACATCACAATGCAGCACACAAATTGCGTCGTGATTCAGTATTACAGGCACCAGCCAGCCTACCGCCAAGCGACTAAATAACTACGGTCTCCGTACGTATCTCCTCCTGCGATGACCGTTGCTCAATGAAGATGAACCACTGCGAGTTGACTGTGTCAGTCGTACTCTCACATTGACAATGCAACTTTTAAATTGCATCGCTATTCAATATCACAGTCTCCAGCCAGCTTCTATCCAAGTGACTAACGTGACTACGGTCTCCTTATGGACGTAATCCCTGGAGGCAAAGTGATTGGTTCGGATGTTCCACTTTCACTTGACTCTATCTCTCGCACCCTCACTTTGATGATGGAGCACACAAATCGCGTCGCGATTCTGTATTACAGGCTCTGTCCGTCTTCCGTCCATGCGACTAACGTGGATATGGTCTCCATATGTACGTTCTCCTGGGATGAACTCTGCTTGATTCCGATGCATGTGTGCAACAGTGGCGTATGGGCAGGCGGAGAGCGTTATGGAATGATTAGTATTATTGTTAGAGACTGGCCATTTATTGGCGAATGCATGTTGAAAGGGGCTACATAGGCCTAGGGAGGTGAGTGTGAGCCAGAGCTTTATTGGCGAAACATTGATCGCGAAGCTACCGAAAGTGGTTGTCTGCCAAAACTATGTCCACAGTGCCGCAGCACCAGGAGAAGCGGGAGATGATCAATGCTACAAGGCGCGCATCCGACTCGCGGGTGAGAAAGAATACCAGAGAGCGGGCCGGGTATATTCGACGCTCCACGCGGCTTCCTCCGAACTGATTGGTCAGGACCGAGCAAACCGTGCGGGCGGCATGGAACTTTGCAGAGCGTTCCCTGCTAAGCGACGCCTGGGGCGGCTTTACGTCTTAAGCACATGAGAGAGGCGCGTGGCCAAGGGTGCCCTTCCTCGCTGCCGACTTCCTGTTACTAGACCGTGGGACGAAAGAATTTACAGGCAGCTAACTCTGCTGGCCGTGGCTTGGCCGCAATGGAAAAATGAATTTGTAAGTAGGCTGTTTATGTTTTCTTATTGGAAACGTTACGTAGCGCTCCGTATGAAAATCACTGGCTGTGCTGTGTGCAGTCTGTGGCTAGTTTGCATTGTTGTCTGCCATTGTAGTGTTGTGCAGAGGCAGCTGGATGTTAACAGCGCGTAGCGTTGCGCAGTTGGAGGTGAGCCGCCAGCAGTGGTGGATGTGTGGAGAGAAATGGTGGAGTTTTGAAATTTGTAAGACTCGATGTCATGAACTGCTATATATATTATGACTATTAAGGTAAATACATTGTTTGTTCTCCATTAAAATCTTTCATTTGCTAACAATGCCTATCAGTAGTTAGTGCCTTCCGTAGTTTGAATCTTTTATTTAGCTGGCAGTAGTGGCGCTTGCTGTATTGCAGTAGTTCCAGTAACGAAGATTTTTGTGAGGTAAGTGATTTGTGAAAGGTATAGGTTAATGTTAGTCAGGACCATTCTTTTGTAGGGATTTTTTGAAAGTCAGATTGCGTTGCGCTAAAAATATTGTGTGTCAGGATAATCACAGTCATGTATAATTCTTCAAAAAGGGGACGTTTCATATGTCGACCCTTAGCCGAGGATATCTCACTGGAATCTTCTGATTTTTTCTTGTAGTTTGTGTAATTAGTGTAGCTTTTGTTTATTGCTAGCGCGTAATTGTAGAGAAAATCTCCTTTGTAGTTGCAGTCTTTCATTGTTGTACAGTAAAACAGTTGTGGAATGCATGTAGATTTGCACCAAGTATTTCGCAGCTGCAATTAACTAGATACGTATTATTCTCAGTGTTATGTTAATGTGTTCTCTTATTTTTGCTCTTCAAATTGTGCTTTTCTGTGTTATCGTGTGAAATATTGTGACAATAATGGCGTGTGAAAAACGTAACACTAGGCTCCACAGTAAACTGAGAAATAATAGTGACGACGAGTGTAGCTTATCAGCACCACTGTGTAATGAAGTAACAGACATTCAAAGTAGTAATTTGCTAACTGTGCATAGGGAAATGGAGTGGGCATCAAATAATGGTGTAGACAGTGAAACAGGTAGTGAACAGGGAATCGTTATCGATCGATCGGTCGGCAACAGCGCGCCTTAGGAATCGGGAATGACAGAACATAATATTGCAAATACGTAGACTCAGGTTTTGGATTCTCACCGTTTTCTCAAATGAGTCAAGACACATTTTCCGTTTGTCAAAATGTGAATGTTGCCGGTGCAAATTCACTGCCGAAAAGTACTGAGGAACATGTTTCAGACACCAGTGCATTGTTATTACAATTAATGCAACAAATGGGACAAAAGCTTCAAAAGTTAGACACAATGGAACAAAATCTTCAAAAGTTAGACACAATGGAACAAAATCAGAGACAAACACAGCAACAGCTTCAAAAGTTAGACTCATTGGAACAAACTCTTGAACAAACACGTGAAGATTTAACTACTGAGTTACATAAAATTGAATCGAAATGTCAAAAAGTCTGTAATGACGTAAAAACACAAATTTGTGAGTATTTTCAACCTATTTTTTCGCGACATGAAATTGCATTACAGAATCACAAAGAAGCCATAAAAGAACTGCAAACTATTGTTCATGTAAATCATGAGACCTTGCAAGCTAAATTTGACTCAGTTGCATCTACCGATTCGGTTACGCAACTTTCAAAAACTCAGGAAAACTTAAAGGACACAGTAGATACTCTGAAACTTGGTTCAGAAAAACACACTGAGGAAATAAGTACACTATCGGAGAAAGTATCCGAACTTTCGGATCAGTTCACTAATTTATCTTCGAAGGTAGATGACAATCTGAATGACACAAAACCGGTAGTCCTTAATGACACAGAAGAGTGCGAACAAATTAGGAAATTCAATCAAAATCAAATCAATATACAGTACAAAAGAGAAATCCGGGAAGCAGAAGATCAGTTGGCACAAGTAATACAAACATTACAAATTTCAGAGGACATTCGCGCTCCAACACGGGAAGAGGGACTTAGAAATACGGAAAAGACGCAAAATAATAACACAGGGCATTTCGGAAGTTATGAAAGAAATTGGCAATGTGAACCGAATTTTGAGATGGAACAGCCGACACGACCTAACAGTGACCGATACACGACTCGCCTACACGATGATTTTGACTATAAGCTGTTCATTACTACACGTAAATTCAAAACATTTAAGAATTCTGGCAACGACATTCATCCACAAGCGTGGCTTCATCAATTCTCTCATTGTTTTCCTCCCAACTGGTCATTAGAACACAGATTAGAATTTATGTGTGGCTACTTAGAGAATGAACCAGCTGTAACAATGCGATCAGTCATTCACGACTGTCACAGTGAAGGAGAATTTTATCATGCCTTCCTCTCAGCATATTGGTCTCAAGCTACACAAGACCGAGTAAAACATAGTATCATAATGAGGAAACATTTCAAACAATTTGAATTCTCCAGTCTTGTGAAATATTTTGAAGACATGTTGCACAAGAATCAGTACCTGTCAAACCCATACAGCCCCTCAGAACTCATCAGCATTTGCTTAATCAAATTACCTGAACATTTACGACACATTATTTTGGCAGGACGTTGCAAAGACGACACTGAAGCTTTTCAAGGACTCTTACAAGAATTAGAAATTGACACTGACAATCGCAGAACGCGAGAACAGGAACTCAACAATTACAGGTCACATCCGTCGCAATTCCACGATGAAAGAAATAATAACTGGACACGTCAAGGCTATTCTCACAACACAAATTGTGACCAAAACAGACACCACCCGTATGACAACCGTTGGCAGAGTAGTAATAATTACAGGGAAAGATCACCTCTCCGTGGTAATGACTATCACAGAGACAATCAGAGAAACAGACATTATGGGAACCAAAATAGATATTATGAAGGGAGACAGTATAACTTTATACGCAACGGACCAGCGCGCAGTTACGATTCAGGGAGAAGTTCTCCATCACGTGACCGACAAGAAAGTAACTATGGAATCTACCGACATGACGACAGACGATATGATCGTAACGACAAACCTGAATTGCATCAGAACTGGCGGGATACAAACAGAGCAGGGCCCTCTCGACAAGGTGAATTTGTAGAAGTTAGGTCTCCAAATCCCAATAACGACGCGCGCCAACAAAGAGACAATACGCAATGACTCATACCGCTGGCAGCCACAAATCGTGCGTATGGAACTGACGACGCAGCTGCCGTAGCTAGTAATTACGTAAAAATGGAAGACATTAGGGACATCTTACTCCAGGAACACGACGTAAAACATAACAACATTGCATATCCTGTGATTCACATTACAGTAAATGATGTAAAATTTACGGCAGTACTTGACTCTGGCAGTCCCATTTAAGTAATTAGTGAAACAGCCTTTAGCAAATGCAACAAATCGAAAGATTGTCCCACACTTCTGTTACGTAAGATTAAATTACAAGGTGCAATCTTTGGAAAAAGTGTAGATGTACGCCAACAAACCAACTTAGAATTCTTTTGTCAAAACCACAGCTTCTCTATGAGCTTTCTTATTGTTCCATTATTGTCGACGGAAATTATATTGGGAGTAGAATTTTTGAATGAATACAAAGCAATCTTAAGCTTTCACGATGCTGAAATAAGTTTAGAGAAAGAAGGTAAGTCAATAGCTTTGAAATTTGAAGATTGGCTCTCAAACTATGACGAGGAAATTAATCGGTTTTACCTTCTGTTAGACAACAGTTCGGAATTTTCTACGGAACTAGACACTAACAATCACTCTGCAAATACTGACAGGGATGATATCGACGGCATATTTGAAACTAATGAGTTAATTCAGAATAAAATTCAAACAATTGAGAATTGTAATGACACTGATATTCAGGACCTTTTTGAGATTTTACAAGCACATTCCACAGTTTTTACTCACAAAACAGGAACAATCAAGGGATTTCAATACCAGTTTCGTGTTCGTGAGCATACTAAACTTTGTGTTAGACCATACGTAATTCCAGCACATTATAGGGATCGTGTTAGAACAGAAATACAATCTATGCTTGACGAGGGCATTATTGAGCCTGCAATAAGCTCATACAACAATCCATTACATGTTGTCGAGAAGAAAAATGGATCGATCACGCTTGTCTTAGATTCGAGACAAATCAATACTATTATTATTCCCGAAACAGACAGGCCGCAAACGTTGGAAGAACATCTTCAAAATTTTAATGGTGTAAAAGTGTTGTCTTCCATTGATCTCAGATCCAGCTTTTATCAGATCGAGCTTCATCCAGAATGTAGAAAATACACAGCTTTCCTTTGTTTCGGCGTTTGTTATCAGTTTCGGAAACTTCCTTTTGGTTTGAACATTTCTTCGGCAGCATTCATTCGCGGGCTAAATTCCATATTACCTGAGTTCTTAAGTCGTCACATCACGTTATATGTGGACGATATTCTGATAGCAGAAGCCTAATGGGAACAACATAATCGCATCCTTAACAGTTTGTTACGTATTTTTGCAGAATCTGGAATTACTGTTAACTTGGAAAGTCTGAATTCGGTAGGTCAAAGGTGAGGTTTTTGGGACATATTATTTCTTCTGAAGGCATTCAGCCGGATCCTGAAAAGTTAGAAGCAATCAGAGCCATTCCAGTTCCATCCACAAGAAAACAAGTCCGCAGTTTTCTAGGTCTCGTAAATATTTACCGTCGTTTTCTGAAAATGCAAATTCTTGTTACACCAAAACTTTGTTCTCTCACTGGAAAAAATACTATTTGGAACTGGGACGAACAAGCACAGTTGGAATTCAATTCTTTGAAAGAATCTCTACTTAACGCGCCAATACTAGCTCATCCAGATCTGTCACAAGATTTCTGCCTTAGCACAGATTCTTCTAAAGTCGGTCTTGGTGCCCATTTATTTCAAGAAGCCATAGAAAATGACACTACCGTTCAGAAAACCATTGCTTTTGCTAGCCGAGTGCTAAGAAAATCTGAAAAAAATTATTCCGTTACTGAATTAGAAGCTTTAGCTATCGTTTGGGCATTTAACAAATTCCGTTTCTTTCTTTGTGGTAAGCACGTAAAAGTATACAGTGATCATCGTGCATTACAATTTCTTATGTCTTCAAAATTAAATCATGACAGGTTAAAACGTTGGGCATTGTTTCTGCAAGAATTCCACTTCACAATAGTTTACATTCCCGGCAAGGAGAACATTGTTGCGGACGCACTGTCACGCGCACCGGCTGGGCTTGAGAAAAGTAACACAGAAGGCAACCTCGAGAAAAATTTCAGTATTCTTTACATTCAGAAAGTCGCCTTTGAAAACTTCATCACCACATCTTTAAAGGACATTGCTCATGAACAAGATAAAGATTTGGAAAGACATCAACAGCAAATGGCATGAAAAGACACACACACAGATTCGGCATTATTATCTGGTTAGAAACAACATACTGTTCAAACGCTGCACTGTTGATGACAAGCTATGGGTACTTTGCATTCCTGACGATTTTGTTAATAAGCTCATTTGGTACATTCATTTCAGCTATGCACATTTTGGCCCACGAAAATGTTATCATATTCTTCGAACGACTTGTTATTTTAACAATATGGAAAAGAGAATACGAAGAGTCTTGTCTATTTGTAAACTTTGTTAAAAGGCGAAACAATCTACTATCTCCCATCGTGCTCCGCTGTTTCCTATCATTCCTTCTAAATTAAAAGAATTTGCTGCTGTTGATCTCTTGGGACCACTTGTCAGAACATCTAATGGATTTTCGTACGTTATAGTCGCTGTTGAACTTACTTCAAAATTTGTTTCTTTCACACCGTTACGTAAAGCCACTGGTCGGTCTGTATCCAACGCCTTTGTTAAAAAAATTTTACGTGAAGTTCGACACGTTAGTAAAGTCATTTCAGATAACGGACCAAAATTCATATCTGCTGTTTGGTCACGTATGCTTCGGAATCATAAAATCAAACCTGTTTTTATTTCATTGTACTCACCACATTGTAACCCCTCCGAACGGATTATGAAAGAAATCAATAAGCTTTGCAGACTTTATTGTCACAGAAAGCATCAGCATTGGGACAGATATTTACACTTATTTCAAAACGTGCTGAATGAAATGCCTCATGACTCCACTGCTTTACCACCTATTCTTGTACTGAAGAATGAAGAACCATCGAACAGAATCAGAGAGCTTGTACCTTTCCCGAATACACGTAAACTTTGACACAAAGACATAATTGATTTGGCTATTAAAAATATAAAATCTGCAGCAGACCAAAGGAGAAAACTACACGTAAAGCAAATGCAAAGGAATTATATATTGGTCAGAAAGTTCTCATTAAAGCTTATTCATTGTCACATAAGAAGAAACACTTGAGTCACAAATTCTTTCTAGTTTACAATGGACCTTACAGAATCCGACGTATACCACATGATAATTGCGTTGAAGTTGAAATTCTGCGTACTAGGAAGAGCAAAGGATTGCACCACGTTTCACATGTAAAACCGTTTATTGAAAGATAATCTGCTTTTTAACTTAGTCTTTGCCATAAAATTTTTCACGTCACATTTCTATTATGCTTTGTCAGACTTAAGAAACTGTTAACATGCAACACTGTTTGAAGATAAATATCCAGTCAAGAACCAAGAGAATATATTTAAACAGAAATTACGAATGCATTGTTATTGTGAACAGATGACACAGTATTATTGTGTGTGTACATTCTTGCTTGGTAGTTGCACAATTACGTAACGACTATAAGGCTCACATACTTGGAACATATACCGGTACTGCTAATGAGATTTTAATGCAACATTTTGGTTTACTTGAAAATACATTATGGATTTAAAGTACTATCTGAGGGATATCAGATGACACAGTGGTTAGTTTATTTGACAGCTGCACGATTATATCACGTCCCTACTAATGAGTGACACAATTTATATTATTGCTTTTGCGCTGTATCTGTTTTATATCTGCACAGTTTTTCTGAATTATTCTGGAAAGTAAAACATGTTTTAGTAGTAACTTTTGTGGTATAGCTACAATGAGACAGCCTTTTCCGTAGCACAACAACACGTTACAGCACAGTACTTTCATCATCATGGAAATAAGAATAATAACTAAGATATCTATACGCAAAGCATTTCGCTTTTGTTTATCGTGAGGTAAGTACATTGACTTCTGCAGAACTTAGCTATCGGAGGACGATAACTACGACACTTCCACAGAGATTATCTTACAAGAAGACGCACAGTTTAGCGCTACAGTACACGTATTTGAGTGATTAATTTTGAACTTAAAACATTTACTTTTAAAGATTTTTGAATTACAAGGAAAGTTTTCCGTGATACATTTCATTCCATTGCTGTAATCTGTAACACCTGAGGGTATAATTACATGATTTCTCAGGGGGGTACACCCCTACTTTGTGTACCATGTGTTTGGCAAGCACAAGGAGCCCCAGCAAATATGGTATTTGCTTATACAACTTTACACATCAGTACCATATTTCTCTAACACACAGATTACACAGCTATCTGATCATATAACTGAGAGATTAACTTTTTTTTTACTATGTCAGTGACACATGTTTATGCAATTACACAGTTGGGTACCTTCACACTTATGTAATTGTATTTTGTCTGTACTTTGTGAACTCTTCATATCTTTTCAGAATCATTGTGATACTATGAGAGCTTTGAATGATGTATTTGGTATGGGTCATGATATTTAAAGTACTTTTGAGGTAGATGACACTATAGAAATGAGCAGAGAATTTTTTTAGGTTTTGAAATTATTGGAGGAAGCTACAACGATTTTGAGAGTTGTTTGAGGTGTTATGATGTTATTATTACGACGACGATGTGTATTATGCTGCTGAGGTATGTTTATGATTAATAAGCTGATGCTATATGAGTTATTTGAGTATGCTACATATCTGTTATGATGAAATATTGGAGAAGTGTCGACGAATAAGGTAAGGAATAATGAGTAGTGGTTAGGGACTCTGACTTGTGAAAAAGGATGTTGGAAACCAAGAATCGTACTTTTAACAGTTATGAAATGTGTGTAAATGCGTGAATGTATCACAATGCCGGCGAAAATTTTTTGGACACTGTTATATTCATAGGATTTTGTTTCTACACATTTGCAACGCGAATTCCCGACCTGTGAAATTTTTTATATGAGACTGTCACTGTAGCGGAAACTGCTGTCGTAAATGCGAGGGCCGTTCAGAAAGTAACCTCCGGTTGATTTAAAAAAATACACCAAGTTAAATAAAAATATTTATATATATACATCTTACAACTACATCTTTGCACTATTTTTCTACATAGTCTCCATAGCGATTGAGGCACTTATCGTATCTCTTCACAAGCTTTGAAATTCCTTCTGCATAAAAATCACCCGCTTGTGCCTGGAGCCAGCCTGTGACCGCATCTTTGAGCTCTTCGTCATCATCAAACAGCTGTGACCCGAGCCATTTCTTCAAATGCATGAAGAGGTGATAATCACTTGGCGCCAGGTTTGGGCTATAAGGTGGATGGTTGATAACATCCCACTTGAAGGACTCAAGAAGGGCCGTTGTTCTGCGAGCAGAGTGAGGACGGGCGTTATCGTGCAAAAAAATGATACCGGAAGTCAGCATACCACGGCATTTGTTCTGTATAGCCCGTCATAACTTTTTTATTGTTTCACACTACACGTCTTGATTAATGGTCGTACCACGTTCCATGAATTCAACCTACAACACCCCTTTGGCATCCCAAAACACCGTTGCCATCAGTTTTCTGGCAGAAAAATCTTGCGAGGCTTTTCTTGGTTTGGTAGGCGAATTTGAATGTTCCCACATCTTTGATTGTTCTTTTGTCTCAGGGTTCACGTACTTAATCCAGGTTTCATCACCGTTCACGATTCTGTTTAACAATGGTTCTCCTTCGTCCTCATAACGTGACAGAAAGTCTAATGCAGAGGCCATTCTTTGAGTTTTGTGGTGGTCAGTAAGAATTTTGGGCACCCATCGTGCACAGAACTTACGGTAACCCAATCTTGCTGTCACTATCTCATACAAGAGAGTCTTAGAAATCTGTGGAAAACCAGTAGACAACTCCGACATTGAGAAACGTCGATTTTCACGAACTTTTGCATCAACTGTCTGAACGAGTTCGTCAGTCACCAATGATGGTCTACCACTCCTCTCTTCATCATGAGCGTTTACTCGTCCACTTTTAAATAAACGTACCCATTCACGGACAACTCCTTCACTCATAACTCTTGGTCCGTACACGGCACAAAGCTCACGATGAATAGCTGCTGCAGAATATCCTTTGGCTGTAAAAAACCTTATGACAGCACGCACTTCACATTTGGTGGGGTTTTCTATTGCAGCACACAAAAACTAAACTAGCGCAGGTATGACGTTCACTCGACCACGACTTGATGCCGACTAACCTGTTGAGTGCGTGAATGCACAGATGGCGTCGCTACTCCCCCCACAACCCACACTGTGACCAATCGGAGGTTACTTTCTGAACCGCCCTAGTATTTCAGTAAGAAAGGTAAGTGACCTTGACGTAATGCGTTTTGGGCGCCCAGCTGAGAGGTTGTCGCCTGACAAAAGAAAGCCATTAGGTGGAGATAAAAAAAAAGGAGGCCACTATCCTCGCTATAGACATTCCTTTGTAGAAAGCATCGCAAATACGACACGCTCAAACTTGAAAACATATGATTACACTGTGGAGCTCGTAATTTATGATGTTTACTAAAATGCCTAATGAAATGATGAGAAACATTTCACATCCACTGCCTTGCTAGTTGAAAGACTGTTTACTGCATTATGAAATGCCATATGGCTAATGAATGATGTTTCATGCCTTCCTGTGTACATATTTGCTCATTTTGTTTAATATCTAGTTTCTAGCTGCACTGCAGCATTGGTTAAAACAAAATTTTGTAGATGTACTAATATAAATATTTTATGCCTACAGATCCAGTAAATAATAAAATTTATGATCTACTTAAAAAAAAACCGAAGGAGCACAAAAAGACATTTCCCGTCACAGGACTTGCATAGTTAATTTTCTTTTCAAGTACTTGGTAATTTATTTTGTAGCATAAGTTGTGGTGCACCACTTTAATGACATAGATATTATCTTTGCCATGCTTAGGTATTAGTTATAGCATTTGCTGCTGCTGTTTGCCATGCATAGTGCTACTGAATGTCACTTTGTATTACTCTGTTAAGCTAGTTTTACTACTGATTTATTTTTCTTTTTGCTGCACATTGGCTCATATTAGTGGTAATGTTGCATTGCTTGGTAATTTAGATTTACCGTAGGTTGCTTTGCCATTTGAATATTTTGTCATTACTGTTTGTGTTAATTGTTTTGTGCTGCTGCATTGCCTCGACCCTTAGTTTAGCATCTGAGCTCAGTAGATTTAAGTTAGCTTAAGAGGGGGTAGACTATATAAGAAGCTAGCTATGATGGATTGGAAGAAATGCATTGAGAAGCTATAAGAAAATGGTTTGGCCAAAAAAGTAGTGTACAGTGGAGAAAAACTATTTTTGAAAGAGGAGGTGAACAGAATACAGAAAGCATGCTTGGATAGGATTTTTTTTGGCTGGAGCAAATGTTGAAATAAGAGGGACGATATATGGAATGAAGTTCTGGGTTGGACTGCAGTACCAAATGTTACACTGAAAAAAACCCTGTCCTTTCCTTTTGTGTTATCCCACTATGTGTTTGTGTACCCTTGTGTATTTGTTTTCTTCCTGTCTCTGTATAATTTCATAGTATTTTTTCTTCTTCTAATACTAAGCTACATTCACTATGATGAGGAATACTGTTATCCTCAAATATAATTTGGTTTAATAATATGTTATTTACTTTGTAAAGATGTTAGACATTATTAATTCTGTTCTGTTTTAATGCTCATGTGTAAAGTTGGTGTTTCAAAAGTTATTCTGATCTTTTATGTATTTACTTATGTCATAATTCCTGTAACACTGATGTAATGTTTATTTCTATTCTTTTGTAAAGTCTGTGTTACTACAAATTTTATCTGTATTGTTATTTAATGATGTATTTTGCACCTTTGTAATTGTATTCTTATGTTCTAAAATTGTAATTGACACCAGTTCATCATATTATTAACTTGTAAGTTCCATTTCGCAGCACACATTTCTGTTGGTCATAGTATATGGACAATATGTGAGAAGTAGGGACTGTTAGTGTTTGCACGTGTGTTAATAATTCAGCAAGGGACTGGATAACAGCATTGCTGGTTCTAAGGACAATTCCAAAAACTTTGTTAGTACACAAGTGGTGGTTTATGGACTTGCTATATTGTCCGCAAGACTCTTTGATGGTGATTGTGCACCTGCACAGTCGCAACAGATGGCTGTTGGCCATCTCTACATGGACTACAGTGGGTCTGCATCTATGATGGCCCACCAATCTCTACAAGGGCTATAGTGGGTCTGCATCTTTGGTGGCCCACCAACACCATAATCTCTACCAGGAATGCAGTGGGTCTGCTCTGTGATGACCTACCTACCAATATTCTTCAAAACGTCGACTGACTCTGCTGTGGGTTTGCTCTGTTGTTGACCATTGCCTGTCTGCATGTCAAGAGTGAGCACTGTCTTTCCGTTGGAAGGACAACACTACTTCTTCAAGACTGCATGGAAATCCACTACTTCCGTGTGCATTTTCTTGTCATTGCTCAGACTTTGAGAAAAACACTGCTGATTTACTGGGATGAACGATCAGAACTGTCTTTATGGACTGTGAGAAAATTTTAGCTTTGGCCAACATTGTATCAATAAGTGTGTGCATTTGATTTTTTTGTTATTGTGATTATGAAAAATTTTATCAAATCATTATTTGCCACTGCCCAAAACAATTTGTAAAATTTTTTGTGGGGAGCATGGGGGCTATGTAAGTAGGCTGTTTATGTTTTCTTATTGGAAACGTTACGTAGCGCTCTGTATGAAAATCACTGGCTGTGCTGTGTGCAGTCTGTGGCTAGTTTGCATTGTTCTCTGCCATTGTAGTGTTGGGCAGAGGCAGCTGGATGTTAACAGTGCTTAGCGTTGCGCAGTTGGATGTGAGCCGCCAGCAGTGGTGGATGTGGGGAGAGAAATGGCGGAGTTTTGAAATTTGTAAGACTCGATGTCATGAACTGCTATATATATTATGACTATTAAGGTAAATACATTGTTTGTTCTCCATTAAAATCTTTCATTTGCTAACAATGCCTACCAGTAGTTAGTGCCTTCTGTAGTTTGAATCTTTTATTTAGCTGGCAGTAGTGGCGCTTGCTGTATTGCAGTAGTTCCAGAAACGAAGATTTTTGTGAGGTAAGTGATTTGTGAAAGGTATAGGTTAATGTTAGTCACGGCCATTCTTTTGTAGGGATTTTTTGAAAGTCAGATTGCGTTGCGCTAAAAATATTGTGTGTCAGGATAATCACAGTCATGTATAATTCTTCAAAAAGGGGACGTTTCAAATTTACTGTTTGGAAGCATTGTCTGGCTCATCCTTTACAAATCATTGAGAGTGAGTCTATCTCTTGCACCCTCACACTGATGATCTAAGATAAAATTTCGCGCGATTCAGTATTACAGGCTCAAGACAGATTCTCTCCGAATGACTAACGTGGTTAGCAGACTCCATATGTACGTTCTCCTGGGAGGCCGTTGCTTGATTTCTATGGAGCAATGCCAGTTGAATCTATCACTCCACCCTGACATTGACGATGCAACAAATTGCGTCGCGATGAAATACCACAGGGTCCACACGGCTTCCCTCAAAGCGACAATTGCGGCTACGTTCTCCGTATGGACGTCCTCATGAGAGGCTCGTTGCTTGATTATTATGCACGACTGGAAATTGACTCTATCACTCGCACTCTCACATTCACGACGCAACACACCAATGCCGTCTCGATTCACTATTACAGGCTCTAGCCAGCTTACCTCCAAGAGACTGTAGTGGCTACGGTCACTGTATGGGCGTCCTCCTGGGAGGTGCCTTGCCTGATTCCCATGCACCACTGCCAGTTGACTCTATCACTCGCACCCTCTCACTGACGATGCAACATTCAAATTGCGACGCGGTTTTTATATTACAGGCTCAAGAGAGCTTCTTTCTAAGCGTCTGACGTGGCTAATTTCTCCGAACCGACGTCCTTCTGGGAGGCACGTTCTTTGATCCTGAAGCACCACTGCAAGTTGACTCTGTCACTCGCACGCTCACATTGGCGATGAAACACACAGACTTCGTCACTATTCAATATTACGGGCTCCAGCTGGCTTCTGTCCAAGCGAGTAACGTGGGTGCGATCTCTGTATGGACGTCATCAAGGTAGAGACTTAGCTTTCTCGGATGCACCACTGCCAGTTGACTCTATTACTCGCACCGTCACATTGACGATGCAACACTGAAATTGAATCGTGGTTTATTACACGCTCTAGAGAGCTTCTTTCCGAGTGTCTAACGTGGCTAGTTTCTCCGTATGGACGTCCTCCTGGTACGCACGTTCCTTCACTCTGGTGCACCACTGGCAGTTGACCCTATCACTCACACCATCTCATTGACAACGTAACATACAGATTGCACCGCGATTCCATATTACAGGCTCCAACCGACTTTTTTCAAGCGACAAAGCTATCCACGTCTACCGTATGGATGACCTCCAGGGATGTACATTGGTTGATTCCGATGGAACACTGGTAGTTTTCTGTGACCATCGCACCCTGCAATTGACGATGGAATACACAAATTGCATCGCAATTCAGCTTACAGCACAAGGCTTATTCTATACATGCGAATAACGTTGCTACAGTCCCCATATGAACGTCCTAATGGGAGGCACGTTGCTTTGTTCCGATGCACCACTGAAAGATTAGCGTAACCAACGCATCCTCACATTGACGATGGAACAGCATTGCGTCACGATTAAATATTACAGGCTCCAGCTGACCTCTCTCCAAGCGTCTAACGCGGCAATGTCCCTATTATGGACATCCTCCTAAACGCACGTTGCTTGATTCTGATCACCATAGCTAATTTACGTTATCACTCTCACCCTCCCATTGACGATGCAACACCCAATTTCGTCGCCGTTCAATATTGCAGGCTATATCCGGTTTCTCTTCAAGGGACTAAAATGGCTACAGCCTTTGTATGGTCGTCCTCCTGGGAGGCACGTTGCTTGATTCCGATGCACCACTAGCAGTTGACCCTATCACTCGTACACGGACACTGGCAATGCAACATACAAATGGCGTCGCGATCCAGTACGACAGTCCCCAGCCGAATCTCTCCAAGCGACTAATGCGGCCACAGTCACCGTATGGACGTCCTCCTGAATAGCATGTTACTTTATTCCGATGCACCACTGCCAGATTAATGTTACATTCTCACCCTGAATTTGACGTAGCAACACGCAAAAATCCGTCGCGATTCAACACTACAGGCTACAGCCGACTTCTCTCAAAGCGACTAAGACGCCTACGGTCCCCGTATTGACGTTCTGCTGGCATTCAGTTTCCTTGGTTCCGATGCACCACTACCAGGTTGCTGTAAAAGTCGCACCCTCAAATTGACGATGCAAAACATAAATTGCGTCGCGATTCAATTTACGTCCAAGGCGACTTCTCTCCATGCGATTAAATATGCTACGTACACTGGTGGAAGGCACATTGGTTGGTTCTGATGCACCACTGCCTGATTAGTGTAACCATCGCAACCTGACACTGACGATGCCATGGACCATTGCGTCACGATTCAATATTGCAGGCCCCAGCCGACCTCTCTCCAAGCGTGTAACATGGCTATGGCCACGGTATGGACGTCGTCTTGTCAGGCACGTTGCCTGAGTCTGTTCACCACCGCCAGTTTACTGTATCAATCACACACGCTCATTGATGATGCAACACAAAAATTGCCTCACGATTAAATCCTAGTGGCTCCTGCAGACTTCAATACAAGCGATTAATGCAGCTACGGTCATTGCATGGACGTTCTCATGGCATTCAAGTTGCTTGGTTCCAATGCTCCACTGACAGCTTACTGCAGCACTTGCACTCTCACATTGACGATCCATCACACAAATTGCCATTAATTTCAATATTACAGGCTCCAGCCGACTTCTTTCCAAGCGACTAACGCGACTACGGTCACCGGACTGACGTCCTCCTGGAAGGCACACTGAATAATTCCGGTGCACCACTACCAGTTTACTGTAATCCTCGCACTCTCACATTGACGATGCAACACACAAATTGCGACGCGATTCAATATTACAGACCCCACTGACTTCTCTCTGAGCTGGTGCGTTTCTGGACCCATTTTCCATCGATCGTCGGTTTGAACTTTGAGTCGACTTCGATGCTTATTTGTCTTCTGCTCATCTTTGGCGGCGCGGATTTAACGGCAGCTCGTGCACTTTGCTTGGGAGGTGTGTGGGGATCGGTGGAGAAGGAGAGCCACGTTGGACTGTGTAGTAGGCAGGAACGCAAGAGGACGAGTCGGACAACGAAGGAAACGGGGCCAGCGGCTACTTCGTGTTGAGTTGTGAGGGCAGATGAAGCGCCCGTATTGATTTGGTTTTCCTAGAGGACGGAAGGACATGCTACGTCGACTCTGTTGTAATCTACGCCGGCGGATATAATTGGAGTCGCGGAGTTGCTTCTGTTGTTTGCGTACGGCTTACTTGAATATGTCAGCCAAATTCTATCCAAGCGACTAATGCAGGTGCAGTCACCGTACAGACGTCCTCCTGGGAGGCACGTTACCTGATTCGCATGCACCGCTGCCAATTTACTGTAACCGTGGCACCCTCATGTTTACCATGTAACACACAATCGTGATTTAATATTACAGGCTAGAGCCGGCTTCTATCCAAGCAACTAACGTGGCTTTTTTTATCGTATGGACGTCCTCCTGGGAGGCACATTGCTTGATTCCGATGCACCAGTGCGTTTACTGTATCCCTCTACCCCTCACATTGGCGATGCAACACTAAGAATGCGTCGCGATTCAACACTTTTTAGGCTCCAGTCGTCTTCTCTCCAAGCGACTAACGCGGCTATAGTCTCAGTATGACGTCCTCCTGGGAGGCACGTTGCTAGATTCCCATGCACGACTGCCAGTTTACTGTAACACTCGCACCCTCACATTGACGACGGAACACACAAATCGCGACGGAATTCTATACTGCAGGCCCCAATCGACTTCTCTCTGAGCTGGTGCGTTTCTGGTGCCAGTTTCCATCGATCGTCGTTTTGATCTTTGAGTCGACTACGATGCTTATGTGTCTTCTGCACATCTTTGACGGCGCGCGTTTAAACGGCAGCGCGTGTGCTCTGCTGGGGAGATGTGTCGGGATCAGCGGTGAGCGAGAGTGACGTGGGACTGTACGCAGACAGGACGGCAAGAGGACGAGTCGGACAACGAAGGAGCGGGGCCAGCGGCTACGGCGTGTGGGGTCGTGAGGGCAGATAAAGCGACAATGCTGATTTGGTTTTCCTAGAGGTCGGAAGGACATGCTACCTCTACTCTGTTATAATCTACGCCGGCCGATTAAATTTGTGTCGCTGAGATGCATCTGTAGGTTGAGTGTGGCTTATTTGAGTATGCTAGTGTACTGTGTGTGTGTGTTTGAGGTTTACGGGCGTTAAACAGAGGGTTCATCAGCGCCCAGCTAGTGAACTAAAAATCCTTTGGAAATATTTTAGTATTTTTTCACTTACCTCGGTGTCGTGACTGACTATCTTGACGGCAGTTGAGGAAGTGTGGCTACACCCAACAAACCGACATGAAGCGTGGTTACAGTTGCAGCTAGAAGTGCAACGAGTAGTGAGTAAGTACGGCTCTGGCGTTTCAAGACACGCCGAGATACGTCCTCTATTCTACCTTGTAGTTCATTTGGTAGTTTGACCTGTAAACGTGCGCCGAGATAATTTTTGTCATCTTAACTTAAAGGCATGATTTTTAGCGAACTTATTAATCAAATTTTAAGGGCTTGCACTGGCCAAGTAACTCACGGAGGCTAATTTGTTTCTATTCAGTTGTATTGATCACCTGTTCTATAGATAAGATTTTGTAGCTTAGGTCTCAGAATATTGTCTTCCGTTGATGTGTGTTGTGTTACAGATAATTGGCGGCGGGCGACGTGAGCATACTGGGAGCAAGGCACCATTGGGGCAGAGAATTATTTAAGGCCCTGTCCTCTCCTTTACGTCTTGGGTTATGTTGTCACCGTTGCGTGATTCCAACTTTCCGGTGGAGAATTATAGCATTTGAAGTACTATTGCAGTGCAAAGTTGAGTACATTTCTATGTCATTTCCTGTCTCGTGGATCTCTCGTACTGATTAGAAACCTTGGTCTGCTAAGGTCTATCGGTAATTCACATGCAATATTGAAGCGAGCTCATTTTAGGGGTATTATTATACGGTCATGTTCTAGTTGTAATCATTCTAAGAGTATTGTTGATTAATCAACTAAGTAAGTAAATTTGAAGATTGGTATGGTCAAAATTAGAAAAACATCCTTAATTCTTTTAGTCATTTGTATATAGTTTTGTTTAGGAAAGTTGGGTAGCCAAAATGTAATAGATCTGTGTTTTTACCCTTAATCTGATCCTCAGCTGACTGGAAGCAATGAGAGTTCTAAACGGAATTGTATGGACACTTGAACTATTTAAGGAAAGCTTTACCTGTGTATATTAACCTAGCCATATTCAAATTTCAAGTTTTATGGGGCTTGTTCCGGTTAAAGAAATTTATTTCTTATTTGTGCAAGCGATCTGGTGTTGGAAGGCAGTCTCCTGTATTATTGTGATTAGGAATTTATAATGATTTTTATGGTAATAAAATATGTAGCAACTACGACGGATTATTTTTGTGATTTTGGTGTGTCACTACCATTATACATTTCGTTCTCCAAACGACCAACGTGGCTACGGCCACCGTGCAGACGTCCTGCTGGAAGGCACGCTGCTTGATTCCGAAGCACCACTCACAGTTTACATTAACACTCGCGCTATCTCATTGATGATGCAACACAGAAATTGCTTCGCGATTCGATACTAGAGGCTCCCGACGACATCTCTCGAAGCGACTAACGCAGCTATGGTCACCGTATGGACGTTCTCCTATCATTCAAGGTTCTAGGCTCCAGTGCTCCACTGAACGCCTACTATAAAACTCGCGCCCTCACATTGACATTACAATACACAAATTGAGAAGCGATTCAATATTATTGGCTCCAGCCGATTTCACTCAAAGCGACTAACGCAACTTCGGTCACCGTATGAAATCGTCCTGTTAGGCACGTTCTCTGATTCAGTTGCACACCTACCAGTTTACTGTAACCATCGCACCTTCACATTGACGATGCAAGACACAAACTGCCACGCGATTCAATATTACATATTCCAGCCGACTTCCCTCATAGTGACTACCGCGCCTACGGTCACAATATGCTCGTTCTGCTGGAAAGAACTGCTTCGCGTTTCAATATTACAGTTGATTACAGTCAACTTCTCTCCATGTGACTAACCTGGCTGCAGTCACCGTATGGACATTCTCGTGTGGTCAAGTAGATTGCTGTCGATACCACACTAAGAGTTTACTGCTACCCTCACATTGACGATGGAACACACAAATTTCGTCACGATTCAGTACTGCAGGCTCATGCTGCATTCTCTCCAGGCGACTAACGCGCCAATGGCCACCACATGAACCTCCTTTTTGTAGTCATGTTGCTTATTTGTAACACTTTTGCCCTTTTACTGTAACCATCGCACCCTCACATTGACGATACTACATATATTGCATCGCGAATCATTATTACAACTTTCCACCGCATTACCTCCAGGCATCTAACACGGCTGTGGCCACCATATGGGCCCTGTTCCTGGGAGTCAAGTTGATTGCTTCCGATGCACCACTGACAGTTTACTTTAACCCTCACATTCACGATGGAACACACAAATTGCCTCGAGATTCAGAACTACAGGATTCAGTCGACCTGTCTCCAAGCGACTACAGGACTGCGGTTACCGTATGGACCCTATCCTAGGAGTCAAGTTTATTGCTTACGACACAATACTGCCAGTTTTCTGAAACCATCGCACCCTACCACAGACGATGGTACACTTAAATTGCGTCACGATTGAATATTTTAGGCTTCAGGCGACTTCTCTCCAAGCGACTAACGTGGCTACGGTCACCGTATGCACCTTCTCCTGGGAGCCAAGTTGATTGCTTCCGATTCACCACTGACAGTTTACTGCAACCGTCACTTTATGATGGAACACCCAAATTGCGTATCCATTCAATACTACAGGCTCATGCCGACTTCTTTCCACACGACTAATGCGCCTACGGTCACCAAATGGACATACTCCTGGCAGTAAATTTGCTTGATTTCAGTGCCCCACTGAAAGTTTACTGTTTACCTCGCACCATCACATTGACATTGCTACACGCAAATTGCGTCGCGTTTCAATAATACAGGCTTCAGCCGACTTCCCTCCAAACGACTGCCGGGTTACTGTAACCCTCGCCCTCTCACATTGACGACACTACACAAATTGCTTCGCGAAACTATGCTACAGGCCTCGGCCCACTTTTCACCAGGATACTAACGCGCCTACCGTCACCATATGGGCCCTGTTCCTGGGAGTGAAGTTGGCTGCTTCAAATGCACAACTGACAGTTTACTTCAACCCTTTCGTTGACGATGGAACCCACAAGTTGCGTTGCGATGCAATACTACAGGCTCACACCGACTTCTCTCCAGGCGACTAACGCGCCTACGGTCATCATAAGGACGTTCTCCTGGGTGTCACGATGCTTGTTTCCGATGCACCTCTGCCAGTTTTCGGATTCAATACCACAGGCTCCAGCCACCTTCTGTCCAAGCAACTAACGCGGCTAAATGTCATCGTATGTACGTCCTCTTGGGATTCACATTGATTGATTCCGATGTAGCACTGCCAATTTACTGTGACCCCTGAACCCTCACATTGAAATGTAACACACAAATTGCATCGCGACTCAAAATTACAGTATCCAGCCGACTAACGCAGCTACGGTCACCGAATGGACGTCCTCCTGGGATCAGGTTGCTTGTTTCCGATCCCCCACATCTAGTTTATTATAACTCTCGCACTCTCATATTGAAGATGGAACAGACCAATCACGTCGCGATTCAATACTACAGGCCCAAACCAACTTCTGTCCAAGTGTCTAACACGGTTACGGTTACTGTATGGACATACTCCTGTGATCAAGTTGTTTGTCTCCGATGCAGCACTGCCAGCTTACTGTGACCCTCGCACCCCCTCATTGGCAGTGGAACACACAATTTGCGATTCAAAAGTACGCCCGCAAACCTGCTTCTTTATAACTGACTAACGCAACTACGGTCACCATACGGACGATCTTCTGGGAGACTTTCTTCTTTCCGATGCACTACGGCCAGTTTACTGTAACCCTTGCACCCTCACATTGACGACGGTGCGCACAAATTGAGTCGCGATTCAATATTACAGGTTTCAGCGGACGTCGCTCCAAGCGACTAACGCAGCTACAGTCACCGTACGGACGTTCACCAGGGTGTCAAGTTGATTGCTTCCGATGCACCACCGGCAGTTTAACTGAACCCTTATACTGACTATGGGACACCAAAATTGCGTCGCGATTCAATACTACAGGCTCATGCTGACTTTTCTGCAGACGACTTACGCGACTATGGTCACCATTCTTGCGTTCTCCTGGGAGTCATGTTTCTGTATTCGATGCACCTCTGACAGTTTACTGTATATCTCGAACCCAAACACTGACGAAGCCACACACAATTTGCGTCGCGATTCAATACTACAGGCTTCACTCGACTTCTTCTTTTGAAGCGACTATCACAGCCACGATCACTGTATGGGCCTTCTCCTTTATGTCGATTGCTTCTGATGAACCACTGACAGTCTACTATAACATTCACATTGACGACGGAACACCAAAATTGCGTCCTGAATCAATACCATAGGCTTCAGTCGACTTCTCTCCAAGCGAGTAACGCGCCTACAGTAACCATATGGCCGTTCTCCTGGGAGTCATGTTTCTTGTTTCCAATGCACCACTGATAGTTTACTGTAACTCTCACATTGACGATGTAACACACAAACCGCGTCTTGATTCAATACTACATCCTCATACCGACTTCTCTCTAAGCGACTAACATGGCTACAGTCATTGTATGGACCTTCTCTTGGGCGTCAAGTTGATTGCTGTTGATGCACCACTGACAGCTTACTGTAACACTCACGTTGAGTATGGAACACACAAATTGCGTCACGTTTCAATACTACAGGCGTCAGCAGACGTCTCTCCAAGTGACGAACGCCACTATGGTCACCGTATTGACGTTCTGCTGGGATTGAAGTTGCTTGTTTCCGATGCACCACTGACAGTTAACTGTAACCCTTACACTGACGATGGAACAGACACATTGCTTCGTGATTCAAAACAGCAGCCTTCAGATGACTTCTCTCCAAGCGACTAACGCACCTACTGTCCAAATACGGACATTCTCCTGAGAATCAAGTTGCACATTTCCAATGCACCACTGTCAGTTTACCGTAACCCTCGCGACCTCACATTGACGACGGTACACACAAACCAAGTCGCGATTCATTACTACAGCCTTCAGTCGACTTCTCTCCAAGCGACTAATGCTTGTCACCGTATGACCGTTCGCCTGGAACACAAGACGATTGCTTCCAATGCAACAGTTTACTGTAGACCACACATGGATGATGGAACACACAAATTGCGTCGCGATTCAGTACTAGAGGCTTCGGCTGACTTCTCTCCAACAGACTAACGCACCTACAGTCACAATGTGGAAGTTCTCCTGGATATCAAGTTGCTTGTTTTCGATGCACCATTGTCAGTTTGCTATAACAGTAAGCCGGTCATAGCATTTTCACCGACTGGAAACTTTTGGAATTCAATTGAGTTCCCTTTGGTTTTGTCAGGTGTGCAGCTGTATTATCTGTTTCACTAGATGCCGTTCTGGGAGATCTGAAATTTGTCTGCGTGTATAATTACCTGACGACATAGTGATCTACAGTCGAACCCTAGAGGGGTTGCAGCCTGTTGATTAAAGAACATTGCCCGCCAATCACACCATAACGTTGACTCTATAAAACACGCCATTCTCTACTGAACATCACTGACAATTCCGGATAGCTTCTCCTGCCTTTCATCTAGCGAATTCCTGTGATCGAAAGTCTATTGGTAAAGACATTTCCTGCTCAAGATGTACTAACTGGGCAAGTATATCAGATTCAGCAAAATTTTTCTAGACCATTTAAGTTACTTTTGTTATTGTCATACATTATATAACTGGAAGAAAAGTCAACTTTATACGTGAGCAGGTCACCGTTTGTACGTTGCAGCCGGATGATAATTCGCAAACGCAGGCACCAAATACCAAATTTTCGCTCTGTTCTTCTACCTCGCACTGCGTGGGACCACGAGCTACCTACTTAAAGCCGCACACCTGTAATCTGGTGTTATGCCCTACCCGGACGCACCCGGCTGTCTGTCTCCAGCTTTTTGTTTCACTCTCTCCTCTCACTTTCTATTTCTTAAAAGAAGCGAATCATGAGAACCAGCACCCTGGCTTGATTTCCGCAATTCATGTATTCCCATTACAGCTGCTTAGGAATGTGCGGATAGCTCACAGGACAGAGAGACCTTAGCGCGTTGTCCCCACGGATGTGTGTAGTTAGAACCAATTTGCGAGGCGATAGCATTAAAAAACGAAGAAGCAGGAAAGCAGCGGTTCTGCTAAAAAGTATGCAAATACTGGCCGTAGAAAAGACGACATTGTAAGATCAGTTTAAATAATTTTTAGGTGAACAAACCAGGTAGGTTCCGTGTAAAGAAAGATATGTGATTATGGAAACTGATCTGAAAGACAGAGAGACATGTAGGATATACAGTGTAAAATGTCAGAAAGAACAGTTAGCTGTTGGATTTCATTTAAGAACGTATTTTTCCTTAATTGCCAGCGAAACTATAAATTTTGCTTACCAAGGTCATGACCTGAGCTATGCTGACAAAACAAAATTCACCGACTCAGAAAACTTGCAGCCCGAAGGAGCATAAGAACCTGATGGGGCTTCTGCAGAGATGAAGTGCGGCGTCAGATCCTGCTTCACAAATCATGATCCGTAAGTCTGGGTGCAGCGCAGCCGCCTGCCAAAATCCCTCACCAGTGTCTGCTACGTTGCGGGCGTGCATCCACCGAAGGCCGAGTCGCTGAAAGCACTCTGCGGCCGTGAGGCCTGGCGGGGAGGGGCGGGCCGCGCATTAGCTGCTGTTCAAGTAGCCGGCCGGCCCTTCAGCCCCTTCCGCCCTTCAGACCTTCATTCAGCCACCACACTGCCCAGCCCCGCCAGAGGCCAGAGACACGTGCATCAGCCAGTCTGCCCGCTCCACATTCCTTCTCTGCAGATATTCAGTTCTGCGTTATCAAAAAGCTTTACAGTAAGGAAAACAGTGGCGCCACCATGCCGACGGTACAATCATGCCACTGAACTTTGACTTGTTGCCCTTTCCCCTGCCATACAGAGAGAATGGAGGAAGGGATGGACAATGGACAGTGAGGGCTTGAAAGTGGAGGTAGGGGAACGGTGTAGAAATAATGGAGGAAGAGACAGAGAGAGATAAAGAGCGGGAGGAAATATACCGAGGGAGAGGGAAAGAGATGATGCACAGAGAGAGAGAGAAGGGGTAGAGAGGGAGATGGACAAAGACAGAGGGCTGGAGGAGAAGGGCAGGCTGTTGGGGGGCGGAGGCGAAGGAGTTTAGCATGCATATCCAGTTCCCACACATATTTAGCAATTGCAAAGCACTGCCGGTCCTCCTAATATATAATATATGTGACAAATAACAACAAACAGAGCGTCAGTCTGTTAGTTGCTACTCATTGTTTCTCCTCCCATCCTTATCTGACGTCGGGCTGACTATTATTGAAGCTTGTATGAAACCTCCGAAGATGGCTGGTTAATCTGCTGAAATCGTTAAAGTAAATTTAGCTACAAAAATGTGCAGCTCAATGTTGACTTTAATTTGGTGAAAATAATACTGCCGAAAAACTGCAAAATCATAAAGAAACAAATTATGCTGGCGATGATAATGAGCAAGCTGTTTGAAGAATTACATTTGCGCTCTGCATTTGACTGCTGAGTTGATTAAATTGTTTCAGCATCGTTAGTTTTCAAAATGCAACAGTCTGTAATCCTTTAGTATAATTTCAAAATCTACGTCATCCACAAGAAGAATAGAGGACGAGAAACGTAAATGTCTTCTCTACCTACAAAAACACTTTGGGTCACAATAACGAAATTTTGTGTTTTCCTGTATCATAGAGGTATTCACTGATCAGCCAGAACATCATAACCACCGACCTACTATCGATATAAACCCGTCCAGCCGATAACAGCGCCTCCTGGCGAGGAGCTCCTTTTCGTGTGTACAATAACGAAGGCACGCGATCTAGCTGAGTTCGAGTGAGGGCTGACTGTGGTGACCCGGAGGCTCGGCAAGAGCGTTTCGAAAACTGCACGAGGAGTGCTGTGGTGAGTGTCTTCGACAGGATGTGAAACCAAGGTGAAAGCACGGCCAGACGTCGTGGGGTTGGGTAGCCACAAGTCATTACAGGTGTCGGACATCGTAGGTTGAGCACACTGGTAAAACTAGACAGGTGGCGAACTGTGGCAGGACTAACATCAGACTTACATACTGGACATGGTCAAGGGTGTCTGGACTCACAGTGCACCGAACACTCCTAACAACGTGGACTTCCACGGTTCCAGTGGAGTTCGTGTAAGGGTCTGTGATGACCAAGGAGTATCGTACATTGGTTGCAGACCAAGTGTACCCCTTCATGACGATCATGTTTCCCGATGGCAGTGGCACTTTCCAACAAGACAATGCGTCATGTCCCAGGGCCAGGAGTGTGATGGAGAGGTTAGAGCAAAACAGTGGCGAGTTCCAGCTGATGTGACAGATCTGAAACCGATCGAACACGTCTGGGATGTGATTAAACGTGACGTCAGAGCTCATTGGACTCCTTGTCGGAAGTTACGAGTATTAGGTGACTTGTGTGCGCAGATGTGGTGGCAGCTCAATCCAGCGACCTGCCAAGGCCTCACTGCTTCCGTATCACGACGCATCGTCACTATTATCCGTGTCAAAGGTGGTCACAGTGAACTGGCTGATCAATGTATACGTATTTATTCCGAAGCCGTCCGTCCCCCTAAATTCGCACTTTCACAAATAATGACGTAACAGTACAAAATATATTACATAAACATGACTAGTAAGCGACTTATTTATTGTGAAACTTAAGTGACACAAATATAAATGTACAATTTCTTCATTTATAGATTAATAATCTTACTGATAGAGCGTTAACATTCAATGCCAACCAGATGCACAATCCTGGGCTTTAACTGTTCAAGGTATGACATGGAGATTTTGTTGGTAAAAAACGTAAGCGGCTAACAGACGTAATACAGAAAGATCATATTACGTTTCAGGGTTTCATAGACTATCGAAATTGCTTACGACAACAGTTTGTGGAAATCTGAAATGCAATAGTTGGGTTTATTGAGGACTGGCACTGCAGACGGTTCAGCAATACTTGAGACAGCCATCACTTTGCGTGTAATGACGTCGATAGGCTCTAAGATGGCTACTGTGTTCACACATCCGAGTGTTCTCCGCAGTGGACCTGAATGCTAGGCTTCGTTGGGAGCCTTGATTTCTGATTCATACTCATGTAGAATTTCGTCTGGTGCCATGTCTGTCCTAGCGCTTGCATCTTGATTGCTGCGTTTTGTGCAGCTCAGTGCCTGCAATTGGACAATCGTGTCCACTTGGTTGGGCGTCGGCGCAGTGTTCTCATTTCATCTAATTCATAGCGTATTCCAAAACTGCTGTTTGTATGAAAAGCATATCGTACAGTGGTGTGTCTAAAAGGTTCGGTGAGTGCTATCAGACACAGACAAAACAAAAGATGCAAACAAATTTCCTTTATTGCCTTTCGAAAAGGTTGCCGCCCGCTACAACACGTTTTTGACAACGTTCGCACAGCTTCTGGAAACTATCAGCGAAGGTCTCTTGTGGATTCGATCGTAAAACAGCTTTCACACGATCTTTGATGGCATTCACGTCCGCACAACGTTCACATTTCATGGCCACCTTCAAGCGGGAAACAAGAAGAAGTCCGCAGGAGCCAGATCAGGGGAGCACGGAGGGTGTTCAAGGACACTGCCATCTTCTGCGCCAGAAATCGGCGCACACGGATCCCGCAGTTCGCAGGGCCATTGCATGGAGCAGTAGCAATTTTCGAGTCCTGTGCAACTCTGGCCGAAACAACCTGATACGCTGTAGCAATCGGTTGGAAACGGAATGGCAAAATGTAGCATTAATCGTTTGACCTGCAGAAACAAATTCTTCGTGGATGATGGCGTTGTTGTCGAAGAAGGCGATCAACAGTCTACTCGACTTGGATTTCTGCAGACGGCTTTTTTTTTTTTTTTGGTCGCGGGTAAGACGGTGAAAACCGTTATATCAATTGCCGTTTTGATTCCGGATCGAACTGGTAGCATCATTTCTCATCTGCCGTGACGATGGTGTTCAGAGGCAATGGATCCTGGTCTCATATAGAAATGAAATCATCAGAAGTTTCTATGCGTTTTACTTTCTGCTCGTTCTGAGCTTGTTCGGCACAAATAGGAAGCAAATCCTCTTCTTACCCAAAGCATCGTGGTCGATGGTGTGCACCGTGTCTTTACCGATGCCCAGCTCCTCCGCAATCAATCTGAGAGTCCATCGCCGATCTTGTGCCAGCATTCGTCGCACTTTTTCGATCTTTTTTGCGGGTCTACTTGTCTATGGCTGACCTCAGTTGTTTCCTTCCGTTCACGGAAGCGTTTAAACCGTTCGTAAACACATTTTCTGCTCACGGCTTCCTTGCCATTCACCTGCACCAATATTCCATGTGTCTCCGTTGCAGTCTTTCCCAATTTGTGGCAAAACTCGATGTTTATACGCTGCTCCATTCCGCTGTGACACTTCCTTTCAAACTGACTACGTTCAACCGTTCGCAGTCTGTTTACACAGCCAGTCACACGCAGTGCATAGCGTGTGTAGATTCTCCTCTGAAAAGCCATGCGCATGCACGCACGCATGCGGTAAGTTGCAGTCCAGACGTTGAGCCATTCACCGAACTTTTTAGACACACACGTACTACAGTACATTGTTCCATATTTCTAACAACATTTGTTCTTAGCAATAAAACAATAATAACAATAATGAGTTAATAATGGTACAAAATGTTCTTTGAGAAAAAGAAAAGAGAAACATTTGTTTATTTAAGAAGAAGCTAATACACTCCTGGAAATTGAAATAAGAACACCGTGAATTCATTGTCCCAGGAAGAGGAAACTTTATTGACACATTCCTGGGGTCAGATACATCACATGATCACACTGACAGAACCACAGGCACATAGACACAAGCAACAGAGCGTGCACAATGTCGGCACTAGTACAGTGTATATCCACCTTTCGCAGGAATGCAGGCTGCTATTCTCCCATGGAGACGATCGTAGAGATGCTGGATGTAGTCCTGTGGAATGGCTTGCCATGCCATTTCCACCTGGCGCCTCAGTTGGACCAGCATTCGTGCTGGACGTGCAGACCGCGTGAGACGACGCTTCATCCAGTCCCAAACATGCTCAATGGGGAACAGATCCGGAGATTTTGCTGGCCAGGGTAGTTGACTTACACCTTCTAGAGCACGTTGGGTGGCACGGGATACATGCGGACGTGCATTGTCCTGTTGGAACAGCAAGTTCCCTTGCCGGTCTAGGAATGGTAGAACGATGGGTTCGATGACGGTTTGGATGTACCGTGCACTATTCAGTGTCCCCTCGACGATCACCAGTGGTGTACGGCCAGTGTAGGAGATCGCTCCCCACACCATGATGCCGGGTGTTGGCCCTGTGTGCCTCGGTCGTATGCAGTCCTGATTGTGGCGCTCACCTGCACGGCGCCAAACACGCATACGACCATCATTGGCACCAAGGCAGAAGCGACTCTCATCGCTGAAGACGACACGTCTCCATTCGTCCCTCCATTCACGCCTGTCGCGACACCACTGGAGGCGGGCTGCACGATGTTGGGGCGTGAGCGGAAGACGGCCTAACGGTGTGCGGGACCGTAGCCCAGCTTCATGGAGACGGTTGCGAATGGTCCTCGCCGATACCCCAGGAGCAACAGTGTCCCTAATTTGCTGGGAAGTGGCGGTGCGGTCCCCTACGGCACTGCGTAGGATCCTACGGTCTTGGCGTGCATCCGTGCGTCGCTGCGGTCCGGTCCCAGGTCGACGGGCACGTGCACCTTCCGCCGACCACTGGCGACAACATCGATGTACTGTGGAGACCTCACGCCCCACGTGTTGAGCAATTCGGCGGTACGTCCACCCGGCCTCCCGCATGCCCACTATACGCCCTCGCTCAAAGTCCGTCAACTGCACATACGGTCCACGTCCACGCTGTCGCGGCATGCTACCAGTGTTAAAGACTGCGATGGAGCTCCGTATGCCACGGCAAACTGGCTGACACTGACGGCGGCGGTGCACAAATGCTGCGCAGCTAGCGCCATTCGACGGCCAACACCGCGGTTCCTGGTGTGTCCGCTGTGCCGTGCGTGTGATCATTGCTTGTACAGCCCTCTCGCAGTGTCCGGAGCAAGTATGGTGAGTCTGACACACCGGTGTCAATGTGTTCTTTTTTCCATTTCCAGGAGTGTAGATGCTAGGAAAGGTTTTTGATAGAAGAAGGTGTCCTCATACCTGGCTGGCTGTTCCAGGTGTGAGGGCATCGGAATAATTTCGAACCAGTCCGAGATGGAGCAGCAATTTGTTTTTTTCTAAGTACAAACTGTATTGAGTGACATTAGTTTCAATTTTTTCATTATGTATAATAAATTAACATGGATTTCTCATAATATTTTTCTGTTATAGTGCAATTTCTGGTAATACATCACGGAAAATGATCTATTATGCGAAATTTATAGCATACGCCAACTTTATAAGTGACCTGAATAAAATACAGCTACAGCGGACTGTTGGATATTTGATTCAGTTTCATTTTTATAGTTTCAATACCTGTATTTTAAAAAAGCTGTTCACTGTATGACGTGTCAAACAGTCATATGTAACTATTTCACCTCTGGTTGCCACAGTTTTAAAATTATCAGTAAAATAGGATATGCATACGTACTGGTTAGCACTGATATTATTTTAGTATCACAGAGCTATAACAGAACATGCAAAACATTAAAAAAGACCTAAAGTAGACTTATACAGTCAGAAGCCGAACCGATCAATGCTTTTCTGCGATTATTTTTTATTTTTCTTTAATAAAATTTTTAATCACCCCTTGGTTTCCTCCATCACTTGCAAGGTTTTGAGTAGCATTGTTCCTCTCTACGATTAGTTTATTTTGTGAGGCCATTTCACAAATTGTTTACATCAAAAAATTATTGCCCGCCCCCTTTTTTGCGCAAGTACGTTGCTTAATTTGTGTTCTTCTACTTTCGTATTTTGTTTGTAGAAGTAACTACTGCCAGGTTGGTGGCAGAGTTGCCCACATTTTACCTACAGTAGACAGTACAGTGTTGCACAACTAACTACCAATGAAACAAAAGAATAAAAGTATACATTCAGTCAGACTGAGGATAAGGAAAGAAAGGAAATGTGCAAGTACAAAGTAAAAGGCATCTAAATATGATTAAGATCTTGCGTGGGAACATAAGTATGGTAGTGTAAATACTTTTAGAGAGATGAAAAACAGAGATTGGCTGCGTCGTCCAGTCGATTTAGTATCAAATAAATATGCCCCACTGCTTAGTTTTATAGCGGGTTGAGGTAAGAAATGCACCGAGAATTAATGTGCTTTTATTAAATGGGAATACCACGCAACACAAGACGTATGCATGAAACGTTTCTGACACGACATTTCACTGTATCTGGGTTATCAGTGACACTGCTGCTTGTTTCATGATGTCCTACACACTGCTCTAATCGGGAACAAGCTGCAAATGTCTTTAGTCGGTCAAAAGTAATTTGAGATAAACAATTTAGGCCCTTCACCATTTCTGAAACTGGCGGTTGACATCAATAAGCAGCAATTGCGAAATAAGCAGCATGTAACGAAGGGTTAACGGTTAGCAACAGTAGACTAGAAAGAGGTTCACTGACATGTTGGCACATCTATCTTTCCAAGATCGTATGTAACCAAATTACTGTTTACCTTAGCACCGGAAGTAGACGTTATGCTGCGCCATAAACATATAACTCGATCTGCAAACATGCAAATTTCCAAGTCACTTTGGTATGTAATCATCGGGAAATGCGAGTGAGATGAAGCGGAAGACCTGTGGGAGTAATTGCTGCATCTGTGTCTACGCTCCTCAAGCCACCTTACAGTTTGTCTTGGAGGGTATTTGTGGTACCACTACCACCACCCCTCTCCCTCTATTCCTCTCACGAATGGTGCGGAGGCAGAACGAATGTCGATAAACGTCGCTTCTTTCGTGGATTAACTGAATTTCCTTTTGATTTGTCCTATAAATGTCATCCTGTCATATGATATCCTACGGCCAGTTTAAAGTGTTCTTTCTAAGGAATCCAAAATAAAATCGTCAGCTGAGCGACACATTCAGCAAACAGAAAAATCAAAATAATATTCGGAGAATTTAGATGCAAAGAGATCGACTTCAAGAGTCCAAAAAGCATTTCATTATTGGGCGCAGTGAAGAGAGTACTTCGAGAGCCACTCTGAGGGAGAAAAATTCTCGTCATAACTGCGTGTCGATTTTAAAGGAGCAGATCCAGATTAGTATAAAAGTTTGACAGTGTCAAAAAATTTTCGATCAACCAGTGCAGAATTGCACTGGGATTTCAAAATTCATTGCGCCCAGTGGCAACCAAACAGTTATTCAAGTTAGTCTGAACAATCAAGGGTACTCGGCTTTCGGAACAATACCGTCTGTAAAGAGTTTGACAGAGCACTGAAAGACCTGAGTCGAAACAAGGCCCCCGGAGTAGACAACATTCCATTAGAACAACTGACAGCCTTGGGAGAGCCAGTCCTGACAAAACTCTACGATCTGGTGAGCAAGATGTATGAGACAGGCGAAATACCCTCAGACATCAAGAAGAATATAATAATTCCAATCCCAAAGAAAGCAGGTGTTGACAGATGTGAAAATTACCGAACTATCAGTTTAATAAGTCACAGCTGCAAAACACTAACGCGAATTCTTTACACACGAATGGAAAAACTGGTACAAGCCGAATTCGGGGAAGATCAGTTTGGATTCCGTAGAAATGTTGGAACACGTGAGGCAATACTGACCCTACGACTCATCTTAGAAGATAGATTAAGGAAAGGCAAACCTACGTTTCTAGCATTTGTAGACGTAGAAAAAGCTTTTAACAATGTTGATTGGAATACTCTCTTTCAAATTCTGAAGGTGGCAGGGGTAAAATACAGGGATCGAAAGGCTATTTACAATTTGCACAGAAAGCAGATGGCAGTTATAAGAGTCGAGGGCCATGAAAGGGAAGCAGTGGTTGGGAAGGGAGTGAGACAGGGTTGTAGCCTATCCCCAATGTTATTCAAACTGTATATTGAGCAAGCAATAAAGGAAACAAAAGAAAAGTTCCGAGGAGGTATTAAAATCCATGGCGAAGAAATAAAAACTTTGAGGTTCGCCGGTGACATTGTAATTCTGTCAGAGACAGCAAAGGACTTGGAAGAGCAGCTGAACGGAATGGACAGTGTCTTGAAAGGAGAGTATAAGATGAACATCAACAAAAGCAAAACGAGGATAATGGAATGTAGTCGAATTAAGTCGGGTGATGCTGAGGGAATTAGATTAGGAAATGAGACACTTATAGTAAAGCAGTTTTGCTATTTGGGGAGCAAAATAACTGACGATGGCCGAAGTAGAGAGGATATAAAATGTAGACTGGCAATGGCAAGGAAAGCGTTTCTGAAGAAGAAAAATTTGTTAACATCGTGTATAGATTTAAATGTCAGGAAGTCGTTTCTGAAAGTATTTGTATGGAGTGTAGCCATGTACGGAAGTGAAACGTGGACGACAAATACTTTAGACAAGAAGAGAATAGAAGCTTTCGAAGTGTGGTGCTACAGAAGAATGCTGAAGATTATATGGGTAGATCACATAACTAATGAGGAGGTATTGAATAGAATTGGGGAGAAGAGGAGCTTGTGGCACAACTTGACTAGAAGAAGGGATCGGTTGGTAGGACATGTTCTTAGACATCGACGGATCACCAATTTAGTATTGGAGGGTAAAAATCGTAGAGGGAGACCAAGAGATGAATACACTAAGCAGATTCAGAAGGAAGTAGGCTGCAGTAAGTACTGGGAGATGAAGAAGCTTGCACAGGATAGAGTAGCATGGAGAGCTGCATCAAACCAGTCTCAGGACTGAAGACCACAACAACAACAACAACCGTCTACACAATCGAAACGTCAAATACATGTAATAAGTATCTTAAAATCTGCGTCATAGGCAAGTTACTGATAATCATAATACACAAAAGATTATGAGACAAAATTACAGTGAGCTGCAACTGGGGAAGATTCAGAACGAATATTTTGTACCAGAGGTGTAATTCTGCAGCTGATTTGTGACTCTTATTGAATTCATATTGAAATAAAAATAGAAAAGTTTTGAGAGAACTAACATAACGTGATGAAATGAAGCTGTAAAGTTCCCAGTACGTGTTGAACAATGGTTCGCAGCTAAATCGTCGACTGTTTCCTGTGCTTACCTGTTGTGAGAGTGACTTTCGTCATCAAATTTGGTTTATTTTATAATATATTCCGATTAGTTTTGTGTATGTGTCGCTTCAGCCTCGATTTTTCATTCTGTTTGGTAAGCAATATGGAGTTGTACCGTTTAGGACAGTGCGATTGACACAGACTAACACTTCTCCGGCACTGTTTCCAGAAATAGCGGAATATCGCTTAATGAAAGTCTGCAAAATGATGGCCAGTTGTCACTTAGGGAACTGTGTCAACGATTTTCGAGTAGGGCGTGATGGGCTATTGTGTCTCTCACAGACACCACAGAGAGCAGCACGAGCAGAAAAGTAGTCGCCGCGACAATTCAATTAAATTAGCCTTCATTTCAATCAGCCAAACTATTCCTAAGTTTACTCCACGTTTGTAAACACATAATTGGAAGTCGTCTGGTTGTTCATCAGTCACTCGTTAGACCACCACTTAAGCAAAGCCGCTCGCTAAGTATCCTGATCCCTCTACTCTCTTTAGAACCATTAAAAGTACGAAAGATTATTTGAAATGTTGTTAATTATTCCAATTCTGAGTAACAGCTGCGTCTGATTTGGAAATTATTAATCTTCGACTACTTAAAGAAAGAAGAGGCAAGGGGGAGACAGTAATAAATCTTCTGCGCTTAACTTATTTCTCGTCGTCTGGTCTCTTTCTTGGCCCAGTGATCACTGTTTCATGGTTCCTTGTGGCGACGGCTGCGAAGAGGTGAACGGATTTGGAAAATCAATGTATCAAAGCAGTAACACCGTGAAACACGACCGTCAGTCATCTTCAAAATTAATTTATTTTATCTTTGGCAGTTTCCACCGCTAAAGCACTTCTTAAAAAGAATTCTAACTCCCAACTTGTTACCTGTCACAACAACAACTGCTTTATAATCGCCTCGCGCCAAAACGTAACATGCTCTATCCATGTGGGCAAGAAGAGCGATATCACAACTTCAGCACAAACATGTTTTTACATATTCGACATATCCGATGTCCTTGACCGAAGAGTTACAACTGATTAATATGAAACGAGAGCAAAAAGAAATACAGCCTGCTGTCCATTTTATATTTCTCAACACGATTCTTAAAAATAATTGCTAATTTCCAACTTGTTAGCTGTCGTAACAACTTGCTGTGTAACTACCCTGCACCGGAAATGTAACAACTCCGTCCATACGGATAGGACCAGCGATATAAAAGTTTCAGCACAAATGAGTGTTTACATCACATGGCCATTACAATTGCTACACTACGAAGATGACGTGCTACAGACACGAAATTTAACCGACGGGAAGAAGGTACTGTGATATGCAAATGATTAGCTTTTCAGCGCATTCACACAAGGTTGGCGCCGGTGGCGACACCTACAACGTGCTGACATGAGGAAAGTTTCCAACCGATTTCTCATACGCAAACAGCAGTTGAGCGGCGTTGCCTGGTGAAACGTTGTTGTGATGCCTCGTGTAAGGAGGGGAAATGGGTACCATCACATTTCCGACTTTGATAAAGGCCTATCGTGATTTATCGTATCGCAACATTGCTGCTCGCTTTGGTCGAGATCCAATGACTGTTAGCATAATATGGAAACGGTGGGTTCAGGAGGGTAATACGGAACGGCGTGCTGGATCCCAACGGCCTCGTATCACTAGTAGTCGAGATGACAGGCATCTTATCCGCATGGCTGTAACGGATCGTGCAGCCACGTATCGATCCCTGAGACAACAGATGGGGACGTTTGCAACACAACAACCATCTGCACCAACAGCTCGACGACGTTTGCAGCAGTATGGACTATCTGCTCGGAGACCATGGCTGCAGTTACCCTCGACGCTGCATCACAGACAGGAGCGCCTGCGATGGTGTACTCAACGACGAACCTGGCTGCACGAATGTCAAAACGTAATTTTTTTCGGATGAATCCAGGTTCTGTTTACAGCATCATGATGGCCGCATCCATGTTCGGCGACATCTCGGTGAACACAAATTGGAGGCTTGTATTCGTCATCACCCGGCGTTATGGTATGGGGTGCCGTTGGTTACCACATCTGGGTCACCTCTTGTTCGCGTTGACGGCACTTTGAACAGTGGGCGCTACATTTCAGATGTGTTACGACCCGTGGCTCTACCGTTCATTCGATCCCTGCGAAACCCTACATTTCAGCAGGATAATGCACGACCGCATGTTGCAGGTCCTATAGGGGCCTTTCTGGATACAGAAAATGTTCGACTACTGCCCTGGCCAGCACATTCTCCAGATCTCTCACCAATTGAAAACGTCTGGTCAATGGTGGCCGAGCAACTGGCAGCACAATACGCCAGTCACTACTCTTGGTGAACTGTGGTATCGTGTTGAAGCTGCATGGGCAGCTGTACCTGTACACGCCATCCAAGCTCTGTTTGACTCAATGCCCAAGCGTATCAAGGCCGTTATTACGACCGGAGATGGTTGTTCTGGATACTGATTTGTCAGGATCTATGCACCCAAATTGCATGAAAATGTAATCACATGTCAGTTGTAGTATAATATATTTGTCCAACGAATACCCTTTATCATCTGCATTTCTTCTTGGTGCAGCAATTTTAATGGCCAATAGTGTACATGGTCCACATAACCGATGTCCATCGCGGAATGATTAAAGGTAAATGAGAGCCAAAATAACTAGTCTTCTATTGATGTCATACTTCTGAACGATTATGAATAACGATAAGTACGATTATAATACTAAATCTAAACATTCTCGTTTTCAAAAAACAATAAAACTGTGAAGTGCGTTAGAAACACAAAATTAATTGCGTCTCTGAGATCAATGCTTCTTCAATGTAGATTTACATCAAAATTATGGAAAATATACAATTTGCAGTTTCGATCTCTGTTTGGATCGTGTCCTAAATTGTAATCTATCGGATTCTACCATACCTGACGACAAAGAAAGTAACTTTACAAGGATGAACTCAGCTATACGTTTTCTCTATTTATCTTTTCACAAACATTTCAACCGGACGTCATCCCCTACAGAGCTCAACGTAGCTATAGTTAATGTATTACTGCGTATAAAACGTTGTAACAGCATAGTCCGCGGTATTGATCAGTATTTTTTTTTTATTTTCTGTGACAGCCTAGTGATTAAAAAAGTAGCTATCACGTGATGTGGTCATCAATTCACTGTAAAGTTTTCAACTTTTCCGTAGCTATTGCTGCAAATAAACGGAAGAGAAGACTTCACTGTGTCTGATTAGGTGAGAGAATAATCTGGTCATCCCATTCTGTGTACGGAACCAGAGAACTGTACACTATGCCTCACACAAATTCACTGTAATACTGTTGTATCGTTCAGATATTTATGATATCTAGTTTATTTTAAGTATATTTTTCTCATACCTCTATCCCATCTCCAGTTTTCGTCTTCTCCTCAATAATATACTGGTTTCTACTTCACAAAGTGGAGTTTCCTGTCTTCACGAACAGTCGCTTTTCAAACTCTTAATAAACTAACGAAAAAAGTGAGACATAAGTGAGATATGAAATCTACACATGAACAGTTGGGGGCGCATGACATTATTTATCATCAATGTGACCAAACCTGTACAGAGTAAAATGATGAGAAGATTACAAACAACATATTGTAACCCCCAATTATAATTCTACACTATTGATCAACCTGAAAACGCAAAAACACACAATGTGAAACACATAGAGCAGGATAAAAGTTTACACAAAATACACAAAAATCTGAAGAGTGAGAATACAGATAAATTTTCTGAAATCCTTACACTATTGCAAGTACAGTGAAGCTAAACCTTTATAGCAACCAATAAAAAATTTTAATTCAATATATTTTGGTGGTAATGGCTGTTTAATGAGATTGAATCACACATTTTAAGAAATTATAAGTTTCTTCACAAAATTATTATGTGCCTTTTAATCTGTAAGGCCTCAACATCATGTTCCCAACTAATCAACTGTACTGTGGGCATTGATAACGAACGAGGGATTCAGAAAAGAACTTCATGGTTACGCTGGATACGTTCATATATTGATCGCTGTGTGTGTAAATATAAGGACCATAACTTGTCAATGTAATGTTTTCATTGGATATTAAGGTGCCATCTAATGTAAATATGCAGTCAATTAATTGTATCTTCGTAGTGTAATTTAGAGTGAAATGTGGTGGTTTTAGTATTACATCGGCGACTCTTATGACTGTTGTTTACTTTTTCTGATATCTATACACTGGTGTTGGTTAGTCAAGTGGGAACCGTGGTCATTATAATTGCACTGGAATTACAATACATACAAATGACACCTAAGAAATTCCCATTGGGCTTTTCCTGCCACTCTAGTGTTCGCATTCCAAGATATAACGTGTATTACAATAGAAGGTTGGTTGGTTGTTTTGGGGAAGGAGACCAGACAGCGAGGTCATCGGTCTAATCGGATTAGAGAAGGATGGGGAAGGAAGTCGGCCGTGCCCTTTCAAAGGAACCATCCCGGATTACAATAGAACATTTCAGTATTAGTGGGCATTAGAATGCGGAGTACATAGGTAAATAGGTTTTGGAAATATGTCATTTATATCATAATGTGACACTGTGCAAAACACACTTATAAATGATGTAAGAATAATCTTCTAGGAGGCACTAGATGTAGTTATTGTAAATAGTCTTTTAATGTTCAGATAGCTTACGGCAAAGCAGAGGGCTGTGCATACACTTCCAGCTATTGGAATAGTGTTATTAAGGAAGAAGCAAAATTATAAAGTGACTTTATATATAGATATAGAGTGATTTGTTTACATTCTGTTCTCCACCTGGTCAAAAACTGAGAGAGAGAGTTAATATTACTTCGCTCATTGGTTATTAAAGTTCACCATCGATAGTTATTTGCTGGTGCTAGTGCTTACAGTGTGTGTGTGTGTGTGTGTGTGTGTGTGTGTGTGTGTGTGTGTGTGTGCATGCCTGCAGTGCGTGCCTGTGGTTATGTATGAGAGAGTGTTACTTTTCTGCATATGATCTGCTTGACGATGTTCCACATACCCTTGCACACTTGTGTCTCTCTGCATATATGTCTGCACCCGTCGTCTTATCTGCGGTTGTCGAACATTTTACACACCAGGAGAAACTCCAATTACACGTTATCTATGGTTTGTTTTGTTTTGATACGGATGACCCGCGGATGGTCTCAAACTGACCAAAATCGATAATCAATAACTAAAAAACTATGTAATGCAATTCTTAACAATGGGGACACACGGGGGCGTTCTGTTTTGCTACGTGACATGTATTTCCTCAACAATAGTCTCACCAACGCTATGTGTCTCACCGGCTTTACCCAACGCACCAAGGTGCTGGGGCCGCAGAAGGACATGTTGGGCCGATGAGAGCTGCCATTCGTCTGATGGAACATCCCCTCACAGGTCGCGCCTCACGTAGTGAAGTGACAAACTCGGGCCCCGTGCATCTGCCGGAACTTCCCACTCTCCTGTGTCTACAGTGGAGGTTACCGGGTGATGATAGAAGGAGACGTCACCACATTAACCAACGAACGAGAATGACACCTCTGACTGGGGAACCGAGATAAAACAGACTTCACTCAGCGTGCGCAGAGTGGAACCCAAGCTCTTAATAAAATTCACCGACACGCAGGTAATCACTGCCGAGAGCAATCGAGCCCGTTTACTCAGAGAAGCTATTGAAATTCATAAGCACGACTGTGGGCTGCGTGAGAGAAAAATTGAGTCAGTATTGGAACGGATCCTAAACAAACCGCCTGCAGAGATTGCCCATTACACTTTAGGAATGTCGAAGCGTTACCAACTAGATGAAGTTTAAGGGCCTCATTTGATGATACAATGAAAAAAATTAAAACAAAATTTGACGATTTCCAGGGGCCATAGAGGAAAGAGCACATAATGTACACAGCATTGTTCACGAAAGTCGATAATGCACAGACTGATACGTCTTCGATTAAAGAAGTAAAAGCTCTGTAAAAAGAAAGCACCCACAAAATATATACAATGAAATCTGTGCCGTTTGACTCGCACAAAGACAAACATGGGAATACATTTCATCTGACGATAAAGAGTCAGAAACTGAACGGTAGGACTATGTATACTTTAAGAGCCATCGTAATATCTTATTATCAACATTGCATTATTTGACAGGATTCAAATTGTCCGAGTGGTGGAAACCTTTAGTTTCAATATCTTGACATGCAAGTTTGTTTGTTATGAGGTTATCTAGCTTCAGATCTAGAAAACATGTGCACAGATGTGTGACGTAGTAGTAATTTACGTGGGTTCCTCACCACATAACACTTCGTGCGTAGCTTTCTCTTTAAATAACCATCTGCATCACTTACCTTGCATGGTTGTTACGCAAACGCCTCTCTTTCTTTGAATATCCATTTCGCGTAAGGTCATTGATGATCCATTTGTTATGTACTTGTAAGCAGCAAAGGTATGTATATTTGAATCACTGTTGCCATACAGCGTCTATCACACATACGTTTCAGGTTTCATCGGAGAACTACCATGTTGGTTAGAGGATTAACGTATTGCCCATTTCTTGCTTCCGATTTCATGGTTGACATATATAGTACTACAGCGTAGCTGTATACAGTTATCTCCTTGATTCAGTTTACTGTTCAGATCTTACCGTCAATTTTACTTCTGGCTAGAAGGCTACATTTCAGACAGTATCAACAATGATAAATTATATGGAATCTTTGCTGGTAGATTAGACAATGCGCTTCGTTAGCTTCCCTCTACAAAAAAGATCAACACTTGATTACTGTTTGTCTTTCACACGTGACGAGTCATCTTCAAGAAGAGAAGGAAGAAAAGAAGGAATGAAGCAACATGGAGTTTAATACTCCGTTACGGTGGGGGTATTGGGACGGACAAGTGCTCGAGTTGCAAAGAAATAGCTGACGAATTCGGTAGCGTGGTTTTGAATGGAATCATTCTCTCCTTTTTCTTGTACTGTTATTGCAAACCACTGTAATACTAAATCTGAAGGGCCATGCGAAGAACAGTGCCACAATCCTAGAGAATTCGAGTATACGCCTAGTCTACGCTTCACGTCGCCCTGGACTAGACCTGTTCATCATCGTAGTGAACACGACTAATTTCATCAGCTGCGAAGGCCCCAAGAGTGTACTGTTGTTATAAGTACCGTAAAGTCGAGTTGCCACACGTAAGGCCTGGTAATATCAACTCAATTCCTTAACAGTCTTATTCACTCGATATTACCGCTGTCCTAATGGTGAGTCATTAGCATGGTGTTAAATGAAATCAGTCTTCCGGACTCAAAGTTTGGGACCGAAACTGACAGAGAGATAACCACGAGAAAGTTGACAAATGTTTGGGATAGTCACAAATAGTACAGATGTTTCGGGAGTGTTTGTAAGTTCTGTCGACGGAAGGCACGTAGAAACGAGGAGTCACATTCATTACAAATTAAACATTCAGACTGGATAATTGACAGCTTATCACTCAAAATATATCTCTGGCGAAATGACGTTCTTAGTGACGAAATACTGCTGTGTTGAGATGTAGCACAGAGTACGGAATATACTTCTTACGTTAAAATGTTGGAAATACAACATTAAGTATTTGCGGCATCTTAAGTTTAGGCTGGAATCATAAGTGTTTAGTCCCGATATCGGGATTAAGCACTCACTCGCTTTAGTCGGAAAACGACTATAATACGTTTCTGATTGACAGAATAAATCCAAAAATTGCCTCAAAATTAAATGGAACCTCAAGGACTTTTCGCCTCCAATATTTCGCTAAACATATCATTATCGTATATATTGAAATTTTTCTCTTCATTTTAACTTTCATGAATATTATTAAGCTTAAAGAGAAGCAAATGTATAGATCGACCTTAAAGTAAGACGGAAATAAGTTGCAGGTAGCATAACACTCGCTTGCTGATGTGATACGTAAGCATTTGTATGTCATTTCAGAGTATCGGTGGAACAATATATTTGCAATTGGGTAATAGTATTACGAGTTTGAGTTGAAAACATGTAAACGGGCAGAGGGTGAGATCCCGGCATGTTTCATTCAAGACTCCAGATCTAGTAACAGGTGAAGGAAGGAAAAGCACTTTCTGAGACCTCTTGCAAATTAAAGATAATCTTTAAAACAAATTAGAGCAATAATCTCGGAAACGTAATCTCTGTCACTACCGTATTGTCTCCAGTTCTAAATTCTCATAAGAAATTCTCTAAGAATCTAATTTCTTCATGAATGACCGTGAGAGAATTAAACTTCCAAGCGGAAAATATTTGCTGAATGCGGAAAGGTTTCTCCGTTTATATCCAAATTTATCGGAGTACATCTCCACGCATTACACACAAATCAGCTGCAAGTTACGAGAAAACCACGGAAAACTTCGTGGGAGAGAAGATAACGGACAGTACTTTTAGCGAAATCTCACTAGATTTATGCTCGCCTGTCCACCCCGCCGGTGGCAGATGTCGGGTTTAGCTGCTGGACTACGTGGGAACTTGAGGGCAGGTTGACTCGACCAGCTTCCGGCCGACCACATCTGACCCTTACAAGCGAGAATCGCCGTACTGTACACCAGGCAGATTTTAACCCCTTCACATAACCTCCCGACATCAGAGAACAAGTAATGCAATCCCTCTAACAGTCTGTCTCGTGCCACACTATTGGTCGGAGACAATTGACTCGGGAACTGCCGGCTGCCGTTATCGCCACGACACACGCAGGGGAGTTTGGAGTAGTGTCGCGACGGGGAACAACAGGTTGGTGATAAACAGCGTCGCATTGTAATTAGCGATGAATCATTTCTACACTACAATGGATTCACGTCGTCACTGAGTATGGCGGCGATGTCACGAGAATTTCCAGTCTTCAGATGTTTCGAGAATGCTGAGCAGTTTCACTCCTGGAGTCGTAGTGTGGGGAAGCACCGGGCATGGCTTCAGGTCACGGCTGGTAGAGACTGAGGGGAGTATGGTGGCACAAAGGCACGTCACAGACGTCTTACGTCCTCCCGTGTTACCTCTCACGCAGCAGTACTTTTGTGCCATTTTCAACAGCACAATGCTCGGCCACATTTTTCACATGTCTCTACGAACTGTCTACGTTCGTTGAGGTTCCCTTGTGGCCAGCCAGATCACAAGATCTGTCCCTGGTAGAACATGTCTGGGATCAGCTGAAATGTCTGAGTGACAGTAACCAGGACGATAAACACCAGGTGCACCTGTTGTGGGCGAACTTACCTCAGGAAAGGGTACAACAGTTTTGTGGCGTCATTCGAAACAAAATTAGTTCTTGCATCCAAGCGGGAGGGGGTACAACATCATACTTTAGAGGCCCTATATTGCCATATTGCGGGCGGTTCTAGGCCCTACAGCCTGGAGCCGCGCGACCGCTACGGTCGCAGGTTCGAATCCTGCCTCGGGCATGGATGTGTGTGATGTCCTTAGGTTAGTTAGGTTTAAGTAGTTCTAAGTTCTAGGGGACTGATGACCTCAGAAGTTAAGTACCACAGTGCTCAGAGCCATTGCCATGTTCTTTGCAAATTAGACTCGATTTTGTAGCCGATGAAATAGCGTCACAAACAATTTCAATCCGAGAAATTTTTGTTTCCTCTTCCCCTGAGTGTTTCCCTTTTTTTGTCAGGCAGTATATTCAGTCGGCCCAATTGTTTGTGCGCCAATACTGCAGAAGTAATATTCCTCAGATTGTCAGTTTCTGTGTGGAATCTATTATTGAAACGGGCCTCTTCGTCACGATACACGTTTCATTTCATTCACTTAAAACATCAACAGAAATCCAATTTTAAGTGCCGTTTCTTGCTAATATTGTGAATCTGGTGCCTTTACACACTTTTTACTAAGACTTCCCTCTGTTTTCACTGTGGTTGAACATAAAAAAAATGAGAGAAACTGGAAGACCGAAAACGGTGAACAATGAAACAATCTACCACGTTTTCTAGATAACATAATCAAGATCACGAGGTGGTGTGTAATAGCAAGCCGCGCTGCTGACGTCAGAGAGAATCCAACTAGCGCTCGGTAGACCGGTAAAGACGTAACATATTGTGTTGTAATTGGCTTTACGAATAAAAACTGGGTTATGGCATTGTGAAGTTTTATTAGTGACTGGCAACTCAGTACAGAGTTACACTGTAACTACTGGTGTATTAGGGATTTTTTAAGTAAGTTTTTAAGTGAAAAAGTAATTTTTGCTGTGCTGCCTAAAAAGAGTGAGACAAAAAGAAAATGGAAACATGTTTTTAAACTTACAGATTAATTTTGAGTTCAAAATGCTCGTGTCTGCTCAAAATATTTTAGTGCTCTGGATTATGAAAGGGATTTGAGAGGAATTGTTGAAAATTCTTCGAATCGAAAGTTGAAGTCCGATGCTGTTCCAATATAATCTACGATCCTTCCGTATTCATTTAGGGTTGCAGCAATGAGCTTAATATTGAGAGCAATATTTGGAAACAAAAACGAAGGTACCGTAAAAGCTGGATGTAAAAGACATTTTACAGGTAAAAATATTACCAACTTATAAAATAATTACTACCAGAACAAATGTTAACCGTGATAACAAACACTGCTGTGACTACAACAATGCGTGCTTGTGCCAACAGTTAAAAATAGCGGAGAAAATAAAAGATCATATGCAAAAACAACAAATTTACGAGATAGTCTATGTCGATGTAGCGCTGAGTTACTGAAATTAAAATATGTCCAAAACGTGATTCAGGGCACGTTTCCTGACTGTCAACAAGAAGTGGTTATGGAAGGACGATATACTAACTGGTCATATGAATATATTGCGCTATATTATCTGTCTATATGACTTTGCTGTAACGTCTTGGTAAGGACGTGCTCTTTCTCCAGAATGAATGCTATCAACTAGAAAAAGTGCAACGGTAGTTTGTGAACTGAGAGAAGTCAAGAATGCAAAACATGAAAGAAGTTTTAACATAACTATCTTGAATAGAAGAAGATAGCCAGTTAATACAGTTAAGAAGTTTAAAGTAACATTATAGGACACTTCTCCGTTCTACAAGTGTATGTGGTCTAAGCCTGTGTGAGCCTCTTCCCCCAGAAAAAAAAAAAATCGGTGCCCTCCTAGATGGTGAAAGAAGTTGACGTCGTTTGGATGCCTCATACCAGAGAAATCTAATATAAAGCTTAATACTAATACCTCATCAAAACAGGGAAAATCACGATTACACTCATACCTGCGTATGAGTTAAACATGTGTGTGCCTATAAGCTTCAATGCAGGGCAACGTGATGAGAGGGTTCCCAGTGACGTCACAGCTCACACTCCGCCTGGGCGTGAACTCTAAAACGTATTCCGGTATCCGTGAAGCTGACACTGGGACCTAGCGGCAAGGCAGTAACTTTCGGACTGCCAGTAACACAGACCACTGGCAGCCGCTTGGATGAAGGAAGAGAGGGGTTAGGGGTGGGGCCGGCCGCTGTGACCGAGCGGTTCTAGGCGCTTCAGTCCGGAACCGCGCTGCTGCTACGGTCGCAGGTTCGAATCCTGCCTCGGGCATCGATGTGTGTGGTGTCCTTAGGTTACTTAGGTTTAAGTAGGCATAGACACTCTCCTCGTTTGCCAGCTTCGCTTACCTCGACACCGTTTGTTTATGGCACCAGAGTTGTTCAGATTGTAGTGGAGAGAGTGTCTCACCACTCGCCACCTGCTGCAAGCTCTGGGAACAATTAGGGGTGCCGAAGGCCGCCGACAACGCCATTAATTAAACGACGCTAATGGGCCACATGTACACCGCGTATTTACATGTCTTTCCTACGAACACACAGTGTAGGATGTTTGTTAGCTTTAAACTCCCTACTGCCCCGCGCTGCTGCTATTCTCGGAGGTTTTCGTACCACGTTCGTGCTGTCTCGGCTCTCTCTTTGAAAATCTACGGACGGTCCAAACTTTTTCGTCAGTGCACATGTGCTGGAGAGTCAACGTGAGGCACTCTATATGAAATGCAATTTTTATGCGATGTGTGCCTGCAAAGTTACTTCTGAAGTTTTCCGTGCGAGCTAGCGACAACATTTTTCCCAGAGAATTCCGTCAAACTATGTATCCTCTGTAGCCTCGACTTTGCCCTTACTTTTACGTTATCAGTGGTGTGTGGTTAAATGAAGTACACTTTAAAGATGTTGCTTGCCTTTTCTCAATTTTATTTTTTCCAGACTATCACTTATATACTTCATTTCCAGTATTTTTACGAAAGACGAAGAAGGCATTGACGAATGCAAACGGCCTCTGATCCTATTGGTCACATACTTTTAATGATGAAGGTAGAATATTTACGTGTGTTAGATCTGCCATAACTGATTACGATCAGATATGCAATTTAATTGCATGTACACAATATATTGGTTAAAACTAAAACTTGGGAAGAACATATTAATGTATTTAGGAAACTAGTTTTACATTGAAGAACTAGAGAAGTAACCTAAAATTGTCCAAACATTTCTTTGGGAGAGACAGCTTAAGTTTTCGGGCCACATAATTGACACCTCAGGTATTACAGCTGATCCTTCACTTGAAGAAGTAACTGTTCAGTGCTCAAGCCCAAAGAATAGGAAAAGTTTTTCCTAGAAATGGTTGGTTTCTTTAGGCGTTTTATACCAGAAAACATTTGTCTCAGCCTATGTAATTAGATGTAATTATACAGAAAACAATATGACATCGGGGTGAGGCGCAGGAGAACACTTCTAACAACATAGAATGTTACTCAGTTAATGTGCCAGATCTGTTTCAGCCAGACTTCGAGCAGTACCTCAGTACGTCTACAGACGCGTCGGTTTATGAACTGTCATGCGTCGTGGTTCAAGGAGAGTGAAATAATGACAAAGATTTTCACAGTTCCATCGCTTTTGCACGTTATGTTTTAGATAAAAGTAAAAGAAACTATTCTGCTACAGAGAAGGAAGCATTTGTGGTAGTGTGCGGTTTTCAGAAATTTCGTGAGTTACTAGGGAGAGCACAACTTAATATTTGATGCGCTGTCTCAAATAACACTGGGCATGAGCGATGTTATACTTAACTAAAGACCTGGAACTCAACACTAGATTTATTTCCTAAGCCTTATAAACGCTAATAGAGATGAAACATCTGTGTAACTCTGTTAGGCACGACCAACTGAATGGTAACCAACTAGGAGAAATCATCCAAAAGCCTTAGGGAAGGGAAGGAAGCCGGTAATAAACAACACCTGCAGTTATTAGGTGATGATTTCTGCTAGCCGAAAGCCTCTAATGACGAGCGATTATTGCAGGTTTGCATACCCAACTCTGTAGTTAAAGAATTAGTCACTTACATCCAAGAAGGGTATGGCCATTTCAGAGTAAGACGTACTATTATTTTAAAAAAACATGACGCAGACAGTGAAAAAATGGTTCAAATGGCTCTGAGCACTATGGGACTCAACTGCTGAGGTCATTAGTCCCCTAGAACTTAGAACTAGTTAAACCTAACTATCCTAAGGACATCACAAACATCCATGCCCGAGGCAGGATTCGAACCTGCGACCGTAGCGGTCTTGCGATTCCAGACTGCAGCGCCTTTAACCGCACGGCCACTTCGGCCGGCGCAGACAGTGAGGTCGACAGCAAGTACACGTGAGAATGCCAAAAATTTAAGGATAAGAAACCGCTTGTAAGATAGAGATTTTATCCAATCATTCCGAAGTTAATTTCAATGGATTTTTTTTGGCCCTCTACCGCTTAGTGTAGGAGGGTTAACATGCGTATTAGTAGTGTAGATCAAAACATGAAAATTATATGGGCTGAAATTAGTGACTGGAAAGGTTATGACTCGCTGTTTAATGTGGGATTATCTAAAGAAAGCCCGCATCTCGTGGTCGTGCGGTAGCGTTCTCGCTTCCCACACCCGGGTTCCCGGGTTCGATTCCCGGCGGGGTCAGGGATTTTCTCTCCCTCGTGATGGCTGGGTGTTGTGTGCTGTCCTTAGCTTAGTTAGGTTTAAGTAGTTCTAAGTTCTAGGGGACTGATGATCATAGATGTTAAGTCCCATAGTGCTCAGAGCCATTTGAACCATCTAAAGAAATTGGAGTATTCACAATGTCTGGTATGAGATAATGGCAGCGCATTCTTAAGCAAGCAGTTCTAGAAAATGATACAATATGAGACAGAACATATATCAGAATTTAGTATCAGCAACAAATGAACCAGACTATGTGCATGATGAACTGGATTGTTTATGCCAAATGTACTCTTCCAACAAGGACCGTCAATGGGCTCAGATAATACCTGAATTTGAGAACAGACTGAATGGACTCCCACATATAAGTAGGAGTTTTCCCCCATAGAAAATCAGGCAAAAGTATATTAACAAAACCATTATTATCGACATTTGCATGCCCGTTGAAGGTAGCAGCAAATGGGTAAGTAATACATAAACATTTAATACAGAATACTGAAAAGAGGCTCAAAAGATACAATCAGAAATCTAAGGAATCATTCTACCACGTAGGAGACCAAGTTTTAGCTACATCACATCTCAAAAGCTTCTCGCAGTCCCGCTAAGAACTGCTGTGGCGGCTGTAGTGTGATGATTAGCTGCCCATGTATGGCATGGCAAACGGAATTCTGGAATGTTACTGTTTCCAGTCTTGCATCATACTGCCTGTCGAAACCTGCGACAGTCTGGCTACAACTATCTACCTCTATATTTCCTGTAGTTTGTTCTGTAACCTTTCAAAATCTTCATTTACAGTCTGCTTGGTGCTTGTATTGTTCTGCATCAAATCCGTTGCCAGTTCCCATACGAATTGTAACGTAGCAGATTATTACAAATTGTCTTGCATTGAAAGTGCAGCTTGCCGGGAAGCCAGTAGACCAGATTTTGGTTCTCACGCTCGCATAGCTGACGCTGGCTACTGGGCCGAGCGAGCTGTGTACTTGACTAATGCTGTGTGCAATACGTTACACACACTGTACGAATCAGAAAAAGTGTTATTAAATATCAGTCGGTCTTTTTCATACTTTGTATACCAAATGCTGTGGATAACACAACCACACTGTTAAAATTACAAATCAATAACTTAAATATTTTCGGAAATATAAATTTTTACCTAAAAGGCATAATAACCGTGCTGGCATTGTGAAACCGAGTTACGGACTGTAATGTCTTCATCCGTAGTATCAATTGAAACTACAAACAAGAAGATAGGTTTACATAATCTAATTTTCTGGAATTTTCTTTAGCTTCATTGCTACAGGTTTCTGACGAAATTAACAATACATTGGAAAGTTATTATTTCATTGTAATTTGGATGTGTATATTTGAGAGACTGAGAGGGAAAGGAATACATACGTAAAGTGAGAATGTATTCCCGCTCGTGTGAGTAGGGTTTTGTACCTCAGATCTATGAGTAGAGACTGTCGCTCGGGACCCGTTTTCTCGTTAACACCTATGTTAAATCGCGCTGATCAAATTTATACCAAAATGAAGAAATCCGAGTGTCTGATCGGTTCTTGTGTTATTGATGAAAAGCTGTTACAGAGTGGAGTATTTTGAGATGATTTGAGCTTTGTGAGTGACTTATTTTAAGAGATATCGCGTGGAACATTCAAGTCGTACATAACTCCGCGTGGCGTGTTTCATGGAAACTACGAGACATTATAGCGATCACTTCTGTAGAAGAATACTGCTGAACGACTGATTGTGTTAACTCGCAAGTAGACGTGCGTTAGTCAGTGGCTGTTTAGGACGTTTAAAATATCGTGTCGGACTAAATATCTGTTGGCTGCTTTTAAGTGTGATCTTGTTACAGAGACAGTCATTAACACTGCATATTTAATGTTGGGATGTTAAATAAGGACTTGATAGCCATTTTCTGTGTTTTAAAGACGATATACCAGGATACAGAATTTATAATGGGAAACCAGGACCGAGGGCAATGAAACAATGTCCCCAGTTTGGAACAGGGTTTTTAGTAAACATAAAAATAATAGATTCAGTAACGGATTTCCAAGTAGTATCACCAAGAATTGCGACTCTAAGCTTTAAAACAATGAATAAAACCTATACAATGATAAATGCTCATGCCCCAACAAATGAAAAAAATTGTGTAACAAAAACAAAGGAAGAGGTAGATAAATTTTGGGACCTTCTAGAACTAACTGTGAACAGAGTAAATAAAAAGAACGTAAAAATCTTATTGGGAGATTTCAATGCTCAGTTGGGAAAAGAAAGGAAATATAAAGATATAATTGGAAAATGGAGTCCACATAAATTTACAAACAAAAACGGTCAAAGACTTGTAGAACTCTGCAGAGAACACAACCTTATATCTAAATCAACACACTTTAAGAGGAAGCCAAGTAAACTTAAAACATGGAAACATCCAGACTGGAGGAAGGGCGAGTCGCAGCTAGACCATGTCTGTACGGACAAAAATTTTCATAAGGAGATCCACAATGTTAAAGTACTGAGAGGAGTAGACACAGGCTCAGACCATTATATGGTTAAAATTAAAATCAAATTCACACCGTTAAAGAAGAGGACCGGAAAAACTAATAAAATAAAAAGGAGGTTTGACCCACATCAGCTAATTAAAAATAATATGTACCAACAAATAACACAAACCATCAAATTAACAGATGATCTAGAACAACTAGTGCCTAATCTCAAAAAAGAAGCGGAGAATCTAGCTCCGTTGAACCCACGAAGGAAACATGCAGAATGTGACAAATTCCATGAAGATAGACACGAAGCATGGTTAAAGTTTCAAACACATAAAACTGAAGAAAATGCCATCAACCCAAAAAATTAAAGAAAAAAACTCACTCAAAATATTAGAAGAATCAAGAGAGGATTTCATAAAGATATTGTAAAGTCTATAGAAGGTAATTATCATAAAACCAACTCCAGGAACTACTACAAAATCTTTGGGAAACAACTACAACAATATGAGGTCCCTACACTAATACTGAAAGATGAAGATGGAAGAATGACACACAGTAACAAGGAAAATGCAGAAATCATGGCAAAAGCATTTTACAAACTTCTGAATTGCGAGGAACCCAAAGAACCCTTACAAATCAACATAAATACCCCAATAAAAACCAAACGTAGCAAACTAGACCCTCCAACTTTCCAAGAAGTAGAAGAAATTCTTAAAGAACAAAAAAATTATAAGGCATGTGGAGAAGATCAGGTTTATGTTGAAATGTGGAAATATGTAAGTGACACAGTCAAGACCTCCTTACACATGGCTCTAACAAAAATTTGGGTAACAGAACAATTTCCCGAACATTGGACCACAGCTATCACCCACCCACTACACAAAAAGGGAGATAAGAGCAACCCAGACAACCACAGAGGAATCTCTCTCCTAGATTGCTCATATAAAATTCTATCCAAGATCCTATATGAAAGAATCAAGGAGCAATTAGAACAGGAGTTAGGGGAATATCAGGGAGGTTTCAGACCATGGAGAAGCTGTGCAGAGCAGATAATTAGTTTAAAATTGATTATGGCATACTACAAGAAACGGAACAAACCTCTGGCAATAACATTTGTAGATTTTAAGAAGGCATATGACTGTCTCCACAGACCCTCAGTATTAAAAAAAAATTTTTGGAACCGCGGGACTGCTACAGTCGCAGGTTCGAATCCTGCCTCGGGCATGGATGTGTGTGATGTCCTTAGGTTAGTTAGGTTTAAGTAGTTCTAAGTTCTAGGGGACTGATGACCAGAGAAGTTGAGTCCCATAGTGCTCAGAGCCATTTATTAAAAATTTTAAGATATCTAGGACTCCATCCAAAACTAATTAAAATAATACAACTCACTCTAACCAACACCAAATCAAAAGTGAAGTTTAGAGGAGAAATTTCGGAACCATTCCTCATAAAAACAAGCTTAAGACAAGGTGACTGCCTATCACCATTACTTTTCAACTGTGCACTGGAATACATAATGAGAGAATGGTACAAGGACAATCCAAAGAGGATAAGAATTGGAAGTGCAAAAGATTATATTAGCTTAAACTGCTTAGGATTTCTTGATGATCTTGCTCTCCTAGCCAACACCGTTCAAGAAGCCGGGCAACAAGTGAAATCACTACAAGAAATAGCAGAGAAAGTGGGCCATAGAATATCATTTGAAAAAACGGAGATTATGCTAACTGATCCACCACTTGCAAACAAAATTACAATAGGAGAACAGGAAATCAAAATTGTAGATAAATTTAAATATTTAGGCGAAATAATAACATACAATCTAAATGAGAAACCATCATGGCAAAATAGAATAAAAAAACTGAACTATGCAAATTACAATACCAAAACTACATACAACAAAAAGAGCCTATCTGTAGATGCAAAATTAAAACACTATAAAACAGTTACACAACCAGAAATAACGTATGCAGCTGAAACTATCTTCAAAACAACTAATACAGCAGAAATTGACAGAATACCAAAAATAGAAAGAACAATAATTAGGACATGTATAAATAAACAGTATAAAATAAATGGACATTGGAGAATAGCATCAAATGAAACAGTATATAATAAAATAGAACCAGTCATGAGCACAATCAGGAAGAAACGCATCTCATTCTTTGGACATCTGATGAGAACTCCAGAAAACAGAATTAGTAAAAAAATAATACAAAAATTGTGGAATAGCAAGAGCGACATTAAATGGATCACAGAAATTAAGGAAGATATAAAAGAACTTCAAATTACAGTAGATGACCTAAAAAACAAGACAGAGAAAACCAGACTACAAATGAAAATCAATAAAAGGAGTACAGGAAGAGTTGTCTCAGATGAAGAAAGAAAGAATATATCTGAAAGAATGAAGAAATATTGGGCAGACAGAAGAGCAAAACACCTTTCATATAAGAATAGCCTCTAATAATTATATTACCTAAATATATTAAGTTATTGTCGAACCAAATTGTATCCATGTGTAACAACTTGTTTAGAACTTTGTATTTTTGTACAGTGGTCCAATGAAGGCCATAAAATAAATAACAATAATACCAGCTTACAGGAAAGTTGAGACATTTGCAAACGAGTCGTACAAGAATCCCGAACTCGCGATAATTTAACTAACTTTCAGATGCTGTCCTTGACCAGGAGTTATGTGGCTTTCCCATGGTAGGTACTTTGTCAACTCTGCTTTTGTCGGCTAAACCAGTATCTACCACCGCAGAATGAAGGGGCAGACAACCTGACACGTATCCAGGTAGGTGGACAGATTGTTTAAAGAATAGTGAGAGAGCAACCCGCCGCGCCGCATCCTCTTGTGTTATTTAGTACAGCTTGTTCCATGTTCATCAGCTGGTTGTTATTCTCCCTTACTCTACTACTGCTTGTTCCTGGCCTAGTGCGTTATTTAAATTTCGGATGTCTTCGTCATCTGCTGTTCCCAAAATTCTCTTCAAAAGTATTCCACATGCGTTTATCCATCACCTCTACCTACGAATCAACGTTTTTGACATCAGATCAACTACCGGCTTCAACTGTTCCCTCCGATATTTATTAGAAAGTTGTAATCCATGGTATTCCTCCTCCATTTCCGATGGAATTCGATCTTTCCTTGCTTCGTTCTGTAATTCTCCAAAGGTATGTTCTAATCTATGTGCCTTACTTTCTTCCTCCATACATCCAGAGTTAAACCAAGCGTTCCTTGATGAATAATCATCAGGATATCGGGATTTTTTGAGAAGATAACTCCAGATTTAAGGGGCTAGTTCCATTGAATACAGCAGAAGAGGAATTCATTAAACTACCTAACATAAACAAGAACAAAACCCCCAAACAGAACAATGTACATCCATTTTCAGTCCATCCCAGACATGGTCGATAGAGTTCATGTCTGGAGAATGTCATTATCCCGAAGGAAGTGCACAATGGGGCGCGAATTGTCGTCCATGAAGACGAATACCTCGCCGATATTGTTGCACTATCGGTCGAAGGATGGCATTCACGTATCGTACAGCCATTACGGCGCCTTCCATGACCACCAGCAGCGTACGTCGGCCCCACATAATGCCACCCCAAAACAGCAGGGAACCTCCACCTTGCTGCACTCGTTGGACAGTGTGTCTAAGGCGTTCAGGCTGACCGTGTTGCCTCCAATCACGTCTCCAATGATTGTGTGGTTGAGGGTATATGTGACACTCATCGGTGAAGAGAACGTGATAACAGTCCTGAGCGGTCCATTCGGCATGTTGCTGGGCCCATCTGTACCGCACTGCATGGTGTCGTGGTTGCAAAGATGGACCTCGCGATGGACGTCGGGAGTGAAGTTGCGCATCATGCAGCCTATTGCCTACAGTCTGAGTCGTAACACGACGTCCTGTGGCTGCACGTAGGTAGCGGTCTTCCGCTGCAGCAGCAGCCCTTGGGCGGCCTGAGCGAGGCATGTCATCGACAGTTCCCGCTCCTCCGTCTCTCCTCCATGTCCGAACATCATCGCTTTGGTTCACTCCGAGACGCCTCGACACTTCTTTTGTTGAGAGCCCTTCCTGACACAAAGTAACAATGCGGACGCGGTCGAACCGCGGCATTGACCGTCTATGCATGGTTGAACTGCAACAAGAGCCGTGTACCTCCCTCCTGGTGGAATAACTGGAACTGATTGGCTGTCGGCCCCCTCCGTCTAATAGGCGCTACTCATACAAGGTTGTTTATATCTTTGGGCGGCCGGCCGCGGTGGTCTAGTGGTTCTAGGCGCTCAGTCCGGAACCGCGCGACTGCTACGGTCGCAGGTTCGAATCCTGCCTCGGGCATGGATGTGTGTCATGTCCTTAGGTTAGTTAGGTTTAAGTAGTTCTTAGGGGACTGATGACCTCAGATGTTAAGTCCCATAGTGCTCAGAGCCATTTGAACCATTTTTATCTTTGGGCGGGTTTAGTGACATCTCTGAAAAGTCAAAGGATCTGTGTCTGGGAGACAATATCCACAATCAACGTCTATCTTCAGGAGTCCTGGGAACCGGGTTGATGCAAACCTTTTCTTGACGTGTGTATTAAAAAATTTTCTGTACAGGTTCCCGAACTCTCGGAACCGAGGTGATGCAAAGCTTTTTTTTATGTGTGTATATACAACCTTGTATGGTGAAAAACCTATATTACTATATATCTAAGTATATGCTATTGCGTCCCAGTTATTGTGTTGACTATTAATAAGGTTTCAACATTTTCAAAACTGTACAGTAAACGCATTCAGTATGACCATTCACTTGTATATGAAAAGGACTAGCGTAAAGTTCTAGGACCTGAAGTAGGCGACCAGCTGGTTCAAAATGTCTAACATTAAATTTATACACTGATCTATAATTATAATGTTAACACTGCTGGGTGTTAGTATGCAATTGTTAACCATTGTGTTCGTGACTGTGCTTGCTTCCTTGTCTCAAATTACTATCACTGCTATCAACTAGAAAAATGATGTATTAGGGTTAGAATATAATTGTTTCCATGTCTCCCCAAAAAGTGATCAAGAGCCTGTTGCAACACTTCATTTCTAAATGTTGCTGGAAGTGCCACGTGTGGGCTGCACTTCATACTTTTGCACAGCAAACCATCAAGCATCACAAATTGTGTCTGCGACATATATTGGTGACGGTCTATGTCGATTGCTTGTCCTTCCTGGCATTCTGACCAGCTTTTGCCTACAGCTTGCAGAACTCAAGTTTTCTACTTAGTGTACCTCCATTTGAATGCACTTTCGCAGTTTTATGCAGTCACTAGAGAGAGGTGCAAGATTCTGTGGAGCTAATTTGCGTATGGGGATGTGTAGGACATTTAAGGGTAGGGTTTCTTTCACGGGTTTTGTCATAGATGTGTGCATTATTTGATAGGTCAGAGTTGAGTTGTCGCGCGTGCCGCATTATTATCGCGGTACTTGCCGAAGTAGCAGTTGATTTGAATGCTTACGAGAAGCAAAGCTCGTGTGTGTAGCCAGAAGGGCTGCGCACTAATGTCGTCCAGAACTGAACACGAGTGTCATTAATGCAAAACAAAATATGACGGCGGGAGAAGTTCATATAAATCACTCTGCAAACTGGCCACAAATGTCAAATGCAGAATACTCCGAGGATGAACGTTCAGTTCACTCAGGAAATGAAAGTGAAAACAACGCCGAGGTGGCAGGTCAGGTAGATTCTGTGACTACGGAAAGAGGTACAGTAACAGAAATTAACAGTTCAATTCCGCGGACAAGGCGTCATAGAGAAATTGAATCGCGTGCGTCTCGTTCTGAGTATGTTACTGGAAGTGCGCAATTAGAAACTATCATTCAGTTTATCCAAGAGGCTGAGAAGATACGACAGAAATGGAAGAAAAATGACGGCGAGGAGAAGACAGGAGATCTTCATTAATGAAAATGGGGAAATTTAGAAGGACTAGACAAGGGGGGATAGAGACAGGACGAAATCATGAAAGAAATTAAGGTAATTCAAAGGAGGGCTGAAGAGTTTGTCGAAAACTTAAATCAAGTCAGGTATGAAGTTAAGGTTGCAAAATCAAGACTGAAGAAATTAGGAAAACGTCAGATGAGACGCGAGAAGTAGCAGTAGAGACCAAAATTTAGAGAAAGACCAGGAGCGGAAAATTATGCTTATTTCGATTTAAAACATTCCTTTCTCATTTCAGAATTTTCGGGTTTACAAAGAAAATCACAATTCATTACACGCCAAGTCATTGCTCAGTGTGATAGGGTACTATCCGAGTCATGGCCACTAGTATACAAGGTGGAATTTGTCTGTGAATACCTGGAAGGTTCAGTAGCAGAGCACACGCGTAGCGTTGCAGCAAACTGCCGCACTTACGGCGAATTCAGAGAGGCTTTGTAACTAACCTGTTACTACGGGTTATTACGTTATTATTGGGAATGGAAATACTTATTGCTTATGAAATTAAAGTGAGAAGTTTAGGGTCGCCACCGACTATAACCATACAACTAATCAAAGATTTGGTCGAGTCGGAAAATAAATTAATTTGATCACTGACCAAAAACTCACAAAAATGCATACGTTGTGATGTCGCTCATAGGGGATACGATGTAATTAATAGTGCTTCCCGTGCACTGTTCACGACGATCAAACATTTAAAATGAAATAGCACATGCAAGAACACTGTGCAGAAGATCAGCTCCCAGCAACGCACCTGAAAATAAGACTTAAAATAAAGCATTTGTTATAAAATACAGGGGGAGACTAATCACTGGACCTGTGCACAACGAAACGCGTTGGATGTGCTAACGGGAAAGCTACGAGGTGAGTGGCTTAGGTGCAAAAACGTAATCTAGGAACACAAGAGAAAATTGTAGATAAAATCATTTATTCCTAAGATAAGGATGTGAGGCATGTACACGATTCCTGATAACACGTGGTTTGTGGAAACACAATTTCTAGGTATAGTGCCCAAATTGCAACAATATCACATCACACAATCATGTTAACATTATCTAAAACAAACATGCGATCGGACAGTTAGTGATGCCGGTAGCCCAACAACTATAATGATCTACCACGTGGTTGGCTCCCCACGGACGAAAGACACATAAAGCAAGGAAAATTTACGAGAAGGCAAAGCTCAAAATATTTAGAAAGGTGAAAGCTTATGCAGGCACAGCTGAAGGCAAACAGACATTCATACAGAAGCGAGTGCTCACTTCTTATCGACACCTTTGTGTGTCGCTCTTCCGGCGGATCCAAGTCTGCTACAAAAATTTGCTAAAAGAAAAATCTGCCAAAGTTTTGCATTCCTTGCTGCGACAAGGCAAAGCAATCTTCCAGATTTGAAAAGCGAGACCAAAAGCTAACAGCTCTCCCCTCGCCAAGTAACAGCGCGCCACGCGGTCAGTCTAACTCACCCTCCTTCGACTGGAGCACAGCTGTGGACGCTTCCCGTACCGGCGGCAGACTGCCTCCCGCTTCTTCTCCAGCCTCCTCCACGCTCCGCGTGGTCCGGAAAACCCAAAGATGCCATTTCCACCACCAACCTAACGCAGATGGATTTCTCACAAGTAGCGAAAACCTCTTTGCCTACTTGACCACTACGCGAGTTGGCTATTCTGTACAACTGCTGCTGAATCTGTACGACTATCGCAGACTTTCTGCAGCAGACTATGCCACCGTCTAGCAACGTGACACACAACCACATTCATTCAATCACGCTACTATGAGAGTAAAGAGAAAAGAGAAACAAGGAAAAGAAAGAGAAATGGTAAAGATAATGGGCTACTGTACTAATGAAAGCTGGCTACGGGACCCTTTCAGCTTTCCTAAATAGCTTCTGGTTACGAGACACACAAGACAGGGTTAAACAGGAGCTTATGTTGGCGAAGCGTTACGAAGCACGAGAGTGCCACAGTCATGTAAAGTTTCTCGAGACGCTTGTCAACAGGAACCGTTACCTGGACCAAACATATAGTGATAAGGAGATAATGCGACACTGCCACATGAAACTGCCATTGAGGTACCAGGAACTGCTCATTAGCAAATGTAATGACAGAAAAACATTATTTAAAAAAGCTCTACAAGTGTTAGACTTCGTCAAGGATGCACAAAACGCGAGGGACTAAATATGCCACACTGAACTAAATTCGCAAGGTGAATCTGGAGGAAATAATGAAGAGCAAGATAAAAACAGATACAGGTCAACTAGGAATCAGTATAAATGTCAAGGATTTAATATTGAACCTCAGTGGAATGATAGAAACAGATGGGGGTCTTACGTTGGTAACTTTCACGAAAAAAGTAACAGCAACAGGAGGGGAATTCTTAACACTTGGTGCAGCCAGTCTGGAACCACGGCAAACAAGGAATAGTGGAGGCACTGGTAGGCGACGTCCGCAACGTGATCACCAGAACAAGGAAGTAGATATCAGACCATATAAGCTCTCAATCAGGAGCCACAGCAGAAGTCCGCATAGTAAGTGACAGTCGGCCGCTGCGGCTTCGTTACATCTTTGAGTTACGAAACGTACGTTTTCCATTAATAATATTGTAAAGATTATTGACCATCATTTCATATTTTTGTATGTATGTGATCTTGCATACACTTGTTTTAAAAACACAGCATCAACAAAATATGCTACGCTTTGTGCAGGGGCTAGGGCATCCGAAACATCGACCGAGTAGGAGATTCGCTGGTCGTGGCTTGGATCAGCGCAGGCGACCATATCGCACCGCAGCTGGCGGGGCCCCGGTGTCGTGGGTGGGGCTGCCAGCGTGACGTCACAGCAGAGGCTACGTCCCCGGGCGAGTGGCCAGCTGACTTGGACGTCACCACAGGGTGACAGCGGCAGCTGTGAGCTACAGGCTACCCCACCCTGAGGCGATAGGGCATTCAGCCTGCGAATGTGATGACAATGGGGCAGCTCAAGCGGGACTGAGGTGTGGACGGAATCCTGCTCATCCCTGTCACTCTTGTCATTGGAGAGTGAAAGCATCTCCAGGCGTGCCTGGCCCGCAGCCAGCAGGTAATCGAGGTTCGCCTCTGACATCACGCGACCACCTGGGACCGTCACTGTCTGATGTATGAGTCTCGAGTTACCCGACCTGAATGTAACACCTCTGCCGACCAGAAAGAAGGGATGGTAAAGCGCCAGACCAAGCGATTCACGTCTCTGGGCACGTGGCACTACACTGACAACTGCGGCTGGAGGACTGTCTTCAACGAGAGTAACCATTTGACATCATTGAGTAGAGGATAGATCGATTAGCTTGTACAACGTGGAAGATGTGTTTTCCTCTTCTGGGCCTACTCTGTTGGAGAACTTCAGGTCTTTACCTAGTGGGTGAGACTTGTGGTCTGCAACTTACTGTGGACTAAAAGCCAGTTGTAGTTTCCGACTGTACTGACTATGGAACCCTATATCATCTGAGACGTACCATGTGTCACAAGGGTCCTGAGTCGGTCATCTGGCATTAGGGGGAAAGTCGAATTGCATTAAAAAAAAAAACTGGTAGTGGAATGGAGACTTTTGCAGAATGAACAGTGTTGTCCTGTTTCTGACGTACATTTGATATTCATACATATTGCGCTATTGTGTAGGAGCGTTTTTATTGGCGGCAGTGGCAGCTGACTGTATATATAGCACATTTTTTGTGAAAATAAACTAAAGAAAATTCGTTTTTGTTTAGTTCTATATTTGTGGCACTATAATATGCGCAGGTGAGGTGATTGTAATGCAATGCATTAAGGAATAAACATAATAAAACACCATCATCCTTGTCATTAAGTTAAGTTCCCCCCCCCCCCCCCTCCATCATCTCAGTTGTCCCCACCATCTACCTGTCGCTATTCTGCTCCAGTCCTCTCTTCACTTCAGAATCTATTTTTCCACTTATTTCAGTCCCTTGTGTCTTGGCTTTCACCTTTGTGTATTTCATTCATCTTCATCTTTTTCATTCTACTCACAAGCCCATTCTGTTTTGATAATTTTCTTTAACCTTCTCTTGCAGGGTATTCTCATGTATTGTCCCCCTCATATCTTTGTATTTATCATCTTTATACTTTTCTTACGCTTACATGAGCTCTCGAAAACTTCTTTTCACTTACTTGCATCTTGCTTCTTTCCCTTGATTTCATGACCCACTTTTCTGTGGCACGCAGCGGAACTGACGTTTAATGTTCTTGGTATATCACCTTCTAAATTTTCTAAGTGATTTCTGTCTGTCACACTCATAATAAAGGTTTCATCTTTCCATGCATTTTCGTACATCTCTTTGACATTTTGTTCATTTCCCTATATGCCTCTAAACTCACCAGGTTCTTGGAAGTTTCCACCAATTTGTGTCGTTATATAACGTTCCATTTTTGTAATGTGCTAACTTTAATGATCAGGAAATATTATTGATCCAAAAAACAGCAATTGTACCAAGTAGCATAGGTGTTAAGCAATCTTCTTGTTAAGAGCTCCATGAGACTTATTTGTTTCCATTACAATTATAACCGATCCATATATTACAAACTTGACTTAATATTTCCACTTAATTTTAAAATACAATTTCTAGTGTATTGTAGATCTCCAGATGAACATGACTACAATAGTCCGTAATGTTTCATGCTACATTCTCAGACAAGCATAAAGGCTGGCAAACAAAATCAGCAACAGAGTGAATGTTTATATATCACATAATCGCTTGTTTTCCTATCCAGATGTAAGCCTCAGTATAGTACCCTGTTGATTCGACACCTATAGTATCAACCTCTTCACTGTTGCTAGAGACAGTAGTGTCTTTGTTAAAATTTAGTAATGTATTTTCAGTTTGCTCCATAGTTACAATTCTGTTATTACTCACTATGTGAATTTCCTGGTTGACAAAATTTTATGCTTCTGCTTGTTCTGCACAGTGGAAAAGTTCATTGACACCCCTCATGTATGGACGAGACGTAGCTCGGTATCCCGTCAGTCACCTGCTGAGCCGGGTAATCGCCTCACTGCTGCCTCCAGCGCTTCTGCCGTGTTGCGAGACTGACTGCGGCTGGCTTTGCGGATGGCTCCCGTGTGCTGCGTGGCAGGCGGGCCCGCTCCGTGCCCCTGACGTACCTGCGTGCAGCCTCAGCTAATTTATAACTCCTAACGGGCCGGCTCTCCTCGGGCCTCTGTGCTGCAGTGGCCCCCATTAGCACGGTGACCACCCACACTCCGGCAAACGACGTCAGCAGGTGGGGCTGCCGCTGCTGGGATGCTTATAGGCAGCCTAACTCTCTTAGTGGAAACGCTAAAGTTGCACTCTCAACGTTGTACGCTAAATTTCTGAGCTCCATGAAGAGTGATATTGATGGCTTAACATTCAGCAAACGCCTCCATACTGAAATGAGCCGCATCAGTGTCGTTCACTACAGTGGTCGATACCTGTGGTCGGACACAAATACATAACCAAAAAGGATCAAAATCTGGAGTTTGCGAAGATGTTTGATGGAGCAGCCTTGGCGGGCCCCTAGATGCTGTTGAAACGCTGTAACCGGTAGAAAAAATTTATATTTGTTCCGCCTTTCAAATATGTGTTATCAACATCATCACTGTCATCAACTATTTGACATCCATTACTTAATAATGAACTCTTGTACACTTCTCGATGCATTAGGGCCTTTGTTACATGCACCCAGTTTTGGTTTATTGTATTTTGTCACATGATGTACCTGCTTTGCAGTATGTCATCTACTCAGTCTCTCACCATCTCTAGGAACTCTTAAAAATACTTTCCTGCTCCACTTCTCATCCATTCAGTCCGTCACCTAGCCAAATAATTTTTTTTTTCAACCACACTTAGAAATCATTTTCGTATTAATAATTAATAATTTATAATCAATGTATCGATGACACAAGTAAAACACAGTAATTCACATTGACTTCAAGCTCTCTATGTGAGATATAAAAGAAAACTGGTTTTAAAGTGCTAGTTTTTTTTACCCAATTCAAAGGAAACCGTTTTACCTCTTCAGTATGAAAATTTAGCAAGTGCATCAAGGATTTAATTCTTACTTTGTACAAGTTGCTGCTGTTTTACTGTAATTGATTTTGGTGCACACTTTCAACTGTCCATCATTTTAGTGAAGTGTAAAGGAAGCTTACATCTTCCTCAGTATGCTAACACACGATGCAGAAATGCCTACTTCCACTTCTCTAAATGTTACATAATGACACTGAAATCAGAGGTTTTTTCTTAGTAATTTACATTTGGATGGTCAGATGTAGATTGTTAGTTTTAAATTCTATGCATTTACTTACACAGTATCACATTATCAGCTAACAAATGAATGGTGTCCTTAAGCAGTATTCCACCACATACGTAACAGAACTGAAGATGGCTCGTCATAAGAACACAGAGTTTTCTTCAGAAATCTTTCTACAGTGACATGTATTGTCCAAGTGTTGATGCTTATGTAGTTGCTTACTTTAGATGTAAGTGGATGTGCAGAACATGTCGGTAGCTCTACGAACTTATTCAGTCCCCTAGAACTTAGAACTACTGAAACCAAACTAAACTAAGAACATCACACACATCCATGTCCGAGGCAGGATTCGAACCTGCGATAATAGCGGTCGCGTGGTTCTAGACTGAAGCGCCTAGAACATCTCGGCCACTACAGCCGACCCCCCTTTTCCTCGGGCGGTACGAAAACAGTATTTTCGCTGGCGATTTTATTTGCGTACTTCACCCCAAGGACTAAATCCCACACTACATCCCCTGTCCGAAACTGGGTGCGATGATCCACGAATTTCACTTGTGCGACACGTGGGAAAAAGTCTACGGTAATCCTCTTACCAGTCATTCAGCGAGCCGACTACGTCACATATATGTGTCGCAAGGCCTCACACAAGGAATGGTGCCCGCCAAACTATGGCCCGAGCCCTTTCCCGATCATAGTGCCTATATTTGCACTATACATCTCCTCCCCCAGCAAGTCTGGCGCAGCAATGACTTTTGGAAGCTAAATATAACTCTCCACCAGGACCTGGATTGCCGTCGGCAAGTTGAAGCAACGTGGATGGACTGAATGTGAACGCCGTCACCCACGCTACGAATCGACTCTGGGGTGGTGGCTCCTCTGTGCCAAACCGACGATCCGCAGGACACTTATGCAGTTTGGCAAAGATGTGACTGCGTGGCATCGGCAGACCCTAGATTTTTACTACGCGGCACTCAGGGACCTCGATTACCTTACCCTTCACCGGGGAGACAACATGACCAATGCAGAATCGAGGCTCAGATACTATTATTGACGATGCGCGGACTAGAAGATGCCTTAGTCCGCTCGCTATGACACTATGCACCACGTTGTGGCGGATATGCGCTGACATCGCCAACACTTGATCACACAACTCAGGACACAAGACGGTCTCTCCTGTACGACCCAAGCAACCATAGTAAAGGCGATGGAGGATCATTTTCGTCATCTCTAACAGGAAAGAACCGTAGATGACGAGGCCACTGCAAATGTGTTACACCAGGTAACACGTACAATCGATGAGGCTACAGTGAATGCACTAACGGAGAAAGTCTCATTCGAAGAAGTCGAAGACGCCCTGGACAAAGGTGCGGACAATAAGTCTCCTGGGCCTGATGGATTGCCCATCGAATTCTACCGGACTTTTCGTGCCATCATGATGCCTGGCTGGGTTATAATGTTCCGCGAACTCATGTCTCCAGACTGTGTTGTGCCGCCATCGTTTCTAGAAGGACTTCTCATACCGGTAAACAAGCCAGGTGGAGGGCGATCAGTTAACGACTATCGGCCACTCACAGTGCTGAACGCCGACTACAAGATTTTTGCCAGGCTTATGGCGAGCCGTATTAAGACGACTTTGCCGATGATTCTCGCCCAGAACAGACGTCGCAGGGGGAGAAGCCAACATACACATGACCACCGGTGACTGCAGGGACTTAATAGGGATCGCCTCTGCGTGTCGTCTGAGAGCGGCAATCGTCTCCATCGATTTCAATCGTGCTTTTGAGAGAGTGCACCATAACTATCTCCTACGAGTGATGAACCGTGTGAGATTTCCCCTAGCCCTCATTGGCACCCTACGGCGTCCTTGGACCGCAGCCAACTCACACGACCAGGTCAATGGAAGGACGGTAGGACCAGTACCCATTAAGAGGTCTCTACGACAAGCTTGTCCACTTTCTACCTACCATCATACAATCGCACTCGAGCCACTCCCAGGTTCCGTTAGCGACAGGCTATGAGGCATCACGCTGCGGGACGTCACTTCCGCTATAGGACATACGCTGAAAACCTGCTACTGATGGTTGGTTCCAATGATGAAGTTCAAAGCGTACTAACCAGGATCGAGCGATACGGACAGGCCGCAGACAGTCTTCTGAACATCAACAAGTCTGCGGCGTTGGATATTGGACCTGGTCTCGGACCTGAAGTCTTCGATCCCCTTCCATCAGTTTCTGAACCAAGACTTGCAGCAACAAATAAGAGAACTAACTAATAAAGTCACACAACAAGCACAGACACAAGCACAGACACTGACATATGCTGCCGCCTTAACTATAGAGCCCAAAACCAAAGAGGCTCGAAGAATAGAACAGGCTAAAACAAAACAGGCCACAACCCTCTATATCAAATCGACAGAAAATCAAGACGCCAAAGCTGTCCGACAGACCATCACCAAGAATATAAATCCCAGGAAAGAGAATATACATATAAAATCAATCAGAACCACGCAGACTGCAGTTATAGTAGAAACGGAAACACAGGAGGACTGTCGAAAAATAATAGAAAAGACTAAAGACCTGCACACCATTGTCTGTGAAGGACCGCGAAAACGCAAGCCACTCGTGGCAGTATATCACGTGCCAGATACACTTACCGACGAAGAGTTTCTAGAAAGCCTTTATGAGCAGAATCTAAGCGGTGACACCACGAAAGAAGACTTCGACAGAGAGGTCAAAATAAGATTCAAAACAGGGCCTAGGGGAAGGGGTTTCAGTCATCAGATACTGGAGGTCAGCCCACACCTGTACAGAGTCCTTACAAGAAGACAGAGAGTCTACATAGACTTCGAATCACTTTCTGTGAAAGACTATACAGTTGTAAACAAGTGTTTTAAGTGTTGCGACCTAGGACATACGACTAAAACCTGCAGAAAAGCCGACGTGACGTGTGCCAAGTGCGGCAACCAAGGACACAAGCGCAGTGAGTGCAGGTCCGCGGTTTGCGTCTGTATCCCCTGCAAATACAGAGGCCGCGTCTGCAATAAAACAAAAGGAGGTGATTGTCAGACCTATAAACAGCTGCATGACCGGCTCCTGGACAGTATAGACTATGGCAGCTAAAATCAGCACACACGCAAGAAACACGAACGCCCAAAGCCAATCACCCAAAACACATAAATACAAATCACCGTCAACATTACAGAGAAGCTACCAAAGAGCAATTTCCTGGAGAAGACAAATTAATCTTCTGCCGGAGAATTACGTCGATAATGAACCCATCCCGCCCCTAACACACTCAACGACGTTACAGGATAGCTGCATTAATACGATAGAATATATAGATGACATGACAATCTGTGGTTCCATCCACTACGAGGTGGCAAAGCAAATTAAAAGACAATTACACCACTGGATAAACTTCCAAATAACATTAATGCAGAGGATAGATGAGTTGGAAGATGAACTTACATATATTGTGCACAAGAAAATGTACAAACAAAACCGACATACTCCCTCACAATTTCTCCCAGCCGAAGTACATCACACCACACATACACAGGATGAACACAAACCAGAATCATCATCACATGGAAAACCCTACGACACACGTAAATGTGAACAGTACATCAAACCAGTCAAATTTGTCTCGGGAGGCACTCTTCACCCCGGGAAAATGGAACAAGGAACAGACAGGCATGCAGTCCCTGAATCAAAACACATCGAAACACTCAGGCTACAGACCAATACAAAACTCAAAACTACTGGACCCAGACTTATAAAAGTAGACCAATTAGATGAGGACAAATCTGAGGGAGAGACATGTGACATTTGCAACGATGTCAACGTGCGTCTAGCAACAACCTCCACTCCAAACACAAACAAAGACAACATAACATATACAGTCAGTCCCATACAAATCACCACCATCGCCGACACCACGCAAGCAAGCACCACCAACATCAGTGAAAAACGTGTGAAGGCAAACAGCATTGAAGAGGCGTGTGACAAAACGAAAAGTAACCGTGTGACATCCCAAAGAGGTCTTAAAATGTCCCCCAATCAGCGGCCAACACCAAGCCACAATCCGTCCAGTACCACCTCAGAGACCGCAACAGAAACCAGCACCAACAGCAATCCAGCTGCACCTAATTATGATAATTTAGAACTTAACTTACTTTTAAGTAGGCTAGAGAAAAAAGAGATACTGCAGACAGCGCAGCGGATGCTACTTAGATTGTGCCATCCAAAGGGAGATTCTCTCTGTTTTCCAGTAACTGAGCAAACAGACAGAATCATCCTAAAGACAGAAAATATTCCTACATCAGCAGAGCCGCTGCTCGATCTCATGCTCCAGGTCTGCCTGCGCAGGTCAGAATCTTTCGACTTGGACAAAATATATATAGATCATGTAAGAGCACACGGACGATCATATTTTGATTACTCACAGACTGGCAGTAAATGTTTTGTACACGTAAAACACCCAGAACACATAGACAAAAAATGAATATCTTACAACATAATACAAAAAACAGTACGACAGTCAGCGCGGAAATCCCTAAAATAGCACTAGACCTGCAGGCAGACATCATGTGCTTACAAGAACCCTATAACAGAAACGGGCAACTGATATGTCTACCAAAACATGCTACCACAATAACAGGCAGCAATGACTGTAAGGCTGCAATAGTAATTCTAAATAGAACTTATAACATAGTTAAGGTAACACAGTTATGCAATCAACACTTGGTTACCATAGAGATAACTAACGGGAACGTCACATGGGTTATTGCATCCATGTACGCCCAATACAGCCATCAAATACAACCGTATGCAGACTACATCAGAGACCTAGTAATGTATGCCAGAGGCAAAAAATTAGTGATAAGTGCTGACATTAATTCCAGATCGACCCTCTGGAACTCAGACAGAACAGATGACAGAGGATGCATAATCACCGATCTAATACAAGAAACACAACTACATGTAATGAATACGGAAGGACCTATACCAACATATGCAGGGTTCGATGGTACGAGCAGTAATATCGACTTCACGCTAGCAAATAATGCAGCAATGGCATACGTAACAAACTGGACTGTACACGACAACATAACCAGTAGTGATCATAATGTCATAACATACACACTAACTCACACTCAGAACACAATGACCAAATCACACACCAGACACTTGCTGTTGCACAAAGCAGACTGGAACAAATTAACGGAAATTATACAACGACACGATCTACAAAACATCAATGGAAGTATCGATTATAGAGCACACAAGTTAACACAGGTGATACAACATGCACAAAACACATCAATGCCGACAGCAAAGAACACAAATTACTCACCAGTACCATGGACCAACGAACTTACGAGACTCAAACAAGACGCAAGACGCAAACGAAAATTATATCAAAGGGCGATAGCAGATAGGGACCGACGAATAAGACTTGAAGCATATAGGCATGCACAAGACTTATACAGACAGACCCTATACAACACGCGTAGACAACAATGGGAGCTATTTGTAACAACACAAACAGAGCAAAATATATGGGGGGAACCATACAAAATATTGACAGAGAAGATAAAAACCCCACTAGTTCTGGGAACGCTAAGGCAGGATGACGGTACGATGACGAGGGGATGGAGGAATACAGCGGAGTTTCTGCTGTTTAAACTGCTCCCTGACGACGTTATCGATACAGACACACAATATCATGCAACACTAAGAGGAAACCTACACACACCATACAACACTGCAACTGTCACCTGTCCTTTTGCGCAAGAAGAGGTTGCGCTAGCAATCTCAGAGCTCAAAAACAAAAAAGCACCTGGACCAGATGGTATCCACTCGGAAACACTGAAAAAACTAGCACCGCAGATCACCCCGTTCCTAACAACGTTACTGAACGATGCCTTACGGCTGGGCAGGGTACCTGAAGTATGGAAAACCTCCAAAGCAGTCATTATTAAGAAATCAGCGGACAGGGATCCTTCAGATCCAAAGACTTACAGGCCAATATGCCTAATAAACACCCTAGCAAAGATTCAGGAGAAGCTACTGTGCAAGCGCCTGCAAACACACAGACCTCTCAGAGGTATGAGCCAACACCAGTTCGGCTTCAGAGCGGGCAGATCAATAGATGATGCCATCAACCAGGCCCTTCACATAGTTAACACCACAAAACAGAAATACGCCATGGCAATAATGATTGACATTGCCGGAGCTTTTGATAATCTTTGGTGGCCAGCACTGTTTCAGAGGCTAAGACATCTGGAGGTACCGCAATCACTGTACAACAGTTTTCTGGACTACTGTAAAGACCGAGTAGTCGAATGGCAGATGGACAGCCGGAAAGTAATTAAAAGAATTACCAAAGGCTGTCCTCAAGGGTCGATCTGCGGCCCCATCTTCTGGGACATAACAATCGAACCCCTCCTACAACCTCTGGATGGGGATGACAGGTCAGACGGAATTGTCGCCTACGCAGATGACCTATTAGTTGTAGTCACTGCAAACAACAGAGCCCAGTTAGAAGAGAAAGCCAGTGGATTACTACAAACAATTACTCAGTGGTGTCACAGCAACAAACTCAGGATAGCCGAAAACAAAACAACATACACTTTACTGAAAGGATCACTCCAAAGGAATCCTTCGGTTAAAATTGGGGACACAAACATCAAACGAGCACGCATTACGCGCTATCTTGGGGTACACATAGATGAAAAATTGAATTTCCACGAACACATAAGGCTAACAACAGACAAAGCAGAAAAAATACTCCACAAACTGGTGAGGCTAAATTCAAAACAGTACAGACTACCTCTACCAGTCATACGTACATACCACTGTGCGCTCTTCGAATCAGTACTCAGCTTCGCAGCTAGCACGTGGGCACATAGACTGAACGTGGTCACCAACAAGGCATCCGTCAGACGAGGGCAGAGAAGTGTCCTACTTAGGTTATCTGGAGCCTTCGGTACCACCTCTGCGGATGCACTGTGTGTGGTGCTCGGAATATTCCCCATAGATATCATGATCAAATACAGAGCTGCAAGGTACTGGTTAATGGTGGGGAGACTAGATAAGGTACACACAATAACCGGTGTGCCCATAGAGACGATACGTCACCTTAAAAGTTGGCGTTTGGATACATGGCAAGGTGAGTGGGATGTAAGTGATAAAGGACGTAGATTGCACAACTTCCTCCCTGACATAAGGGAGCGGTTGAGAATGAGACACATCGATCCCAGCCGCGGTGTGGTACATTTCTTAACCGGGCACGGTCCTTATCCCACGCACTTAAACCGCGTGGGTCTGAGGCACACACCAACATGCACGTGCGGGGAAGAAGGTTCCCCAGAACACACTGTCTTTTTCTGCGGGCAATACGCGAACAATAGACATACACTACACTTAGATTACACAGATACAGACATAGATATATACACAGCAATAAGAGACGAAGAACAATGGGCACAATTAAACGCACTGACAAACAGTATTTCAAAAACAACACATGAAGAGTATATGCGGACACGACTTCACAGACATGCCTATGTGCAGCGTAACAGAAATGTCCAGGGGATGGACAGCGATACCCACAGTGACAGCGAAAATAGTGACAATGAGGAGGAACAGGAGGAGGAAGCTGAGATGTGACAGTAAATAAGTAAATTGCTGGCAATCTAGCCAAGAAAACACCAAATGCTGTACATGGATGCGCACCTAATGTAGTTAATACATAGGATTAGTAACAAATAGGATAAGAAACATTTCTCTACTAATAACCATTTGTGTGTGTGTGTGTGTGTGTGTGTGTGTGTGTGTGACTGGCGGTCAACGGCTCGATGAAACCATTCCGAGGTATTCACCGTCAGTCACACTCGGTGATGGTACTAACAAATCTCTCATCTATCCTATCTTCTTTTTATATTCTTCTTAAAAACAACAAAATTTTATTTATATTTCAACCTCAAATTATTGTTATTTTGAATCATTTTTTTAAAATGTTGTAGATAAAACAAAAGGAAAGAAAACTGTAAAAAGATGAAAAACGAAAATTGTAAGATGTACGACCTGTTTTAAACATCAGGTAACAGGTCTATAATTTGGCAATAAATAAAATAAATCAGTTTCTGATCTGTGATATTTGGGAATCACGTTCACGAAGGATGTACGTGAATCAGCTGCAGCAAACCATTGACGGTTACTGCAGGTCATAAGCGCGATCGTGCGCCAGGACCTGCTCCGGAACTTGAATCAGCTACAACGTGTTGAATAGTTGAACCTCTACGTGGTATCAAAAATCAACCACGTGGCACAAGCGCCCCCCCCCCCCCCCCCTACCGACGCAGATAGGTCGCCGGCTTCAGGCGGCCTTCAGTTACTACATTTCCACAGGTCATATATTTAAAGTTCGATACGACACTCTTACCCTCCCAGTGCAGAAGGGAGTGGGGTTGGGATTGGTCAACGTCAGGGCGAGAGAAGCTGCGCTTTACATGAGCGACATGTGGAAACGATGGAAAAGTCGTTTCACTCATGGGTCGTTTACTACAGGTTCTGATAACAGTTTCTCCCGTCCCGCCGGTGTTGGTTGCGCACGTCGCTCCACAGCTCTCCCATGTGTCGACGTTCATTCTTGAGTACAGCTGTGTAAGCTCATACCTCCCCGCCACACGTCCACCAAAGCCGAAAGATGTTTATATCATCCCTCTGCGGGCTGTTCTACATTACGTGGTGGAAACCAAGTACCCTACGCTTCATTGGTCAAGAGTGTGGAAAACGATACACCACAACTTTCTGTCGACCACAGTGCGTTTTAAGCGGTATCGGATCGCCAACAAAAAATATGCGACACGACAGCGGCTTCGCGCCACTGGACTAACAGATTCCCCTTATTATCCAGATTGTCACCTCTTGGACAGCGATGAACACCATTTTGCATGAGTGTCGTCGTCCGGAGTTTGGCGACTACGACAGAAGATATTAGCTTGTTACTTCCGGGTCACGCCTGATATGATTGACTCTCAGACCTTCATCTGACCAGATGAATCTTACTTTCCCGCCGCAAAATATCATGCGCTTACATGGTTCAAAGGACTTTCCGTCACCTATAGCTTTAGTGACGGAGACAAAGAGCAGCTTGATTACTGGTGGTTCCTACAAAATGCTCACAATGCCCTCGAACGCACACCGAGATACCGAACGCTCTTCGCAAATTATTTATGCTGTGCTTTCGTTAACCCCTCACTCAGTTGGGGAGTGCCAAGCTGCGTTTAATGTTCTGTACCGCATCACACTTGCGGCTGAACGTCCTGTCTTGTCAGCAATGCGAGAAGAACGAGACAAGCTACTTCATGGATTGCTGTTTTCCTTGAGGCACTAGAGAAGCAGAACGCTTCCGTTGCAGATACCCTTCAAAGGTGCTCTTGAAAATATCAGATACCCATGGCGATGTACCAAATGGAACCGGTTACGTTTATTGACGAACTTTTATTTCGCTGGAATTGCAGTAGTGATTTGCAATTTTATTTTTATTTTGTTTATTCTTTGAATGCCACCTTTGTTGTTGTAACATTCACTTTCTAGAAACATCATTTGTACCCATTTCCTGAAGTTCGTCACCAACTTCGCCCAACTGGCCGCCCCCTTCAATGCCTTGCATAGGTAGCAGGTTGTATTTACCTGTGGAGAGAGTCAGCAGAGGGCATTTGAAGCAGTGAAGACCGCAGTTGGTAACCCTCCGATTTTGGCTCTTTCGGAATTTGCAAAAACCTTTGTTGTACAAGCTGGTGTTTCCCATACTGGGATTGCCACGGTTCTTCTCCAAGAACATAACGGGGAAAGACGTCCGTTAGCTTATGCCTCAAGGAAGCTGTCAGGTCCAGAACTCAACAACTCTGCCTATGAATATGAGGCGCCAGCGGTGTTGTTCGCCCTGGAAAGATTCAGCTTTTACCTGGAACATAAGAAATTTTTTTTTGGAAAATGACAATCATACCCCTAGCTGGGTAGGCCACGTGAGACCGGTAGAATCGCGCATTGGGGTTTTCGAATATTGGCCTTCCGCTTCCAAGTAAAACACATTTGGGAGTCGGAGAAGCAGGTAGTTGATGCCCCTAGTCTAATGTTTAGTCAAGGAGATAGTGAACCAGGAGCCTAACACCAGGGGCCCCAGAACGTTGTCAATACTGTTTTGGCGGAGGAACCCCCAGCTATTCTACAACTTGAAGGATAAGGAGGATGCCGATCCAATTTGGTGTTCTATCAAACGGCAGTTGGTAGCCGGAGCGTCTCTGGCCAAGTACTTACGAAGTGAGGGCATTTTGTGCTAGGAAGTAGAACAACTCCCGGAACCGAAGATATACCTACTGGCTAAATTAGTCCCCTCGATATTTTGCTGCTTTCACAACTCTCTGATGGGGGGTCACTATGGACTATATAGAAACCTCGCCAGGGTGTGGGCTAACTTTACCTGGCCGTCCTTGTATCGACACCTATGACACTTGGTTAACCAATGCAAAATGTGCAAGAGGGGCAAGCCGAATTAAGGTTCACCTAGTGGTTTCTTGCAATCCGAACGGGAACAGCACCCTCTGAACAAAATTTTCATAGATTTTAAAGGCTCTCCACCTTGGACTGAGAACGACAATAGGTACATAGTTGTCATTGTGGACGTCTTTTCCCGGTTCATTTGGCTCCTACCTACCCGCGTAGTTACGGCATCCATTACGATGCAGCAATTGGTTAATGTTATATCTTGGTTCGGTCCTCCGAGAGTCTTGGTGAGTGCCAACGCCCCACCCTTCACTTTTAAGCAGTTTAAAGGTTTTTGCTTTAATCATGCTAAGGAATGTCACCACTAACCCATATTATCCACAGGCATCCTTCTCTGAGAGGGTAAACAGAAATCTGAAGGCTGCCTTGACCAATTACCACGCTACGGCTCCTAGTAAGTGGTACACTGCTCTCGCCTGGCTTAACCTAGAGTCTTATTCCTCCAAACACGAGGCCACCGGAGCGGTCCCTGCCACACTTATGTTCGCCTACCTCCTTAATTCGCCCCTTTCTAATTTATGGAATATCGACGATCTGTTGCCAACCTCGATTCCTTTTGGTGTACTTAGAAAGAACTCAGAGCATGCCAAGAGGAACATCAAATTGGCTCACTGGCGGTAAGCTCACCGAAATAATCAAGGTAGGAGACCATTCCAGGGTAGGGTTGGCGATAAAGTTTTCATTAAGAATTTTATAGGCCACGTGGTGAAGGATGAGAGAGGTCTCGGTAAACTGTCTCTACGGTTTCAGGGCCCATGTATCGTGGTTAAACTCTTGAGCCTCGTCAATCTTAGGGTCAGGGAGTTAGCTACAGGTAAGACCTTCAGGGTCCATTTGAACCATTTAAAACCTGTGAATTAAGTACTACAGTAGAACCTCTCTCAGAGAGAAAAGAGGCAGTATGCTGCGGTGCACTCTCCCCACTGTTAATTACGCTCCTTCTCAAACAACAGAAGGAGGCCTCCGTCACCAGAGCTCCAGAGCACGTCATTTGTCGCCTTCTTCAGCGGCTGCCCAACATTCGACAAGTCGCTCGGTGATCCGGCTGGGTACAAACCCACATCAGCCCAACCAATCCCCGCCGCCGGGCACTGCTGCTTCTGGCCTGCTCCTTCCGTCACGTGCCGTTCACACTGCCCTCCTTCCGCACTGAGCCTGCACACTTCAACCAGGAAAACCAAAGATAAGTCACAAAGGAGGTGACTATCGGTACCGGTACCAGAGGTAGTTCGGCCAGCAAACCGAGCCGCCAGGGCTCAGCCTCTGCCTCCCCTTCTTGCAATACTTTTGTGTACGACAAAATCCATTCTGATTATCTCCGTCAATCTTAGCGAGTTTCCCCTGATCCGCTTAAAGGCCTTGTGAAAGAGTATATGCATGTATATTTATATATTTAAGTTTGGCTTTAACTATTTGTTTTATCTGAGGTTACAAGTTGTATTTATCTCGCTAAAGGGAGTCTCATTATTTGTTAGTGTATATCCTGTTATTGTTTGAGGGTACTGCCTCGCGTGTGCTTTATGTTCCCAGCTGATTGCGAAACTCGCGAGTCTACCTTGGTGTTTGCAGCCGTTACTTCTGGGCCGCTACTTTGGCGGCATCCTGCCCAACTCCTGAGGTCTAAGTTAATGTCGCGGGAGGGCTTTGTCACGTCGTCTGTCATACCTAGCAAAAGTTGAGTAGTTTTCTTACTCCTTGCAGCTATACCTGGGTTGGGCGATTACCGCCAAGATTATAGGCAGTGGAGTTTAGCGGGACTAACTCATGAACTTTTATAAATTATAATGAAGCTGTTGAACCTCTTACTGTTCATTAAAGAAGAGTGTTCATATTTTCTGCCAACTGTTCTTCATAAAATCGGATGTGCTCTGTATTTGGTAAATGTAGTTTCCCTTTACTGAGCGATTCAAATTTCATTCTTACTGTTTATAAACTCGGACGTTTGTTTTTATTGACTACTGTTTCCTTTTGCTTATATTGGTAAATTTCAGTAGTTTGTCACTTTATATGTCACTGTAATTCTGATGGTTTCATGTTCTTATTAATCTGAAATTAAACTGAACAGTAAGTTTTTCTTAAATAAATGTTAATTTGGTGAAGACGACCAATTATTTGATATGTCTCCCTTCCATTTGTTGATGTTTGGTCCTTTCGTGCCGTTACGTGCCTTTCAGGTTTCATGGCGAGACTAGTGTTGAGTCCAGCAGCATTCTCATAGAAAGGCACTCGCTGAAATACTCCAACGATGTAGACAGGACACTTGCAGTAGGTCAGCATCTATGTTATGGAGAGACATAAATGAGCACCAGCAAGAGTGTCATATTAATGCGTCTTCAGAATGGCTATTGCATTGCTGTGGGAAGCGATTACTGCGCCCCATTAGCTATGCGATAACGTGAGAAATACAGAAAGCCGTCAGCTTTGTGTCGCGGAAAGAGTACTGGACAGTGAGAAGATGTTACGTGTTGTGACCCTAGCCTAATTTTAGTGTCCCAGCAACAACAAAATGGCGTGAGTCTTTCAGTAAGTTAGCAACTGTGCCTCGGAGACACACCCAGAGGAAGTTCTAGGCTTAGACCATTGCTGAATTGTAGCAGCATTATTATAGAAAGACACTCGCAAAAAATACCCCATCAAAGTCGACGAGTAACTTGCAGGAGGCCAGCAGCCATGTTAGTGCCAGTACGACTGTCATGTCAAAGCGTCTGCATAATGTCTTCTGCGTTGAATGGCGGAAGCGATTACTGTGTCCCAGAAGCAATGCGAAGGGGAGAGAATAAGAGCAAGCAGTCTCCTTTCTGATTGCAGAAAGAGTGCTGGACTACTAGAGGATGTTCCATGGTTTGACCACAACTTAATGACAGCAGCAGTATAATAGAAATACACATGCTGAATGACTCCAGCAGCGTGATAAAGACCCGCTTGACTGAGAGACAATTCCTGATGGGTATAGTATAGTATAGTGGGTAGGGGCACTACAAATGCACTTTCTGGACAATAAGTTGGAAATGTGGGTCTCACGGGGAGCGTGCCAGAGATAAGTCCCTGCAGTCGCCTTGTAAGCAGGAGATCCTGGGTTCGAGTCCAGGGGCATACAGTTTCAACGCCTGTAAGCAGCTGAAAACGTCGGTATTCCATTGTAATTTCATATTTCTAGAACGGCCTCAGTAGTGTCACTTAGACACATGTGCAGAATGTCTGTAACAGTGGAATGACGAAGCACTTTTCATTTCCCAGTGACAATAAGGTGGCACGATAGTTACATTAAGTCAGCAACTGCGCCTCGGGGACAGGTTATTGGTCACCCAGAAGAGGTTTCATGGGAGACCAGAGATAATTCCAGCAGCATTCTAGTAGAAAGGCACTATCAGAAATATTCCAACAATGTCGACGAGACACTAGCATTAGGTCAACAACAGCCGTGATATGGGGAGGAAAACTGAGCACTAGCACGAGTGACAAATTAAGACGTCTGCAGAATGCCTATTGTATTGCAACGGTGAGGCGGTTACTGTTTCCCAGGAGCAATGCGTTCGGGTGAGAATTGCAGAAAGCAGGCAGCTCTGTTCCGCAGAAAGAATACTGGAGACCCATAAGAGGTTCCATGTTGTGAACCTAGCCTAATGCTACCAGCAGTGTAATAGAAATACACACGCAGAATGACTGCAGCAGTGTGACAGCGACTCTTGCATTAGCCCAGCACCCGTGTCGTGGACAGGTAACTCCTGACAGTTGTCATTAGTGTCAATGTGAGCCTTTAGTAGTGCTATGACGAAGCAGTTTCTGTGTCCGAACGTCAATCTGAGGGGGCGAGGGTTACAGTAACTTTACAGCTGCGCCTCGGTCACAAACTACTGGACATCCAAATAATTTTCCGTTGTCATCGAGACATATGCAACAGGGCAGCCTGATAGACAGGTAAACATTGTATTATTACGAGTAGCTGAGCATTGGAGCTTGATGCTTTTCTGAGATATTTGGCACCAGAGGTGCCTATGATGGTGCTGAAAAATGTCATACAGTGGTTAGGCCAGCATTATATGGAGGATAATGATGTTTCCATGGGTCTAAGGGATCAGAGGAGCTTGTTTGCGTCGTGTATAAGATGCTTTAATTGTGGCCTTGCAGTGCACATGCAGAGACATTGCTACATGCCAAAGTGGGGTCATAGAAATGGCGTGGAATCCAGACGATTTAATGGAAGTAATTGTTCTGGTGGTGTGGACCAAAGGCATGGATATAGTGGTAATGGTAGAGAGGTGGTCTGGGTTGTAAGAAGTAGCCATTAAACTCAAGAGAGAAAGCTAGAGCCACGAAAAGGTGTTTCCACGAATGATGATGCAGCAAAAAGGTAATGCAGGGGAGCAATGTGGCATAGTGACTGTGATGGATGGTAGGGAGAAGTTTTGTTGGACACAGAACGATGTGTATCGATGGCCTCAAAAGAGTTAGTAGGCAGGCTACGTTGGAACCACTCCCATTACAATTTATATGGGGTGGGGGTTAGTTCAAATGGTTCAAATGGCTCTGAGCACTATGGGACTTAACTTCTGTGGTCATCAGTCCCCTAGAACTCAGAACTACTTAAACCTAACTAACCTAAGGACATCACACACATCCATGCCCGAGGCAGGATTCGAACCTGCGACCGTAGCAGTCGCGCGGTTCCGGACTGAGCGCCTTAACCGCGAGACCACCGCGGCCGGCGGTAGGGGTTAGTGACATATGATCAAGGAGTCGGTAGCGAGTAATTTTTCATTGGAGCCAAACAAGTTTAAGCAGTGTATAGAGGTGGCGTGTAATGTAAGCGTCGGCTACAGCATTATTCTAGGGGTAGACTTCCATCAACATCATGCTATAATTGACATTTGATAGTGAAAGTTAATGGGATCACATTAAAACTAGATGGAACAGTTGTCAATGATGATTTGCCATGAGGAGTGCTTAGTATACGAGACAATAAACGTAAACAGCAAGCACCGGCGTTAACGCTTGATTCACATGCTTGCTTGTCAGGAGGCACCAGAACGTGGCTATGGGAGAATATGAAGTGTATCACGCCAGAGGGTAATGAAGGATTGATATAGTGTTTTGTCTGGTGAAAAATACCGTTTTACGTGTACAAGAGAGGAATGCAGGCACAGCTGTACACATGAATGTGGAGGAGGCGCAGAGGAGGTTAGGTTTTTGAAGGGAATGTTATGGGATGAAATGGAGATTGCAGATAAGAAAGATTGCCACATAGACTTTGTAGGCTCAGGTGGGCACAGGATGCTGCGAGGAATGCATATCGTGAGAAACTGAAGCTTTTAAAGGAGACAGAAAGGAAACCCAAACACGACCTGTTAATAGAATTCCAGGATCTTTTTCTTATGCAAGTGTTATTGTGTGCTATGGTAGTAATGAAACTCAGGATTATGACAAGGAATCAGGCGCTGGTGTATCGAGGCCGTACAGAATAACATGCTCGCTACAGCAATTTTCGAGGACTTTACAAATCATCAGCTGATTGATGGGATAATAGAACAAAATAGTTGCTCCTGGCGGGGTGGGAATTGTAATAGTGTCCAACATGTCGGTGGATGGTTGAAAGTGTATCGTTTTTGTTGTGATTATCGCCATCTGAATATAAACACTACGACAGAAGCCTATCCAGTTCCTGCAATCACAGAGATGATGGATAACCTGGGGTAATGTCAGTATTTCTCGATCACGGAATTAACAACTGCGAACCATCAATCAAACGTGTTTCCTGAATCCTTGGACACTACCAATCCTTTCTGGATGGAGAGGTGAAAGGTTTGAAACCTTGGCCATACCTCGTGTGTCTTGATAACATAACAGTGTTTTCAAGACATATGCAGGAGAATGTGCAACATCTGACGGAGCAGTTCTAAAGATCATGAGTAGCCCATTTGACACTCACCTTGTGCTTGATGAAGTTAGCTGTTTGACCGATATTATTAGGAATGGTAGTGTGTGGCGTAAGAACTGATTCTAAGCATTGCAACATTTTCCATTACCAGAAAAACCAAGGAGTTGGAATCCGTTCTGGTCCTCGAGAATTACTAGAGGAAATTCGTGTAGGAATCCGCAGGTACTGCACAATCACTCACGCAAGTGTTGAAAAATGGTGTTAAGATGAAAACTGTGTGCCGGACCGAGACTCGAACTCCGGACCTTTGCCTTTCGCGGGCAAGTGCTCTACCAACTGAGCTACCCAAGCACGACAAATGCACCGTCCTCACAGCCTTACTTCCGCCAGTACCTCGTCTCCTACCTTCCAAACTCTCCCTGGTTAGAGCACTTGCCCACGAAAGGCAAAGGTCCCGAGTTCGAGTCTCGGTCCGGCACACAGTTTTAATCTGCCAGGAAGTTTCATATCAGCGCACAATCCGCTGCAGAGTGAAAATCTCATTCTGGAAACATCCCCCAGGCTGTGGCCAAGCCATGTCTCCGCAAAACCCTTTCTTTCACGAGTGCTAGTCTTTCTTGGTTTGAGGGAGAGCTTCTGTAAAGTTTGGAAGGTAGGAGACGAGGTACTGGCGGAAGTAAGGCTGTGAGGACGGGACGTGAGTCGTGCTTGGGTAGCTCATATGGTAGAGCACTTGCCCGCGTAAGGTAAAGGTCCCGAGTTCGAGTCTCGGTCCGGCACACAGTTTTAATCTCCCAGGGAGTTTCCTATCAGCGCACACTCCGCTGCAGAGTGAAAATTTCATTCAGGGTGTTAAGATAGTTCGGTTGGAGGAATGTCAGGGAGCATTTCTTGGATTAAAGAGGTGTTAACGTCGAGTCCGCTGTTGGTGTTAACGGACTTTATAACAGAAAAGTGTATTGTGAGGAACATCGCATTGCCTTTGTATCAATACAGGAATTACTCCATAACGGAGAGAATGGGGCTTAGCTTGATATATGGAGTAACATATTTCCGTGTGAGGCAAAATTCAAGGTAATGACGGACCATGCTGCTTTGAAGTGGTTGTCAGTTTTGAAGGATCCATCCAGTAGATTGACAATATGAGCATTGAAACTGAGTGAATTAGAGTACGAATATCCACAAACCTGAGGAGAAATATGATAACGCAGATGGCTTGACGAGGTAGATAGCGACAACAGAGGGACTATGTCAAGGTCTTGGAGAATGGAAAACGGCACAGAGTATGTATTTATTACGTGTTGCTATATATAAGTTAACGGGAGATGCTACAGCACATGTTATGTGTAATTAGGATCTGAGAGGGGCCACAACATTTGGGGATTTTCAGGAAAGGTTAACAGAGTGATACCGGAAGAAGAAAACGGCAAGATACGTCGCGAACAAGTTACTAGGGTTTTTCGTAAACAGGATGAATCGATCGACAGTTCCACCGATCCGTAAAATCTATGTAGGTACCTATGAGCTCACAGATGATGATAGGATTAACTCCAAGGATTCAGGAAACACCTTTGATTGATGGTTCGCACTCCTTAATTCCGTGATCGCAATTTCAGCTATGGTCTGCAGCCGATATACCTTCACTGTCGCAAGGTTCCCCCCCAAGGGCAGAGAAAACAAAGTAATTCGCGGGATCGCATACAGAAAGGTACAGGAAAGGTAGTCTGATGTTGGTACTGACTTCCCAGTGAAATCTATGAGTATCGCTGAACCTTTGGTGGATGACGAAGAACTATATGCAGTTAGTTGTTTTATACGACATATCGTGTCTTACGTACAGGAGGCGGTTTGCATGAGGGTAGTACCTGTCAGTAATGATAATTTTGGCCCCGAGGTCGCACGGTACCATGGTTGCGAATTTATAAGTGTTAAACGAGGGTGAACTAGACCGTGATTTTACAGCAAATTACACAGTGCTGGGAGAGTCTGTCGACTGGTCAAGTAGTAAGGTAGCACATCTTGAAGCACAGGACAAAGCATCAGTGGAGAAATAGTTGAGATAGTACGTGGAATTATTTAATCCTTTGAGTCCATTAACCGCAACACCACTTGTTCTGCACCAAATTCCTACTGGAAGTGAAGCACCTATCTGCAAACGACTCATGGAGTTTCACGGCATTAATACCTACTATGGAAGAGTCTCGGGATCAGTAACTTAGAGATGATATCATAGAACCCACTTGTTATCCCTGGCCTACTCTCATTGTAATTGTATGCAGAAAATCACCATATGGCTGCAACACATATCGTTTCCCTTGTGACTACCAGTTCCTCAAACAGGAAATGGTGTCGGTTGCGCATGCTATCCCTAACATAACAGAGACATTTCACAACGTGGGTCAATGTTGGTACTTCACAACACTGGATTTGCATAGTGGTTCACATCAGCTGCAAGTGATGCCGATTGCGTTCTCAGTTTCGTCGCATGCCTTTCGGACTTAAGAAGGCGCCGGCACATTTCAGCGTTTTTTGGCTAGTGTGTTGCACAGATTAAACCAAAACAGTGCATGGTGTACCTGGGCGACAAAATCCTTTATTCAAAGGATATTCCAGAATATTTGGAGCTGTTCCACGTTGAGTTTATAGAAATGTCATTTTGTATTGGAAGAGTTTCGGTATTTGGGTCACATTATAGGGCAGGATGGAATTCGTACCAATCCGAAGGTAGCTGAGGCCGTCCAATACCTGCCAAGGTAAAACAACTTGAATCTTATTTATGGCTCAGGAATTTTTACCATAGGGATATTACAAAATTTGCAGAAATTACAAGATATCTCCCACAATTGCTACGGAAAGGAGTGAAGTTTCATGTGACAGCTAAGTGTGAGGCGGAATTCCAGACGTTATAAGATCTGTTGATAACTAGTCCTGTTTCGATCTATCCAGACTTTCACGCCGGCTAGGTGTCCGAGCGGTTCTAGGCGCTACAGTCTGGAACCGCGTGACCGCTACAGTCGCAGGTTCGAAACCTGACTCGGGCATGGATGTTTGTGATGTCCTTAGGTTAGTTAGGTTTAAGTAGTTCTAAGTTGTAGGGGACTGATGACCACAGAAGTTAAGCCCCATAGTGCTCAGAGCCATTTGAACCATTTGAACCAGACTTTCAAAAACCGTTTATCCTTTCTTGTGATTCGAGTGATTTTGCGCGGGTAATCATTTTGAGTCAGGAGGTAGACGGACAGTTGCAACCTAGTGCATATGCTTCACAGCAGCTCAATAATCCTGAACTAAACTATTCGACTATGGAAAAGAAAATGCTCACAGTGATTTTTGGGATTGGGCACTTTCATTATTACCTGTTTGGTAGACGATTTAAGGTGTTGAGTGATCACACAGCACCTAAGTGGCTTTTAGAAGTTAAAGATCGAATGATTAGATTATCAAGATTGGCATTACGGTTAAGTGAGTTTGATTAAGAAGTAGTACATCAGCCGGGAAGGTTGCATGCTAACGCTTACAGGCTCAGTCATAGGGTACACACTATAGAATGCACAAGTATTAACATAAGTGAATAGAGAGCAGCACAATGTGCTGACCTGGACTGCCGATGGTTTGGTAATCACCAAAAGTTCTGCATGGAAGATGGAACATTGTACCGAACAGCATGAAATGGGCCATGGATAGTTGCACGACAGAGCTTGTGTGACAAAGTGTTGAGGCAAGCATATGATTCGATTTTAGCGGGACGTTTGCGTCGAATAGCAATGGAGAGTAGGGGCGGAACTATTTGTGCATGACAGGTAGGCAGGACATGGTACGTTGTGTGAAAAACTGTGTTCCTTGTGCCCAAAGAGCAGAACTTAGCCACCAGGAAATGAAACTGCAGAGGCTACCGGCACCTCTTAAACCCTTCCAAACGGTAGGATTGGACATCCTAGGACACCTAGCACAAACACCAGTTGGGAATCGTTAGGTACCAATCATTATTTACCATTTTTCTCGTTACATTTCCGAGGTGGCTTTACTGGACCAGCAACCCAGAACGGTGCTCAGACAATAGTCAGCATGTGGACACTTCAGTTTGGGACACTTAAAACCATAATCACAGACCAGGGGGCAAATTTTATGTCAGAATTAAGGTAGTAGCTATGCAGGCTGTTGCGCGTTACGAAATTATGGACAAACATTCTGCATTCTCAAGCTAATGGTCGCACAGAACGGGTCCACAGGACGGTTTCGAAAATGTTGGGTTTTTAAATGAATTCCCAGCAGAACAGTTGGGAGGTCCTATTGACCTATATCGTCGCTGCATATGACCCGAAAGTTCACCACAGCACGGGGTTATCCCATATGAAGTAACTTTTGAGCTCAAGAAGGTGTCGCTCTTAGTGTTTCTCAAAGCCCCACCGCCAGAAGACATCTAGTCAGTGAAGCATTTCGCTACGAGAGTGAAACTTACTAGGAGACAAGTACAAAAAATGAATAACAAGCTTTTAGAGAAACAGGAAAGGGCTCATGATGTGCAAGCAGTGTTACCTAAGTGCCATGTGGGTCAATGGGTTATGTTAGCGCACCCTTACGTGCCGAAGTAGAAAACGAAGAAGTCTGTCTTGCGGTATATTGGTCCTTACAATTCAAGGGGGATGACGTCGCTGGTTAACGTTAAACCGCAGCTTCCAACGCGCCGTTCGGTAGTCCACATAAAACTGGTTCGGCCGTTTAAGGCGATATGGACAATTTGTGTGTCGAGGAGGAGGAAAAGGTAAAAACAGAGTGAAGGAAACAGAATGATAAGGTTAGCATGGATGCGGGACTGACACAAGGATTTTCTCTCCCCACAGGACGCATGCTCCTACCCCATCAGGGGAAAAGATGGTAGCTGCATGTGGGACCATATTCGGTCCATGCAGGTGGGGTGGAGCACAGAGTCTCGTCGTGTTAGGCTTACTGTACTACGATTGTGTAGTCAAAGCAGTTAAGCTACGTTCTGTGTCGGGGGGGTGTCGCGTTTTCCAAGCAGACGGATTTGATTATGCCAGATCACCAGTGGACATTAAGGTAAATTGAATCATTTGGGCACTATGGAACGACATTCGGAAACTGGAAGAAAAGTTTGGGAAATTGCACAGCATGATGAGTAATCAGTCATGATATAACAGTACAGAAGGAGAGTATCATAATCGGTTACGATCGGAGTTTACAAAGCTACAGGTGCAACTACGATAGGCTATGGAGTTGATCCCACGGGTTATACGGAAAAGGGGATGGGCAGACGCAGGTGGTAGGATTCTAAAGATAGTGTTTGGTACAGGTGATGCAGATGACGTAGCTAAGATCTATAAGGCATTACATGAAGTGTGGAATAAGGTGGAAAGCAACTCTTGGCAGCTTAGTGAGTTCGCCGCTACTTTAATGTCTCATATTAAGTCATCTGCCGAAACCACCAATCGCGCCTTCCGTGTTATCGGTGATCTTTGGACAATATTGACGCGCAGTTCATTACTGCAGCATTACCATCTTGTTGACAGCTTGACGGATGCTCGTATTGAAACTGCGGAGTTGCAGGTAACATTGTTGTACGCCAAACACGGGTATTTTACATCAGTTCTCCTAACACCAGAACAGATGTCGACGTGGTTGAAAGATATCCAGACTGTAGTGCCAGCACTTTTAGGACTTATTAAACTGGCAAGGGAGGAGTACTCGATTATGTGCTATGTCCTGCCCACCGTTACGAGCCAGCAGAGGGGGACTAATCTGGAAGCTAGTGTACAAATACCACTAACTCGTAGAGACTGCTACCTGAGTGCTGTGCCGTACATTAATACCCAGTAACATAGTAGTCTTTGCGGAAGTACGACCGACTAAAGGAGCAGGAGATTTTACTGGCGGCACCAGACAGACACAGTCATGCGTTAGTGTCTTCACAAGAGTTGTTTCGCTGTCGCACCTCGGTTACTATCTGCCTTTGGAAGTTAGTGCATACAGTGCCTAAGGCTTGCTAGTCCACGTTGTTTCGTTCCGAGAAGGGGCTCACGGAATGCCCTAAGGTAGAATTGTCGGAGGAGGCGGAGTACTTCCAGTGGGCAGGACAAAACTGGTTATGTTCGGTGGCAGGGCCGATGGCCGCTAAGTGTACATGTTAGAAGCAGGGTAAGTCAGATGGCACACAATGGTTGGTTCTGCAAAATCAAGGATTAATACAGAGTGGGACTCGTTGTGAGATATCTGGACTCACATTCCACTTACCAGGCACAACAACACAGACAGTATTGGAGGGCAGCGTGGAGGGTAAAAATCGTAGAGGGAGACCAAGAGATGAATACACTAAGCAGAATCACGAGGATGTAGGTTGCAATAGGCACGAGGAGATGAAGAAGCTAGCACAGTATAGAGTAGCCTGGAGACCTGCATCAAACCAGTTTCAGGACTGAAGACCACAACAACAACAACCATTGATGACAACCTACTCACCTCTCTGGATCAGATGACCACCACCCAACATGGTCATGTCACCATGGAACATCTCTTAGAGCTTGTGAAAAGCTACAGAAGTAAGCAGCAGCAGCAACTGGTAGTCACTGGTTCATCAACATTAGCCGCGTGTGTATTCCTTGTGGTGATCGGAGACATATATATTCTGTTCAAGACAAGAGTTGCTCAAATTCCCCCCAACCGTCAGCCTACGGGTTCGAACCAACCAGAACGGCAAATCCCCACCTCGCCGCCCGCCCTACCCACAGACAAGGCAGTGCAGTGATTGAAAAGTCACGATGGTAAAGACACAGTCTACTGAAAGGCCATAATAAACAAATGAACTGGTGTATAAGAGGGAGAACTGTCGAGTAATTAGTAGTGTCAAGCCACAATATATAGTTTCAAAAGAAACTGAACAGTGTAAATATGGTACAGGCCCAATATCGATAGAGGGTCCAAAACCGTGTAACTTGAGTCCAGTGTTAATAGACGTATAGGCGAAATGTGGGTACACATTCTTTCTGTAGAATGGGGGGATGTAGAGGGTCAAACGATTAGAGCAATTAAGTTAAATAAAGGTAGTAGTTTTAAGAATGGTCATCGAGGCAGGGCACAGGCGTGTCCCACTGCCGCTGCCGCCACGTCCCCTCTTCCCCCACCCTGCCCCCTTCCGCGATCACAACAAAGGCCCACAGAGCATGGTGCCACGCAATCCAATACTACCCAGCAAGGCTGTAGCGCCGCTACAGAGGCAGCTGATTCAAGTTACGCCAATGCAGTTACAGTTGCACCAAAGGGCGCGCATGTGAGCATCTGCTGGCCACCTTCATCGCCGCCATTATGAACAGAAGCAAGCCTTGCCCAGGGGACAACAATGAAATACGTGATCACATCTTATTGGTCCATAGGCATGCCGAGTGACAAGTCAAGCTGAGGCAGAGATGTGCTGGTAGTAGGGAAGGAGGAAGGATGTTGATCAGTATGTCAGAAACTGCGGATTGTGTTTGATCATAATGGGTGGTTCCAAAGTGAAAGGAGGATTTGTTACAGAGATTGTCAGAAGCAACGAAACTGTTTAGTTTCATTGGGGTGGAGGCAGTGAAGTGAGTAGTAACCTTATCTCACTATAGGATGGGCCAGTGATTGATGTTGTAAGCCCAAACACTTTGAAGAAAAAGACAAAGAAGTTTTTAACACGGTCCCAAATGGTTCAAATGGCTCTGAGCACTATGCGACTTAACTTCTGAGGTCATCAGTCGCCTATAACTTAGAACTAATTAAACCTAACTAACCTAAGGACATCACACACATCCATGCCCGAGGCAGGATTCGAACTTGCGACCGTAGCGGTCGCTCAGTTCCAGACGTTAGCGCCCAGAACCGCACGGCCACTCCGGCCGGCAACACGGTCCCACTCCCATAATAAGTTAGTAAAACTATGTCACCAATAAATGTGAAAGTGCAGCTGCTGAAAGAGCACTTGTGCATGCTGGGCGTCTACGATCACTCAAGGGTGCGACAGATACTGTGCCACGGTAGTTATCAGTAAAGGAAAAGAAAGAGATCAGGAAAAAGAGGAAGGATGAGTAGGAAGTGAGGGACTTCATGATGTCTCATTCCAGATATGCTTTGAAACAAAGGAAGTTATTGATGGTTCCGTAATCGTGTGAGCTGCAAACGTTTTTCTTTTATCTATAGTACAGGACATTGACATCGTTTTTGATAAGATTACATGTTTGTTTTAGGGAAGGTTTTATCGTTAATGTGTTGAGACATGTCGTCGAGAGAGGGGAGGGGGAGTGATATCGATCCCTGTCCTCAGGCTGCTGTATGGCAGAAGGACCAGGAAACAAGAATGCTAGTTTTGGCACTGCTGTACCCCTTCTCCGTGATCATACTCGGAGCACTGCAAGATCATCGCCTGAAAGGAGGAGTTTTATTTCCAGGCAAACAGACATGGTGTTATCCAGTCACAGATGGTCATTAGGTGGGAGTTGCGGAAAGAAATTAGGAAACTGGAAAAGATGTTTGTAGGAATACAGCAATTAGCAGTTTATAGTAGGAGGCTTAGGGAGGTCTCAATGGAGACTGGAGTGATACTGATAGACCCCAGGAGAGTGAAATTTGCGTGGATAGACTCTGGTGGTAGAATACTGGACACTATGGGCAAGCGACGGAAGCAAACTCAATGAAGCTGCAAAGCCAGAAGGAGGTTAGCAGTGCCAGATCAAGTAACTATGGAGTTGCGTTCCACACAGATGCAGAAATTAACAACGTGTTAAACAACACACAAATTATTCGACATGTGACTGAATAATGGATTAAGCCAAGGTCCCAGCTAGCATTTTTTACCAGGTTTTGGAAGCGGTAAGAACATAGATGAAGGTACTTCACAAACGACTAACAAAGATGTGACTACTGTAGTCAAAAGGAAATAGTATCTGGGATGCACGAGTAGAGATAATGAAATAGCAGGGAAGGCTTCCATCAAGCACTACGTGCACAAACAGTCTCGTCTTGTTGTCATCTGAGAATATCTGGAAGGGCTGAGGAAGCTGCAAGAAGAATTACAGCTACGAGTGGAGCCAAGCACCCAGATCTTGCTATACAGCGACCATCGTCGGACGGTGTGTGTAATGATGGCTAGTGTGTGGTTGAACATATCCACGAAGATACTGATGGCAGACAAGCATCCAGTGTTTAGGCGCTACACAGTGCACATTTTTCCGGGAAAGCTAGCTGCAGCTGGGACATTTGTAGTAGACAGAGAGCAAGGGCAGTCGAATGCTGCTTCTCGGGTCGTTAGACAACAACTCAAGCAAATCGTATTAAAGAGTTTTATTACGAAATGAATCAATGACAATACTTATCTTTCTTTATCACAGGAATATCGCAAGTAAATGGCGACATGCAAATAAGAAATCTCTTCAATATATGTAATTCCTAATGCGTTGGGGTTGAAGTGCCTAATCTTGATGTTGCTGTAGAGGTGGGCCAAGACCGGTCGGGTGCGGCGCTTATGTCCTCTTCGCCTGTCGTCCCAGAGAGGGGGGGTCGGTCAGCGTGCGACTGGCTCGCGACTTCTTCACGGCCCTCTGTGCCCTCTCCATTCCGGCTGGCGTGCCGGCGCCTGACTTTACGCCATAAAAATACTACTATTAGCAGAAGATGGCAATCAACACATGGTGACGAACAATGTCGTGGTGGGTAATCACCACATGCGAAATTGTGAAAAGTCGGAATGGCTGCTTCATACAACTCTTCAGGGTGATTGGACGGTTTCCATATTTACAGAGGACGCGTGTAGATTGGATGTGCTCCGTGTAGAACGATGCAGTGGTGATTGACAGTTACTATGACCAAGGAAAGCCTTTAGATCAAAGAATTTAGAATAGAGAATTAGCTTACGGTTAATCAACGAAACTATGTGTGAAATTAAGTGTAACACATATCATTTACCAACCGCTATGACAGGAGTTACTCACCAGAATGTAACACAGCTACAACTGCATTGGCCAGACACACCTTTAGAAATGCTACCCAAACAAAACCTTCCCTTCCCTGATAACTCCTGTGAGCCATTCCTGGACTGTTCATTAAGTCATATGATATCAGCGACGAAGGGATGGATCACAGAAGAGTAATTGTTGCAGCATCAGGAGAAATATCGGAATAGTAGACGTCCTGTGACCGTGACTTGAGCGTCATGTTTCCTAGCGCCGTGGTGACTTTAATTTTGGTCTGACTAGCTCTTACGTATCTGAAACGACAAACTGTGAGAAAACGCAATCGAAGGGTAATTGGACTGTGCGGCTGATCCCGGCGGAGGTTCGAGTCCTCCCTCAAGCATGGGTTTGTGTGTCTGTCCTTAGGATAATTTAGGTTAAGTAGTGTGTAAGCTTAGGGACTGATGACCTCGGCAGTTAAGTCCCATAAGATTTCATACACATTTGAACATTTTTTGAAGGGTCATTCAAGTTCCCGTAGAATGGATCTCCTGAGTGAGGTATGGAAGATAGATTTACGCAGTCAGTGACTAATGTAGTAATTTGCATATTACTTGAGAGTGACAGACACAGCATTACGTATTAATTTTACAGATCAAGGGTAGAATAAATTACGATAGAGCAGTGGCCCATGGCGAAACCCAAGCGATTTGGTCTTCTGTCTGGAGAGGAGCAGCGTAGTGCTGCTGCATAGTCTTTGAGTAAAGATTATGTCTTTATCAAAAGTAATGAAACGTATAATGGAAGTCACCGTGGAGCTCTGTACTAATAGCTGGAAGTTCATAACAGCCAGTGTGGTGTCACAGAAATAGCTTTGCAAGCAAATTGTGGAGGCAGGACACTCAGTGCAGCAGTAAACTGTACTGTGCAGCAGTAACCATGAAGTCAACAGGGCTGAATCACCACGCCAGGCCAGTCTCTTATTCTGGGCTATGTGACTAAGTACTAGGTTTTAGTTAAACAGATGCACACAGAGGCAAAGAAATAAGTTCAAATTTCGATGCATCTGAGAGTAGTGAGAGAAACTATGCTCTGTGGCACTTTGTTAGTGCACGTTGCATACATTCTGAGGCATACTTCACTGATTTATGACTCGCTCCTCCTGCCCTTAAGCTATTGTTCTGTTAATAGATTTATGATCACCAGAAGGGTTGATTTATGACCCCCTGGCGATAATCTGTCCTGAGAGGCCCCACACCCTTGCCCTCTCCCACATTCTTTGCAACCCTTGCAGATACAAGCACACTTTTGATATGAAATAAGTTGCCTAATTAATTAAATCAGTCAATGGGAAATTCCTCAGCATTCCACATCCCTTCCGCCATCTGGAAATTAGTGGGAGAAAAACTCGGTATGTGCTGGAGAGGGAGGGTTTCACGACAGGAAATTGTAATGAGTGTCAGTTACATAGCAAAGGATATATTGCTTGTTAATAAAATTTAATTCACGTGGCATTGGATCTCTCTTTTTATTTGGTGAGAAAAGCTCATCATTGTCTGTTGTTTGGAAAGATGCAAGTCTTGCAAAATACATTGAAAAGAAGTAATTAAATAGAACAATTTTTTCAGTTGCACAAGGAATACCGTCACAATATCGATGTCAACATAGCTCACTGCACTTACCTGTACTGTTAAGGATCTTTCGATGTCCTCTTCCCGCAGACTGCAGAGAAGTTGTGCCAGTCACTTCCCGTACTCCTGGCATGCAGGTTGGGAGAGAGGCCGCACTACGGTCGCTTGGGCCGTAAGTACTGTCAGCTGCCACACTGCCTGCCACCTTGTCTACCACCATGCATACAATACAGGTGGAGAGAGAGGTGCGCAAACTCCAAGTCGCACCAACCCCTCAACAAGCATCAAGTTGCGGCAACACTTTCATATTGATACGTGAGAAATTCCTGTCGGAACAGGTGCTCTCCATCCCTCCTTTGCCACCCCCCCCTCTCTCCCAAGTGACCACTCACTGTCCCATGCCACTACTAGGCCCACACGTACCATTGGTCACGGTCAGAAAAAATTGCAAACAAAGCGGCGTTTGCCTGGGATACTGGTACACACGGGAACACCTTCCAAGCCAAATGCCTGACTGGGAATCGATCCAGAAGTACGGGTAGAGGCGATAAATTGATTCACTAACCAATTTCCAGTCACATGATGGTGATGTGAGGGATATAAGGTGGATGCGGTAGCTCACCAGCCTCGGTCACAGTAAGTTTCTGGAAGAAGAAGAAGAAACATGAAGCGTCAGCAGCAGTCGAGATCCTCATCTGCCTCTCAACTGCAGAAGAAACGTTAAATTGAGTACCCTTTATACGTCGTTGCTACTATTACCTCATGTACCGGTGCCTCCTCCCCTTCTTTGTCAAGTTTCCTTTTTCTGTTCAAATCCATGTCTCAGTCTTTGGATGATTATTGTTTGTTCTTCTTTTTTTCAGTGGCGTCTAGTGTGTCTGGACCACCAGCAGCTACCATCAGTGTATTGGGATCTGCAGCGAACTCTGGCCTGTCAGGACCAGCAACATTAGCAGCACCGTGACATTTCGTTGCGTAGCTGGTCAGCATGTCGGATCAGGACAATGAGCTTAATGATTTGGATACTCAGCAAGTCGCTGACAGTCAGAACAGGTATGCTGCAGGCCTAAATCCACGCTGTGTTGGTCAGTACTGGTCTCCAACAGAAGATGAGAAGCTGCCGATTCCTGCCAGCTCTCTATTGCTTTTCACTTCAGCTTGTAATTTAACAGCTAGAGGTTCAAAGAACTTAAATATTGGTATACAAGCATCAATGAATAGTGACTGGCGTGTTGTGCTAGAGATTGAAAATGCATCGGGAAGTGTTAAAGTGTCGTTTACAGAATTGGAATGGAATGAGCTGTGTCATAGGGCACGCTACATCAACCAGGAGACGAGCTCTGAGTGTTCTCCATCTCTGGATGTTTACTGTGTTGGTTTGACGCTATGTGTAACACCACTGTATGATCGCATCACACTCATAATCAGATCTGGAGGTTGATCTATTTATCTGCAACACTCCGCCATTTCAAAATTTGTTCCCCCCTATGGATGGTGCTCTCCTTGGTGCTGGAAATACTCAATCATGGTCTTTCGTGTGTTCAAACTGTTTGTAATGATATGGTGATCTAGTTCCGTAACTATAGTGCACATGCAAGTGATTTAGAACAGTGTATCAAAATAGTGTCGGAAGAAGAACGTAAAGGAAGAATTTACTGCATGCAAGAATCGATCTTTGTGCTAATAGATTCATGGATATGGTGTACTATCATCGTAAAATGCTGGATCCGCATTGACACTTCTGTCAAAACACCGGAGAGCACTTGAGAGGGCATACGGCCCAAACTCGTCGACTGAGGTATTCGCAGTTTCCAAAGTGCAGACAACGAATCCCAGGATAACAATGGCAATGAAATTGCAGGATGCTTTTACCAAGAAAATGCAGAACAGCTCAATACCACGCATGTTCTCGTAGTGTGTCATAAGACGTCGAGGGAATGATAACTAATTAGATGGCTTGATTTTTTTGCAACACAAAATACCTGGACTGACGCTCACAGTTTGGTTATATAATGGGGTGCGAAGAGCACAACCAGCACAGCAGCAGTACTTGTGTGATGGTGTGATGGAAGACACTGTGTAGGACGTGGTGCTATTCTCGACAAACTTCCTGTTGAACTACAGATTCCAGGATATAATTACTGTGGATCTGGTACAAAGCTTGAAAAACGTTTGGCTCGTGGTGATAAGTGGATTAACCTGCTTGACAAGGTGTGTCTGGAACAGGGAAAAACATGAAGATCTCCCAGGGCGTCAAGCTGCAGATCGAAATTTGTCTGATAAAGCCAAGGCAATAGACGCGAAAAACCATATTGGTGTAAAACAGGATATTTCAGCAGAGGTGATTGAAAGACAGTAACCCAACAGCAATGTACGCAGCTAAAAGTGTCTTGAAGTATAATGGACCAGTTAAAGAGCCCAGTGTTCTACCGACGCCCGCGGCATCAGGTGAACTTATCCCCCTCCCCATTCTTGCCCTCGCAGTTCTCTCAGCGATGGGTTTACTGGCTGGTGCTGCCGCGGCTATTGCCAGAACACTGAAGAACGCACAGAACTCCCAGAACTAGCTACAGGAAGCAAGAAGACATTACTGCATGATGGAAGCAGCGATCATCGGAAAAGGACTATACCTGAAACCTTACAAGAAAGTTCTAGGTTATTCTTAAACAAAAAAAGTCCTTTAGCTGTCCTAGCATACACACCGCTTACAAATACAAGAAAAAAAATGAGCATTCCAAGATTTCGTTATGTGCTTATGTGGGTACTTCGCCGAAAACTATGTGGAAATCCAGAGAATAGGGAATTGTGAATTCAGATGCTGCTGGCGGACTGGGAACAAATTGTGTGCTGTATGTTAAGAAAAATACAAGTAACGTCTATTATTTGGATTCATTTGCAGACTTGTAGCCACCAGGAGAGTCACGACGATACTTTACCGACGGGAGACGTATGTTCTACAATTTTCATCGTCATCAACACTTTAACAACTTCTTGTGTGGGCATATGTGCATCATGTTCCTCCTATCGTCTACGAAGAGGCATATATATATAAAGAGATCCATTGGGCATGCCTCCGACAGTCGAGGTTCAGATGCGATGTCGCATACTCTTGATTTCAAATGAACGATCGTCGGTATTACTCGCGAATTACTTCCTACCGATTAATTTTGGCAACAGATAGTGGAGTATTGCGCTGAGATGTTTGGAGACTCTCAACAGCATTAGGAATATCTTGTCATAGGCTAACAACAAACTTCATCTGGAAACTAATGGTGTAAAAGAAATTGTGGAAATAGGACTTTGTGCATTAGATACTGCCGATTTAAACGAAGTTTTGAAACGGTGTTGAAAAGGGATTGGCTATTTTTAAACATCAATACACATAACTGTGAAATAAAGGAAACGAGTGCAATGACTGTCTTTAACCACAAACGATCAATAGGACACTACTGGTCTTCACAAAAGGACAGTTTATGAAGAAGGATCCTAAATAAATTCTAGGAATCCGACCAGTCAATGGCTACACTGCCTGTCAGTACAATCCATGTCGCGTACAACATCGCAGCAAACTTATCTCAACAACAGATTCATTCATACAAATTACGGATTCTTCCCATCAGTGGGAATTGGGTATAAGATCACTGGGACACCTACCAAAGCTATTTTCCTCCCATTAGCAGTTCAGCCTTTGGACTATCTGCAGCTGCATATTGTGGACCAGTATAATCAATTTGTCTATTTTCGCGCCAAGGGAATCATTGTAAAATTACTTCTGAAGCGGAAGCAGCAGTGATCTTGAACGTGCAAAGACCCTGAAGCAGCATTGGCCTTGAACCTACCGGGACCTGATGGAGGCAGAAACGATGCCCTTTAACTTGCCAGAGCAGCAGCGTTTTCAGCGAACTTCAACCAGTCAGGGATCGCAGTATGCCGACGAAGAGGGATTGGGCGTAACGTATAAACCCAAGTCCACAACATGCAGCACAGCACATCACAACAGCAAGGTTATAACACGTACGAACTATGAGCTTCTTAAATCAGTGGGTCTGAAGCCACGCAATGATGTCGCATAAATAACCCAGTGGGAGATTATGAGTGTATTATACGCCAGGAATACTTCTCTCGTAAACCCTATGCATCAACCACACTTTAGTATTTTCATCCTTGCATACAAATCCTTGCAACTCCTTGCATGCAAGAGTTTCCTATATATTGATGAATCATTTACGAGAAGGGACGGTACTGCTACACTGGCATAGAACCGTACACATAATGCTTCAACATTCCTGTTCATGTGATACGATATGAACTTATCGGGATCGAGATTGGCCGTACACGCAATGTAGGCATAACACCAACTCTTAAAACGTATTTCTCTGCTTCTCCCTCCGATTTGAACGATTTATAAGACATTGGATGGATCACAGACAAATCAGTTGATAGAACAGCGGAAGAGCAGAAGAGATTTACTGCATGCATATCCCACGATCATTGCAGTGAATTCCAACGTAGAAATGTGTTAACCACTTCGCATTCTTCAATGTTTTAGAAACTTCACATCCTTGAAAGACCTTGGTGATGCAATGTTTGTTGAGAACGTCTCTATGATTCTGGTACCTTCTGTGTATGCTACGAATGCAACGTCTTTAAAGATGAATTGTGTGCGCTCATCATAACAGGAAACCTGAACGCCTGCAATGATGTTCACACCTTCAGATACCACTGTGGAATATTCTGGTTGCGGCGCAGCACCTGTTCACTTATGCAGCTCATTGGAAAGCACCAGTGAGCAGGCAGTAGTTAATCACATGGTAATGTATGTGTCTCAAGGTTTAAGTCTACAATATTTACAGTTTTTGTTATTGATATGTTAGAATACATATTCTCTACGACAAATGCGAGTTAGGTGGTTGTGTATGGCTTTTTGTATATCTGTTTCATATACTGAATCAATTGTGTAATGTTTCTTACAGTACTATCTCTCTGTAATTTGTAGCTTTTCAATACATGTTCATGTGAGAGGATTTGTATCTGCATATACATCTATATGATTATTTCGCAAATCACCATTAAGTGCCTGTCAGAGGGTTTATCCGACCACCATGCTATTTTTCTATCGTTCCACTCTAGAAAAGGGCAAGTGAAAAACGATATCTTAAATCCTTCCATGCGAAGTCCGAGTTTTTTACAATAATTACCATTTTTCCATATGTAAGTGGGTCCAATAAAATATTTTCACACTCTGAGGAGAAAGCTGGTGAATTTCGTAAGAAGATCCTCCTGCAAGTAAAAACCTTTTGTTGTAATAATTATCTCCACATTTCACATATCATGTCCACGCCTCTCTTTTCCCTGTTTGGCGATAATATAGAACGAGCTGCCCTTCTTTGAACTTTTTCGATGTCCTTCGTCAATCCTGTCAGATGCAGATCCGACACCACACAACAGTACTCGAAAAGAGGGCAGACAGGCGTAGTGCAAACGGTCTCTTTAATAGACAAGTTGCATTTTCTAAGTGTTCTGCCAATAAAATTAAAGTCTTTGGTTTGCTTTGCCCACAACATTATCTATGTGATTGTTCAAACTAGTTACTTGTAATTGTAATCCCTAATTATGTACTTCAGTGTACAGCCTTTATTTTTGTGATTTGTTGCGTAACCGAAATTTAGCTATTGTTTTTGGTACTCATGTTGATGAATTCACACTTTTCATTATTTAGAGTCAATTGCCACTTTTCACACAATACTGATATCTTGTCTAAATCGTTTTGCAATTTGTTTTGCTCATCAAATGACTTTATAAGACGGTATATGACGGCATCATCTGCAAACAGTCTAAGAGGGCTGCATCTAAATCGTTCATGTAGAGCAGGAACAACAGAGGGCTGTAACAGTTCCACGGGGAACGCCAGACATTACTTCTGTTCTACTCGCTGACTGTCCACCAGTTATTACGAACTGTGAGGAAATCAAGAATCCAGCACACAAATCAGACAAGAGTCCATAGGCACGTAATTTGATAAGAAGTTGCGACCAACACTGTAAAAACCTCGTTGAAATATAAATACATGTAATCAATTTGACACTCCCTGTCGTGAAAATAAAGACATGTTTTTGTTTCAGAAAAACGGTATTTTCTGAGTCCAATTTAGCTTTTCTCTGAGGTAATTCAAAATTTTCAAATACCGTATGTATTCCGAAATCCTGCTGCAAATCGACGTTAGTGGCTTGGGTCTGTAATTCAGCAGATTACTCCCATTTCCTTTCTTGGGTATTAGTGTGACTGTTGCGAATTTCCAGTCTTTAGATACGAAACTATTGACGAGTGAGCGGTTTTATACGATGTTTGTAACAGGCATGTTATTGCCTTTGCCTTGTAGTGTACATATAATATGTCTTAGAAAGTAATTCTCAGTTTTATCTGGAAACGGTTTGTTGAACGTTATTTTAGTTTTTTGATTTTATTTTGTGTGAAAAACTCTTTGTGTCTTATTAAGGTATTGCTTATTATATATGAGTAACAGAATGTTTCCTCTGTTTAGTTTTGTCATGATGGCTTTGTGTTCCAGTATGTTCTTTTGGAGTTTACTCAGTTGCTAAAGATGGCCATACAAACAAACATATTATTCCAAAAGTATATGGAGTGTAGTGTTTTATAGTAGTTAAACGTGGACTATAAACTGTATACACCAGAGGAGAGTAGAAGTTTTCAAAATGTAATGCTACAGCAGAATGCTGAGGACTGGATGGGTAAATCGCGTAACTAATGAAGAAGAGCAAAACTGAAATGTGGAAAAACAAAAAAACAAAATATGACTCGAAAAAGGGATCGGTTCGTTCCACACATCTTGAGCCATCAAGAAATAGTCAATTTGGAAATGTAAGGACGTGTTGGTGTCAAAGTTGTAGAGGGGTCGAGGTGTGAGTACAAAAGAATGTCAATGCAGATGTTGTTTGCTATGTTTTGTACAGAGACGAAGAGACTTGCAGAAAGTAGGAAGCTGGATAAACCCAGTCTTCAGAATGAAGACCACGGTGACAACATAGTTTGTGCTTTCAGCTGGATAGTGACGTACAGCCATGTGTACTTTGATACGTAACGCTGTTTTGGTTGCAGAAGCAGTACCAGCTGAAATATCCTCTTTATTAACTATTATTGTTCAAATGGCTCTAAGCACTATGGGACTTAACTTCTGAGGTCATCAGTCCCCTAGACTTAGAACTACTTAAACCTAACTAACCTAAGGACATCACACACATCCATGCACGAGGCAGGATTCTAACCTGCGACCGTAGCGGTCACGCGGCTCCAGACTGAAGCACCTACAACCGGTCGACCACATCGGCCGGCAACTTTTATTGTCATTCACCTTATATCTGGACTAATGGTATTGTGTTAGTTCTGACTCTGCTTCTTGCTAGTGATAAAATATAATGTTCATTTGCTATTATCCCTATTCATGTGGTTTGTTGTGAAGCCTCCCATGCATCATTGCAAATTTTTCTTGACTGAGAGTCATTAAGAATCTGGTCGCTCGGTTTTAAGAGTTTGTAAGAGGGGAGGAGATTTTTTTAGTTCATTTAATATCTTTTCTTGTAATTCTTGACGAATGCATTTCACTGGACATCGAAGGCCTAATGCTACAAACTCGATAAATATTTGTAAAACAGACGGAAGCATCATCTTTCTTTTTACTGTTCTCCATACGTCAAACATCGACCGTCGGAAGTTCGCAGCAACCGAGTTACCGTGCAGTACACGTGTTAGCCTGACTTCTGATCCACTCAGCCGATTTTAATCTTTCATGGGATCCTGCATCTCATTCCTAAGAGGAGGAGCACTCGCACCAGTACGTTCGCGGGAAACACGGCGACGAATTTCTAGTGGATCCAGCAAAAGGGACAGTTGCAAGTCTGGAATACATGAAACTGAGATTATTGTATGATATAATTAAAATTTTACACTTCCTTAATCAGTTTCTACTGTATTCCATACAGATGATGGACACGTGTAAAATAAGTGATTTCGTAACACATATTGACTACGTTCGAGTCTCAGTTGCTGATTACTTATGGGCTCTACGGTTTGTTTCAACAGACCTGGTACTTCCAGTAAATGATGCAGCGTACTTAGGTCTTTGTCGTCGCCTAGAGACTCAGCTCCTTACAAATTCCAACACATAGTAAGTGACCAGTCGTTACAACCATTTTTCATGTTAAATCGTTGATTGCAGATCACGTCATGTAGTACAATTATGTGACAATTTTCGGCGAATGTCGCATGCTGTTTTCGTCAGGATATCTTTTAAAAAAGCAGATTCAGATGCACTGAAGTATATTACGACAATAGAAAGTAATTTTCGACGTTCCTCAAAACTTTGGTAGATAATTTTGCAACGTGAAGCGACCTGCAGCTCAGAAGGATTTTATGTAAAGTGACTCCAACTGAGGAAAAGTATGGGCCTACATCATTTAGCCATTTCTCTGTTCGTTACCGTGTAAAGGATTCTCTGAGATTTTCACCACCATTCCTTTAAGTCTGCTCTCGTATTCCTTATCCCGCATCCCAAAGAAGTGCAACAGTCGAGTGGCTACGACACACAGCCTGTAAGCTGCGTTTGTATGTACGTAAACTGTTTCAACGGATGGCAATATTGCATGTTTTCTATTGCAGCTTTCTCCTAATCCCATGTGCCAGAAACTCAGTGGAGTATATGATGGCGAGGGCATGAGAACCACAGTGATGGGGCTGTACGTTTTGATAGCTTATGTATCGGTAACTGACCAAACCACTGTCCACTAGAAAGGTCTGTATCTGGGACCCATGCTTGAAACGACAAGTAAAGACTTTTTAAACGTAGAGACTTTTTTAGATACTCAGGTGTGATCAGGAATTGAAATTTTTCACAGAATACCAATTTCTTCCACATTTCTACCCATTCTGTACTGCTCCATCCACTACCGCTAGATCAAAGTCGGGCAACACATCGGCTGGTGGACCGTGCTCGGGCACGAGTGCCAAAGCGCTCAGCAGCGCTGCACGCTCCCGCCGCCGCCGCCACCGCGCCACGCAGTCTGATGATGTTTGGTTCGTGGGGCGCTCAACTGCACGGTTATCAGCGCCCAGACAAATTCCCAACCTTTGCTCAGTCCAATCTTGCCACTTCCATGAATGATGATGAAATGATGAGGACAACACAGTCATGTCGAGGCAGGTGAAAATCCCTGTCCCCGCCGGGATTCGAACGCGGGACCCCCACGCAGTCTGAGTGCCAGATGGGGGAAGGGGAGAAAGCAGCGAACATGCCGCATTTAAATGGCAGTGCAGTCGCAGTGCATATAACATTGTATTATATTTCACGTTTCTCAACAACATAGACCACAAACAAACAAACTTTAGAGCATTATTTAATTTCTTTACGGGCATTGAAGACGTAATAGAATTTTTATCTAGTGCATACTGTGGGCACATGGACAGACACGAACATGTTCACAGCGTATCGAACTCAAGTTGCAACTTAATAGTGACCTATTTAGTTTCATAATGGAAGAAAGATCTTTTACACAAATATGTTAATCGAAACATTGTAGTATTTTTGTAGTCTCATTATGGAGACTCAAAACTCTGAGGAAAGTAAGGGAGATGTGGTTGACAGTTGCAACGTAATGTATTCATTAAAACAGGAATTACGTTGCAGGTGAATCACTTACATCTGCAAGTGCGTAGCAACGCAGCAAACGGTCTCGTGAACAGCTCAAAAACAGATGTAAGATTGACAGTGCCTTCGAAATCATTATAAAACTATCATTGTTATTCGTTCAAGGCCGAAATAAGTTCTTCCAATCGCACGTTTTCTTTAACACCAGTGACCTTAGGGAACTGACTGTCTTCGTCAGAATATGTCCCTTCTACAATGTGATTTCCTTTTTAAATATATCCACTTGAAATCGGATTGAAGTTATGTTCTAATCCCTGACTGTGAACAACGTGCAGTGAAGTACACCTAAAAATGCGAAGTTCGGATAAATTCAACGACAAAGAGTTTAAATCGAAAAATGGTCCACGCATGCTCCTTGACTTAACCGACGTAATTTGCAGTAATATACGAAGTCTCCACAGTCTCTCTTTAGTTCCAATGAAAACTGTTGCAACTGACAATGGAATAATGCGTGCAACTCCAGAAATTTTACTAGTCGTACCACATTTTCTTCATGCGCTCCATGCCTGCAAACTTAGCGCAAATCCCGTCTGTCGATCGTTCTAACTTTCTTCTTTTTTGGTATCAACTAAATCTTTAAATTCTTTCTATGTAGTACTGTAACGTTTCAAAGCAAATATGTAGTACTGATCGTTTATGCGAATTATTCTCATCCCCCTCTTCTATCATTCCCATTCATCTTGAAATATTGTGACTATAGATCACTAGACTGCCTCTTTTTGTGCAGCCACTGGATTTGTGGGCCGTCTTTCATACCACTAACAAATAGCGAAGTTTAAAAGAGCGCTGACAGCACGATTCTGCCGAAGCCAGAGAGTTGTTCCGATGGAAAAATGCCGCACCACAGTGCTAAGCGAAATGTCTCTCTGTTTGCGGTACTTCCGAGAAGCACCGAGCACGGCCGAGTGGCAGGCCGGGCCGTGGCGACTAGCGGGCCGTGCACGCTGCACGTGTCCAGTTTGGCACGCCACGGCATTACCAACAGACACGGCCGATGGTACGATCTACTTTCCTAAGAGTAAGATGATGGCTAAATCATCTTTGCATAGCAACGAAACGTATATGAATAATCCAGATCCCGTGGAGTACTTTGAAGATTTTGCATTTATTCGCTAATAGTTAATCGATAAATTGTGGATATTGCATTCCCGGCTTCTGTCGGGACACGGTGCCTAAGACACTGCACCCGCAGTTGGCCTCGGAGTCTGTTTCCCGTGTAACACTTACAGTGAGTGCAGCGGCCGGTGGAGATAGCACGCTCGAGGTGAACCGAAATGTGCCTGCAGAAGTAGCAGCAGCGGGTAGTACCGTGGCGGCAGCAGCAGAACCACTTGCAGGCACCCGCATGTGGACTGATACAGACACAGAAGATCTAGCCTGCGGGCTGGGGTGGCCGAGCGGTTCTACGCGCTACGGTCTGGAACCGCGCGACCAATACGATCACAGGTTCGAATCCTGCCTCTGGCATGGATGTGTATGATGGCCTTAGGTTAGTTAGGTTTAAGTAGTTCTAAGTTCTAGGGGACTGATGACCTCAGAAGTTAACTCCCATAGTGCTCAGAGCCAGTTGAACCATTTTTAGAAGATCTAGCATATCACCACAAACGCCCAGTGCATATTTCAGTAACGATGCTAAGAATGATAAAAAGATAAGCAATGATACTATGGACCATTTCATGATTTCCGAAAGAATTGCTAGCTCTAAAGTAATATCTAATGTAGAACCACTGTGTGCAGAATCTGTTAACATTATAAACGATACGTAATAAGTTGTGCTTATCAGGAGTAACAAAGAAAATGTAGTGGCGTGGCAAGACAGCCAAGCCACTCGGAGGTAGCAGAAAGGCACGCGTTAAGCTCACGCAGATTGGCGTGAGGTCTGGAATATTACAAGGAAATGAGAACTTAGAAAAACGGACGCAGTGCTGTAATACTTAACTTTAATCCATAATTGTAGAACATCTCTCTTGACTGTACATGCATTAATATAATCTCAATTTAACTGGTAATGGCGCCTTGCTAGGTCGTAGCAAATGACGTAGCTGAAGGCTATTCTAACTATCGTCTCGGCAAATGAGAGCGTATTTGTCACTGTAGCATCGCTAGCAAAGTCGGCTGTACAACTGGGGCGAGTGCCAGGACGTCTCTCTAGACCTGCCGTGTGGTGGAGCTCGATCTGCAATCACTGACAGTGGCGACACGCGGGTCCGACGTATACTAGCGGACCGCGGCCGATTTAAAGGCTACCACCTAGCAAGTGTGGTGTCTGGCGGTGACACCACAGAAAATATACAAAAGTGTTAATAGTGCCTGTAGCTTACAAAGATATTTTAGGTGCACTGACATTGGACCATGCACTTCCTTTGTGGAGTGAAATAACATGATTACTTATGTAGAATTGCAGAACACACGCTATTTTACACAGATATAAAACAATAGTAACAATGAAAAATATAAGAAACGTAATATCAGCGTGTTACATTTATGATACAATAATTTCTGATACTTAATTTCGCAATACAGTCAACAGTATCTGCAGTTAGTGTAAAGAAGCCCTTTACATTGCTATGAAATAACGCTGAGGATGATCCAGGTTGTCATCCTGCCACTGGTAGATGCGACGGCCACTTACATCTGCTTGGCGACAAGGTTCTTGCGTACTCTGTTAGGATTATGTTTACTGGCTTCCAAGAAATTCCCGGAAAATCCAAGCCTACTGGTTTAGTGTGGTGGTTTAGGCCCGTTTATACCACTGGTTGTGCTTTTTACATCCATTTAGAGTCTATTCACAGCGTAAGTGAAATTCTCTACCAAAATGTCCACCTACTTAGCTGAGTGGGGACGTGTTTGCCTAACATGCAGCGGGCTTGGGTTAGATTACCGTCCGGGTTGGGGATTTTCTCCTCTCGTTGGCTGGGTGCTGTGCTGTCCTCATCATCCCTTCATCGTCAACAAGACTCAAGTCGCCCTCTCTGGCGTTGCCTGAAACAAGACTTGCAACACGGCGGCTGAACTTCCCCGGACGTGTCCTCCCAGCCATCATACCACACGATCATTTCATTTCTACCAAAACGTTCTGCAGCGGTTTATTTGCCTGGTTTTCTGAATTCTAGCATTTCAGATGACCTGGAATTTAACCACGAATGGGAAACAGGTTTCTTCGGTATCTCACAGGGAGATGGTTTGGTGTGGATACCAGAAAACATATGTCGCTTTGGAAAGACTATGACTGTACGCGCTGTTGTATTCACTTAGGTGTCTAGCTTCCTGCTTTGGTTCACAAACCACTAAACCAGAATATCAGAGCGTTGCAGCTCCTGATTTCCAAGTGGCAGGAGGTATGCTGCGGAGTAGGCTTTGATTTTACAGTATTTTCATTGAAATGTGTTAGTAGGTGGCGGTTGTCTTGTCTGTTATTGAGACACAAGTGCGAGCATTCGCTTTTACTTGGGCACAGTTTGATTCACCTGGTAACATTGTACTATCACAAGACTGAGAGATAATCTATCAATATTCTTTCAGTTTCCTGTGTAAAAGTTTGATGGATAGCAATGGCTAGGTCATCGGCGCAAAAGAGATTACTGCTCTATGTGAGAGCCATTTTGGTTGAAAAGTGTTGATACAGATACAGAGCACTGAGTACATACTTTTCGGCTGCTGATATTATTACCTAGGAAAATTTAGAAATATCTTCGATTACCGTCTTCTTAGCATTGTTCTATTGAGATATGAGCACTCAGAGCATAAATATGTTCTGTGTAAACGGGAACGTAGTAGCGCTTGAGGTTGGTGATGTTTGATAGAAGCAGGATAACAGGGTGGGTCACCGATGACGTCTTCGTTGACATCATTGATAAGACATGAGGATTTTCCTCATCACAACTCCCACTCTGATTGGGACATACTAGCACAGAGTTCGAATACTGGCCCTGGTTCTATGACATCACACTCGCGCTTGGATCTATTTCAATATTTATAGCAGTATGAAGTGCTGGCATATTGGTCCAGACTTGAGGTACTAGGATATGGTTCTACAATATCAGAATTCATACTCCGCAATACTGCCACTGTGACATCTTACACAAGTACTACTGCAAGTACTACGCTGAAAACAATTGTAGGGTGCAAGATAGTGATGTTCATCTTTGTTTAAACAAACAAAATTCAGGCTGGGGAGGAGAACCATTCCTGTGATCACACAGTTCATGAATGAGAAGTCCACCAACAGCCACTAACAGCCGTGTCATGGGGCACCACTGCTGACGTCCGAAGACAGAGCCGCAGGGCTTGTTAAGCATCATGAGACATGAGGGTCTCGAGTTAAAGCCATGGGAAACATGAGACACCTTGTATCTGACCCAAGGTAAGGGGTAACAGCGGTGGGACTGAGAAGCATCGCTCCAGTGAAATCTACTCAATAGCGAATGCAAAGGGAATGAAGGGAAAGCTACTGGGAAGCACCAATAATCTATAGCTCATTCTTACACACACATGCAATATGTATGTATATTCTGGATGGAAATTAAAAATCAAGGGATGCACATTCATCCTCCTGACATGTGTCCAGGATCTCAAGCCGGAAAAGAAAGAAAAAAAATGATGTACTGTGCTTGTAAAATTCACCACAAAAATAAACTGTAGCCGGAATGGACTGCAGCTGTTTACTTACATGACACAACCATTATTTTTCTTTATTTTAATTTCATTCCCCTGCCCATGTGGGGCAATGGAGGGCTGGCAGCAGCACAGTCCACCGCTCTTCAGCCAAAGGGCTTTACAAAAAGATACAGGAAGGTGAACTATTGCATAAGAGGGGGTTAAAAAAGGGGACATAAAAAACACTGTAAATGAAGATGATGGCAGTTAAAATACACACTAATACGGGGACATGCATTGCGTGACAGCTAAAAAGTCGACATAAAGTTAAAAGAACACAGCTGATAATCTGAAGCGCACTTAAAAACACTGGAGGTGAAAACAAGTCAGCCACAGTGTAAAAAGCTCATGACAATCACAGACTATATACAGGTCGAGTACACAATTAAAGCTAAATCATTAGAAGACACTCTATAATGGCATCAAACACAACACTAACTCAGCACATTTGATAACGAATAAAAACTTGAGACGATCTGCCAGGAGGGGTGGGGGGGACCAGGGAGAAGGGGAAAGGAGGCGATAAGGAGGGAAGAGAAAGGGGAATGAGGAGGGGGCGCGCCGAAGGAGGGTGGGGGAGGGAAGGGACGGGAGAGGAAAACAGCTGAGGAGGGAGTCAGGAGGAGGAGGCTAATCCGGTATCGGAGAAGAAAAGGGGACGCTGGGGAACATGGGGACAAGGCCAGGCTACAGTTGGTAGGAAGGGTAGATGTCATGGCGAATTTCAACATCCAGGAGGGGGAGGTGCTGGAAATTTCCTTGATGGAGGGTGTGGAGGTCGAGATAGGGAGGGTTACAGTGACAGAGGTGCCGCAATGGGTGGAGGGGTGGAGAGGAAAGAGAAAACCAGGGAGTGAGGGAGGCAAGCCTGCAGATAGTGTAAGGGACGCAGAGATGTTGGAGGAAAAGGTGGGGGAGGGGAAGGGGGAAGGTGATGAGGTCATACAGGAAGACAGATATAGAAGGCAAGGTCGAGAGTGTGGCATTCTAGGATTTGGACGACCTTATAAAAGTGAGGGGGTAGGGAGGTGGAGATACAGGCAACGCTGGCATAACAGAGGATAGGGAGGATGAGGGATTTGTTGATGTGAAGGATGGTGGAAGGATGCAATTCGCATATCCAGCGAAACTAGAGTTTCAGGAGGTGGAGGTGGGAATGGGCTTTCTACTAGATGGTCAGGAGTTGAGGGGTCCAGGTGAGATGACAGTTGAGGGGAGGCCATGGTATCTCAGGATGGGAGTGAGCTAGATGGGACGACCATAAATGGTGAGGTAGAAATCATAGACATGGAAGGAGCAGGTGGTGCGGCTTATGATCTTTGCCTCGGTTTTGGAGGGGTTATCAAGAAATCACTGGTTATGCCAAGTGGTGAACTGGTGAAGGTGGATTTGGAGGGTGCGTTGGTACCAGTGAAGTGTAGGATAGAGCCAGGAAGGTGGTGTCATCAGCAAATTGGAGGAGGTGGACAGGTGGGAGAGGCTTGGGCAAATCTGTGGTGTACAGAAGATAGAGGAGGGGGGGGGGGGGGGAGAGGATGGAGCCTTGGTGGACGCCAGCAGTGGGATAAAAGATACGGGAGTTGGTGTAGTGGTGGGTGACATAGGAAGGGCAGTGTGAGCGGAAGGAAGCCACCAGATGGTCAAAATTGATAGGCAGGGCGTAGGTTTGGAGTTTGAAGAGGACACCAGGATGCCATCAAAAATGTGATCTTATGTGTACTAGGCGTGTAGCAACAATATTTGGGAATGTAACACGCTTTTAATTATTGACAACTCGAATTAAACTCATCAAAATGTGACAAATACGTATCATGGGAAAGTATTGTATTTTCTATGAGGGTAATGGTCTACACCAAACTCAAGCAACACATTTACAAACGAACAACTGGTCTTCCACCACCAACAGGGTGCAGCGCCAACTTGTGGTAGATGCGACACAGCACAGGTTGCTATATCCTATGGAGCAGCATAGTCGACAGGACCAATTGCGGAACTCTGGAACACAGCCGAGTGGGGGATCTGATGAGGGTCTCAGGCGGGTCCGCGACCGTGTAGGCTGCAGATTCCTCGACTTGTCCATAGGGTGGTTGGGTTTCAGGTTGCGTTGAATTAGTCAGGAGTCCAGTACACGCAGGAGGCTGCTACACGGCTATCAGGGGCTGTGTGGCGTGGACTGGGCGGTTTCTTAGGTTAAAGGGTCTCCGGAAACCACAAAAAGGGCTTCTGTCACAAAGCGTGCAGACCCAACACAGAAGGAATGTATATACAGGAACCATCGGTATATCAGTTATAAATTTCCGTAGCTGTGTTGGGAAAGTACCATAGCTCTAAGCGCTAATAGAAAGCACTGATGCTCAAATCGTTATAGGTACTGATAGCTGGACAAAGCTGTACATCAGCCGAAACTTTTGCGAAGAAACTAACGGCGTTCCGAAAGGATAGACTAAATACAGTTGGCGGTGGCGTATTTGTTGCTGATACAAGTAGCTTAGCTTGTCTCGAAATTTAAGTTGGTAGTTCCTGTGAGTTAGTATGGGTAGAGGTCACTCTTTGCAACCGGAATAAAATAATAATTGGAACCATTTACTGACCCAATTCAGATGATACAATTGCTGAATGGTTAAAAGAAAACTTAAATTTGATTTCAAACACGTACCCAAATCATACAATTATAATAGGTGGTGACTTTAATTTAACCTCGATACGTTGGCGAAAATACATGTTTAATTCCGGAGGTACGCATAAAACGTCATCCGAAATTAAGCGAAAAGCTTTCTCTGAAAATTATTTCGAGCAGTTAGTTCATGAGTCCATTCGAGCAGCTAACGGTTGTGAAAACACGCTTGACCTCTTAGCAACTATTAATTTTGAGCTAATAACGAGCATAAAAACGGATACTGGGATTAGTGAACACAGGGTTGTCGTAGCGAGACCGAATATTGTAACCCCCAAATCTTCCAAAAATAAACGAAAAATATACCTATTCAAAAAAGCAGCAAAAAAATTCACTTGATGCCTTCCTTAGAGACAATCTCGACTCCTTCCAAATTAACAATGTAAGTGCAGACCAGATGTGGCTTGAATTCAAAGAAATAATATGGGCAGAAACTGAGAGATTTATACCAAATAAATTAACAAACGACGGAGCTGGTCCTCATTGGTACACAAAACAGTTCAGAACACTGTTGCAGAAACAACGAAAGAAACATGGCAAATTTAAACGGACGCTGAATCTCCAAGACTGGCGATCTTTTACAGGAGGTCGAAATTTACAGCGGACTGCATTGCAAGGTGCTTGTAACAGTTTAGATAGCGAAGCTTTGTCTCGAAACCTGGCAGAAAATCCAAAGATATTCTGGTTGTATGTAAAGTATGCTAGCAGAAAGAAACGTTCAATGCTTTTTCTGCGCAATAGCAATGGAAATACTATCGACGACAGTGCTGTCGAAGCAGAGTTACTAAACACAGGCTTCTGAAACTCGTTCACCTAAGAAGACGAAGTGAATATTCCAGAATTAGAATCAAGACCAGCTGCCAACATGAGTAACGTAGATGTGGATATCCTCGGAATAGTGAAGCAACTCTTCCGGTCCAGTCTGTATACCAGTTAGGTTCCATTCTGACTATGCTGATACAATAGCTCCATACTTAACAGTCATATACAACTCAGGGTGTATACGACCAGGGATAACCGGGAGATCCGGGAAAAACCCGGGAATTTTTTCATCCGGGAGAAAACCGGGATATTTTTAGAATTCCGGGAATTTTTCATTGTATAAGTTTTCAGTTAATTTTTTGTATTTTTGACTGGTAAGAACTGATACTCTAACAAATGATATTACTGTATCCCGACGCTGCAGAATAATACTTCAACAATAAAACATAAACGAGAGAAATAAACGAAAATAACTTAAATTGCAAAGGAAATGCGCCATATACAACAGCGACACACAATGCTCATGCAAGCGTCTACCAGTTGAAAATGTGTCAAAGGCTTTAGGAAGACTATGCAGTGCTTCATAACAACAAATTGCCTCCAATGAGCGTGAAATCGCAACTGTTTACATTCGATTTGTTTTAGCAGTTAAGCGCGGGATCATGTGCATGCGCAGTTGAGTCACGTTTGAGTAGTAGATTCTCCTGCTTCTGGCAATAGGAATCTGGCTGCTGGCTGTGCAAGCAGTCGCAGCAAGCAGCTAGATGCTACCGGGAAAAGGGGGCGCCAAATTCATATTCTTGAGGAAAATAACTTGTTTCACAAAGCAGCTAGCATCCAGCGCACGTTTGCCTATCGATTTCTCATGTCATTTTGAAACGCTTCCCTGTTGGTTTCTGAACAGTTTTCAACACATTTTAAGTTGATTTCTGAATGAATCATAAGTTGACTTTTTAATGCATGCATAGTGTACGTGATGTCTCTGTCAGGAGAATTCTCGTCGCACCTAGAAATAAACTTCCGCAGACAAAAGGGGACTGGTACAATACGAGCTGAGGGAGTAAAGCCGAACGGATGAATGCCAATCGCTGTCTGATTATGTGGTTGATTGGGTTAGCGAATGATCAGCGTTGTTATAATTACTAGCGAAATCCAGACAAATAAACGACTGACTGGAATAACAGGTGAGAAAGATTACGTACTATCTTCTCGGTGTATCCAAGAAAACGAAATTTGGACAGAAAATTTTTGGCCAGTTCGCTACACTAGTAAGGACCAGTAGTACAGTCACCAGCTAGCAGCCGCGTAAGTTCTATTCTGGAAGTAACGCGGAAAACGTGTTGTTCGAACACATAATAACGCCTAACCGGAAAGTAATCGCGGGATAACAACCTGTGATTCTGGCAGGGTTAGTGAAGTTAATCGGCGAACAAATTTTGACAGTGGCAGCAATAGCTACAGAATTGGTGACGACAAGATTGTTAGAACGAGGAAGGAGACGAAACGGGGACGTCACACAAATTTTGGAAGAATAAGACGATTCCACATTTATATAAAAATTTCGTAATACTACTTTTCGATCTCATGCTTGAGAAGCTGGTGCATATGAATGAAATGTGAAACTATTTCCTAACATAAAGATTTTTGCTTCTAGTAGGACTAATAGGCATTTGATATTGGTACATATTGGATTATATTCTGTCGTGTTATAAGAATGGCCATTTGTGCCAAAACAGTCTCGTTTATTTGGGGTGTTGCAAAATGCTGCCATATTAAAAAGGCCTATTTTGTTTTATCTACCAGGCAGTGACAAATTAGACGTAATCAGATCGAGAAACCACACCAGTCTAGGGTATTATTCGTATTAACAGCTTTTTCAGTATTAGATAACGACATTTCGATTTTTCATGTAGCAATCGTTTGACGAACTTTGATGAAATAGATTCTTTCGCAGAAAGGAAAGCACGCCATGTAAAGCTGTAGCAAGACTAGAGAGAAAAAAATGCTAGGTTCTAAGGTTTGAAGAAATGTGTAGCTTCTTGCTTATCTCTTGTCAGTATTGGTTTTATATATCCTATATTTAATTTTATGTCACACAGAACAGCAAATTATTAGCTATTAGGCAAAAAAGAGTTTAGATTTTCTGAAGAGTTCTTGTTCTCTTGATTACAAATAATCCCATCCGCTATTAATTGTGAGATTTTTTTGAAGAGGGGCAGGCTGTCAAACCGGCCGACTGGGAGCAGGAGAGTCACCACAGGACATTTCAATTTCCACTCTTCTGAATATAGTTTGGACGTGCGGTAGAAAAATTCTTTACAAAGAGGCGTGGCACTGCACTTTAGCATACTTAAGACCAAATGATATGTCCTACATTTCCTCGAATACATATGTTTTATGTTTCAGACTTTTCAGAAAGATGTGCGCTACAAAATGAGCATATTTTGAAAATTCGATTTTTTTAAAATATTGACCCGGTCCGCAAATGTCGTAGATCCGGGTCTGATGCGCAGAGCAGTCTGAGCTATAGTGCGTAGTCTGCACGTGACTCGTGTTTACATTTAGTTCAAAAATGGCTCTGAGCACTATGGGACTTAACTGCTGAGGTCATCAGTCGCCTGGAACTTAGAACTACTTAAACCTAACTAACCTAAGGACATCACACACATCCATGCCCGAGGCAGGATTCGAACATGCGACAGTAGCGGTCTCGCGGCTCCTGACTGTAGCGCCTAGAAACGATCGGCCACTCCGGCCGGCTTACATTTAGTGATTTTGCTGCTTTCCCTTCGGTTAGTCTCACGTCAAATGAAAACAAAACGGATATCTGTGGCCGGGAGCTATCAAGTGCATTAAAACACATTCACATAATCACAGAAGGCTGAAATATGTCATTGGTTTCAGATTTTAGTTTATTTCCACCTTTCTGACAGTCAAGCATTAATCGGCTTGCTGAACAATGAAGTTATTTTTGTCCGTTTGATAAAGAAACTAGATTTTTGTTAACCTTTTCCGCAGAGGCAGTCAATGTATTTGAAACGAAATTTTTAATTCCACAGTTCTGGCTGGTTTCAACTGTTCGCTGAATTTCAAGTGCGCGTTTTCATTTTCTAGCACGTATGGCATTATGCCGTAATAAAGACCCAAACATAATATAAGACAGTACTGGTGCTCCAAGAAAATTTACATCCCGAAAAACCACAATGAAAAGCTTAATATCAGGTCGAGGTCTATTTCATTGGGAATCTGGACATACGAATGTGCCCTTTAAGTATGCAATTTAAATGTGCACATTTTAGTCTGGTTCACGAAATTCCGATGCTCTTGGAGTGTCCACTCATGTCTTGTTTCTTTTATAACATAATGTATGATCTTTCAATGTTTTACACGTACGTACGTACGATCTTCCTGCGTCATGGTAGCTGCGCAAGCGCGGTGTCGCCTGTTATCTGGCGCTCTCTGGCAACTGCTGAAACGAACCTATTTCTAACAGGTCGCGGGAAAATATTGCGAATGGTGGTTTGAAAAGCGTTACTTTCAAAGTAAAATTTCCTTTTACGTAAGTTGAGCTATGTGCAAGAATGTACCATGAATTTATTAAATCACAGAGCGCCTGACTCTCATTTAAAAATCAACTCTTTGATGACGAGCCTGAAGATCAGACATTTATGTCATAACCAAAAATTTTGCTGGCACATTTATGTGATATATCTTAAAGTGTAACATGTGCAAAAAAGATCAACAGTATATGCGAAAGCTTAGCTTCTGTTGCAGCTTGAGACGAATATTATATGTGAAAGCTTTCCTTTTCTTGTAGCAACACTATGTATATTGATTTAAACTATTAACTTTCCCTGTTTGTGTGTTCGTGCTACTTAACAGTGATGCTACTGTTGGCTGACTACATCACGTGTCATATGCTCTGAATATCCGCTGTCATCGGCTGGCGAGATCACGTGACATGAGCTACGAACGGCTTACAAAAGCGCATCGAAATCTCGATTTCAATGATTCTGAAAGTAACATGCGGTGTTTGGTGGAATTCAAATGTGTGCTGTCGTAATACGAAAATACGCAGCGTACATGTTGCTGCACATCAAAGATATTTCCAAAACGTGTCTTTTTCCTGAGTTTCGTTTTCTAAAGTGCCGGGAAATTGTACTCCCGTGTATAAAAACATAACCATTCAAAGGATTGATAAGGGAAAATATACTGTCACCCTGGAGAAAGTGCATTTTTAACCGGGAAATCTGGGAAAAATCCGGGAATTTTTTTTCCTTGTCCCGTTAACATCCTGACAACTGTTCGCTCGACGAAAGATCCGTATCCAAAGACTAGAAAGCTGCACAGGTTACACCAATATTCAAGAAAGATAGTAGGAGCAGTTTAATAGACTACACGCCCATCACATTAACGTCGATGTGCTACAGGAGTCTGGAACATAATATTGTGTTCGAACATTCGAAGAAAATTTTGTATTGACACTACAATCGATATTGTAAATAATTTGTACTGATTGATTCTGAGTAATGTAAAATGTATATTCTTTATTATGAAATGTCTTTGATCTACTGTAAAGAAGCAGAGTTGTGTGAAATGTTTACACTTTGCGAGTTAAGTTCTTTGTATTTATTGGAGAGCAGTAGCATTTAATTATGTATATCTTTGTGTTTACTTCTTAATATGTTTGAATGATGAGGTCTTTTAATATATGTTTGTAACTACGTAGTAGCTGGCTCATACCTACGCACTTTGCATTACATAAAGTAAAACCAAGAGTAATTCCCCTCTGCAACGGAAGTGGTTCGGCGTGAGCGAAAAGGTGGTATTGGCGCTCAGCCTGGCGGCAAACGAGAGAGCACAGTTTTCAGTTGGCAGCCAGTAACTGATGAGTGAACAGTGCAGGTGCCGAGCTAGGCTTACAGTATTGCAACTGAGATAGAGAGGCCACGGGTGTAATTTGTGGCTGAAAATGGTGCTCTCGCTTTGGAATAGGCTCTAAAAACGATATTATCAACGCCAAGAAGAAGTAAATAGAGCTTATTAATGCCACCGCAGAGACCACGTAACAGCCACATGCTCGCTACCACGATTGCACAACCACTTCATGACACATACGAAAGGATAGAACTGTATAACTTTATGAACCAGTAATTTTGTGTTTGGTTTTGCGAAATTATAATTCTGATATTGAAAACCTGTGTTTGAACAATTAGTATGTCCTGTGCACTTATCCAAGTAGGATCCTCTCCTTGAATTGATGAAATCCGAGTGTCCTATGTAGAAAAGGATTTTATTGATTTATCCAAGAGTGCCTGAATTTCAATGAGAAATTAATAATATGTCGTTCATTAAATTAACTGTTGCATAGACAAAGAAGGGCACTTAATGAGCAACTTATTACAAAGTTTTAAGAGCTTCATATTGCTTTAAATGTATGTGTCAAAGTTTTGTGCTAGTACATTTAATGTGCTTGGTGAAAGTTACTTGTTTCATATGCAGATAAAAAGAGACTCTTTATGTCTGATCATTTTGAATCTTAACTATAAATTGAATTTAAATATGAAATCAGGCAAGCGTATTACCTGGGGAAAAGTGTCAGTAAAAATCATTTGCTCGGTGCGAAAAAGCAGTTTGTTTGGATGTTGATGGAAATTGAACTTTCTCTTGAAGTCAGGTTTAAAGCAGGAGAGAGTATTGTGAATGGTAGTGATGTTGAAACTTTGCAAGATTAAACATCTCAAGTGGGGGAGTAATCTGACTTTTACTATAATACCGCATAGTTCTGAAAACGTCTATAATTTTGCTTTTAGAATGAAGGGATAGTTTGAGAGACGACATTCCATTCTTTTATATCAGAAAGGCAAAGAAACTTAAAGTGATTATAGAAAAAGTGGGTCTAGAAGGTCTGTGTACGGTGTTACTTTATTGTTGTGTACTGTAAATGTGTGTTATTTGAACTTGACTATCATTATGTGCTATATTGTCTGGTGTGGGCTGTGAAAACCCAGTTTAGAAAATTAGTTAAGGGCAGAAGTTATGATTAAGATGAGTAAGGGAAAGGCCTCATTTGCAATCCTGTGAATGCTCACCTGTAAAAGTGAGAACTGCTGCTACCTACTGTGGTTCGTCCACTTGTGTGTATTCATTGCACTTCACTAATCAGTAATTAGTGAAAATTCCTGTTGCAGTAGTGAGAATAGATTCTTTCTCAATAATGTTGTCACATTATTATGCCTAATTAGGTTGGCGACCGTATTATTATTTCATTTACCAGTAATCTGTTACTGATATTTCTTGCCAAATTTAGTCTTTCTGCAATCTGCCAACTACTATCATTACGAAGTTAAAGTTCGATGTCCCATTTCTGTTAGGAAAAGCACAGTCAAAACAAAAACTCCTCTCACTGGGTAACATTTACTGTGCCTAGTAAACTGTATTTGGTAATTAATAGCACAAGCGACGCCAATAGTGTTATACGTGACTTTTCCCGTCACAGAACTATTTGTTCTGTTGGGGTGTAAGTGTTATATACATTCAACATGGCTTAAGAGAACACTGTTCTTGTGAAACACAACTAGCTCTTTACTCACATGAAGTACTGAGTGGTGTTGACAAGGGATTTCAAATTGATTCCGTACTTATAGACTTCAAGAAGGCTTTTTAACACTGTGCCACTCAAATAGCTTTTAGTGAAGTTACGTTCTTATGGAGTATCGTCTCAGTTATGTGACTGGATTCGTGATTTACTGTGAGAGAGGTCACAGTTAGTGAATTGACGCAATTCGTCGAGTAAAACAGAAGTGATTTGTGGCGTTCTCGAAGGTGGTGATATAGGCCCTCTGCTGTTTAGGAGACAATCTGAGGAGCTGCCGTAGGTTGTTTGCAGATGACGCTGTCGTTTATCGACTAAAGAAGGCATCAGAAGATCAAAAACGAATTGCAAAACAATATATAAAAGATATCTGTTCAGTGCGAAAATTGGCAATTGACCCTGAATAACGAAAATTGTTACGTCATACACATGAGTGCTAAAAGAAATCCGTTAATCTTCTGTTACACCACAGTTCAGTCAAATCTAAGGGTCGTAAATTCGCCTAAATACCTACGAATTACTTTTACGAACGTATTAAACTGGAAGCAGCGCGTAGAAAATACTGTGGTGAAGGGTACCAAAGACTGCGTTTTAGTGGCAGGACACTTAGAAAATATAATAGATACACTAAAGAGACTGTCTACGCCACGCTTGTCCGCCCTCTTTTAGAATACTGCTGAGCGGTGTGGGATCCTTACCAGATAGAACTGACGGAGTACACCAAGGAAGTTCAAAGAAGGGCAGGTCGTTTTGTATTATAGCGAAATAGGGTTGATTTGGGCTGGACATTACTAAAATAAAGGCGTATCTCGTTGCGGCGTAGTCTTCTCACGAAATTTCAATTACTAACTTTCCTCTCCGAATGCGAAAATATTTTGTTGACGCCGACCAGCAGAGGGAGAAACGATCACCGTAATAAGATAAGGGAAATCAGAGCTCGTACCGAAAGATATAGGTGTTCGTTTTTTCCGCGCTGTACGAGATTGGAATAATAGAGAATTATTGAGAAAGTGGTTCGATGAACCCTCTGTCAGACACTTAAATGTCATTTGCGGAGTATCCTTGTAGTTGCAGAACGCTATGCATCGAGAATGCGAGCAGAGGCTAACGGGGATAACGTTTGAAAGCTCTGGCTTATCACGTACGACCCAGGCACGCTGTCCGTGCTCCATTTCCCCAGGTGGAAAGATGCTGCCTGTGTGTGTGCACCAGTTGTTGTCATGAGTCACGGCTGCATAAAGAACAGATACCATCTTAGTATATATATAGTTAAGGCTCACCGGCCACTTGACCATCTTCTTCTTCTGTGCGAATGCACAAACAGTGCCCGAACTCTTAAGGAAATCGGCAACGTGCCGCGAGAAATGCGTACAACGGGAGGGGGCACTACGAATGTAGTGCGGGGCCATACGTTGAGAATGTGGGTTTCGCGGGAGGCGTGCCAGAGATAAATCCCTGCAGTCGCGCTATCCTCTGTGCCCTCCGTGGCTCAGATGGATAGCCGCCACGGTAGCTCAGCGTGTTCGGTCAGAGGGTTACGTGCCGTCTGTAATTAAAAAAAAAAAAAAGAAAATCTGAGTTAATCGATCAACAACGTACTTCAATGGATGTCTTACGTCGTCCGCCCCGAGCAGATGCAACGAACAAAAGCGAACAAAATGACATTAAAAGAAAATGGATAGAGCGTCTGCCATGTAAGCAAGAGATCCCGGGTTCGAGTCCCGGTCAGGGCACACATTTTCATCTGTCCCAGTTGACGTATGTCGACGCCTGTAAGCAGCTAAGGGTGTTCATTTCGTTGTAATTTCATAAAAGGGTATTTTGAAATTATACTAAAGTTCTTTTAATAAGGTAGAAGTGACTCGACTAACACGAACTGTGGTCATCCCTCACTATTGTCATACCTCATAAAGATTTCTTTCACGCAAAATATTTAAATTATGCAAAATTTATTCTTTTTATCCAAACGAAATGCTCTTAACTAACCGTGGTGGCAGAGAGATATTAGAATATTGAGAACATGAGAGGTAACTCATCCTGGATACTAACACTTAGATGCTGTTACACACGATTAAATCTTTAGATAACAACAGTTACTCTTCTAGAAGTTTCAGCAAATACACCGAACTGACAAAAGTTATGGCATAGTGATACGCAAATATGCAGATGATCGTTTAGTGAAACGAAGCGTCTCTCTGTAAAATCCACTCAAAAATCATCCTTTATTCTTAATAATACGTCAGGGAGCATTTCAAATAAAACTCCATTTTCTGTGTGGCACGTCCGCTATCCGAGCATCTCACTCTGCGACGACACAACGCGCACTCTCTCTTTCTGTCTCCCTCTCTCTCTCTCTCTCTCTCTCTCTCTCCCTTTGCGACTGACCCTCACTCTACTTATAACACAACCACTGGTAGCCAAAGAATACCTATCACCTACGTGTTCAGGCAACCAAAGACCTTCTCGCGGAGTAGTCCCAGTGTAACAATCTGTGCCCACGCGTCTTGGCGTACTGTTGACATGATTCCTTCTCGTCACCATCGGTTCTGCCGCCATTCCACTACAGCCAACCGTCTCTGCCAGCTGTCGATGTGACGCTTCCACTTCCCTTATGCCAAAAGTTCGCCCCTTCCCAAATCCAAAAACATGACGACATGCTGAAGGTGCAAGTGGTGTCAGCATACTGTGTTGGAGCTCCACTTGAGAAGTTCCAGTAACGTCAGACAGACCCAAAGGCCTTCATGGAGCCTACTAGTATCATTCCTCATCCGTAGAAACGACATTTTTCTGTAAGAATGTATTTTTGATCATCGCAGAAGTATGGAAATGCCGGAGCATCAGTTCGGAAACGTTCGTTCAGAATGTTCATGGTGCGAACGTTCTATTCCGTCGGAGAACAATAAACCTCAACAACGGGTCTTAGTCATATTCAGTGGAATGCTAGATCGATTCTTTGCATCAAAATGACTACGGAAAGACAGTTGTTGCAAGATAAACCATCAGCATTTGTGGGAATCGAGACGTGGTACAAGCATCGGATACAGTTACGCTTCAAATGAAACGAGTATCTTAGAAAGGAGAGAGTAATTTGAGGGGATGGAGGTGGATCATATGACGAATTCTGTCTATTATTTCAAGAAGAGAGAAACGGTCGTATGGCATAGGACTTCACCAAGGATTGTTGGAGCTGCATAAGAAAGTGTTTCTTCCTACCGCACTAAGTGCCTCTACATGTGCGGTGCGCAAGGCATGCATGACATGCATCCCAAGACCATCCGTTGAGTGCAGGTAACTGGAAAGTCGTATGTAAACTGTAGTGTCATCTTTGTGAGAACGACAATGTAGAGGGAGGAATCTTAGATAGCACCAATGGCTGAACGTATCGATATGATGGAGCGCGTGACCACCAGCAGCGTTACATGTCAATGTTTGGAATTTAAACGACCTAGTTCGGAACTTTACTATACCACCTCCTTTCCGCATGCCGGCCAAACACAAGAGGTAAGAGTATCTCCTACCAGCAGCATTCTGACTGGCTGTCTTCGAATGGTATCCGTTACTGGATTTACACATCAAAAAACGCCTTGCATCACCTCGGTTCCGAGAGTTCCGGAAGCTCTACAGAACACTGGAATAGAGATCAAAATAAACATCATTTCCGACCTTTATATTGCCCGTAAAAAACCACACATTGCATGTTGTACCACCATACAGCGAGACCTTCAGAGGTGGTGGTGCAGATTACCCGTACCTCTAATACCCAGTAGCACGTCCTCTTGCATTGATGCATGCCTGTATTCGTCGTTGCACACTATCCACAAGTTCATCAAGGCAATGTTGCTCCAGATGGTCCCACTCCTCAACTGTCATTCGGCGTAGATCCCTCACAGTGGTTAGTGGGTCACGTCGTCCATAAAGAGCCCTTTCGATTCATTCGAGGCATGTTCGATAGGGATTATGTCTGGGGAACATGCTGGCCACTCTAGTCGTGCGATGTTGTTGTCATGTAGGAAGTCATACACAAGATTTGCACGATGGGAGCGCGAACTGTCGTACATGAAGACGAATGACTCGTCAATATGTTGGATGCACTATCGGTCGGAGGATAGCATTCACGTATCGTACAGCCGTTACGGCACCTTCCATGACCACCAGCGGCGTACGTTGGCCCCCATAGTGCTACCCAAAACAGCAGGGAACCTCAACTTTCCTGCATTCGGTCGACAGTGTGTCTAAGGCGTTCAGCCTGACCGGGTTGCCTCCAAAGACGTCTCTTACGATTGTCTGGTTGAAGGCATATGCGACACTCATCGGTGAAGGGAACGTGATGCCAATCCTGAGCGGTCCATTCGGCATGTTGATAGGTCCATCTGTACCGCGATGCTCGGTCTCGTGGTTGCAAAGATGGACCTCACCATGGACGTCTGGATTGAAGTTGCACACCATGCAGCCTATTGCGCACAGTTTGAGTCGTAACACGACGTCCTGTGGCTGCACGAAAAGCGTATTCAACATGGTGGCGTTGCTGTCAGGGTTCCTCCGAGCCATAATCCGTAGGTAGCGGTCATCCACTGCAGTAGTAGCCCTTGGGTGGCCTGAGCGAGGCATGTCATAGAAAGTTCCTGTCTCTCTGTATCTTCTCCATGTCCGAACAACATCGCTTTGGTTCACTCCGAGACGCCTGGACATTTCCCTTGTTGAGAGCCCTTCCTGACACAGTGTAAGTATGCGGACGCGATAGAACCGCGGTATTGACCGTCTAGGCATGGTTGAACTACAGACAACACGAGGCGTGTACTTCCTTCCTGGTGGAAAGACTGTAAGTGATCAGCTGTCGGGCCCCTCCGTGTAATAGACGCTGCTCATGCATGTTTGTTTACATCTTTGGGCGAGTTTAGTGACATCTCTGAGCAGGGACTGTGTCTGTGATACAATCTCCACAGTCAATGTCTAACTTCATGCATTCTGAGAACTGGGGTAACGCAAAACTTTTTTTTCATTTGTGCATTATAAAATCTGTCGTAACGTACGAAATTCCACACGACTCAGAAAAATAACATCTAATCTTGCGTTAGCGTCCGAAACCTTCCAAGAACGGTGACCCTGTGCAGGAACGTTCTGCGGTAACAAATCTGAATCGTCGTAGTTTTTTTAGTGTACCGATTCACCAACTTCCTAGTACAATAGCAAGCACAATTTCGCGCAGTAATCTCTTCAAGTATATGCCTCTTACGCTTTCGCCATGTGGACAACTAAAACTCACATAGTCATGCAGCGCAATGAACGATAAACATGGAACGGAAATGTTACGAGCTAACAAGAATCTAATATCATTGAGTAATGGATCAATAAGAAATGCTGAGTCTCCAATGTGGATATTATCAACCGTTGATATGGCTTGAAGCTCCCCTGGGGATTCAATATCTCAACGGTTGGAACGAGAGAACTGACACCTTCGGCTCCGATCACTTCCCGGCTGAGTTCAACGTGAATGTGTACAGTGAGAATATGGCAGTACATCAACGGGGAAATAAGAGGTAAATCAAAGAAGTGCATCTCTTTGAATAAAATGTAACAGCGATAAATTTATCACTTCGCTGGACAAAGTTAATGAAATTTGAGAAAATAGCTATTCGTAATACACACTGTTGACACTTCCACACATTACAGAAAATATAAGAACAGAACTTCAGCCAAGTGGTTGAATTAGTAGCATTCAAGAGCTGTACTCCGACGAAGTGTAGCATTAACGGGATATGGGAAACATGAGATACTAGGTAATTACCACGCTGTGCAGGAAGGAACATACCCCTTTTCCAAACCACGTAATTGTCTCCCGCTGCGACGCGTAAGTTTCAAATTTGGCTGAAAGGTGCCTAAAATGTTCCTCTGTAATGGTGCAACAGGGTGGCACCTTCCGACGTCACTCTGGCGCACGCGTCACATTCGAAAAGAAGGCCGCAGGTCAGGAGTTCGTGTGAGCTGCACGGTGGATTAATGACGTCACATTGGCACCAAATTTCACCACTATTCCGTCCAGTGGCAGCGTACAAGTGTACACGATGTTAACGTCGTCACATCCCGTCTTCCCCACCCACGCACCTACGTCGAGCACATCAAAAGTGTACATGTCAGAAACTTCGCCACCTATCCAGCTGAGTGGTGCCTCGTAGCCGATGTAGGCCTGTGGCCAAGAACAGTTTCTACGTGCTCCACAATGTTGCGTGAGTGGCACCGAAGGTGTCGCCACACTAGGGGTCTTAGGGGGTACCTTTGCCTTTCTCTTCAAGGAAATGCCAGTGGTTGACCCCTCCGTTATCACGACACTTCCGAGAAAAGCATAAGCGTCCTTTCCTGCCTCAGATCGCGTTCAAATTACGTCGAATGGTTTTAAACGGGTCCTTGTGGTTCCACCCTGTCCACTAGAGCAAAAATTGCCGTCACACTACACTGCAAGTGGGTCAGATCACGTTCATTGGCGTTGAACACCTACGACGTCCGTTGAGTGTGTGTGAATCGTATGAGGGCTGTCAGCAGAGTTGAGCGTTGTCAAGAGCACTGCGGAGCACTGTTTTCGACAGCGACGTCTGTGAGAACCAATACCCTGAAGGATGATGGTATGGTTTTAGTGACGCCCATATAGCACTTCATGAGAGCTTCTCGTGTCGGTACTGGGCGGCGGTATGTCTGAAGTACTTTCTCTGGCTAGTTATAAAAAAACCGCGTGACATCAACGCTACTTGTCCCTGTTCCGACCTCAAACCCAGAGAACTTAAAAGAAAGGTTTAAATGTGGGTAAGAGGGGCTGTGACAACTTTCCCATAGTGTGAGACGTTCACAGTGGCGTTGGCAGAATTTTGTGCCAATGTGACATAATGAACCCTATGGCCTTTTTTTTCTTTAGCTCTTGGAAGCGTCACCCGACCCGTGGGGGACGTCACGTCTTTGTACCATCATATAGGAAAGTTGTAGGCACGTCTCACATTGCGACTCATAGGTATGAAATTTATTCCAACCTATGCGTCACAATGGAAAACAATTACGGGGTTTCGAAGAAGTGATACTTTTTTACGATGTCTAGAAATCCAGACACATTACGCCGAAGTTAAGAGAGTCTTGAAAACCCGACAAAAAGGCATGGTGGATAATTTACTACTCACCAGCTGATAACAGATCAAGTATGACAGATCTTAGGAAAGAAGCCAAAGTATTTCGTTGTAAAAAACCAACTTAATTTATAAAGGAAAAAAAAATGGTTCAAATGGCTCTGAGCACTATGCGACGTAACTTCTGAGGCCATCAGTCGCCTAGAACTTAGAACTAATTAAACCTAACTAACCTAAGGACATCACACACATCCATGCCCGAGGCAGGATTCGAACCTGCGACCGTAGCGGTCGGTCGGTTCCAGACTGTAGCGCGTAAAGCCGCACGGCCACTCCGGCCGGCTCATAAAGGAAGAGATGATAGTTGATAGCACACGACAGTTACAGAAATAATGCCAAAACTGTCTCCTGCTGCCTGCGACCTAACATAAATTGCAGAAGGCCGCTACTTTAAACTGAAGTGTATCTCGTGACACTGGTAGCATACGCTACCCATTGAAGGAGTGTCTTCTACTTCAAGAACTGATCATAGGCATCTGGCAAATATTTAATCAAATACTTCATTAAACGCTGGACAGCATTTTTTTTTTACTGCTGTAAGGAGTCCCCATGACGCTTTTTATATAGCCGTATCTGATGGATCAATATCAGGAAAACACGAGTAATACTGAGAAGGCAAAGTTTTTTTTGCCGAAGATTGCTCCTCAGCTATCAAAAGAATCAGTAATGACTTCGTTGAACTGCTGACAGCTGCCATATTAGTAATTTTATATTTGTGAGTAGTGTCGGTCAACGGAGCACATGGAAGCTTTCATACTTTAATGATAATATTTTCCCCACCAGGATAGAACACGTTGAACTGTTTTGAAAGTACTGCGTTAGCCGACCTGTCCGCCTACCGGTGTGTAGATCTTACTCAGGAGAAATTCAAGACTGAATGCTGCTACAAGTGTTGCCTCGCCCAGTGCTCGGCTGGCCAGGATGAAGGGGCAGCACTTCTGCGACGTCGAGCCCACCGTGGCCTCCACGGAGGGGGCGACGGACGCCTGCAAATTAGAGGCATCTCGCTTTTCCAGCGCGCCTCGGCGAACTCTTCAGACCGGACCAGTACGGCTCCACGCCCAGAACGCCTCGTCACTGCTAATTGCTTGCATCCTCTTGGCCGCCTTTTCATCAGTCCAGAGAAAGCACGGCCGCATTCAGGCGACTTGCTGGGAGACGGAAACCAGCATTCGAAGCTGTTTCCAGCCTTTTGTAGCTCCCATTCTATTTTGGACGTCTCTATGCGGTGATGATTTCAATTTAAAACGGCAAATATGCGCACTGTAAGACAGACTTTGGAGCAAAATATATCAACTACCTCTATACTAAAGACTGTGCTGCAGAATCGTTACTTCTCGACATTTTCATAACTAAACAACGAAACTGTCAAATTCTCATTCATGATTCAATTACAGTGCACTCAGAATCAATGAAACATTCTGTAATAAGACCTTAGGTATGGAACAAGAGATCAAAGAACCATGTCTATATCAGATGCTACGTTTTTTATTAGTGTTTTTCAACTTCATTCATTACACCATTTACTTTACCCGTGTTTCGCCCCACAATCCGAGGCCGATATGTCATTGTTCTCATGTTAGCTGAAATACTCACTCATTCATCTATTGTGTTATATATTTGTCTTAGACGGCCGGCCGAAGTGGCCGTGCGGTTAAAGACGCTGCAGTCTGGAACCGCAAGACCGCTACGGTCGCAGGTTCGAATCCTGCCTCGGGCATGGATGTTTGTGATGTCCTTAGGTTAGTTAGGTTTAACTAGTTCTAAGTTCTAGGGGACTAATGACCTCAGCAGTTGAGTCCCATAGTGCTCAGAGCCATTTGAACCATTTGTCTTAGACGTCTCTTCTACCTGCTCACAATTTCCTGAATTTGCCCTTCACTTCTTTTTCTAAGCTCCATATTTCATTCATCTGAAACGTCTTAATTTCTAATTCATTTATCTTCCGAAGCTCGATGAATCTTGCAGACAAAAGTCTTAATCCTGACAGGACACTAGTTCTTCGGGTTACTACAGTTTCCCTTCCATCAAAGGAATGAGACGATAATCAATTCTGAAACCACGGTAAAAGGTGTGCTTTCGCCTGCACATCTGAGCTGATGATTCCACAATATCGCTCTCGAATCTGCACAAAATCACACTGATAATTCTCGATTTATCGTCACCTACAGGTCTCTTAAACAAACAGTGTGGACCGTGTTCTTTTTAAAATCCAGTTACTTTTACCTGATTCTTATTCCGAGTAAAACAGTCTACACTCCACACCAATTACTTTGCTTCATATAGAAGATCGCTACATTGAGTCTTCGCCAGATATCGAATGTCTCAGTAACGTTATGGCTAGATACGGCAAAAATAGCTTAACTGGACTAATAATCCGCTTACTGAGCATTCAGCATTTTAGTTACCGCTACTGCGTTGTTATTTTCATGGTTGGCAACAATGAACCACATCAGTTAATCGAAGTGAACAGTGAACGCGCTGTATTCGCACTTCTGTAGTCTTTCTACAATCGTTTGCAGCCATTTCATTCACCGATTTTCTCAAAAGTCACAAAAATCTCACGAACATAGACCATCGATCTGGTATCGATGAGTCGAGATTTCACTATCAGGCCGCTTTACGTTGTGAAGACGACAGATCTGATATCGATAAATCGAGAGTTCAACATGAGGTCGCTCGCAGCAGCTCACAAGACTTGGAACATGTGCTCATGCCCTCTTGCAACGGAAGTCATTCATTATCCCAGACAAACATTAAATTATGCATTTATTTTCTGTGTGTGTGTGATTCTCAGATTTTCATGTGTCTATAATGTATTTTTACTTTGCGTCGTGCCATAAGCAGTACGTTTAAAGACTATTACGTTAGGTCCGCAGCTCGTGGTCGTGAGGTAGCGTTCTCGCTTCCCGCGCCCGGGTTCCCGAGTTCGATTCCTGGCAGGGTCAGAGATTTTCTCTGCCTCGTGATGACTGGGTGTTGTGTGATGTCCTTAGGTTATTTAGGTTTAAGTAGTTCTAGGGGACTGATGACCATAGATGTTGAGTCCCATAGTGCTCAGAGCCATTTTGAACTATTACGTTAAGTGTTGTAAACAGACTGAGATGAAAGTACGTTATTTAAGTGGATAATTATTGGTGCTACGAACTGTTGTTTGTACGTTTGCACAACATTTGTACCCTGGTTGTTGTTTTACAAGATTATGCTAACATGACATTTAGAGTGACACGTGCAGAATGAAAGACAATTTCAGTGACACAACAGAAACGATTATTCGAAGAAAAAATGTCCAGTAAACGTGGGTTCGAAAATGGGTACCTGAAGAGGTACGAGCACTTGCTCATCTTTGCTGCTGTCAAACACATCTCTTCTACAGCACAAGTGCTCTTAGCTTCGCTCATAGATACACGTTTCGTAATTCATGTTTGCTAGACAATTTTTTTAATAATTTGGTCTAGTCTGTCTCCTCCCAAAATATGTTTCAGAGTATAGAAGATGTAGAAGTGTTCCTATCTCTTAAGATATGCATTTTATAGCCCATATCTACTAGACGAAACTATCAATAAATATCAATGTTTTGAAGAAAAAACATAAACGCCATCAAATTATCGTTCGTGTCATGTCTCTTAATATTGACTATCCGTCCTGAGAAATCATATGCGTAATGTTGTGAAATGAGATTTATTTATTCTCTTTGTAGGGTTAACACATTTTCGCTTTCATTTTTCACGAGATTTCTTTCCGAAAGCACTGTGCTTTCGTCTCTAAATAATTGCATATGATTTTTTTTCTGCACTATAAGGAAGCGTCATTTAAATAATTTTTTTTAATTAAGTAAAGAAAGAGGGAAAAGACGTTAAAGTTTTTTTCGTTGTTCATAGGGCAAACAGTGTTGTTAATATCCAAACGAAAGAAACGGTCAGTGACAGACGAGACTATTGTGATCTGCTTGGAATATGGACTACTCGATAGAGAGAAACGAAAGTGCCATCTGTGAGTGAATGAGACACCCTAAACAGAGCCAGTAAGTTTTTTTTTTCTTTTTAAAAAATTGTAGTGGCACGGATGTCATTGTAAAAACTATAATTACTCTTCGATGTTTTATGGAACAATATATATTGCTCTTAAATTTGTATGGGTTTATTGACAGAAGCAAATGTTCGAAACTTTTCTGAATTAATCCCAGATTTATTTGTAGAGTGTCCTTAAAATGATTTTGTACAAAATTAAGTGTTATAGAGGGAGTTGGAATGCAAGAAGGAAACTGTAGAGGTTGGGGGATATTTGTAAATGGATACGTTTCAACATATGATTATATTTTCCAAGTGTGATTATCGTATGATTCGACCCATCCGCCATAAGGAGATGCACTCCGCCAGGAACTAGTAATGCTGACTCAGTCGAGTACGTCGTACATCCGTGTTCTTCATAGTGATCACTCAACATACGGCGCTCACGCTGCTTAAATGACACCGACAACACTATTGTGCCCTGGAGGCTGTTCCACTTGCCACAGAGAATTGCAACTTACATACCGATCGATGGTGTATGTACGTGTACAGAGTTACATAGACATCCGACCATATCCTCCATGTGCTTTCCATTTTTGGTAAGCATCGTACATGTCATTTCTGTCACGTGCTCCACCGTTCGAAGCTTGGTATCAGTGGCTGCTCCTCCTCTTCAGGAGGTTTGTTGATGCAACAAGCAGCCATTTCTTGTCCCTGATGCCAAATCTGCATAACTAGTCTGAAGACCACATTTAAGTGCCTGGCAGTGGGTTCACTTAGCCGCTTTCATAATAATTCTCTGTTATTTCACTCTCGAATAGCGCGAGGAGGAAACGAACAGTTGTATCTCTCCATAGGAGCTCCGATTCCCCTTATTTTATCATGATGATCGTTTCTCTCTACCTAGGTTGGCGTCAAAAAAATATTTTCGCAATTGGAGGAGAAAGTTGGCGATTGAAATATCGTGAGGTGAGGCCGCTGAAACGAGAAACACCTTTGTTTTAATGATGTGTATTATTTCCGTAACACACTCTCTTCTATTTCTCGATAATACGAAACGTGCTGACCTTCTTTGAACTTTTCCGATATACTCTGTTGATACTGTCTGCTAAAGATCCAATTCCGTGAAGCAGTACTCCGAAAGACGACGGACAAGCGTAGTGTAGGCAGTCTCTTTAGTAGATCCGTTTCATCTTCTAAGTGTTCTGCCAGTAAAACACAGTCTTTGGTTTGCCTTGTCCACAACATTTTCTGTGTGTTCTTTCGAATTTAAGTTGTTCGTAATTATAATTCCTAATTATTTAGCTGAATTTACGGTCTTTAAAATAGATTGATTTTTCGTGCAGCCGAAGATAAACAGATACCTTTTAGCACTCATGTGGATGTCCTTTCACTATTCATAATTTAGGGTCAACTGCCAATTTTCTCACCGTACAGATGTCGTTTCTAAATATATTTTGGAATTTGTTTTCATCTTCTGATGGCTTCACTAGGCGATAAACGATAGCATCATCGGCAAACAACTTAAGACGGGCCTCAGCTGCTGCTGGCCGGTGCAGAATCGAACTCAATACCCCTATGTATAGCCTTCCTTTTCTTTCTTGAAGTTCAACTTCCGCACATCTTTTTCTTCAAGTTCTCTGGCACACAACTGCCGTAAAATCTTATGCTCAGAACCCCCACGTCAACTAAATGCAATGCAATGGATGTGGGATGTGGATCAAATGATATTATAAAGTTTTGTAACTACAGTTTATAATTCTAAAGTGATTGCATTCGTATTCCGGAAGTGAAAAACTCATTTGGGGTTGTACTTAACGGTTAGTACTAGCGCAAGTGCTCTTCCAAACAGAACCCTATATGAATAAAACAGTTGCGTGTTTACCTGCAGTTACTCGTACTTCAGGTACTTCATTCACCGGTATACTTGGGAAGGCAGGGGAACCAGATCTGTCATTGACTATATAATAACAGATCAGGAATCCAGGAAGGCTGTGAGGGACACACGTGTATTCAGGGGATTCTTTGATGACACTGATCATTATTTAATCTGCAGTGAAATTGGGATTGTGAGGCCGAAAGTGCAGAAGGTCAGGTCCATTTGTAGGAGGATAAGAGTGGAGAAACTTTAGGATAAGGAAATCAGGCACAAGTACATAACAGCGATCTCAGAAAGTTAGTTGAATGTAGTCAATTACAGTCATTGGAAAAGGAATGGACAAGGTACAGGGACACAGTACTAGAAGTGGCTAAAGAATGTCTTGGAACAGTAGTGTGTAAAAGTAGGATGAAGCAAACAGCTTGGTGAAATGACACAGTCAAGGAAGCCTGTAAAAGGAAAAAGAAGGCGTATCAAAAATGGCTGCATACTAGAACTCTGGTAGACAGAGAAAGTTATGTTGAAGAAAGAAACAAAGCCAAACAGATAATTGCAGCATCCAAGAAGAAATCTTGGGAAGACTTTGGAAACAGGTTGGAGACTATGGGTCAAGCTGCTGGAAAACCATTCTGGAGTGTAATTAGCAGTCTTCGAAAGGGAGGTAAGAAGGAAATGACTAGTATTTTGGACAGGTCAGGAAAACTGCTGGTGAATCCTGTGGATGCCTTGGGCAGATGGAGGGAATATTTTGAAGAGTTGCTCAATGTGGGTGAAAATACGATCAGTAATGTTTCAGATTTCGAGGTAGAATGGGATAGGAATGATGATGGAAATAGGATCACATTTGAGGAAGAAGAAAAAATGGTCAATAGATTGCAGTGCAATAAATCGGCTGGGGTGGATGAAATTAAGTCGGAACTCATCAAATACAGTGGAATGTCAGGTCTTAAATGGCTACACAGGATAATTGAAATGGCCTGGGAGTCGGGACAGGTTCCATCAGACTGGACAAAAGCAGTAATCACACCAATCTGTAAACATGGAAACAGAAAAGATTGTAACAACTACAGAGGTATCTCTTTAATCAGCGTTGTGGGTAAAATCTCCTCAGGTATTGTTGAAACGAAAGTGCGAGTATTAGTTGAGGACCAATTGGATGAAAATCAGTGTGGGTTTAGGCCTCTTAGAGGTTGTCAGGACCAGATCTTTAGCTTACGGCAAATAATGGAGAAGTGTTATGAGTGGAACAGGGAATTGTATCTATGCTTTATAGATCTAGAAAAGGCATATGACCGGGTTCCTAGGAGGAAGTTATTGTCTGTTCTACGAGATTATGGAATAGGAGGCAAACTTTTACAAGCAATTAAAGGTCTTTACATGGATAGTCAGGCAGCAGTTATAGTTGACGGTAAATTGAGCTCATGGTTCAGAGTAGTTTCAGGCGTAAGACAAGGCTGCAACCTGTCTCCACTGTTGTTCATATTATTTATGGATCATATGTTGAAAACAATAGACTGGCTGGGTGAGACTAGGATATCTGAACACAAAATAAGCAGTCTTGCATATGCGGATGACCTAGTTGTGATGGCACATTCGATTGAAAGTTTGCAAAGTAATATTTCAGAGCTAGATCAGAAATGTAAGGACTATGGTATGAAGATTAGCATCCCCAAAACGAAAGTAATGTCAGTGGCTAAGAAATATAAACGGATTGAGTGCCAAATAGGAGGAACAAAGTTAGAACAGGTGGACGGTTTCAAGTACTTAGGATGCATATTCTCACAGGATGGCAACATAGTAAAGAACTGGAAGCAAGGGGTAGCAAAGCTAATTCAGTGAGCGCTCAGCTACGATCTACTCGTTCCTGCAAGAAGGAAGTCAGTACCAAGACTAAGTTATCTGTGCACCATTCAATCTTTTGACCAACTTTGTTGTATGGGAGCGAAAGCTGCGTGGATTCAGGTTACCTTATCAACAAGGTCGAGGTTACGGATATGAAAGTAGCTAGGATGATTGCAGGTACTAGTAGATGGGAACAATGGCAGGATGGTGTCCACAATGAGGAAATCAAAGAAAAACTGGGAATGGACTCTATAGATGTAGCAGTCAGGGCGAACAGGCTTAGATGGTGGGGTCATGTTACACGCATGGGTGAAGCAAGATTACCCAAGAGACTCATGGGTTCAGCAGTAGAGGGTAGGAGGAGTCGGGGCAGACCAAGGAGAAGGTACCTGGATTCGGTTAAGCATCATTTTGAAGCAATAGGTTTAACATCAGAAGAGGCATCAATGTTAGCACTGAATAGGGGATCATGGTGGAATTTTATAAGGGGGCTATGCTCCAGACTGAACGCTGAAAGGCATAATTAGTCGTAAATCATGATGATGTAAATGATGATGATGATGATGATGAGCTTTAACAGTTGGCATCGGATTTTCACTGCTCCATTTTTATATTAATTTTCCCTATACTGGACTGCATTTCTAACAAAATGTGCATTGGTTGTGATAATTAATCAGCTAAAAGCTTGCTTCCTCTCCATGGTTTCTGACTATCTGTTCCATCGGTAAGTCCGATTTCAGCTCTCTTACGTTCAAACTTAGGACTAAATGGTCCACTACTATTATCTCAACCCCTCAGACTGGGTCGTTGATCATTCGTTGTAGGCTCCATCACTGATAATGACCCGGAGGATTCATGTATGTTAACGCTATCGGCGCAAGTACTTAACTTGTCGTTCACGCTGGCTTATTTCGCTATGTTGCTGTGCTGAAAGTGGAGCTTCTGCCTATGCTGACGATCTCGAAGTCGCCACCAGCAGTCCGCGTCGCCATGGCCGCCGCTGCCGCTGGCCGGTGCACACTCGAACTCGCTCGCTATTCCTATGTGCAACCTTCTTCCTCTTCTTTCATGAAGTTCTGCACCTAACTTCCCAACGTCTAAATTTTGCTCTCAATTCTCATTTCAAAGGCTGTAAAACCTTATGATCAGAGACCTTACGCAAACTTCCTATCATTCAGTAGGTCTGGAACCTGGATCATAGATAAGAATAAATGGATACATAAATGCTGTAAAGTGTTTACTGCAATTTATAATATTAAAGGGATTGCATTCGCATCCAGGATGAGAAAAACCTCAATTATGACAGAACTTAACGAGTGCTAGTGTAATTCCACTGCCAAACGGCACTCCATATGAGCAGACCAGTTGTGTGTTTACCTGCGGTAACTCATACTTTAGGTGTTTGGGCTTTGCACAGCTGTGTTTAAAAATAATAAAATAGTCATAAGATCGAGCTGCAGATATCTGCTTTCATGTCCCTCGGCTAACTTGAAGCAAATAATAATCTGCATCTTTGATCCTGCAGTCAAATAGCCAATGTATTGGATATAATTGCGAATTAACAAAATAGACAGAAGTATCTAATACATAATAAAAATTATGAAAGAAATTGGCAAGGCACATCGAATTTTGAGATGGAACCGCCGAAACGACGTAACAATGACCTCATGCGACTCGCCGACATGATGATTTTGACTATAAGCTGATCATTACTACACGTAAATTCAAAACATTTAAGAATTCTGGCAACGACATTCATCCACAAGCATGGCTCCATCAATTCTCTTATTGTTTTCCTCCCAACTGGTCGTTAGAACACAGATTAGAATTTATGTGTGGCTATTTAGAGAATGAACCAGCTGTAAGAATGCGATCGGTCATTCACGATTGTTACAGTGAAGGAGAATTTTACCATGCCGTCCTCTCAGCATATTGGTCTCAAACTACACAAGACCGAGTAAAACGTAGCATCATAATGATGAAACATTTCGAACAATCTGAATTTTCCAGTCTTGTGAAATATTTTGAAGACATGTTGCACAAGAGTCAGTACCTGTCAAACCCATACAGCCCCTCAGAACTCATCCGCATTTGCTTAATCAAATTACCTGAACATTTACGACATATTATTTTGGCAGGACGTTGCAAAGATAACATTGAAGCTTTTCAGGGACTGTTACAAGAACTGGAACTTGACACTGACAATCGCGGAACGCGAAAACAGGAGCACAACAATTACAGGTCACATCTGTCACAATTCCGCGATAACAGAAATAATACACGACAAGGCTATTCTTACAACGTAAATCGTGACCAAACAGACACCACCCGTATGACAACCGTTGGCAGAGTAATAATAATTATAGGGAAAGATCACCTCTCCGCGGTAATGACTATCACAGTGACAATCAGAGAAACAGACAATATGAGAACCAAAATAATTATTATCAAGGGAGACAGAATAACTTCAGATGCAATCGTCCAGCGCGCAGTTACGATTCAGGGAGAAAGAAACTATGGAATCTACCGACATGACGACAGACGATATGATCGTAACGACAGACCTGAATTGCAACAAGGTGAATTTGTAGAAGTTTGGTCTCCAAATCCCAATAACGACGCTCGCCAACAGGGGAACAGACAATGACTCGCACCACAGGCAGCCGCTTGCGCCAGCTGGCTCAGAGAAAAATAACATAGTCGCTAACCTTGAGAAAAATTCCAGTATTCCTTACCGACGTATACTGCATGATAATTCCGTTCAAGTTGAACCTCTGCGTACTAGGAAGAGTAAAGGATTGCACCACATTTCACATGTAAAACCGTTTATTGAGAGAGAATCTGCTTTTTAACTTTGTCTTTGCCATAAAACTTTTCACTTCACGCTACTAGTACGATTTGTCACACTGAGAAACTGTTAACATGCAACAATGTTTTGAAGTTAACATCCAGCCTAGAACCCAGGGAACATTTTTAAACTGAAATTACGAATGCATTGTTATAGTGAACAGACAACACAGTGTTGTTATTTGTACATTCTTGCTTGTTATTTGCACGATCACGTAACGACTATAAGGCTCACATACTTAGAACATATACCGGCACTGCTAATGAGATTTTCATGCAACATTTTGGTTTACTTGTAAAGACACTCTTTATATGAAGTACTTTCTGTGGGATTAAAAATGACTTAGCACTTGGTTTCTTTGACAGCTACACAATTATATCATGACACTACTAATGTGAGACACAATTTACATTGTTGCTTTTGTGCTGTATCTGCTTTATATCTGCACAGTTTTTCTGAATTCTTCTGGAAAGTAAAACATGTTTTAGTAGTAACTTTTGTGGTATAGCTACAAGGAGACAGTTTTTTCCATAGCACAACAATACGTTACAGCACAGTACTTTCTTCATCACGGCAATAAGCGTAATAACTAAGATATCTATACGCAAAGCATTTCACTTTTGTTTGTCATGAGGTAAGTACATTGACTTCTGCAGAACTTAGCTTTCGGAGGACGATAACTAGGACACTTCCACAGAGATTATGTTGAAACAAGACGCACAGTTCAGCGCTACAGTACACGTATTTGAGTGATTAATTTTGAACTTAAAACATTTATTTTTAAAGATTTTTGAATTACAAAGAAAGTTTTCCATGATACATTCATTCCATTGCTGTAATCTGTAACACCTGAGGGTATAATTACATTAATCCTCAGAGGGGTACACACTTACTTTGTGTACCATGTGTTTGGCAAGCACAAGGAGCCCTAGCTAATATGGTATTTGCTTATACAACTTTACACATCGGTACCATATTTCTCTAACACACAAATTACACAGCTATCTGACCATTTAACTGAGAGATAAACTTTTTTTTACTACATCTGTGACACATGTTTACGCAATTAAACAGTTGGGTAACTTAACACTTACGAAATTGTATTTTGTCTGTACTTTGTGAACTGTTCATATTTTTTCGCACCCATTGTGATATTATGAGAGCTTTGCTATGATATATTTGTTATGAGATCACGATTTTTAAAGTATGTTTGAGGCAGATGACACTTTTGACATGAGCAGAGAATTTTTTTTAGGTTTTGAAATTATTGGAGGAAACTACGACGATTTTGAGAGTTTACTGAGGTGTTATGATGTTATTATTACGATGACTATGTGTATTATGCTGTTGCGGTATGTTTATGCTCAATAAGCTGATGCTATATGAGTTATTTGAGTATGCTACGTATGTGTTATGATGAAATATTGAAGAAGTGTCGACGAATAAGGTAAGGAATAATGAGTAGTAGTTAGGGGCTCTGGTTAGTGAAAAAGGTTGTTGGAAACCAAGAATCGTACTTTAAGAGTTATGAAATGTATGTAAATGCGTGAATGTATTACGATGCCGACGAAAATTTTGGACTCTGTTATATCAATAGGATTTTGTTTCTACAGATTTGTAACGCAAATTCTTGACCTGTGAAATATTTTTATATGAGACTGTCACTGTAGCGGAAACTGCTGTCGTAAATATTTCCGTAAGAAAGTTAAGTGACCACCTGCACGTAATCCGTTGTGGGCAGCTGCATGACAGTCTCCTGGAAAAAAGCCATTAGTGTGTGCCTTTCAGAGGCACAGGTGGAAAAAAAAGAGGCTGTTACCCTACTATTGACATTTCTTTGTAGAAATCATCGCAAATATGACACGCTCAAACTTGAAACCATATGATTATACTGTGGAGCTTTTAATGTATGATATTTACTAAAATGCCTAATGAAATGATGAGAAACATTTTACATCTATTGTCTTCCTAGTTGAGAGTTTGCTCATTTTGTTTAATATCTAGTTTCTAGCTGCACTGCAGAATTGGTAAAAATAAAATTTAATAGATGTACTAATATAAATATTTTATGCCTACAGATCCAGTAAATAATTTTATGATCTATACAAAAAACGAAGGAGCATAAAAAGACATTTCCCTTCACAGGAATTGCATACGGAATTTTGTTTTCCACTACTTGGTAATTTTTTTGGTAGAATAACTTCTTGTGGTGCACCACTTTAATTACATAGACATTAAGATGTAAATATACATTTCCCTTGTCTCCACTGTTTTCTTTAGTGTAATATTTTTTTCTGCTTGAGCTTTGTCATGTTTAGATATAAGTTATTGCATTTGCTGCTGCTGTTTGCCAGGCATAATGTTACTGAATTTGACTTTGTATTACGCTGTTAAGCCAATTTTGCTACGGATTTATTTTTCTTGTTTGCTGCACAGTGCCTTATATTAGCTGCAATATTGCAATTGCTTCGCCAATTTGAATTTTTGTCATTGATGTTTGTGTTAATTGTTTTGTGCTGCTGCATTGCCTCGTCCCTTAGTATATATATCTGAGCTCAGTAGATTTAAGTTAGCTTAAAATGGGGTAGGCTATATAAGAGAACGAGTTGTGATGAATTGGGAGAAATGCATTGAGAAGCTATAAGAATATGGTTTACCCAACAAAGTATTTTGAAAGAGGATATGAACCGAAAAGTGTGTTTTAGAGACAACAAGTTTAGGTAGGATTTCCTTGGAAATAAATGATGTAGGATAATGGAAAATAAATAGTGAGGTCAGAAATATGTGAACATATAAATAAAGAAAGCATGCTTGGACAGAATTTTTTTGGTGGAAACAAATGTTGAAATAAGACGAAAGATCTATGGAATGAAGTTTTGGGTTGGACTGCAGTACCAAATGTCACACTGAAAACGAACCCTGTCTTTCCTTTTGTACTACTTTGCTATGTGTTTATGTACCATTGTGTATTTGTCTTTTTCCTGTCTTTAAGTGTTTAGCTAATAAGATTTATGTTGTAGAATTTTTCAAATACTATGTTATTTACCTTGTAAAGATGCTTAGACATTATTTATTCTGTTTTGTTTTAATGCTCATGTGTGAAGTTGATGTTTCAAAAGTTATTCTGATCTTTATGTATGTACTTATGTCATAATTCTTGTAACACTGAAGTGCATGTTTATTTCTATTCTTTTGTAAAGCCTGTTTTACTACAAATTTTATCTGTACTATTATGTTCTTTAATGATGTATTTTGTGCCTTTGTTATTGTATTCTTATGTTATAAAATTGTAATTGACACCAGTTCATCAAATTAAGTAACTTGTAAGTTACATTTCACTGCACACGTTTCTGTTGGTCATAGTATATGGACAATATGTGAGAAATTGGGACTGTTAGTGTTTGCACATGTGTTAATAATTCAGCAAGGGACTGGATAACAGCATTGCTGGTTCTAAGGACAATTCCAAAAACTGTGTGAGTGCACAAGTGGTGGTTTATGGACTTGCTATTGTATCCGCAAGACTCTTCAATGGTGATTGTGCACCTGCACAGTCACAACAGATACCTGCTGGCCATCTCTACAAGGACTACAGTGGGTCTGCATCTTTGATGACCCACCAATATCATTATTTCTACAAGGACTACAGTGGGTCTACACCTTTGCTGACCCACCAATACCATTATTTCTACAAGGACTGCAGTGGGTCTGCACCTCTGGTGGCCCACCAATACCATACTCTCTACCAGGACTACAGTGGTCTGCTCTGTGATGACCTACCTACCAATATTCTTCAAAACTTCGAATGACTCTGCTGTGGGTTTGTTCTGTTGTGGCCCATTGCCTGTCTGCATGTCGAGAGTCAGCATTGTCTTTCTGTTGGAAGGACAACACTACTTTTTCAAGACTGCATGGAAATCCACTACTTCCTTGTGCATTGTCTTTTACTCCTCGGACTTTGAGAAAAGAAACGGCAGTTTTACTGTGATGAATGATCAGGACTGTCTTTATGGACTGTGAGAAAATTTTAGCTTTTGACCAACATTGTATTAATAAGTGTGTGCATTTGATATATTTCTTACTGTAATTTTGAAAACTTTTTTAAATCTGTATTGGTCAGTGCCCAAAACAATTTGTAAAATTTTTTGTGGGGAGCATGGGGGTTATGTAAGTAGGCTGTTTAGGTTTTTTTATTGATAACGCCATCTCTGTATGAAAATCACTGGCTGTGTTGTGTGCCATTGTAGCGTTGGGCAGCTGGATGTTAACAGCGCAGTTGGAGGTGAGCCACCAGCAGTGGTGGATGTGGGGAGAGAGATGGCGGAGTTTTGAAATTTGTAAGACTGGATGTCATGAACTGCTATATATATTATGACTATTAAGGTAAATACATCATTTGCTCTCTATCAAAATCTTTCATTTGCTAACCATGCCTGTTAGTAGTTAGTGCCCTCAGTTGTTAGAATCTTTTATTTAGCTGGCAGTAGTGGCGCTCGCTATTCGAGTAACGAATGTTTTTGTGAGGTAAGTGATTTGTGAAAGGTATAGGTTAATGTTAGTCAGGGCCATTCTTTTGTAGGGATTTCTGGAAGTCAGATTGCGTTGCGCTAAAAAAATATTGTGTGTCAGTTTAAGCACAGTCATGTATATAATTTTTCAAAAGGGGACGTTTCATATTTAACTGTTTATTCACTGTAAATTACTATATTTTGATGTTTAAGAATACTGAAATACTGTTTTGTGATTGGATGAACCTCATTTTTCTGAGATCGCAGTTGTATTCAGATTCGTATTAATATTCGATTATAAATTATTATAGACTCTCCAAGAAGCCGTCTTTCAACTTGTCTCAAAGTCTGCCACTTCTGATCGTTCGGAATTCTGCTATGCGATCGACCACTGTCCAGCCTCCCTGTTTTGGAATTTTTCCACATCCAGCTACACTGCTCGTCTTCATCCCTGACTGGTCTCGAGCGACCACTGCGACCCGGCTGGAGGCCGTTCAACTGTCCGTCACCTCGCACCAGTCCCAGGTGGCCGACTACTTCGCGCACATGCGCAGAGTGCACAGCGTCCTGCTCTTATGTACGGAAGTCAAAAACGCATTCTAACAAAAGGAGAGAAACTAAGATTTGAAGCAGATGAGATTATGTTCCAGAGATAAATTCTTGGGTTAAAATTAAAGCACAGAGAGCGAGGCGTGGAAACAACAATAACAGAAGAGATTAGGAACTACAAATAACAAAAAGGTTTGACCACATCCAAGAGATGCCACCTGAAAGGTTACCAGGGCGAGCACTGCATTTCAACCAAACTGGTGGGAGGGATTTAGGGCGACCAGTGAAGAGATGCAGTTGTGTTAAATTCATTAATTTACGGAGCCGGCCGACAGCCACTATTTGAAATGGAAGAAGGGGATGAAAAAGGAGAAGAAGACAAAGTACTCATTCCTGGTAGGTCACTAAACATAGCTTATACTGCAGTCAGTTTATCGGCAATTTTTGCCTTAAAGACAGTTGCTTGGCTTAGAAAACCTTCTTGGCGCTGTTTTACTCGCTCAGTACTAAATATTACCTCATCTTCCTTCTTTGAACTTTTCACTTTTTCCGTTTCTGCCTGTTTTCTTCCACGTGCGTGAACTTGAAAAAGTAATGGTACAGTCACTGGTCCCTCCTGCTGTGGAGTATCACCCCTGCATCGATACATTGCTATTCACATCAGAATGTTTGCTACGCTTATCCAGTTCCTTATCATCACCACTTCAGTATCTCGCTGCAGCGTGTGACTTGTAATTACTATCGAATGTGCTCATTTCTTTATTAAACTCGCAAATTCAACGACAAACAGTTCTAAAACATCCACAACTGGCATGCACCAACACAAAACTTACATGTCCCATTCTACAGCCTGAATTTTACCTGCGCGTAGACATTACATTACACAGTAATTCGTGATATAAAACAAAATTACATTTTTGCACAATACACTTACGTATTTCTGCACATTACTCTCAGCGAACTTAACACTAAAAGATTACAAGGCTCACTTTGGAGCACTGTTAATGGTGCAGAAGTGGTACTACACGATCACGTGAGCATCCACCGCTGAAATAAGTGACGTTAGTGAAATGGTGTGCACCTTCTGGTCGGCTGTATGGACTCAGAGCACGATAATAGCTCGACCTGGAGACGTCACGAAGTGGTGGGTAGGAGCTTCTTGTTCGGGCATGCCCATGTAGCACTGGTAACCATGTAACTCGATGTAAGAACAGTGGTCATCAGAGGAACCTCACCGACAGAAGTCGGAGACGGCTGTCACCACCCTCAGTGACACTCGGCTTCAAACTCGAGTAGTTTCTGCCGTTGAATGTAAATCCCCCTAAACCAGTTTCCGAGCGAGCGCTGCAAAGGCAACTCCAAGCACTGGTCATTTCTGGTCACATGTTTTGCAAAAGGTCATCGCACACTAGAAGACAAAGGTGCCTAAGAACACTGAAACTACACTGTAGCTGTGTGGTAGCGCATAGGGTGACTCGGAGAGTCGCGATGCTGCGTCTTTCGAAGTGACGCAAATCCTTTAGTCCATCGGTGAACCACTACAAACGGCCACTAAATAATACACATATAATGATGTTGAAATTTGTATGAAACAAAAACTGGTTACATTCAGTTTTACAAACAGAGTCTTCCTGTGAAGACAGGAAGGCAATACGGTGTCCTTAGGAAAATCAGGGTACAAGCTGCAAATCGAGCAACGTCTGAACGAATACAGTATAGCGCAGGAGCAAGGCCGTGCAGTACCATTGTATCAATTTCTTTTATTTACGGGTCCAGTAGTTCTATAGCTGCAAACTGGTGAGCAAAGTTCCAGGTCATGGAACGTGTCAGCACAAGGAATTAACACAGATGAAATAAAATATAGACGAATCATATGCAGTGGACAACCTTTGACTATATATTGCCATTATCAACCATGTAAAGCAGGAATTATCTTAACTATTTTCCAGGAACTCCCGACAGTATAGAAGCTTCAGTTTAGACTTGAATGTGTAAGGATTACCGCTAAGGCTTTTTAATTCTTATGGTAGCTTATGAAAAATGAATGCAGCAGAAAACTGCACCCCGTTCTGCACAAGAGTCAAGGAGATGCGACTCACATTGAGACTGGGTTTTTGCCGAGTACTGACTGCGTAAACGCTGCTAATTCTACGAAACACGATCACTTTGTTATCAACAAACGACGTTAAACGAAATATGTACTGGGAGGCCAAAGTAACAATTGCAAGACTCCTGGACACGAGCCGACAATCGATTCGCGAACTTACACCACATGCTTCTCTAACCACCCGCTTCTGAGTCAAAAATACGCTTTGTGAGGGAGAAGAATTACTCTAGACTGTAATGGTGTACGTCATAAACGAATGAAAATAAGCAAGGTAGACTAATTTCCGTGTTGGGCTATCACATAATGTAGATTCTTTCTATTGGTAATTACAGAAGTATTCAGTTTATGAACAAGATCCTTCCCATGACAGTTTACTATCTGTCTGAACAATTAGAAAATTGGGTTGTTCGGACTTATTAATCATATTATGTCCATTCCGTATAACCAAAATATCAGTGTTGGTAGAAATGTGTGTTACAAACTGTAAAAACTAAGTCTCATTGTGATTTAGCATCAGTTTATGTTCTACAAATCATGAACATATCTCTTGACCTGCGGTATATGATACATTGTCTATGTTGCACTCAGCATCTTTCACTAGCAAGTTAGCAAACAGTAAATATAAATATTGAAGAATTACTTGTGTTATTGGAAGGCTCCCAAACCAGTGGCGTCTCATAGCCGTTTCATTACTGTGAAGAATGATCTTTTGCTGTCTGTTTTTAAAGCACGAAAGCAACCAGTCATGAGCTACTCCTGTTATTTCATAAATGTGATCTACACAATCAAAAGCCTTAGTGAAATAAAAGAAGATGGCTAGTGTTCCCAAGTCTTTGTTTAACCCATCCAGTGCCTCATCAAGAAAATAAAATGTTCCGTTTTCATTTGTTAAGCATCATTTGAAACCAACTTGCGCCTTTCACAGCTAATTACGGGAAATGGAATGACCAACTGCCCTTATATATACAACCTTTTCAAAACTTTAGCGTAGATAGCTCTTCCGCCAATGGTGAGCTTCCCGAACTTTGCAGTGGGTACTTCTCACTATAGTGGCTTTTCAGATCTTGTAGTCATACCATCAAGAAGAAGTACTTGGTAGTAGCTACAATCGAACCCAAGGATTTCACATTGCAAAATCCCGCATGTGTCTGAGAGAAAATTAAACCTATCTGAAACTAAGATTATTAAAGACTTACGCACATCCTTGAAACTCAGTGCTAAATGCAGTGTGCGCAACTAATGCTTTAATCGATTGACCCTAGCAGCGAATCTGCTGGTTGTGATAATGAATTCAAGATTTTAATAATACTGTGGTTTACTATCAAAGACGTATCAGCAGTAATGCAGTTTCGTTGACAAGAACGATCTGAGTTGGATAAATTACTGAAGAAGATGGAGCTGCACCAAATCTCGGATCTAATTATGTATCTGGAATCAGCACCCAAGAATTCTATCAACCTGAGGGATCGCTGTAAAATGAGTCAGTGTTAGCTGTCGTGTAAGTCATTTACCATACTCTCTGTTTTACTAATATGACGAACCTGTAAGCGATGCTAACCATTAACTTCACTGAAGTGTGAGCAGAGAGAAGACACACCGAATCCGGGACTTGAGAACACAGCCGCAATGTAGCCCCAGTCACCCGTCCCCGTCCGTAAGCTTAGCCGTATCTTCCCCTGCGTCTCGTAATCACTCACCTCCATTCGCGGCCTGATCGCCACTTTTCCCCTCTACGTCTGCCAGTGACTCCTTTCCCACATCTCTAAAAATGTAGGCTGCTGCTGTCTTCCCGCCTACTCTATCTGACCACGCATCCTGTAAAACGGCGCCACATCCGCCCAATAGTAACAAACAGAAATACTAGCGATCTTGGCAAACTTCATCCTCCAAGAACAATATCATCCTCATTCCATCATAAGACAGCCCCTCATTACAATTCCACAAAAAGCAAAAAGTGTTTGCCAAGAGGCTAGTAGCCAACAGTGCTCCAGTGTCCAACCATAAAACAGGTCTGAGTTGTTTTTGAGTTTTTGAGGATCGCCAGGAGATGTTTATCTTCCCAAGTATGTCTCTTCACAAGCTCCTAGCGCCGATAGCCCACTGACAGAGTTCTCCCTTTGGAGCGAAGACTTTTTTATCTTGGCAACCCAGCTATTGTCATAAAAATGGACGATGATTTGTCCAATTGCAGTCTGCGCACGGCCAGACGACTTCCTCCCCTGAGAAGAAGGCAGCCTCTGGCCACCCCGTGGATTGTCCAGCGGCGCCTCGACACATGAGGTTGTAAGTAGCCTGTTTATATGTTGGTAGCGCGATAGACAGCATTAGTAAATCTGACAGTGCTGTGCGCCCTCTGTAAGAGACTCTGGGGCTGGTCGGACTCGCAGTTGGAGGTAGACAGCCATCAGTGATGGCAGTTGGAAGTGAATTGCCAGCAGTGATGGAAGTTCGAGGTGAATAGGTAGCAGTGAAGAAGGTTGGAAGTTTATAGTTATCGGTGATGGAGGTTAGAGGTCTGAAGTGTTAGCGCAGCCGGGCGCGGTGACCGAGCTGTTCTAGGAGCTTCAGTCCGGAACAGCGCGACTGCTACTGTCGTGGTTCGAATCCTGCCTTGGGCATGGATATGTGTGATGTCCTTAGGGTAGTTAGGTTTAAGTAGTTCTGAGTTCTAGGGGACAGATGATCTCAGATGTTAAGTCCCATAGTGCTCAGAACCATTTGAACCATTTGTTAGCGCAAGCGGACGGCCTGGACGTGTCCGTCATAGATGTTTATAATTATTGACGATTATATAATTTTTTGGAATTGGATGTCAAGGACGAGTATATAATTTTTGAATTGGTTGTCACATTATTAAGGTAAAATTTGCTAAATACGTTGTTTGCTCTGCAACAAAATCTGTCCTTTGCTAACCACATACCTATTAGTAGTTAGAGACTACAGTAGTTAGAATCTTTTATTTAGCTGGCTATATTGGTGCTTGCAGTACCTCTGTAGTTCGTGTAATCAAGATTTTTTGTGAGGTAACTGTCTTATGAAATGTATAAGTTACTGTTAGGATTTCTTCTAATTCAGGGCCATTCTTTTGTGTTAATTATTTGTTCAGTCAGATTGCGTTTGAGTTGTATTTGTCTGGAATAACTCTGTAGGACAGATATGAAACGATAAGTACAAGCAAAGAGACAGGTACGTTTAGTTTCACTCAGCACTTTAAGAACATTGAGTAAGCATTCAGCAGTTTAAGTAAAACTGTATAAAGAAGTTTCACCTGTCGCCCCGTACCCGAGGAAACCTCACTGGAATCTTCTGATTTTTCTTGTAGTTTGAATAACTAGTGTATGATCAGAAATTAGTTATTGTTTACTGTGTTGTTGTTGTTGTGGCCTTCTGTCTTGAGACTGGTTTGATGCAGCTCTCCACGCTAAAGTATCATTGTTTACTGCTAGCGTGTAATTGTATATGGCATTACGTTTGTAGCTGTAGTCTCTCGTTGTTGCTCTTTATTGTAATGAGCAAAGCAGTTGTGGCATGCATGTGGGTTTGCATTAAGTATCTAGCAGTCGCGTTTGCAACTAATTGGATATTTATTACTTTCAGTGCTAGTTTAGATAGTCTTCTTATTTTTGATCTTCGAATTGTTTTCTTTATTGTTATCGTGTGAAACAGTGTGACAATAATCGCGTGTGAAAAACCCAGTACCGGGCCGATAGTAAATTGGGAAATGACAGTGACGACGAGCGTAGCTTGTTAGTACCACATAGTAACGAAGTGACAAATATTCAAGACTGTAATTTGATAGCCGGCCGCGGTGGCCGTGCGGTTCTAGGCGCTCCACTCCGGAGCCGCGCTGCTGCTACGGTCGCAGGTTCGAATCCTGCCTCGGGCATGGATGTGTGTGATGTCCTTAGGTTAGTTAGGTTTAAGTAGTTCTAAGTTCTAGGGGACTGATGACCACAGCAGTTGAGTCCCATAGTGCTCAGAGCCATTTTTTTTGTAATTTGATAATCGTGCATGGGGACATGGAACAGGCAGTAAAGAGCGAGGTAGAAACGGAAAGAATCAGTGAACAGTATTGTCGATCGATCGGTCGGTAACTATTCGCCTCAGGAATGTGAAATGACAGAACAAAATCTTGCAAATTCCATAGATTTAGGTTTTGCGTCATTAGCCGTTTGTCAATTTACTCAACACACTTTCTCTTTTTCGATGTATGAGTATTGTCAGTGTGAATCCACTGCCGAAAAGCGCAATGGGACATGTTTCAGTCACTCATGCATTCCTATTGTATTTAATTAAAAAACTTGACCAAAATCAGAAACAAATACAGCAACAAATTGAAGTAAATCTGAAACAAACACTGCAACAACTTCACAAGTTACACACGATTGAACAAACACGTGAAGATTTAACCGCTGAGACACCCGAAATCGAATCGAAATATCAAAAAGTTTCTAAAGATGTAAGAACACAATTTTGTGAACATTTTCAGCCTATCTTTTGGCGACATGAAGACACATTACAGAATCATGAAGTTTACACAAAAGAACTGCAGACTATTGTACATGAAATTCACGACAACTTGCAGGCTATAATTGACTCAGTTGCATCTACCGATACGGTCAAGCAACTTGCAAAAGATCAGGAAAACTTAAAGGACACAGTAGATATGATTTAGACACAAATATACACTCTAAAATTTGGTTCAGAAAAACACACGGAGGAAATTAGCTCATTATCGGAAAAAGTAGCCGAACTTTCGGATCAGTTAACAAATTTATCTACGATGGTAGATGATGATTTGAATGATACGAGACGTAGCATTTACTGATACAGAGGAGTAAGAGGACATCAGGAAATTTAAACAGAGTCAGATGAAAATCAATACGCAACATAAAAGAGAATTGCGGGTAGTACAAGATCAATTGGCTCACGTGATAGAAGAGTTACATACTTCAGTGGATACTAGTGCTCCGATACGGGAAGAGGTACTTAGAAATACGGAAAGGTTACAAAGCAATAATACATGGTATTTCGGAGATCTTGAAAGAAGTCGGCATGGTGCAGCGAGCCTTGAGATGGAACCGCCGACACGACGAGGGAATGACAGATTTGCGACTCGGCGTCATGATGACTCTCAGCTTATAGCTCATCATCACAACGTGTAAATCAGAACATCCAAGAATTCTAGTAATGATATACATACACAGACGTGGCTTCATCAATTTTCTTATTGTTTTCCTCCTAATTGATTATTAGAGTACAAACAAACAAACAAAATTAACAAAAGATAATACCACATTTCCCGTATAAGACCGTTAATTGAGAAATGATTAGCTTTCTGACTTAAACTTTACTGTGAAATTTTTCTCTTCATGGTACTCTTACACTTTGTCTCATTTAGAAACTGTTAACATGCAGCGATGTTTTGATGTTAACTATCTAATCAAAAACGTATGGAACATAGTAAGACAATACTTTTACGAGTTCACTTTTATAGGAAACAGACGACACAGTCTTTTGGTGTGTGCATTTTGCTTGATAGTTGTACTATTACGTCGCAGCTATAATGGTCACGTTCTTGAAACATATACTGCTAATGATGTTTTATTCCAACATTTTGGTTTACTTGAAAAGACACTTCGTATTTAAAAGTACTTTCTAAGAGGCCACAGATAACAGAATATTCGCTTTGTTTGACGGCTACACGTTTATACTACGACGCTCCTTAGGAGTGACACAAGCTTCATTATTGTTTTTGCGCTGTATTTGTTTTATGTCTGCAGTCTTTTTCTACGTTCTTCTGAAAAGTAAAACGTGCTTTGGTAATGACTTTTGTGGCATAGTTACAGTGAGACAGGTATTTTTCGCAACACAACAATACGTCACAGTATAGTACTCTCAAGGTCACGGAAATGAACATAAGAACTACGACATCTATACGCATAGTGCTTTACTTTTCTATGTGACAAGGTAAGTAGGCCTACATTTATTTTTGGAGAACTTTCATATGAACGACGATAAATACGACACTTGGTACTTCGTCTACCGTTAGCCAATGACAGAAATTATCTTACAGCAAGAACCATAGTTTAGCGCTACATTACACGCACTTGAGTGATTACCTTTTGTACTTGGAACATTTTTAGAAATATTTTTAAATTGCAATTATATAGAGAATGTTTTCGGCGATACATTACATTCCGCAGTTTAATATGTAACATCTGAGGGTATAATTACATTATCCTTCATGGGGGTATGCCTTCTCTGTGTACCATGTGTGTGGGAAACGCAAGGAGCCCTAGCTAATATGGTTTTTGCTTATACAATTTTACGCATTGGTACCATATTGCTCTAACACAGAATTACACAACTATCTTGTCATATAACGGAGAGGAATAAACTTTTTTACTATCCTTCGACATTAATTTCCGTAATTACAATGTTTGACTGCAGTGCACTTATGAAATTGTACTTTGTCTGCATTTTGTGAACTGTTCATATGTATTTTCGGAACCTTTATGATACTATGAGAGATATGAGTGATGTATATTGTATGGGATCATGATTTTTGAAGTACGTTTGAGGTACATGACAGTATTGAAACGAGCAAGAGAGCTTTATTTATTTATTTATTTATTTTTTTGAGATTTTGAAATTGTTGGAGGGTGCTACGACGATTCTGAGATTTGACTTACGTGTTATGACGATATTTTTGAGACGACGATGTGTATTAAGATGTCGAGATATGGTTTCGATCATTATGAAAAGTGAGTATATAATTGGCTGTAAGTACCACAACGCTGACAGAAATTTTTGGACACTGTTATTGATGATATTTCGTTTCTAAACACTTCTCCTGTAAGTTTTCAACCCGTGAATTTTAATTTCTTGGTATGAAACTGTTCTTGTATCTCAAACTGCTTTCGTAAATATTTTGGTAAAGTGTGTACGTGACCTTGACGTACCATTGCACCTAGCTGCACACTAGCTGCTTTGAAATATACCTATTGTTGAGTGGACTTTAAACTTTACTTGTGTCGCTTAAGTCACTTTGAAGCTCGCCATAGTCCCGTCAGTGCTCGCATAGCTGCAGAAAAGAGAGGCCGTTGACCTCGCCAGTGACATTTCTTTGCACAACGCACCACAAACATTTCACAGTATTACTTGGAAATACATGATTACACTTTGGAGCTCGTACTTTGTGCTACTTACTGGAATGCTCATGAAGCGATGAGAAATATTCTTAAGTCTACACACCTGAGTACGAAAAGTATTTTTCAACGAAAATTAAGAGAACTTTTACTGACTTATGATATGCAGTATGGATGGTGAATGATGATTTATGCTTTGCTTTGTACATATTTACTTATTTTATTTGACATCTGGCTGGACTGTAGCATTGGTTTTATAAAATAAAATTTAATACTTATGCTAATGTGAACACTTTCTGTCAACAGATCCATTAAATAATAATTTTATGATCCACATTCTTAAAAAAACAGCACTTGGAAAGGAAAGATCAATAAGAGCACTTAAAAGGACTAGTAACAGGAGCTGGATACACAATTTTCTTTTGAAGCACTTGGTAATTTTTTGGTAGAATAAGTCGTTGTGGTGCACCACTCTAGTGTTACGATGTAACATAGACATTAAGATGTGAATAGACATTTTCCTTATTTGCATGGCTGTCTTTACTGTAATATTTTCCTACTTGTGCTTTGTCATGTTTAGGTATAAGTTATTGCATTTGCTGCTGCTGTTTGTCAGGCATTGTCCTACTGAATTTTACTTTGTATTGCTCTGATAAGCAAGTCTTACCACTGATTTATTTTCTTGTTTGCTGCATAATGCCTTATATTAGTTGTGATGTTGCATTTTCTATACTAATTTAGATATACTGCTGCTTTCTTTGTGAGTTTGTATTTTCTGTGAATTTCCTTGGAAACAAACGGTGAAGTAAGAAATATATGAAAGTATAAATACAGATATACAAGACTTTTTTGGGAACAATGTTGAACTAAAGGAGATCTCCCAAAAAAAAAAAAAAGGAGTTTTGGTTGGAAATGAAGTACCACAAGTACTATAGTACCAAATGTCACACTGAAAACAGATCCTGTCGTTTCCTTTTGTGTTATTCCGCTATGTGTTTATGTGTAGCCTTCCATGTTTGTGTTCTTCCTGTCTCTGTGTGTTTACCCGTCAAGATAAATTTGATAGATGAGGAATACTGTTATCCTCAAATCTAACCTGTTTTTTTTTTTACTTTGGAAAGATGTTCAGACATTATTTATTCTGTTCTGTCCGTTCTTTGTTTTTTATGGTCATGTGTCAAGTTAATATTTCTAAGGATATTCTCATTTTTCGTTTATTTACCTATATCATAATTCCTGTAATATTCATGTATATGTTTATTTCTATTCCTTTTCTAAAGTCTTTATTACTACAACTGTTATCTGTATTATCATGTTCTTTTGCTGTAATGATGTTTTCTTTACTTTTGTGATTATATTTGTATGCTGTAAAATTGAAATTGTACAGACAACAGTTCTTCAAGTTAAGTAAATAGTACGGATTTATTTAACTGCACACATTTTCTCTGTTGACGACAGTATATGTATAAAATGTCAGAGGTTATACGACTGTGTCAGTGGTTGCACATGAGTTGATAATTCAGCAAGGGACTGATTGACAGTATTGCTGGTTCTAAGGATATTGCAAAAAAATTAATGAGTGCACATGTAGTGGTTCATGGACTTGCTACATTTTCATCAATACTCTTCAACTGTATTGATTGGCAGTACGGTTAAGTACTTGGTTCTGAAGTACTGCCAGATAGCAATTGAAAGCATTCAGCATCAAGTTAGATTACAAGAAAATTCAGAAGAAGGGATGAAATCGAAATATACCATCAGTGTGTTAACACATTTGCCGTTAAGCTAATCCAGCTCCATGCGTTTGTATAATTAAAGGGGAGCAAAGAATGAAAAAGGGCTATCCGAAGGGCTTTCCGCATTTCATTACATCATGCTTTCTCAAAATTTTTGTGTAAGGGTGTTCCTCTGACGAATATGGTGGGACATTGACATGCGAAATTTTACTAATGTCTACACATGGTGCATTCTGCGAGTTAGTCTGTCAGACAGTTAATGTCATAGGCTGAGTGTAGGGGAAGTGGAGAAGTACCTCTGCCAACTAGAATAAAGACAACTTAATCCAGAAGGAGACCATCTTGTCCATTGCTTTTCCAGCTGGCAATAAAACTGAAGGTACCGTTTTAGCCGTAACTAATGTTACAAAGTCCATACAAAGTGCTCATCTAGTCAATCAGTCATTCGTTTATCAAGGCCAGAGTCGTAAATGCGTTATATATAAGAACTTGCTTTTTGTAATGTGGTCTTCTGATTTATTTTGCGTGTGACGCTACCAATCATAATTCGACTAACTTACACTAATAATTTATCTTAACCTTACGTCCATTACATCGCAAAGTTTGTATATTGTCCTACTGTTTTTATATGCAAATGGACACTGAGTTCATACAACTACCAATGTTTTAACATATAGCCTGTGTCTATTTGTGCTAAATAAAAATAGCAATATGCAACAAGAAACACTCTTCAGACACGAAGCTGTTGTCTGTGAAGATATAGTCTGCCTTGACATAGCTGTAAAATTATTGTAAAAGTTATTCTTCAGCTGATCAAGTGAGGATATTACATGCTTATGACCTGTGTTAATATTCTAATGGTCAAGTACAAATTAATTAACTGTTCTTAACAAACAACATGAAGTAGATCCATCAAATAGGGATCAATCAGTAGACATGAAAAATTAGTTTCTTTCTTATGGAGGGAAGGTATAAAGATTTCTGATCTTTTTCGTACCACCCTGAACGGATTGCTGTGGGGAAAAATTTTCGTTTCCTACATAGCATCTCACTGACTGTGCCACTGATCTTCCTCTGTACAGAAAAGATTCAGAGTACAACCCTCCACACCAGCTGCATCCTGTATCATAGAACCATCACGTAGTGATGGAGAGCTACATCACCACTGGCTCCAGTCCTAGGGGATCAGTCCGACAGGCAAATCTGTCCCCTGCAGTGACTCCTCTCACCAGGTCTCTGTCCTCATACACTTATTATCATGTTCAAACGTACTTGTAGTTGAAACTGCGTGCATGTCTGAAGGAACTTTGCATTATACTTCTGAACAATTCAGGCACTGCAATATCGTATATATCCACCGAAACTAGGGAAGCGACTTTCAGTTAAAATGTCTCCACCGTATTGGAATATACATAATGGATGAACGAGTGCAACTTGTAGACGCATGGTTGACAGCAATGAATGTCTGGGTCTGACCATGAGTCATACCCGGATAGCTTAACAGTAATGTGACCACTCTCAATAAGCAGGAACTCCAGGTTCGAACCCCAGTTGGGAACAAATTTTCATTGTTATCACTCCATTATACAGCCCATGGTTGTCCGTATTCGCAGGTGTGAATACATTTCATGTTTTTCATAATGGAGTCGCCACAGTTCCTGTTCCTTTGGACATGAATGCATGCATGAAGTAACTTTGCATCACACTTCTGAACAACACAGGCACTAGAATATCGCACAATACTATATTTCTATCATGTTTTCACAAGAACGCTCCTTTGGCGTGGATGAAGTACATACAACTGCCTATACAATCTACCCACGAACTAAAGGACAACCCAAGAACTCGTAAAATACCAAAATCACTATCATGTCAGTGTGCAATTCTTCCACACAGTAGTCAAAGAAGTATGAAGTATATTGTTGTTTACTCATCATATCTTCAACATCAGTATCTTACTATATTGAGTAGTCAGTAATGTCTTGAATAATGAATTACTTGACATCATTGCATCCCATTGCCTACCTCTCTTTTTTTTACGTGTAGGTTACTTCCCATTCACGAAAAAGATATCAGCATTCTCAGACATAGCTTCTCTCTTCATGTTCCTGATTATTCTCAGTCTTTGATAATGTACCACACCTTGCATACAGACTGCTTAGCATAACTGTAAACCTTTGAATTATGCTAGGCACCGAAACAGATTCACTTCCTCCTTTTTTCACTGTTCACTTTTTGTCCGAGTAACAATTTCCTTTTATTACAGTCATACAGTATCAGGAACTCGTAGGTTATTTAAAGAAGTGTTTAACGGGATTGATACGATATACACCAAAATCATGTTCTGCAGGTGTTTCAGCAACCTTCCCTACTGTTTAGTTAATGTTGCGAAGACCTCTTAGAACGTTTCTCATGCCTTGAATTCAGATGCCTGAACTCTATAATTCCTGCTCCTTCTCTTTCTCGTTGTGAAGTGGGTCCATTCTGTATGAAACACTGGCCATTATTATGGCTGTGATAGCTTTTCCAGCCTCTCCTCCATGGTGAGTGATGATGGATACGCTTTCCCTCTCCAGATAGACTGCTGAAATGTGGCTCTGTTGTTATTGCAGCTTCGTGGAGGTCCACTAAAGTTGTTTTAGTGTTCTTTCCTTAATTCCCTAGTATTCTGCTCATCAAAAGTAAATCGGACTTCACAGAATATGTTCTTAAATGCTTCAATATCTTCTTTGCAGCAATCTGCGACTACCTGTTAATAATTTGTTGCTGGTTTCATACAGCAATATCAAATGATCTGACCTGGGTTACAAGAAATGGCTACTGATTCTTTCTAAACGATGTTTCAAAAGCTTTGACTGCAGTCTTGCAACTTGTAACTATTAAATCCTTGCACAGTCATCTCATGCTTAATATATTCTCGGGTTTCTTGCAACCAAAGGTGACCAAAGGCCCCAAGAAGGTGGTAGTGGTTCAAATGGCTCTGAGCACTATGGGACTTTATGGTCATCAGTCCCCTAGAACTTAGAACTACTTAAACCTAACTAACCTAAGGACAGCACACAACACCCAGTCATCACGAGGCAGAGAAAATCCCTGACCCCGCCGGGAATCGAACCCGGGAACCCGGGTGTGGGAAGCGAGAACGCTACTGCAGAAGGTGGTAGTGACTGATCAAATTGTGCTATCCAAGTTTTAGGATGAAGCATGTTCCCATTATCTTTACAATTTAGGCGCTTCTGGACAGATTTGAAGTGTCTGTAATCAAATGATTCTTCCTCCTTTTCACACGATCTCGCAGCTGCTGCCGACGTTCTCTGTATCTCATATCACTGCGACTCTTCATGGAAGTTTTCACTATTGGTGTGGCCTGAATTACACACGCTTCCTCCGAGCTGTGACGTCTGCTAAGTGGCATACAGTTCTGCGTTTCGCTAAACTCTGTTTCTTTTTCTACCACTAGTAAACTTGTCTTTCATAGGTTTAGCTAATTCCTCATTTCATGTCTGCTGTCTTTTGTTTATCCTTTTCTGCTTGTTCTGGAACTCAAGAATCACCCGCTCTTCCTCTTCGATCATCTCACCGTTTTGACCTTGTAATTGGGTTGAGGCTTCTTCTCTCTGCTTGTCTACCTGTCCCTTGATCCTTTCCACCTGTCCTCAGTCTCATCTACTTACTTCTCTACTTTCTTCTGCCTCTCATGCAACTTCGATTGATCTTGGTGGAGACATGCAATCTGATTGTGTACCTCCTCTACATCAGCGATTTTACAATTTAATTTCTTCACCTCTTCCCATGACTCCTTCAGTTGTTTTCTCATTTCAGTTATCGATTGTTGTGCTATTTGTTTGGCATCTTGAGCCTCTTTTAATGGTCATGCTGCCGTTCACCTACACTTCCCTGCTTTGCGTCTCACTTCTTTACTGGCTTCATGTACTTCTTTCTTTACTTCACCATTCCTTTCTGTATTTCTTCCGTTCACTTTCTTATCTCATCTCCCCTCTTCTACATATCCTCATCAATTTTCTTTAATAATTCAAGTTTTCTGAAATAATTTTCGTTATTTGCAATCTGTCTATTTGCAAAAGAAATGTTTTAAACTCATTTGAGCATCTCATAACTCCGGCATTTTAGAACCACTGCTCTCTTCTGCCTTCTAATTTCGAATGACTTCTACGCTTCAACACATCATGAAATGACCTCATCTTCCTTCATATTAATCGTACCATACGCATTGTTAAAATTATCATCCATTGGAATTTGATCTAAATCAAACACTTCATGACCGACTACATTCAAACTTGATTGTTCCATGGGAAAGATCAACTTTTCCTCTCTTCAATCACCATCTACCCTTAGTTAATTGTCCCTGATGACAGTCATCGTCTTATTTTTCACCTGCTCTGGTTGCGTTTATCATGTCACTTCATACAACCCTTGTGTGTATATCAACAAAAGTGGAATTCATAATATTGTAATACTGACATTGAAAATTGCCAAACTCCTGTTGACTTCTCCTTTTCGTGTTGATTTCCACTCACTCTAAATGTCATCAGTGGGAGTGGGCAAGTTAAAGTCATGGAATAGCTCGTTTCATCCGATTAAATTGGGACTCTGATCTGGTTTTTGTATTTTTCTACTGAACGTGTGAGCGTGGCCACTCTATGAAGAGCGTTGTGCTCGAATGAATCGCGAATGGTCATGCCAGAGAGATCAAAGATGGCGGCCAGCTGGTTACAATAGCGGGATGCCGACATGGGCGACCCCTAGGAAATGGTCGGCGGTACGCGTTTGTATCAGCCAGGCTGTACAAGCCAGTGGCCCGGCAGAAGTTTGGAGCAACTGTCTGGGCCTCCCAAAATGCTTTTACTGCGGAGTACGGCAGATTGGACGCCGTCTCGGCGTCAGCAATGTGCACTGTGAGGGTGGCCTTCTCAGAACTTGACACTGTGGGGTGCCCGATGCATAGGCGACGAGTGTAAGCTCTGTTTCGCAGTTGGTGGGTGCAGACTTTCACGCCTCTGCCCTCCCGCGTAGGGCAAAAAGGAACTGGAAATGGTTCATGCTGATGTTATAGAGCGCCAATCAAATTTGGCGGCAAGTCTGTCAATTGTAGCGCGATTTTACGTTTTGTTTCCGGCGTGGTTGTTCATGGCATACATTATGGAAGTGATTGGCGTGTGGTCCTATGCGCATCCATGATTGGAAATATAGGAAGATGAAGGGGCTGACGTGCGATAATTTTCTGGAACTGGCGTGTTGAGCAGTGTTTTCCAAGGAGCCTCATCTGGACCGCCAGACAGAGAGTTCTGGGAGTCTCATCTGAGCTGCTAGAGAGAGAGGTAGGGGCGCCTCTTCTGGACCGTCAGAGAGAGTGCTTCATTTGGGAGTTGAGGACAAATTCTTTCGTCACCATAGGAGTATTATTGTCATGGTAGACGGTAAAGGATTTCACAGATCCCATTCGTAACCGTCGGTAGGAATAAGTTATTTTCCGAATCCGTGACTTGTCGGGAAATTATCCGCGGTTGCGGCTCGTAACGGAGGTCGGTTATCTTGCTTGCCGTCTGCCGTGCTAGCCAGTTCGGATAGCTGTCCACCCACGAACAGGAATTCACAGTTTGGTGAAGTATCTGCAGAACCGGAAAGTAAGAACTTGTTCATTCATGCTGACGCTCTCACTTACACTGTGTGATCAAAAGTATCCGGACACATGGTTGAAATAGACATACAAGTTCGTGGCGCCCTCCATTGGTAATGCTGGAGTTCAGTATGGTGCTGGCCCACCCTTAGCCTTAATGACAGCTTCTACTCTGCAGACATACCTTCAGTCAGGTGCTGGAAGGTTTCTTGGGGAATGGCGGCGCATTCTTCACGGAGCGCAGCATTGAGGAGAGGTATCGATGATGGTCGGTGAGGCTGGGCATGCAGTCGGCGTTCCAAAACATCCCAGACGTGTTCTATAGGATTCAGTCCAAGACTCTGGGCAAGCCAGTCCATTACGGGGATGTTATAGTCGTGTAACCACTTCGCCACAGGCCGTGCATTATTAACAGGTGATCGATCATGTTGAAAGATGCAATCGCCATCCCCGAATTGCTCTTCAAGAGTGGACAACAAGGAGGTGCTTAAAACATCAATGTAGGCCTGCGCTGTGATATTGCCACGCGAAATAGCAGGGGTGCAAGACCACTCCACGAAAAACACGACCACACCATAACACCACTACTGTTACTGTAGGTGCTACACACGCTGGTAGACGAAGTTCGCCGGCCGGTGTGGTCGAGCGGTTCTAGGCGCTTCAGGCTCGAACCGCGTGACCGCTACGGTCGCAGGTTTGAATCCTGCGTCGGGCATGGCTGTGTGTCATGTCCTTAGGTTAGGTAGGTTTAAGTAGTTCTAAGCTCTTCACAGAGTGGCCACACTCACACATTCAGTAGGAAAATACAAAAACCAGATCAGAGTCCCAATTTAATCGGATGAAACGAACTAAGAGCTCTCAGTAACCGATCAGTCATTATTCCATGACTTTAACTTGCCCACTCCCACTGATGACATTTAGAGTGAGTGGAAATCAACAGGAAAAGGACAAGTCAACAGCAGTTATGACCTGTGGTCTATGGGTAGCGTCTTTTATTCATAATCGAAACGTCTTTGGTCCCGGGTTCGATCCCCGCCACTGCCTAAATTTTGATAAATAATAAGCATTGACGGAAGAAGACTTCCGGCATACGAAGTCAGCTTCATTCTGCCAACGGCCTTGTCAAAGAGGGCGGAGGAGCGGATAGAGGTTCAGGGCACTCTCTTGTCCTAGGGGTGGGAAATTGCCCCTAAAGGCGGAAGAATCAGCAATGATCAACGACATGAGGATGCAGAAGGCAATGGAAACCACTGCATTAAAGACACGTAACGTGTATCCACAGGACGTGTGGCCTGTAATTGAAGAAGTGTCATGATGATCTCTCCATTGGCAAAAGATTCCGGAATAGTCCCCCATTCGGATCTCCGGGAGGGGAGTGCAAAGGGGGAGGTTACCATGAGAAAAAGATTGAATAATCAACGAAAGGATAACGTTCTACGAGTCGGGGCGTGGAATGTCAGAAGCTTGAACGTGGTAGGGAAACTAGAACATCTGAAATGGCAAATGCAAAGGCTCAATCTAGATATAGTAGGGGTCAGTGAAGTGAAGTGGAAGGAAGACAAGGATTTCTGGTCAGATGAGTATCGCGTAATATAAACAGCAGCAGAAAATCGTACAACAGGTGTAGAATTCGTTATGAATGGGAAGGTAGGCCAGAGGGTGTGTTACTGTGAACAGTTCAGTGACCGGGTTGTTCTAATCAGAATCGACAGCAGACCAACACCGACAACGATCGTTCAGGTATACATGCCGACGTCGCAGGCTGAAGATGAACAAATAGAGAAAGTGTATGAGGATATTGAAAGGGTAATGCAGTATGTAAAGGGGGACGAAAATCTAATAGTCATGGGCGACTGGAATGCAGTTGTAGGGGAAGGAGTAGAAGAAAAGGTTACAGGAGAATATGGGCTTAGGACGAGGAATGAAAGAGGAGAAAGACTAATTGAGTTCTGTAGCAAGTTTCAGCTAGTAATAGCGAATACCCTGTTGAAGAATCACAAGAGGAGGAGGTATACTTGGAAAAGGCCGGGAGATACGGGAAGATTTCAATTAGATTACATCATGGTCAGACAGAGATTCCGAAATCAGATACTGGATTGAAAGGCGTACCCAGGAGCAGATATAGACTCAGGTCACAATATAGTAGTGATGAAGAGTAGGCTGAAGTTCAAGACATTAGTCAGGAAGAATCAATACGCAAAGAAGTGGGATACGGAAGTACTAAGGAATGACGAGACACGTTTGAAGTTCTCTAACGCTATAGATACAGCAATAAGCAATAGCGCAGTAGGCAGTACAGTTGAAGAGGAATGGACATCTCTAAAAAGGGCCATCACAGAAGTTGGGAAGGAAAACATAGGTACAAAGAAGGTAGCTGCGAAGAAACCATGGGTAACAGAAGAAATACTTCAGTTGATTGATGAAAGGAGGAAGTACAAACATGTTCTGAGAAAATCAGGAATACAGAAATAAAAGTCGCTGAGGAATGAAATAAATAGGATGTGCAGGGAAGCTAAGACGAAATGGCTGCAGGAAAAATGTGAAGACATCGAAAAAGATGTGATTGTTGGAAGGACAGACTCAGCATACAGGAAATTCAAAACAACCTTCGGTGACATTAAAAGCAGCGGTGGTAACTGTTGTGGCGTAGCAAGATAGCCACGCCACGGAAGTAGCCGAAAGGCACGCGTTTAGCAGGCAAGTTATAGGTCTGTAACAGGATACGTAATGAATGTTATGAAGAAAAGTACGTAGCTTCTGGAATACTTAACTTTATTCCATTCTTGGTACATCGCTATTGACGATATAAGTGAGACTCCATAGATACATGCAATGTTACTAATGGCGCCTTGCTAGGTCGTAGTCATTGACTTAGCTGAAGGCTATTCTAACTATTGGCTCGGCTAATGAGCAATGCTTCGTCCTTGTAGTCGCTAGCAAAGTCGTCCGTACAACTGGGGCGAGTGCTATCCCGTATCTCGAGACCTGCCTTGTGGTGGCGCTCGGTCTGCTATCACACAGTGGCGACACGCGGGTCCGACATGTACTAATGGACCGCGGCCGATTTAAAGCTACCATCTAGCAAGTGTGGTGTCTGGCGGTGACACCACAGTAACATTAAGAGTGCAACCGGAATTCCACTGTTAAATGCAGAGGAGAGAGCAGATAGGCGGAGAGAATACATTGAAAGCCTCTATTTGTCTGATGTGATAGAAGAAGAAACAGGAGTCGATTTACAAGAGATAGGGGATCCAGTATTAGAATCGGTATTTAAAAGAGCTTTGGAGGGCTTACGGTCAAATAGGGCAGAAGGGATAGATAACATTCCATCAGAATTTCTAAAATCATTGGGGGAAGTGGCAACAAAACGACTATTCACGTTGGTGTGTTGAATATATGAGTCTGGCGACATACCATCTGACTTTCGGAAAAGCATCATCCACACAATTCCGAAGACGGCAAGAGCTGACAAGTGCGAGAATTATCGCACAATCAGCTTAACAGCTCATGCATCGAAGCTGCTTACAAGAATAATATACAGAAGAATGGAAAAGAAAATTGAGAATGCGCTAGATGACGATCAGTTTGGCTTTAGGAAAAGTAAAGGGACGAGAGAGGCAATTCTGACGTTACGGCTAATAATGGAAGCAAGGCTAAAGAAAAACAAGACACTTTCATAGGATTTGTCGACCTGGAAAAAGCGTTCGACAATATAAAATGGTGCAAGCTGTTCGAGATTCTGAAAAAAGTAGGGGTAAGCTATAGGGAGAGACGGGTCATATACAATATGTACAACAACCAAGAGGGAATAATAAGAGTGGACGATCAAGAACGAAGTGCTCGTATTAAGAAGGGTGTAAGACAAGGCTGTAGCCTTTCGCCCGTACTCTTCAATCTGTACATCGAGGAAGCAATGATGGAAATAAAAGAAAGGTTCAGGAAACGAATTAAAATACAAGGTGAAAGGATATCAATGATACGATTCGCTGATGACATTGCTATCCTGAGTGAAAGTGAAGAAGAATTAAATTATCTGCTGAACAGAATGAACAGTCTAATGAGTACACAGTATGGTTTGAGAGTAAATCGGAGAAAGACGAAGGTAATGAGGAGTAGTAGAAATGAGAACAGCGAGAAACTTAACATCAGGATTGATGGTCACGAAGTGAATGAAGTTAAGGAATTCTGCTACCTAGGCAGTAAAATAACCAATGACGGACGGAGCAAGGAGGACATCAAAAGCAGATTCGCTATGGCAAAAAAGGCATTTCTGGCCAAGAGAAGTCTACTATATCAAATACCGGCCTTAATTTGAGGAACAAATTTCTGAGGATGTACGTCTGGAGTACAGCATTGTATGGTAGTGAAACATGGACTGTGGGAAAACCGGAATAGAAGAGAATCGAAGCATTTGAGATGTGGTGCTATAGAAGAATGTAGAAAATTAAGTGGACTGATAAGGTAAGGAATGAGGAGGTTCTACGCAGAATCGGAGAGGAAAGGAATATGTGGAAAACACTGATAAGGAGATGGGACAGGATGATTGGACATCTGCTAAGACAAGAGGGAATGACTTCGATGGTACTAGAGGGAGCTGTAGAGGGCAAAAACTGTAGAGGAAGACAGAGATTGGAATACGTCAAGCAAATAATTGAGGACGTAGGTTGCAAGCGCTACTCTGAGATGAAGAGGTTAGCACAGGAAAGGAACTCATGGCGGGCCGCATCAAACCAGTCAGTAGACTGATGACCAAAAAAAAAAAAAAAAAGTTCTAGGGGAGTGATGACCTCAGATGTTAAGACCCATAGTGCTCAGAGTTATTTGAACCATTTTTGAGATGACGTTTGCCAAGGATTCGCCATACCTACACCTTGCCATCGGATCGCCACGTCGCGTACCATGATTCGTCACTTCACACAACGTTTTTCCACTTTTCAGTCGTCTAATGTTTACGCTGTTTACACCAAGCGAGGCGTCGTTTGGCATTTACCGGCATGACGTGTGGCTTATGAGTAGCCACACGAACATGAAATCCAAATTTTCTCACCTCGCGCCTAACTGTCATAGTACTTGCAGTGGATCCTGGTGCAGTTTGTATTTCCTGTGTAATGGTCTGGATAGATGTCTGCCTATTACACATTACGACCTTCTTCAACTGTCAGCCGTCTCTGCCAGTCAACCGGAGAGGTCGGCCTGTACACTTTTGTGCTGTACGTGTCCCTTCACGTTTCCACTTCACTATCACATCGGAAACAGTGGACCTAGGGATGTTTAGGAGTGTGGAAATCTCACGTACAGACGTATGAGACAAGTGACACCCAGTCACATGTCCACGTTCGAAGTCCGTGAGATCCGCGGAGCGCCCCATTCTGCTCTCTCACGATGTCTAGTGACTACTGAGGTTGCTGATATGGAGTACCTAGCAGTAGGTGGCAGCAGAATGCACTTAATGTGAAAAACGTTTAGAAATTCTCCCAATCCATCTGTGGCATGATCAGCAAACCAGTGTTTAATAGTATTAGTTGAAAAAAGTCTTGGTTTCAATTTTAGTTTTTTTGTTTATGAACTACGCGCTTCACCTTACTGACACATTTTCAGGCTGATCTTAATTTGGTATTTCTTAGGACGATCCTTTAGATAGTGTAGCTAAAGGGCATCGTTAAGTAGATCCGGCCATCATTGCTTTCGTTAACCTCAGTTAATACTTTCTAGGTGGACGTGACTCCAAGACCAGCATAACGCGTACACGTTCACAGGCACACGCACAAGCAGTTTAAATACACCACGGAAAAAGTACCACCGTCATGCAGAGTAATGAAATTTTGGGAATACGTTTATCTGGGTATTAAGTGATTAACATTGCAAAATTACAGCTTAATGTAAGCACGAGATAAGCCATGGCAAATGTGAAATGCTGGTACATCAACAACCTGTGTAACCGCCAGATTACTGAACTCAACAATGCAAACGTTCATGCACTGTGTTGTCCAGGTGCTGGATGTCAGTTTGTTGGATGGACTTCCATGCCTGTTGCGCTTTGTCGGTCGTTGCAGGATCGTGTGAGGCAGTTTGTGGGATGTCGTTCGATGCCTGTTGCACCTGGTCGGTGAGTACATGAGCGGTTAACGCTGGTTGTGGATGACGCTGGAGCTGTCGTACGAAGATCGAAGATGTCCCATATGGTCTCAATTGTAGAAAGGTCTGGTGATAGAGCAGGACAAGGAAACATACCGACACTCTACAGAGCGTGCTGTGTTATAACGTCGGTATGTGGGCAAGCGTTATCATGCTGGAAAACACCCCCTGGAATGCTGTGCATAACGGCAGCACAACGAGTCGAATCACCAGAGTGACGTACAACTTTGGAGTCAGGGAGCGCGGTATAACCACGAGAATGTTGTCATACGAAACCCCACCCCAGACCATAACTCCAGGTGTGGGTCCAGTATGTGTCTAGCGCGCAGACAGGCCTCCTCCTAAGCAACATGCGCCTGTCACCGGCACCGTGGCAGAGCCAGCTCTCATCAGAAAACGCAGCAGGCCTCCTCACTACCCTCCAATGAGCTCTCTCTAGCCAATGGCGGTGGTTTGGGTTTAGCGGAATGCACGCTACAGGGCGCTTAGCTCGGAGCTGTACTTGAATAACCGATCTGGAACAGGTCGTTATGTCACTCAACTGCTATCTGCAGCATATATCGCTGCTACATTTACAGCACGATGCGACAGAGCTATACGCCGAACGTGAAGGCCTTCCCCCTGGGTAGTGCCACGCGTCCGCCTGGAGTACGATCTTGTTGCTAGCGTACGTTCTCGTTACTATCACTACCAGCATTCCTGTACAGTGGCTACAATCCTGCCAAGTCTTTCTGAATTGCAGCAGAAGGAACATCCAGCTTCTCGTAGCCCTGATACGCGACCTCGTTCAAACACAGTCCGGTGTTGATAATGGTGGCTTTGTCGTCTCAGAGGCATTCTTGACGAACTCACCACGTCCTGTCTCGACTTTGCAGTTGGTATTTGAAGCAAATCTGATTTGTATCCTCATAGAGCCGCTACTAGCACCACTCTTATCCGACTGGCGCAAAATCTGAACGGACATCATCTTTCAGATATACAAACATGCCTGCCAACTCTCGTTTGTCGCACAACTCCTTCTCGGTGTCGATATTTTTTTCCGTCAGTGTGTGATAACACTCGAAACACAATTTATACGATTGGCAGACATACGGGACACACGGCTTCCATCCCTTGGATTATCTTACCGACTGTGGAGTCACGACGGGCGTCCGGCCACAGAGATATAAAATAAGGTACAGTTTGCCAAATGCTGGAAAAAGCGGATCCCACACATTGCGGGACAAATGATAGGGAAAAGAAAAATTGTGATTTAGTTCCGAGTAGTACCGAACTTCCACAAGGCAACAAAGAGCTATATCTTGTTAGAACTGTCAGTTTTCCGACAGTTAATGAGTCACTGAGGAAGGGTCGCCCGGCAGAAACCTTGCGTGCGGTATTTATTGTTACCGGGTGGAATCACCTGCCTGCCGGCCTGCCATTGTGCGCCGACCGCCCAGGAAGGGAGTAATCAGCGAGAGCGCCTCCCCCTCCCCCTCCCCCCCCCCCCAGGCTCTTTCAGACCGCAGCAGCCAGCAGCATCCTGTGTCCCGCTGCGCCGGCAGGCCTGCCGACCTGCCGGCTGCTGAATGGACCGAGTCCCCGGGCGGCACATCTCGCCTCATTCGCGGCAGGTGCCGGTGTCTGCTGGTTCCTGGTCATCCCCCGACGTCATTCTTACCTTTTGTCCTCGGCCGACGACGCCGTATAAGGTTTGTAGTATTCACTGCTGCAGCACTAGCCTACCTGTGGCTAGCACGCTGCTCTTGACACAGTCACCCGGTGTGGCCGTGCGGTTCTAGGCGCTTCAGTCTGGAACCGCGTGACCGCTACGGTCGCAGGTTCGAATCCTGCCTCGGGCATGATGTCCTTAGGTTAGTTAGGTTTAAGTAGTTCTAAGTTCTAGGGGACTGATGACCATAGATGTTCCCATAGTGCTCAGAGCCATTTGAACCATTTTGCTCTTGAGACTAGGCGGTGTAAATGTAAGGAGGGAAGGACTAACGAAATTTTACGCACTCAGTTTTCTTCTTCTTCATCTTTACGATATATTTCTGTTTCTTATTGTCATTTATGAGCCTCACAGTTTACTCCCGTAGCTGCCGTCTAGTTATTTTGGAACACGAGCTGCAGTAGGTCCCTCAGACTTTTATCGAAGCCTTCAATCTGAAACCTACCCAAGGGGAGTATGTTCTCCGGTTTTCGTTTTTCAGCTTGATAGCTGCGTGTCAAATGCATTCGAACACGCGGGCCATTTTCCCTGCACAACGGTGTTCGTGCGCTGATTTTCTGAACAACTTTTTGCTGTCACTTGAGTTCGCACAATTATTATTTATTCCTTCCCACAGCAATATGTACAGTCCTCTATATGTATTTAGACCAAAATTAATGGATTCTCGTCGTTGATCTCTGTGGGACTAAAACTTCCAGTAGAGTACAACATCACTGCGACTAAGCTCGCCGTACAAAAAATTAATCACCGCTAGAGAAATCACTAGAAGCGTCATTTAATACCTTGTTGTTCTGCCCTAAGATCTCATTACCGCTTCGTTTCGGTTGTGAAGTCAGTCCAAGTACGTCGCATCCAAGTTAAGCCATTGGCTGAGGATTTGATCACGACATTACACCAAATTGCGTGGATGCTGATGTCGGCGTTTGACCCACTGTCCGAGCACGTTCCACACATTTTCTGTGGGATTCAAATTAGGTGGTTTTGTAGCCCAGTTGAGTTGTAATAGGGTGGGGGAGTGTTCAAAAAACCAGTCACATATTCTTGCAGACCGACGAACCCGTGGTCTTTACGCGCCCGTGTGAGCAGTGGCCTCTCGCGAGGTGGCCGTCTTCAAATGTTCAATGCATGCAGTTTCCGTCCCAACGTCCTCTTGTCAATGGCTGGGGATGTACCTTCATTCACTGCTTGCAGCTGTTCTTGTCGGGTCTGGAAGCGACTTCTTCCACGAGCCGTGAAACGCGTCTCCAGCCCTCTCAGCCGGGGTCTTTATCCAGACGCCATTCTGACGCCGTGTTTCGCGGCCACGTGTGTTACAGCACTGCCTACAGTCGAACAGCCCGCCGCCAGACACCACGAAGTCCCGCCAACTTCATACACCGTATGACCAGGGCCCGGCCCAGCACGATTGCTCCTTTTTGCCATTCTGTCATGTCCTTACATCTACCCATGTTGATGCACAATGTCCACTTGAAACATGATTGTCTCATTGATCGCTACCGCCTGATGCTCACGTAGATACAGTGCGAGCGCGATTGATCACGCAAATACACTCCTGGAAATTGAAATAAGAACACCGTTAATTCATTGTCCCAGGAAGGGGAAACTTTATTGACACATTCCTGGGGTCAGATACATCACATGATCACACTGACAGAACCACAGGCACATACACACAGGCAACAGAGCATGCACAATGTCGGCACTAGTACAGTGTATATCCACCTTTCGCAGCAATGCAGGCTGCTATTCTCCCATGGAGACGATCGTAGAGATGCTGGATGTAGTCCTGTGGAATGGCTTGCCATGCCATTTCCACCTGGCGTCTCAGTTGGACCAGCGTTCGTGCTGGACGTGCAGACCGCGTGAGACGACGCTTCATCCAGTCCCAAACATGCTCAATGGGGGACAGATCCAGAGATCTTGCTGGCCAGAGTAGTTGACTTACACCTTCTAGAGCACGTTGGGTGGCACGCAATACATGCGGACGTGCATTGTCCTGTTGGAACAGCAAGTTCCCTTGCCGGTCTAGGAATGGTAGAACGATGGGTTCGATGACGGTTTGGATGTACCGTGCACTATTCAGTGTCCCCTCGACGATCACCAGTGGTGTACGGCCAGTGTAGGAGATCGCTCCCCACACCGGGTGTTGGCCCTGTGTGCCTCGGTCGTATGCAGTCCTGATTGTGGCGCTCACCTGCACGGCGCCAAACACGCATACGACCATCATTGGCACCAAGGCAGAAGCGACTCTCATCGCTGAAGACGACACGTCTCCATTCGTCCCTCCATTCACGCCTGTCGCGACACCACTGGAGGCGGGCTGCACGATGTTGGGGCGTGAGCGGAAGACGGCCTAACGGTGTGCGGGACCGTAGCCCAGCTTCATGGAGACGGTTGCGAATGGTCCTCGCCGATACCCCAGGAGCAACAGCGTCCCTAATTTGCTGGGAAGTGGCGGTGCGGTCCCCTACGGCACTGCGTAGGATCCTACGGTCTTGGCGTGCATCCGTGCGTCGCTGCGGTCCGGTCCCAGGTCGACGGGCACGTGCACCTTCCGCTGACCACTGGCGACAACATCGATGTACTGTGGAGACCTCACGCCCCACGTGTTGAGCAATTCGGCGGTACGTCCACCCGGCCTCCCGCATGCCCACTATACGCCCTCGCTCAAAGTCCGTCAACTGCACATACGGTTCACGTCCACGCTGTCGCGGCATGCTACCAGTGTTAAAGACTGCGATGGAGCTCCGTATGCCACAGCAAACTGGCTGACACTGACGGCGGCGGTGCACAAATGCTGCGCAGCTAGCGCCATTCGACGGCCAACACCGCGGTTCCTGGTGTGTCCGCTGTGCCGTGCGTGTGATCGTTGCTTGTACAGCCCTCTCGCAGTGTCCGGAGCAAGTATGGTGGGTCTGACACACCGGTGTCAATGTGTTCTTTTTTCCATTTCCAGGAGTGTAGATGGTGCGCCATCTCTAAAGATTTAACGATTTATGTGTGCGTGCGCACAGCGATAACTAATTATTTATCCTGTGAGTTTATTATTACAGAGTTCGTATATATTTAGGGTTTGGTGCATATACTGTTCGAGGATGTAACAATGGTGTTCACTCGCGTAGTCATTATCTTAGTTTCTCTCTTCTTGTCTGACCTGGTTTTTCGTTTTCCTTACAAGGTTGCACTCCAGGCAAACATCTCCAGAAAACTTTTTTTTGGTAATGACTCTTGTGACTGATTTGATGAGGACCGCCACGAATTCCTCTCCTGTGCCAACCCCTTCATCTCAGAGTAGCACTTGAAACCACGGCCTCAACTATTCGCTGGATGCATTCCAGTCTGTGTGTTCCTCTACAGTTTTGTCCTCTACAGCTCTCTCTAGTACCATGTTTTAACAGATGTCCTATCGTCTTGTCCATTCTTCTTATTAATGTTTTCAAATGGTTCAAATGGCTCTGAGCACTATGGGACTTAACAGCTTAGGTCATCAGTCCCCTAGAACTTAGAACTACTTAAACCTAACTAACCTAAGGACATCACACACATCCATGCCCGAGGCAGGATTCGAACCTGCGACCGTACCAGTCCCGCGGTTCCTGACTGCAGCGCCTAGAACCGCACGGCCACAACGGGCGGCTATTAATGTTTTCCACGTATTCCTTTACTCTCCGATTCTTCACAGAACCCCCTCATTCCTTACTTAATCAGTCCACCTAATTCTCAACATTCGTCTGTAGTACCACATCTCAAATGCTTCTCCTTCTTTTACGATTTTCCCACAGTCCATGTTTCACCACCATACAATGCTGTACTCCAGACGTACATTATCAAAACTTCTTCCTCAAATTAAGGGCGGTATTTGATATTAGTAGACTTGTCTTGGCCAGGAATGCCCTTCTAGCCATAGCCAGTCTGCTCCTCCTTGCTTCGTCCATTATTGGTTATTTTACTGCCTAGGTAGCAGAATTCCTTAACTTCATTGACTTCGTGACCATCAATCCTGATGTTAACTTTCTCGCTGTTATCATTTTTGCTACTTCTCATTACTTTCGACTTTCTTCGATTTACTCTGAATCCATATTCTGCAGTCATTAGGCTGTTCATTCCATTCAGCAGATAGTATAATTGTTCTTTACTTTCACTAATGATATCACTGTCATCCGCGAATCGTGCCATTGATATCCTTCTACCTTGAATTTTAATTCCACTGCCGAACCTTTCTTTTATTTCCTTAATTGCTTTTTCGATACGCAGATTGAACAGTAGGGGGGGAAAACCTACATCCCTGTATTACGTCCTTTTTGATCCGAGCACTTCGTTCTTGGTCGTCCACTCTTATTATTCGCTCTTGGCTCTTATACATATTGTATATTACCCGTCCGTCTCTATGACTTACACCTATTTTTCTCAGAATTTCGAACATATTGCACAATTTTACACTGTCGAACGCATTTTCCAGGTCGACGAATCCTATGAAAGTGTCTTGATTTTTTTTTTTTTTTGTTTTGTTTTGTCTTGCTTCCATTATCAGCCGCAACGTCATAATTGCCTCTCCGGTGACTTTACCTTTTCTAAAAATGTTCAAATCGCTCTAAGCACAATGGGACTTAAAATCTGAGGTCAACAATCCCTTACACATAGAATAACTTAAACCTAACACACACATCCATGCTCGAGGCAGGATACGAACCTGCGAACGTAGCAGCAGCGCGGTTCCGGACTGAAGCGCCTAGAACCGTTCGACCACAGCGGCCGTCTTACGTTTTATAAAGTCAAACTCATCGTAATCTAGCACATCCTCAACTGTCTTTTCCATTCTGCTGTATGTTATTCTCGTTAGCAACTTTGTTGCATGAGCTTTTAAGCTGATAGTGCGATAATTGTTGCATTTGTCAGCTCTCGCAGTCTTCGGAATTGTGTGGATGATATTTTTCCGAAAGTCAAAAGTTATGTCGCCAGCCTCATGCATTCTATACACCAACGTGAATAGTAGTCTTGTTGCCACTTACCCCAGTGATTTAAGGAATTCTGATGAATTGTTATCTATCCCTTCTGCCTTATTTGTTATTAAAGTAAAGTTCTTTATTAGTTATTAAAGTAAAGTTCTTTTAAATTCTGATTCTAATACTGGATCCCGTATCTCTTCTAAAACGACCCCTGTTTCTTCTTCTACCGCATAAGATAAATCCAGCTCATAAAGCGGCTTTCAATGTATGCATTCCACCTATCCGCTGATTCTTCTGCATTTAACAGTGGAATTTGTATTTGACATTAACAAGTTCCAGTTTTTCAAAAATGATTTTCGTACTATGGCCAGTCTGCATTTTATGCCATCTCTATTACGGTGATTGCCAGTTATTTTGTTGCATAAACAGCAAATCTCATTTACTGTTTTCAGTGTTTCATTTCATAATATAATTCCTCGAGAATCGTCTGACTTAATTTGACTATATTCCCGTAGCTTTGTTTTACTTTTGTTGACGTCCATCTTCCAACATTTTTTCAATCTACTATCTATTCCATGCGAATGTTTTTTCAAGTATTTTGCTGTCTGTGACAGAATTACAATGTCACTGACACATTTTAAGGTTTTTATTTCTTCTCCCTGTAGTTAATTCACAGTCCAAATTTCACATTATGTACAGACACATCCAGTAGTCACGGAAAAATTGGCCACCACCATTTATTTCTTCTGATGCTCACTCTGTATAACGCTATACTTTCATCCATTCGGACAATTCCCCCTATATTTTTGTTGTATACTCCAGTAACATGTGGTCACGGTACAAGTATTGTTTTCTTCTCTTGTCTTGAATATCGACTCACAGAGCTCACTGGACTGATCCCATGGATGGTCGAAGAATTTGTAGTGCAGAATTTTCTAGCTGTCTGGTAATAATCGCACCACTTCTCTCGCTGCACTTTTATTCTTTCTTCGACATTGTCTTGGAGGGTATAAGTTGACATTCTTTAGGCAGACGACTGTCACGGATAGTGCCAGTTGCACCATAACCTCGTTCTTTTAGGTGAAACAAAAATGTTGGCGATGTAAATAGATTGTCGAAATAACAGCTATAGGACAGAATTTTTCTTTTATCAGTAAGTGAATCAATTATATGAACACAAAGGTGCAGCACATTTTCCAAATGATTTCTCGTACACTTCGTTCCTTTGGGGATCAGTTTCTTGGTATATCGGAAAATACACTAGACAACACATGTTTTTGTTTAGGAATCACGCTTTCTACCAAAATCTAATGGGTTTATCTTTCAGAAATTGTTTGCATCCATGCCGGCCGAAATACTTTATCATGCTCTCATAATACTCAAAATCTTGTTCAGGCTAAAACAGGAGAGAAAACACTTTTTTTTAACGTATCTCTTAATGGACAAAGTTTTAACATTTTATCATTTACACTGATTTGTGTGCTATCACATGAGTGAATGAATCTCATAATTGTTTCAAATCTGTCTCTTCTCATCATGTTGTGCATCATTTCGTTTCTCATGTCGAGCCCTCAATCCCAGTAACATCTTATGTTAGGCAAAGGATTATAGCCCGAGAGAATTATAATTTCTAGAAAGTCTTTTATCTCTTCGTGTGTTATTTTGGGATCTGGGCAATTCTTGAAACAAGAGTATTTTGTAGGTTCAGTACTGAGAAATGTAATTATTTCAGCATTCCAAAACAGCTTAAAGCACTGATACGGGGACAAGCTTCAATATTTACTGTGATCAACCTTAGGAAATAAAGCTTTATCACTTTGCAGATCCTTCTGTAATCTCTTATTACAGTTTTTGAGGTCTGTAGCTGTTCTGTTTCATCTGAGACAACATTTGCTGATTTATCATCATGGGAAAAGTCAGTCTCAGGTTCACCACCTAATCTGTATTGTTGGTCCATACCACCTCTATACCAGCAATAAGTTGCCTTTGTCCAAGATTATCTATCTTTCCACCTACATCTTCTTCACCAGAATCTTCATCCTATTCTACGTTAACTTCAGGCGGCTCACTAAATTTATCTGTTGCATCTGCTTCCTCTTTCTCAAGAATAGCCAGGATTTCATGCAAGGACAGGTCTCAGGAAAAGAAGGAAACATTATATTGACTTGTCTGCCTAATGTAACACATACGCAACACACTATTAAAAACCTCACTGGGAACCATAAGTATGAGTTACATTATGTGGCTAACCTGTAATATAAATTTCGTCCGTTTAACATTACATTTAAGCAAAAGTTATAAAAGTTGTGTGGTATATTGCTTCAGAAAATAGTACTTACACCTTACTCCAGTACATAACCTTATTTAGAAAACGTCTTGACTAAATGAACAACCACTCTCCTCTTCCTGCTTTGTACTGGTAGAAACCCACTTAAAAATCTACAATTGAGCTTCCTTAACTGAGAGACATTACGCATTTCAAATGCATGTATGGTTGCCAACAAGAGGAAACAATGGTAGAATGTTACGTGACATATAAAATGAAGCGCCAAAGAAACTGGTATAGGCATGATATTCAAATACAGATAAATATAAACGCAGAATAAGCCGCTGCGGTCGACAACTTCTGTATAAGACAATCGTCTGGAGCAGTTTTTAGATCGCTTACTACTGCTAAAATGGCATGATATCAAGATAATACTGAGTTGAACGTGGTGTTACAGCCGGCGCACGAGCGATGGGACACAGCATCTCCGAGGTGGCGATGAAGTGCGGAATTTCCCGTACGACCATTTCACGAGTGTACCATGAATAACCGGATTCCGTTAAACATCAAATCTCCGACATCGCTGCGGCTGGAAAAAGATCCTGCAAGAACGGGACCAACGACGACTGAAGAGAGTCGTTCAACCTGACAGAAGTGCAACCCTTCCGCAAATTGCCGCATATGTCAATGCTGGGCCATCAACAAGTGTCAGCGTGCGAACCATTCAACGGCACATCATCGACATGAGCTTCCGGAGCCGGAGGCGCACTCGCGTATCCTTGATGACTGCACGACGCAAAGCTATACGCCTCACCTGGGCCCATCGACACTGACATTGGAATGTTGACGACTGGAAACATTTTGCATGGTCGGACGAGTCTCGTTTCCAATTGCATCGAGACGAAAGACGTGTACAGGTATGGAGACAATCTCATGAATCCGTGGACCGTGCATGTCAGCAGGGGACTGTTCAAGCAGGAGGAGGCTCTGTGATGGTGTGGGTCGTGTGCAGTTGGAGTGATATGGGACCCCTGATGCGTCTAGATGGGACTCTGACAGGTGACACCTACGTAAGCATCCTGTGTGACTAGCTGTATCCATTCATGTCCATTGTGCATTCCGACGCACTTGGGCAGTTTCAGCAGTAAAATGCGACACCCCCACACGTCCAGAATTGATGCAGAGTTGCTCCAGGAACACTCTTCTGAGTTTAAACACTTCCTCTGGCCACCAAACTCACCATACATGAACATTATTGAGCATATCTGGGATGCCTTGCACCATCTATTCAGAAGAGATATCCACCTCCTCGTACTCTTACGCATTCTGGGACAGCGCTGCAGGATTCATGGTGTCACTTCCCTGTAGCACTGCTTCAGACATTAGTCGTGCACATGCCACATCGTGTTGGGCACTTCTGCATGCTCGTGGGGGCCCTACACGATATTAGGCAGCTGTACCATTTCATTGGCTCTTCACTGTATGTCACGTTTGGCAGAAATGGACTAATAAAGCATGGATGAGATCCCCACTTATACCAACTAAAATGTCATAATAAGTTAACCCAAGATAACAGGCAGAATATCGTTGAACAACTTTGACAGGTGAGTCATCATACCAGATAGTGAGAATTCATTTGTTGTGATCTAAAAAATGGTAGCAGAAAAAACTATCTGAAACGCAAATAAATGCAAGAGCTAAATTTCAAGAGCTTATACTCAAACAATTGGTGGGCATAACATTAAGATGTGTCAGAAAATGCTTCTTTCTGTCTATCTATCACAGTTGTGCGGATGATAACTCTGAGAGAGGAAAAGTTACTCTCTCAGCTATTTTTTGTATATGGAAAATTATTAAAGATTTTGTTACAACCTGACTCACTTCGAGTGAGATTCTAGAAAGTTAACAGCTTGAGCAGACGTTGATGGACACTGGTAGGGCGCTAAAAGCATGAGGTATTAAAATGGTTCTTAGCTCTTAGAAATGGCATGTTGGGAGTTGGAAGCAACTGGCGGTGAGCTCATCCCTCAGAAAATCTTGCCTGACAGACCTACAGCTGTACAGGGCAGACAGAACACCTCCTTGTCGAGTCAGAGGCCCAGCAGAACACTGCCACCATACCTGCATTTCTGCCAGACGAAGGCTGGGCTGGGGGCAACGGACTGAAGGGATGCATCTACAAAGTGGAGCCTTAGACTGGGCATTGTGTGCAAAGCCACGTGTCATAAAAATCCACAAGTTTTCGTGTTCACCAATAGGTCCCCCTGCGGGTACGGGGATTAGAATAGGCCTGTGGTATTCCTGCCTGTCGTAAGAGGCGACTACAAGGAGTCTCAAACTTTTCGGCCATATGTGATGGTCCCCTTTTGGGTTTGACCTCCATCTCTCTAAATTTTTTCCGAAGAGCGAGCCGATTGGGGAAGGGCGCCTTACTTGGTGCATTGTGTCCATCTAGCGATCAGACCTTTCGCCAGCTTCTTTGTCGTTGCATTGCAGTCCTGCCCGCTCTGCATCACTTGGGCATGGATACGTTCCTGCGTGCACTTTCCACCTTGCGCTGTGCAGTGCCACTTTCTGCACTGATGGCGACCATGGACCACATGTCACCTAACATCCAGCACGGTAGCCAGTCCGTTGTGGTGCGGCCGCCATGTACCCTGTTGGTTGTAGCCCCCTGACAACACAGGGATCGCTCTACTGATGCCTGCGCCGTTAACTCCCCACGTATGCCAAGGAGTAGATGCCCGTCTCCCTGGGGCATCAGGACTCCCGGCAATGGCCATCCTGCCAGGTGGCTATTGCTGTGGCTGGGTGGCGCCCGTGGGGAGGGCCCTTGGTCGGAGTAGGTGGCATCAGGGCGGATGACCCGCAATGAAGCGTGGTACATCATCTCTCGCTGGCGGCCAGCCGCCAGCAGTCTCTAAGCGTTCTCGGGCTCAATTTAATGCTGAGAATTACGATCCGAAAACGTTCCCCTCTCTGGCCACGCCGTGGGAGGAGCGTAAGTCTCAGGATGGAGGTAACAGTTATTCGCCCCGATTCTTAGTTTGCACGAGAGCTGATGGGGAGTCTTTTCTATCCACAAAGCCTCAGTTCTTCGTCGAGCATTTAGAGACAAGTTTGGGGAGGTGGAGGGCTTGTCCAAAATGCGCTCTGGGTCAATACTGATACAAACGGCATCCTCCGCCCAGTCACGCAGGTTACTTGCTTGTGACAAGTTGGGAGATGTTAAGGTTACCATTACACCACATAAGAGTTAAAATATGCTCCAGGGTGTTATTTTCCATAGGGACCTACTTTTGCAGTCTGATGACGAGCTGCGCGCCAACTTAGAGCGCATTCATCGGGGTCTGAAGCACAGTCAGGTTGCTACCGGTGCCTTCATCTTGGCCTTCGAAGGTGATACATTACCGGAGAAGGTCAAGGTGATGGTCTACTGTTGTGACGTCAAGCCCTATGTCCCTCCCCCGATGCGGTGCTTTAAGTGCTGGAAAGTCGGCCATATGTCTTCCTGCTGCACTTCCAGCCTCACATGTCGAGATTGCGGACGCACATCACATCCCAATACTCCATGTGCCCCGCCTCCCATCTGTGTCAACTGCGGAGAGCGTCATTCACCTTGCTCGCCTGACTGTAAAGTCTTTCAGAAAGAGCGCAAAATCATGGAATATAAGACCCTGGACCGGCTGATCTATACTGAGGCCAAAAGAGGATATGACAGACTCCATCCAGTGAGAATGACATCTTCTTACGCAGCTGCTACAACAACTGTGCTAGCCCTATCAGTTTCGAGACTTCCAGCCAGCTCGATGAGCAGTACGACTCCTCCTGCCCCCTTGCCCGTGGGGGGCTCTACCCTACCGGTTGCTCCTGCACCGCATACCTCAGGAGCAACATCCTCCCACTCATCGGGGACGTCCGTCCCCGCTTCTCAGCCGGAGAAGCGTCTAACTTCTTCGGCTACTCTCGCCCGTAAGAGTTCCCTTGGGTCCCTCCCTTCCCAGGCTACCACCAGCCGGAAGGATGACGGCCGACAGTGGCATAAGTCCCCACCAGCGGCGGGGCGTAGGGCTTCACGATCCTCCTCCGTCCCAGAGACTGAATCGGTGAAGCCTTCCCAGCCGGTGAAACCCAAGGTTCAGCGAGAGAAGTCCAAGAGAAAGACCTCTAAGGCCAAAGAACTTGCGGTGGCACCGACCCCACCGCACCCTTCAAGCTCTGCGTCTGAGGATGAGGTCGAGATTCTGGAGTCTGCTGAGGTCCTTGATCTCGCCGGTCCCTCAGACGCCATGGATGTCACTCACACGGGTACTGAATTGGTGGCAGCGAGTGAGCAAGCGGCGTAAATTGCCTTCCCAGTCCCTTCACGCCTATCTCAGCCTTGGACAATATCATCCTCCTGTGGAGCTGCAGCGGTTTCTTCCACCATCTAGCTGAGCTCCAACAAGTTATCAGCCTTCAGCCTTTCTTCTGCATGGCTCTTCAGGAACCTTGGTTTCCAGCAATGCGAACCCCCGTCCCCTGTGGCTATCGGGTTTATTATAAGAACCGGGCAGCTTATGAAAGGGTGTCTGGTGGCGTCTGCCTCTATGTCCTTCACACTGTGCACAGCGAGTCTGTCACTCTCCAAGCACCTTTAGAGGCTGTCGCTGTTCGGGTGTGCACGGCACAGGCTGTTACCGTCTGCAGTCTTTACCTTCCACCGGATGGTGATGTCTCGCAGCATGTCCTGGCTGCGCTGATAGCCCAATTGCCGCCACCTTTCTTGCTACTGGGCGACTTCAACGCCCATAACCCTCTGTGGGGTGGGTCAGTGGCAACAGGTCGAGGCACCACCATTGAGCATTTATTGTCACATCTCGATCTCTCGATTTTAAAAAATGGTGCTTCACACACTTCAGTGTGGCGCATGGCACATACTTCGCCATTGACCTTTCGATCTGTATCCCTAGCCTCTTACCATCTGTCCAATGGAGTGTGCATGACGACCTGTGTGGTAGTGACCACTTTCCGATCTTTCTGTCACTACCACAGCGTCACTCTTCTGGGCGCCCTAGCAGATGGGCTATGAATAAGGCTGACTTGTTCTCCTCCACTGCCGCTATTGAGCCTCTCTCTAATGATGACATTGATGTGGTGGTTCAATCGGTCACCACCGACATCGTTACTGCCGCCGAATCTGCCATTCCCCGATCTTCTGGGTCCCCCCGGCGGCGGACTGTGCCTTGGTGGTCGCCTGAGATCGCTGAAGCGATTAAAGATCGCCGGCGGGCGCTACAGCGTCACAAGCGACATCCATCCATAGACCACCTTATCGCCTTCAAACAGCTGCGTGCACAAGCCCGCCTCCTTATCCGCCAAGGCAAGCAGGAGTGTTGGGAGAGGTATGTGTCCACCATTGGCCTCCATGTCATTCCATCGCAGGTCTGGGCCAAGATTCGACGCGCCTACAGCTATCGGACCCCTGTCAGCGTCCCTGCGCTCTCACGGAATGGAGCAGTTTGTACTGACTCCAGCGTCATTGCATACCGCTTGGCAGAGCATTTTGCTATGAGATCCGCTTCTGCGAATTACCCCCTGGCCTTCCACTCCATTAAAGAGCGGATGGAATGTCGGAGCCTTTCGTTTCGCACCCACCATCCAGAATCTTACAATGTTCCATTCAGTGAGTGGGAATTTCGCAGTGCCCTAGCCGCATGCCCTGATACCGCTCCTGGGCCAAATGGCATCCACTGTCAGATGCTGAAACACCTTTCAGTGGACTGCCAGCGAAGGCTCCTCGACCTTTACAACTGTATTTGGGTCGAGGGGGAGTTTCCGTTGCAATTGGCTGGAAAGTATTGTTATCCCCATTCTGAAACCGGACAAGAACCCTTTGGAGGTGGACAGCTACCGTCCCATTAGCCACACCAACGTTCTTTGCAAGTTGCTTGAACGGATGGTGAGCCGGCGCTTGAATTGGGTACTGGAGTCTCGGGGCCTTCTGGCTCCGTCTCAGGTTGGGTTCCGTAAAGGCCGCTCCGCCGCCGACAATCTGGTGAGCCTGGAGTCGGCCATCCGTACTGCCTTTGCCCGCCGTCAGCACCTTGTCGCTGTCTTTTTCGACATGCGGAAGGCGTACGATATGACATGGCGTCATCACATCCTTTCTACGCTTCATGGATGGGGTCTTCGGGGCCCTCTGCCGATCTTTATCCACAATTTTCTGTCGTATCGTCCCTTCCGTGTGGAAGTCGCGGCCTCATATAGTTCCTTCCACGCTCAGGAGAACGGTGTGCCACAGGGTTCTGTTTTAAGTGTCTGCCTGTTTTTAATAGCCATTAACAGGCTCGCTGCGGCCGTGGGAAATTCTGTCTCCGCTTCCCTGTATGCCGACGACTTCTGCCTTTACTACAGCTCTATTGGCATTGCAGCTGCTGAACGTCAGCTACAGGGCGCAATCCGCAAGGCGCAGTCTTGGGCTGTAGCCCATGGTTTTCAGTTTTCGGCTGCCAAGACCCGCGTTATGCATTTCTGCCGACGCCGAACGGTCCATCCTGCGCCGCGGCTTTATCTTGACAACCAACTTCTTGCTGTGGTGGAGACCCACAGGTTTTTAAGTGTAGTTTTTGATGCCCAGTTGACTTGGCTGCCTCATATTCGGCAGCTTAAACAGGCGTGTTGGCGGCATCTAAATGCTCTGAGATGCTTGAGCCACACCAGCTGGGGCGCCGACCGGTCTACCCCGTTACGGCTCTGCCAAGCGTTAACCCAGTCCCGTCTGGATTATGGGAGCCTGGCTTATGGCTCCGCTTCCCCATCTGCGCTGTGGGTGCTGGACCCAATACTACACAGCGGGATACGACTTGCCACTGGTGCCTTCCGCACCAGCCCTGTGGACAGCATACTAGTGGAGGCAGGTGTCCTTCCCCTGCGGTTACGGCGCCAACGTTTGCTGGCCGCTTATGCTGTCCATGTTTTCAGCTTGCCCGGGCATCCGAACTATCGTCTCCTGTTTCTGCAATCGGTCGTCCATCTGCCAGAACGTCGGCCCCGGTCAGGTTGTAAGATTGCGGTCTGCATCAAATAGTTTCTCTCCGGGCTTAGGGTTTTCACTGTTCCACCTCCTTTCCGGGCCACTGTGCGTACACCCCCATGGTGTGTTCCTCGCCCTTGCCTTCGGCTCGACTTGGCACAGGGCCTGAAGGACTCAGTCCCTCCAGAGGCCTTCCGCCGCCGCTTTTATTCCATCCTGAGCACGTAGCAGGGCTCTGGCATTGTTTACACTGACGGTTCGATGGTTGCTGGTCGTGTCAGGTATGCGCTAACTCTAGGGGACCATTCGGAACAACGTTCTTTGCAGGATGACTGCAGCGTTTACACTGCTGAGCTGGTTGCCATCTTTCGTGCCCTAGAGTATATCCGCTCCTGCTCAGGTGAGTCCTTCATTATCTGTAGCGATTCCCTGAGCGGTTTACGAGCTCTCGACCAGTGTTTCCCTCGTTCTCGTCTGGTGATAGCTATCCAAGAGTCCCTGCATAGCCTTGCCCGTTGCGGCCGCTCTGTGGTCTTTGTGGGGACCCCCGGTCATGTCGGTATCCCGGGCAATGAACATGTTAACCGCCTGGCGAAAGAAGCCACAAGTAAACCATCTCCGGATGTTGGCCTCCAAGAGACTGATTTTCGGGCACTCTTATGCCCCTAAGTTTTTGCGCTATGGGACGATGAATGGCGCGAACTGACAACGCTTAATAAACTTCCGTGCTGTCAAGGAGACGACAGCTGTGTGGCGGTGATCCCTGCGATCCAATCGCAGGGACTCAGTAGTCCTTTGCCGGCACCGCATTGGCCACTCCCGGCTGACACACAGTTATATCCTGCGCCGGGAGGACCCTCCTCTATGTTGCTGCGGGAAGGCTTTGAGAGTGGCCCACATTTTTTTGGCCTGCCCCCTTTTAGCTGTGGTCAGGCAGACGTTTGCGCTGCCTGATACGCTCCCTGCCCTTTTATCTGATGACCCTGCTATGGCTGGCTTAGTTTTACGTTTTATTCGGGCAGGGGTTTTTTATCTTTTACTCTGAGTGTTTATGTTCTTTTGTGTTGATTCTGGCCATTGGCCTACGATTTTAATCTGAGTTTTTAATGCATTTCTCAGTGGTTGGCTTTTCCTTTTTTGTTTCTATGGTCGGCCAACCACCGTCACACTCTGTGTGATTTTAGCTCGTCTTGTCTGGCCTTTGTCTAAGTTTCTCTTGTTCTGTGTCGTCTATGATCTATTCTGTTCCTCGTTTTTATTCTCTGTTGGTGTTTTTAGTATTTGGAAAAAGGGACCGATGACCATTGCAGTCTGGTCCCTTTAATCCCACAACCCCGCAACTGCAAATAGACCTGTGACCCACCTCCACCGGCTGCCTCGGTTGTATAAGGAACTCCGGCATCTGAGAAACGTTTAGAGAGGGAATCTCCATTACATCTCAGAGCTAGGACCAACAAGTTCCAATGCACAGGTGACTTAGGTGAAGATCGTTAAGATAGTACCAGTTCGCTTGTTGCTGTGAGAGCGATGCGACTGCGGAGAGAAAGTCTCCCCCTCTGCAGCTTCCTTTTTTTTTTCAGGTAATCAGGTTTCGCAACTCTTGCCCTGCTTCGACATGAGTTTGTGGTGTCGTGTGGGAGGGGAGATTTAGCGCCTCTAGAGCCCTATGATTGGCTCAAGATGGCGTCAAGGCGGTGATGCTCGTGCACTTTGGGGCAAAAGGGTTTTTTTTCTGCGAGACACTCGGGTGCTGGACCTTGGTCTGGTTGGAGACTTCTATTCGAAGCTGTGGCATGTCTGGTTGGTGCTTGGGTCCTGTCCTGAGACTGACTCCTCTTGCGAGTAATTTAGACCCTGTGATGGAGTTGTTACTGTACTTACAGTGTGACTTCAAACGTCTCGGATTACTCGCTTTCTGAGGGCACAGTTATTCGCTTTTGGTTTACCAGTCTTCTCATTTGGTATCCTTGTGTGCTCGGTCGCATAACTGAGCCAGATTGGTCTTTGGTAGGAGCAGTGAACGTGTGTGTCACACACTGAAATCTACCGTGATTTCAGTGCTCTGGTAGAGAATAAATTGCGATCCATCTGCCTGATAGCTAGACACTGCATTTCTTCCGTGACCGCAATCGATTGACACGTGCCACCTCACGTGTCGCCTCCGCAGCACATATCTCGCCAGCTCCAAGTTACATGGCTGCACAAAGCAGACAGGATAACGTATTGTCGCTCCGGCCTTGTCAGAGCGCACAGGTCTCAACCACCACTTGCTCTCGGCTGTACGTATGTAGAGCAAATTCTGTAGATAGACCAATCAAAGTCTGCTCTGCGTCAGGTCAATTCAGATTGCGTTCTCCACAATTTTAGAGCCAGAGTACTTGACTCACTTCTGCCATCCAGCATCCTTGTCCACTGCGATTTTAAACCAACTTGTTTAGTATAATTTATTTCTGTCATTATTTTGGGAACATAAATGTTGTCAGTAAACTAGATATTCTATACATTCTCCATATTTTTATATAGTCAGCCCCACAGGTTAACTTTCAACTGCCATGAAAAAACTCGCAGCAGGCGGAATTATGTCGCCTGGTATGACAGGAGAGGATTGTAAAAGGGGAAATACAATAAGATCTGAAATAACAAAATCTGTGCACGAGCATATAAACTGATGTCTTATTTCTAGTCACGTTACGCAAGGAAAGAAATAATCACAAAGTGCGTTGATGCCGAACTGAGCATTGCAATGGTGCACAGAACGTACCAGTAACGTATCAGGCAAAGTAAATATGTCACCTTGAATCCAGCCACAATTTGGAGCTACGATATTAGCACTTTTGGAACCGTCGAAATGTTCTTTTGCCGTTAACTGACGGAAGGCCACAGAATATATTAGTGTCTTTAAGAGTTTTCAGTCGCCAAGAATATAGTTAGTAAGTGTGTGTGTTCACATGATCATATATTCAATTACAAAGTATGAATAAAATTATCTGTTTAGTCTAGTCTATTGTAATTGCTAGTCGGTTAACCACCATTCAGCATGCAAGTGCATTAAATAAAAGTTTTCCACTTAAATGTGTAAAGTTCTGAAACAAGTAACAAAGCGAATAAATGTGTTTCAACCATGTGTATGCTACAAGAATGCGTGTACATTCAAGTGCGGGAATGGCGCGTTAAGTGTGGTATAGTCAGAACTACCTACAACCACGTGAAGTTTGTCTCCCAGAGTTGGAATAATTTGATTGACCCTGGGCTACTAACTTCGCTCTCCTACTCGGACGCAGCTCTAGGCAAGAACGACGAAGGTTCCAAGCAATGCCTTCAACTCTGAGGGACGTAACAGATAAAGGAATCAAGGTTCAGGACAAACTCACAGACACGTCTGATTGTTGCAATTATTGCTGAAAAGTTTGGAAATTCGGTTGATTATTTTGAATATTGTGAAAATTACTTTGTTAAAACTGTCATTGAATGACACTTATTGATAATGTTTTGAAATTTTAATGCCAGCACAGCGTTATAAAAAATATTTGTGCATAATGCAGTTTGTTTAATATGATTGGACAGCTGTAAGCAATGCGTTACATATAAGCTACATGATAAACTGACTTTGACACGAGTGGAGAAATGGAAATTATTGAAAAACAGTTTGTAGAGAGAGTACAGAATTTTGATCAGTTTAAGAGTTCTTCCGGTCTTGAGGATAGGTAGGAATCAGTGTAGAATCAGTGGTTGGAAGCGATGATGGCGTTTTCGTGTGAGGATGGTGAGATGGACGGATGTGAGATGGGAGGTGTCCTCAATTCAAAATTCACTGACGCTTGGACAATATACTACCACGCAATGATCGTCGCATTTATGAAGCGAGGTATTCAGATGAAAGTACAGGGTGTTCATGTATCGATCACATTAGACGTTATAGTATTGTCATTGCGCAGGGATGACAAGTTATTCTCTTACATGGCTCAATGAGTCTTCCCACAAAATCGATATTCTATGATTTGAGAGTAACATCGCACACAACACTAAATACCGAGGTATCCTTTGATAGACCACACTAAGGTTCGTACATATTGTTCATAGAGTTTTATCACTTTTACAGAATTCAGTATGTGACAAAGTTATAATCATTACTAGGCACTAAAATAATCCTAAATTATGCATTAGATCATGGATTGACTATATGAGATATTACTATAATACTTCTTTTAAAAGGGTAATGGAAGAGCATGTATGCATCCATTAGATGAGTTCCAACTAGTGCCAAGAAGATGGATTCAATGAAAATTCCAAGCGCTAACAATACCACAAACAGAAAATAATCAAGCAAGACGAAGCCCAAAATTAACAATTCTGTATTTGTTGAATACAGTGTTAGTGAGTTGATGCTTGACACCGGCGCGTCGATAAAATATTTAGTTGTAACGTTGAAGAGCGATATGAAATGGAACTAGCGCGTGAGGACTTTAGTATGGAAGAAGAATAATTGACTCTGATTTATTGGGGGACCTTTAGGAAGGTGTGGTTCATTCGGAAAGGAGACATGTATAGTAGACTAGTGTAATCCATTGCTGAATGCTGCTCTAGTGTTTGGGATCCTACCATGTCAGATTAATGGCAGACATCGAAGCAATTCAGGTGTAGGCTGCTAGATTTGTTATCATGTAAAGTGGTAGTATTTTGCACATTACAGTGATTCAGTTTCTACCCTTGCCCCGTGATTAACCAAAATTTCGAAATATTTGATAAGTTCCATATCGTTTACGAGGACATTTTGATGTGACTGACATCGTCAGGTAAACATTTTCACTAATTCTTAATATTCATTGCATGTTGAATCATTGGTTTTGTTATCAAAGGCTGTGGGCTTGGTGAAACAAGACTCAGAAAAGGGCCATAGGTCTCACAGTGTGTGAGCGGACCGCTCACACCAGCTCGGAATCGACTAGTGTTGTGGGGTTATAGCGATATGGCTCTCAAAAGCGGTTTCGCAGTCCAGCTTACCGCGGGAGCTCCCACAGGAACACGTGGGACGGTTCACGGTACTTTCCTGTTATAACGGTCGGCGACTTCACAGACTGCACCGCCAGAGCACGATAACATTGTGCACCTGAGCTCGGTCGACTCCCCTGAGTCACATGTGGTAATCTTACTGAACAATACAAAGGTGCGACACGCTGTCCCCAGCAGCCTTTAGCTCGGTAATCACGTGCACCAGGCTACCCCAAAAAAAAAAAAAAAAAATTCACTCAGTGTTCTCCGACTGGTGGAATTTTGATTGGACGGTGAAGTAGTGATAAATTCTAGAAGTTTCGACGCCAAAAACAAATCTGAAGTTGATAGTTGGTCGTCAGTCGGAAGGAAAGACAGAGGCGGGAATGTACAAGGATTTCTACGATTATAATTCGCAGCTAGCAGGGTGTTGGTGAACCAGGAATTTTGAGAGAGGGTGTTCCACCAAGGACGCCCGTGAAGAATGGCTATCGTCCGTGTCAGATTTTGTCGGCGGCTGACAGATATCTTTTGTTCTCAGGCGAACTTGAGTTTTAGGAAACACTGTACTTGTTATAAACATAGACGATTACGAAGTTCGCCTGTCTGTCTGGGAGTTTTCGTCTATTACGCAGCATACAGTGATCTTAAGTGCACTTCTGTTGGTATACTTTCAAGTTGAGACTTTTGTAGCGGCGTTCGTAGCGACACACAAAAATTTCTGGAAGAGAAGCTAATCAGCTCTTAAGAAGCCTTTCAGCATACAGAAGGCTGTAATGGAAGGGAAAAATGTAGTAGAAAACACGGCACTTTGCTACAATACGCTCTTCACCGCTCCGAGAGAACTGATACAGGGCACAGAACAGAAAACACACCCACCCAAAAGAGCCACTCCCTCATCACACACAGAGACATAACTAGAGAATACAAGTCGTCATAACTCCCGCTACAATTTTCATAGCCTTTTCGAAACATACGATATACTTCTCAGCGGTACACACGAACAGCAAGATGACGTAATGTGTTGGATTAAGGACGAAGAGAGAAAGTTATGTTTTTCTGTGTATAAAAGCAGCTGCAAGCAGTCCAACGAACGTGAGTACACGACGCACTATGTAACAACCCAGTACACACCAAAACCGTATCCTCAACACTACCGCAATCCCAGTTGTATAACGCTGACATACGTAAGTTCACGCTTTTGTATTTGTTTACCAACAGCCGTTCACACAGTTGCAGACGACATGATGTATGCCGAGAAAAACAGCAACAGGAGAACACAGAAAGTAGGCTCCAAACAGCGACAACAGTCTTAAAACCATGCTGAATCGTATAGTAAATAAGGTATTGTGAAAGTACGCAAAGAAAACAATATTTAAAGAACAAGCAGTACACATGTTATAATGTTTTATAACTATTCTATTTCTGCATGTTTTAGAATTAAAGAACCCATCGACGATGGCGATATTTGTAGCTGAAACTAGTTTGGGAAATAAATAACAAAAGTGTTTTGCATCAAGGTGGACACACAATTCCCATATTGTTGTTATGTGAAATTTTTGTTGCCACAATAACACGTATAGAATACGCTTGTCCTCAGTAAATTTGGTACCTAGTCAATACTGAATAAGCCGCACAGACTGGCCGCGCTGTTAGAGGCGCCATGTCACGGATTGCGCGGCCCCTTCCGCCGGAGGTTCAAGTCCTCCCTCGGGCATGGGTGTGTGTGTGTTGTACTTAGCATAAGTACGTAGCATAAGTAGAGTGTAAGTCTAGGGACCGATGACCTTAGCAGTTTGGTCCCTTAGGAATTCACACACATTCGAGCATTTGACTACTGAATATAACCATAAACGAAATACAATGTAGATGTAGAAGAGGTGAACGCCACTGTGAAATTGTATAACAGTACACAATTGTTGATGCACTTAAAAGTACATAAATATTGGAACTGCTTCTTAAAATGAGAGAGTCTGGACGAATTTTGTGTGGATGCACATAGCCTCACCAAAGGGTGATTTGACGTTTGTTGCTTGTGATGGCATGCAAGTGTGTCGACTGCTATTGTATTTGTCTCCATCGAGCGTGATGAAAGATGTTGTAAGCTGGCCTGCTCCATGTGGTGACATGAGAGTGCACCGTTATTTGTTTGTATTGTTAGGAATTGGTTTTGTCTCCGTTCAGAGAGATGGGAAGCTTTTGTTAGGTGGCCAGCACTGAGTCCCAATACATTACTGGTGATGTGGCTTGGCAAGAGAGCGTCAAATACAATGTTGTGGAAGTAAAAACGTACAGAGGTGAGAGCGATGGGGTTCTCATCAGCGAAGTGAGGAATAAAGTTCTGAGAACTGTTGAAACCCACATGCATGAAGTTGTAATATTTAGTGATCATGGCAGTCGTGCTAGTGAGCAGTGAATGTGTTATTTTGCATACTAAAACTGTTATATTCCGTATGTTCATCAAAAGCATAAGAAGTACTCTTACTAGCACCACAAGAGAGACGTATGAGGAAGGAAAGATGTGACAATAACAAGCACGAGAGAAACGTCAACTACAAAATGGGTGTCATTATTGAATGTAAAGTGAAGGTACCAGTGAAAGTGATTAATTAATAAATGTTCAACTGTGTGTGAAATCTTATGGGACTTAACTGCTAAGGTCATCAGTACCTAAGCTTACACACTACTTAACCTACATTATCCTAAGGAGAAACACACACACCCATGCCCGAGGGAGGACTCGAACCTCCACCGGGACCAGCCGCACAGTCCATGACTGCAGCGCCTAAGACCGCTCGGCTAATCCCGCGCGGCGATTAATTAATAAATTGTATTATAATTTTCTCTGCTGTACTTACGAATTGCCAACTCGTATGAGTCCAGAGGATACAAAAGAAAGGGAAAGGACACCCACAATCATATATTTACGTTCGCTTAGTGCAGTTGCGCATTCTGGATTGTTCACAGACAGTCACGACGACATCCGCAGCCAACTAAGGTGCTGCAAGATTGGGCAATCTTGTAACTCCATACGGCGACATCCAACCGTTAAGAATAAACGATGGTATATAACATAAGACAGTAACAGTAATCTAGAAAATACTGAACAGTATAGCAAGTACACTAACATAGATATGAATGTGAAGTGATGAATTATTTTTAACTTTTATTTGAATGTGTTTTCTGCCTTTTTACATTAAATAGGTCAACTACTAGTATTCAAAAGGTTGAGGAATTTAAGCGAAATAAAATTATTTCATACTTTAAAACATATATCGTAAGAAAGGAATCTACAATTCATCGTTTTAAATTTGAAGATAAATACAAGTGGAAGTCTTGCTTGACTGTGTAGCCACAGAGCAATTTGTGGGTACTAAAAATAAAGATAAATGACCTCACTGTTGTTTGTATGTTACAATTTATAAAGCAACACGAGGAAATGTCTTTGTGTAGATCTATAACTTTTTTGTTCTTCGTATGTACGTTGGCAATATTTTCTGTAAGTGCATCAGAGTCTGGAATGTTTTATGTTGTGGGTACAGGTCGCTGTGGACGGAGGCTCTGACGGCATGCTTACTTAATGCAGCATTGCACGTACACACGTAGACAGAACAGGACACTGGATGTGATGATAGGTTTATGAGGCTGGGCTCAGTGGAAAGCCGGTCTCAGGTAGCCTGGACGCTCAGTGACAAAGGGCCAAGCCAGAGCAGGTTACTGGGGGGGCACGATCTGAGTGCCATGAGCCAGCTAGCAGCAGGCCACCTCCACCAGCTGACACGTGTGTTGTTGAGATAGCTGAAGAACTGCCACTATGAACTCATCTCAACCAGTGTACCTCTATAGCAAGACAAGATAATCCCGTTTGCACGTAGAAGCACAGTCACACCGAACCACAACTGACTGCTAATATCCATACAGAGCAGACAACTTTTTTCAAGCTCTTCTGAAAATCTCTTATCTAGACAGAGAATGCCATTATGGCCATAGGCTGGACCATTCAGTGTTACCTAGTACTAACTCGTGAAAGATCAGAACCACACAAAATGGTTTGGCTTCCAAAACAATAATCTCACCAGAACAACAAAAAACTTACCTTTCTAGAGCCTCCTACATACTAATCCAAAATTACAATAAACTGTATCAAGAAAAGATGAACATAAATAACAGAAGACTAGGTTCACAAACATAGCTGCAAGAACAGAAGAACACAAAGAAAAGAAGTTGAGGCTCCTTCACAATTGTCATTAGTCAACGCAGAAGAGATTTTAGGGTGATCAATATCCTTCCTGGCCGTACGACGTTAATACTATGTGCAGACCCTATATGAACATTTGTCGGTCTTGGAAAGTACATCTATATTTGAAATCGTTGGACACGCAGTACAGCCACTTACCTTGTAACATATTCTGACGGTCCTGCCACATCCTCACCACTGTGTGAGCCTTTCAGCCTGTCTGCATCGACAACAGATTGATCAACTTTCAGCACTACCATGGCTGATCTCCATCACATTCTTATCTTAGTCTTCACTACCTGAGTCCTCACACAAGCACTCCAGTCCACTCCCATCCACAAACTGCATGCAGAAGCGTGGGTTTGAAGCACCAGTGTGAGAGGACAACGTTCATATTGACTGAAAACAGTGTACTGTCATGTAATCAGCCAGTGACCACAACCACACCCACGCAAAAAAACATGTTTCTCACTGATACACTCTGACTTTTTTTAAATATTCATTGTATATGTTTCCTATGTTTCTTATGTAAACATTTATTGTGTTCATTTTCTGGTTCATAATTGGTATACCATTTCTTCTCAACAATTGTGTGTTTTACATGTTGTATGTCGTTTATATGTATCCATCTCGTTTGCATTTTAAATTCATCATATTATCATTTCTACAGTTGCAAGTACATTTAAAATGATTTTAATTAGGTTCAAATGTTAAAGAAAAAATAACTTGATAATTTAAATGTAAGCTCAGTTTGTCAAAGCATATGTTTCTCATTTATATTCGTAGCGTTATTGAAATATCGAAAGATTGCACACTGTATGCAAACACTGGACTTGCACAGACAGTTTAAAAGTGCTGTATTAAGCAGGAACAAGAAAATGTCCAGATAAGGATTCATAGTAATTTTCTATGAAATCTGGGTGTAAATATTTGATAGCAACCATGTGCTTTAAGGAACAACTGACGAATCTACTTGATTTGCCTTATAATTTTTTTAATTATTCAAATTACGTAATTTAATGGGCGACCTCTCTGGTGGTATTAACTCTCCATATTTTATAGTTTTACATTTGTGCTTTCCTCAACATACGTGATATTAAAAATAGAATATGCTTAGGCATGAATGCGTGGAGGAGTGCGGACTTAGAGTCTGAGTATGTGAACCGCCATACGATGAAAGAAATGAAAGATATATTGCAGTGTTATTTTAAATTTTTGCTTTTCTTGACATGTGTTATTTTGTATATGATTGTTTTCTGGTGCTGTAACGTCTCTGAGCAAAGTGTTCCACATATAAAGAGCTGGAAAATGAAAAGTAAATAATTAATTTGTCTTAAATGCAAGGAATTGAGGCAATGACCCTTGGGCGAGTGCAGAATGAATGTGCTGAGACATATTCTTTTTCAACTGTCCTTCTGACCCTGGTATCTTAATAGATCAGTTATAGGAATATTTGATGTTTATATCATTTTATATTTCATTATATGACACTATAACTGTCAACTTATGGTAGCACAAAATTGTTGGCAAGGAGGTGTTGTAATGTGGCAGTACTTTGAACCGTACAGTGATCCAATTTCCACCCCTTGCTATGTGATTAATCTGAAATTAGGAAATATTTGATAAGTTCTGCGTCGTTCATGTGGACAATTGAACGTGATTGGTGTCGTTAGGTACACTTTCCCACTAATTCTTAATATTTATTGCATGTTGGGTCATCGCTATTATTATCAAAGACTGTGAGCTTAGTGGAGTAAGGGAGAGAAACAGAGCATGGGTCATACTGTGTGTCGGTGGGCGGCCCTCGCCAGCACAGAAGCGGCATGTGGTGAGGGAGAGTGGCGGTACAGCTTTCATAGGTGGTTTCCAAGTCCAGCTTATTGTGGTCGCCGTCCTTTGACGTTAGAGCTGTCGGCGAACTCACAGACTGGACTGCAGGGGCGCGGACACCATGTGCACCGGAGTTCAGTCGACATCTAGCAGTCGCATCTGGAGCAACTCAGTGGCACCAGCATCCTTTGGCTCGGCAATCACTTACTCCTGGCTACTTCCGAAGAATTTTCCACTGAGTGGTCGCCGATTGGTGGAACTTTGTTTGGACGGTAAAGTAGAGATGAATTCTACAAGATTCGACGCCAAAAATCGGATTAAAGTCGGTGCTGATGGATAGTCTTGCTATGTTTCGCTCTGAGGTGAATTTGTGTTTCAGGGTTCATTCAGCGCACTGTACTTAGAAAAAGATGCACTTCGGCTTTCCGGCTGCGAGTTCTCGTGTAATACACAGTGGTCTTGGGCGAACTACTGTCCCTGTCTGTCTCGTTGAGGCATTTCTGAATTTCGCCGCTCTGACTGGGAGACGTTGTCGTGCGTGTACAGACAGACAGTATTCAAATTAGTAGTTTTCTGTCCGCAGTCTGCTGTGCAAGGTCTTGTATATTAGCATTCTGAACATTCTTAAGCATTACAGCGTCGCCGACAATCGTCAGTCCGCTTCGGCACCACGCTGTATTCACGGTGATGTTGCGATTCGCTCTTGCATTGTATGGTGTACAAGTTAATTGCTGTGATTACTATTAACATATTTTTTAATCCGCACTGAGGTTTCACACCAACAGTTTGGGTCCTCCTTCCTCTTCTTGCTCGTTTTGAGAACGCGTCTAATCTGCGTTTCAGTTTAGCCATTCTTATGAAAGGTTATCTCTAGGTATTGCAATTCAGTAGGTAGCTCTCCTTGTCGCATATGTCATGTACTCCACAGACAAGGGTAGTGCTGGGTGATGGCAGCTGTTGACGTTGAGGTACAGCTCCATGTGCGTTTTCTTTCGGTAAACCGAGTGTCCTGGCGTGCCGTCCGTTTTTTTCTTTATTAGGATATTGAGAAGGGGTACGTACCCATAACCTTAAAATTCCATTGTGAAATAGTGTTCTCGTGTACGCCGTTCGGATGGTTGAGAAATTCATTTAGGGTGTCCTTTCCGTGTGGCCAGACCGTGAAAGTATCATCCAAGTACCGATAAAAGACCTCGGGTTTAAGGCGTACTGTATCTAGGGCGATATCGTCGGAATATTCCATATACAGGCTGGAAATACGTAGCGCCAATGGGCATCCCATAGAGACTCCATCCAAACCTATTGATAAAACTTACCTCCACACTGCAAGTACGTGGTTCTGAGCGCATGGCAGAATAATTCCTCTGTGACTTCGTCGAAATGGTTCTCAAGTAGTTTCATGAAGTCCTCTAGTGGTGCCCTCGTGGAGAGTGATATGACGTCAAAGCTGACCATAATATCGTTTTTGTCAAGACCCCACTCCTTGATTGTCTCAATAAACTCTGTTGAATTCTTGTTGTGGTGGGGCCATTTCCACACGAGAGGCTTGAGTAGTAGTGCAAGGTGATTTCGTAGACTTTCCCGGTGTAACAACTGCTGATATTCTTCACAAGTTTACAGCCGGATCATGTCGTCGTCCAGACACAATATTTCGGCGGACCAGCTAGCCGCCATCTTCACGTGAGTTAATGCTCGTGCACTGCCTCGCCGGAACTGAATTCCACGACGGAAACCTTTGTTCACCACGGACAGAGCACCGCGCGTGCGCGAGATGATGGGCAGCGCCTCCTGGCGGCAAGTAGACACGCAGCGCGCCGGTGGGAGAAGACGGCAGAAACGATAAATCGTGACAGCATAAGTTGGAAGAATCCAAAGATCGAAAAAAAGACCGTTGTTGTTTAATGTCGGACAAAATCGGATTCCATATCTTACTTCGAGGAAAATCTTTATCCCTGTTAATAGTATTACTTGATTAATTACAATGGATTCTTTAAGAACACATTCCCAATAGCGAGAAGTTCAAATGTTCAAATGTGTGTGAAATCTTATGGGACTTAACTGCTAAGGTCGTCAGTCCCTAAGCTTACACAGTACTTAACCTAAATTATCCTAAGGACAAACACACACACCCATGCCCGAGGGACGACTCGAACCTCTGCCGGGATCAGCCGCACAGTCCATGACTGCAGCGCCTAGACCGCTCGGCTAATCCTGCGCGGCGTAGCGAGAAGCAGGAGAGACCAATAGCGCCTTGTCATACATTATCCTGTGTCCTTCGTTAAGGCAGTGTTCCGCCACTGCCGACTTCTCAGGCTGGAACAACCGAGTGTGCCGATGATGTTCCACACACCGGTCCTGAATAGTTCGAATAGTTTGACCAATATACTTCTTTCCACAGTGACACGGATTTTCATAAACCCCGGGTTTCCCCAAGCGCAAATTGACTACTTGAGCCAAGAAGGGCTCTAGTCTTGGCCACCGGGGAAAAACACTTTTAATATCATATTTTCTCAAAATTCTTAAAATTTTCGATTATGTATTTCCCGCAAAGGGTAAATAAGCAACAGCTTCAAAAGTTCTACTGGCTCGCGTCACGGATGAAACTGAATTGCACGGCATATTTCTTGTTCCGTATATCCATTCTGTTTAAAAACAATCTTCAAATGATCAAGTTCTTCTTTCAAATGTTCCTCGTCAGAAATGGCGTAAGCTCTTTTCACCAGAGTCCGCAAATCTCCACTACGCTGGCGTGTTGGATGACAGCTGGTCGCATGAAGATAGCGGTCAGTGTGAGTAGGTTTCTGATACACACTGTGTTCAAAAGTCCCATCGTCCTGTCTTTGAACTAAAACATCAAGAAATGTAAGTTTACCATCACTTTCAGTTTCCATAGTAAATTCCATACTCGGACGTAGACAGTTAAAATGATCTAAAAAGCGATTCAAAGCATCAATTCCAAGTGGCCAAATCATAAAAAAGTCATCAACGTATCTCAAAAAACACTTTGGTTTAAGAAACGAAGTTTTGAGTGCCATGTCCTCGAAGTCTTCCATAAAAAGGTTGGCGACTATGGGGGGAGTGGACTCCCCACAACCACTCCGCTAGTTTGCTCATTAAAAAGAAAGTACGTCAAAGTCAACACATGACGACATAACTTGGTGGTTTCTTCATCTAATTTCTCACCCATTAGTAAAAGGTACTCTTCAAGAGGAACCCGAGTAAAGTGAGAAATAACATCAAAGCTGAGGAGCAAGTCAGTAGGACCACAGTACAACGATTTTAATAGTCGAATAAAGTCGGACGAATCTGATATATGATGTTCACGTTTTCCACATGTGGCGTGAGAACTGAAGCCAAATATTTGGCCAAATTATAGGGAGGGGCTCCCAAGTTGCTGACAATGGGACGCAGAGAAATATCACTCTTGTGAATCTTGGGTAAACCACAGAATCTCGATGGAACCGTCGCACCAGGATGAAGTTTCTTGATGACATCACTACGTAAGCAGCTCTTCTTTAAAAGTGAGAGAGTCTTCCGTTTTATATAATCCATGGGATAATTTTTGATTTTACGATAGGCCGATTCCTGTAACAAAAGATCCCTTTTGGCTACATAATCCTCACGTGAGAGAATAACCGTGGCATTACCTTTATCAGCCGGAAGAATTATCAGATCCAGATTGTCTCTCAGAGTCCGAATAGCAGCCCTATCACAAGATGGAATATTACTTCGAGGAGCGGGGACTCGACGTAGTTTATAGGCAACCTCCTGTTGACCTCTTCTGACCTGTTCTCAGGAAGGCGCGCCACAGCTTGTTCTACAGCACAAATAAAATCCCTAATAGGGGTTCTCTTAGGAGTAGGTGCAAAATGTAGACCTTTTTCCAGAACATTAATGTAGCATCATCATATTCCTGATTCGTAAGATTAATAATCGCTCGTTGCGGGTGTCGCCACCAGATGTAATAGGAGAAAAACAGAGACGTTGGAACTTTGTTTACTGGTAGGAATTTTCTGCACTGAGTCCAAAATAGCCCATAAAGCGCTACCCACCCAATACCGCGATGTGGGTGACAGTCTTGAAGAAATCTCCGAATGTAGAACAAGTTGCTTACCTAAGATTCATAAGAGTGGTACTCGTCTCCGTCCCATTGTCAGCAACTTGGGAGCCCCTCCCTATAATTTGGCCAAATATTTGGCTTCAGTTCTCTCGCCACATGTGGAAAACGTGAACATCATATATCAGATTCGTCCGACTTTATTCGACTATTAAAATCGTTGTTCTGTGGTCCTTCTGACTTGCTCCTCAGCTTTGATGTTATTTCTCACTTTACTCGGGTTCCTCTTGAAGAGTACCTTTTACTAATGGGTGAGAAATTAGATGAAGAAACCACCAAGTTATGTCGTCATGTGTTAACTTTGACGTACTTTCTTTTTAATGAGCAAACTAGCGGAGTGGTTGTGGGGAGTCCACTCCCCCCATAGTCGCCAACCTTTTTATGGAAGACTTTGAGGACATGGCACTCAGAACTTCGTTTCTTAAACCAAAGTGTTTTTTGAGATACGTTGATGACTTTTTTATGATTTGGCCACTTGGAATTGATGCTTTGAATCGCTTTTTAGATCATTTTAATGTCTACACCCGAGTATGCAATTTACTATGGAAACTGAAAGTGATGGTAAACTTACATTTCTTGATGTTTTAGTTCAAAGACAGGACGATGGGACTTTTGAACACAGTGTGTATCAGAAACCTACTCACACTGACCGCTATCTTCATGCGACCAGCTGTCATCCAACACACCAGCGTAGTGGAGTTTTGCAGACTCTGGTGAAAAGAGCTTACGCCATTTCTGACGAGGAACATTTGAAAGAAGAACTTGATCATTTGAAGATTGTTTTTAAACAGAATGGATATACGGAACAACAAATATGCCGTGCAATTCAGTTTGATCCGTCACGCGAGCCAGTAGATCATTTGAAGCTGTTGCTTATTTACCCTTTGCGGGAAGTACATCATCCAAAATATCAAGAATTTTGAGAAAATATGATATTAAAAGTGTTTTTCCCCAGAGGCAAGAGTAGAGCCCTTCTTGGCTCAAGTAGTCAATTTGCGCTTGGGGTAACCGAGGGTTTATGAAATTCCATGTCACTGTGGAAAGAAGTATATTGGTCAAACTATTCGAACTATTCAGGACCGGTGTGTGGAATATCATCGGCACACTCGGTTGTTCCAGCCTGAGAAGTCGGCAGTGGCGGAACACTGCCCTAACGAAGGACACAGGATAATGTATGACAAGGCGCTATTGGTCTCTCCTGCTTCTCGCTATTGGGAATGTGTTCTTAAAGAATCCATTGAAATTAATCAAGTAATATTATTAACAGGGATAAAGGTTTTCCTCTAAGTAAGATATGGAATCCGATTTTGTCCGACATTAAAGATCAGCGGTCTTCTTTTCGATCTTTGGATTCTTCCAACTAGTGTTGTCGCGATTTATCGTTTCTGCCGTCTTCTCCCACCGGCGCGCTGCGTGTCTACTTGCGGCCAGGAGGCGCTGCCCATCATCTCGCGCACGCGCGGTGCTCTGTCCGTGGTGTACAAAGGTTTCCGTCGTTGTGGCTGGAATTCAGTTCCGGTGATGCAGTGCACGAGCGTTAACTCACCTGAAGATGGCGGCCAGCTGGTCCGCCGAAATATTGTGTCTGGACGACGACATGATCCTGCTGCAAACCCGTGAAGAATATCAGCAGTAGTGCAATGTGTTTCGCTATGCCATAGGTAGTAGAATTTAACGTGTCCACTATTGAGCGGAGTGGTATCTCCCTCATATATCTTGGAGAGCCCGTATAACCATAGCGGCTCTGGGGGTAAAGCCTTTTTACCGGGTCGTAGTCCAGACCTTACTTGTCGAGAAGAACGATGGTCTTTCTAGACACTGCTGTTGTGGGGTTCTTTTCCACTTGTTTGTTGACCTGATCCCGCAGCAGCAAGTTAATCTTGTTGCAGTAGTCTGCCACTGTTAGCAGCACGGTTGCGTTCCCTTTGTCTGCTGATAGAATCATAGTATTCTCTGAGGTTGCGTATCGCCCTGCGTCCCGCCGCCGAGATGTTGGTTTCGGGCACTCTCGCTTAGTCTATAATTCTGCATGTCTCCTTTCCCACCTTTTCAGCAGCTTCCGACGGCAGCCCGTATATCGTCTGTTCGACACTTCTGGTGAGCTCTGGTTTTGGTAATGTGCTCGGAACCGGTGCAAAGTTTAATCCTTTGGATAGCACTCATCTTGTCGTCTCATCCACTTTCTTGCAGATTAGGTTGACAACGGTCCTCAAATCCTCGGTGTCGGCCTCCTTCATTTGTGACCCTGGTAGACGTTGGAACTTGTTTTCTTGCTCCATACTGGCCTCCTGCCTCCACAATTCACTAGAGGCGATACGTTGGCCCGACACTTCGCCTGAAGATGGCAAATAAGAAACGTGATCAAACGTTGCCAGAGAACGACACATCGAGTAGGCTGTCAAACCATGAAAACTTTATCACCATATGGCCTCTAGTCAGACTTCACATAAAACTATTTCACTAACAACGAACGGTCCCTCTTCCCGATAGCCATGCTGTTTACTCAAGGTATGGCTTGTAAAATGACAACGTTCATGTCATACCATCATACAAACGGTGTACAGCGCCAGATTTGCTCCTGGTGGACACAACTGAAGGTGTTGTGGTATGGAAGCAATGAGGCCTTGTTAGGTCGCTGGATAGCACCATATCTGCGCGAAGTCACCTAATTGCCGTAATTTGCTGGAAGGGAGGTGATGAGCTCTGACGACACATTCAGTCACATCTCAGATGAGTCTGATCCGGCTAAAATGTGGTGAGTTGGGGGGACAACAGGTCCAACTCTAACTCGCCACTGTGTTCTTCATACCACTCCATCACACTTTTGCAGTGTACGATACTCCTTGGCGTCACGGTGCCCTTTACGAGCTCCACTGGATCCGGGGGTGTCCATGTGAATGATCTCCAGAGCATAATAAGGCCGCCTCCAGCTTGTCTCCGTCCCACAGCACAGGTGTCAATGAGCTGTCCCCCTGGAAGACGACGGAATCGCGGCCTCCCATCAGCACGATGAAGAAGATACGTGAATTCAGCAGACCACGCAACGCACTGTCGCTGTGCCAACGTCCAGTGCCGATCGTCACGTGCTCATTTCAGTCGTAGTTCCTGATGCAGTAGTGTTAACATTGATGGATGCATGGGTCGTTGGCTTCAGAGGACCGTCTACATCTGCCTCTATAACCAGCGTGAGGTACATGGAAGAGGGTTTCTTCCTGTTCCATTCACGTATGGAGCATGCGAAGTGTGGTCATTTGAAGGCCTCTATCGGTGCAGTAATTATTCTAATCTTGACCTCACGATTCCTGTGTGAGCGGTACGTAGGGTGTTGTAGTATATTCCTAGAGTAATCATTTAAAGCTGGTTCTTGAAATTTTTGTTAATAGACTTTCACAGGATAGTTTACACCTGTCTTATAGAGTCTGCCACTTCAAAAATTCAAGTGGCTCTAAGCACTATAGGACTTAACATCTGAGGTCACCAGTCCCCTAGACTTAGAACTACTTAAACTTAACTAACCTAAGGACATCTCACACATCCAAGCCAGAGGCAGGATTCGAACCTGCGACCGTAGCAGACGCGTGGTTGCAGACTGAAGCGCCTAAAACTGCTCGACCACCGCGGCCAGCCTCTGCTATTTCAGTTCCGTCAGTATCTCAGTGATACTCTTCCATGGATTAAAGAAACCTGTGACCATTCGGACTTCCCTTCAATGTATACGTTCAATATCACTTGTTAGTCCCATCTGGTACGGGTCCCACACACTTGAGCAATATTCCATGATGTGTCGCACGAATAATTTGTAAGCAATCTCTTTAGTAGACTGATTGCACTTCCCTAGTATTCTATCAATAAACCGAAGTCTACCACCTGCTTTACCCACCACTTAACCTATGTGATCATTCCGTTTCATATCCCTACAGTCTATTACACTCAGTATTTGTATGAGTTGGCCGGTTGCAACATTGACTCGTTCATATTATAGCCGTAGGATATTAAGTTTTTCCAGAAGTGCAAAATTTTACATTTCTGAACATTTAGAGAGAGTTACTAATCTCTGCACAATGTCGAAATCTTATCAAGGTCTGACTGAATATTTAGGCAGATTCTCTCAGTCGTTATAGATAACTGCATCATATGCGCAAGGTCATTAATATACAACATGAACAAAAAGGGTCCCAACACATATTCCTGGGGTACACCCGAAGTTACTTCTAAATCTGACGATGACTCACGATCCAAGATAACATGCTGTGTCCCTACCGAAAAGTCCTCAATCCCGCCGCAAATTTCACTTGATTCCCCATATAATCGTACTTTTGACAATAAGTGTAGGTGCGGTACTAAGTCAAATGCTTTATGGAAACCATGAAGTACTGCATCTAGTTGTTGCCTTAGTACATCGTGAGAAAAGTGCGAGTTGGGCTTCACATGATCGATGTTTTCGAAGACCGTGCTGGTTGACATTAAGGAGGTCAATCTGTTCAAGATACATCTTTATATTTGGGCTCAGAATATGTTCTAAGATTCTACAACAAATCGATGTCAAGGATATTACACGGTAATTTTGAGGATCACTTCTACTACTCTTTTGTAGCTGGGTGTGACCTGTGCCTTTTTCTAAGTACTGGGCACGGCGTTTCCATCGAGGGATCTACAATAGATTACAGTGAGAAGAGGGGCTAATTCAGCTGCAAATTCAGTATAGAATCTGACAGGGATTCCGTTGGGGCCTGGATCTTTTCGGTTGTGTATCAACAACACTTAGACTAATACTTATGTCACCCATCTTTTCAGTGGTACAAGGATTAAACGGGGGCAGTTCCCCTGGGTTTTCCTTTCTAAAGGAACACTTGAAAACGGAGTTAAGCATTTCAGCCTTTGCTTTGCTATCCTCAATTTCAGTTCCTGTCTCATTCGCTAGACACTGAACTTTGGGGCCAGTAACAGCCTCTATATACGACCAGAATTTCTTTGGGTTTTGTGAAATGTCATTTGACAGTATTCTGCTAAGGTACTCATTGAAGGCATTACGCATTGCTCTCTTGACAACCAAATGTGTTTCTTACATCTTATCTATATCTTATCTATAGACCTATTATGTAGTAATCTTTGTTCTTTTAGACATTTCTTTGCAGTGACTGTATACCATTGGAGGTTCCCTCCCATCATGAACTGTTGTGCTGGGTACATATATATCCAGTGCGTGGCCAACAATTCTTTTAATCTTGAGTGAGAGTTCCTCTATATGCTCCTGCTCTGTGCTGAAAGCTTCAAGTTCCTCATTAAGATATGGCGTTACTGATATTTTATCTAGTATACTGAACATATTTATATTTCTGGTTGTTTAAGTTGTCCTTTGTACTTTGGTAATCATTGTTGCCACAACTGCCTCATGGTCACTGATACCAGTTTTGGTGTGGACATCATCAAAGAGGCCAAATCTATTTGTTGCCATTAGATCCAATATATTTCCATCATGAGTAGGGTCCCCAACTATGCGTCGTAGATAGTTTTCGGAGAAGGCATTTAGTAATGTTTCGCAGGACGTCTTATCACACCCACCACTAACTAAACTGTAAATTTCCCAGTTAATTATTGGATGATTAAGGTCTCCGCCGATGATTACAGTAAGACTGGGAAACTAACGTACGAGTGAAATGACGTTTTCTCTAAAGGTTTCGTTTGCATCAGGAGATGAGTCTGGTGGGCGATAGAAGGATCCAGTTATCATTTTATGCCCACCCCTGCACAAATAATATCACATGCAGCTTCAGTTTCTATCTCGGTGGTTGTGAGTGTTTCCCATTTGCCTGTCCTCTCGAAACACACTTAACTCCTCTCCCAGAATCTCACTGGTGTCAATTTCATGTTTCAATCGTCTTTCTGTACCTAGTATTACGTGAGCTTCACCGGTTTTCATGTGCGCATCTAAGTGAGGCACTTTGTGGTAAATGCTTAGTAGGTTACCATTAGGATTTTAATACTCTCACCTGTGGGAGGTATGTCTTTCGATTTAACACTGGTACTTCGGCGACGCGAGTGTTGGGTGCAGTGTGTGTTGAGACACACTCGTACTCTGCCCAGCATTACAGTCTGATGTTAGTCCGGCCGCAGCTCGCCGCCAGTCCTGCCGCGCCTACGACGTTCTTCATCCGTGATGAGGGGTAGACGCCCAACCGGACAACGTGAGTACGGGGTTTTAAAGACATTCACCACATCACTTCTCAAATACCTGACAAGGTGTGCAGTTTGCGAAATTCTAGTGCCGAGCCTGCGGGGCACCACAATCTGCCGTCGGTCAGACAGATATCGCCCACCTTCCCCATTCTACACACAGACAGCACGCTCACTGATACTACACGCACTGTGCGTGAGTCCAACCAGGAGTTACTCACGCCAGGTGACGCTGCTATCGCGTGGATGAGTTTGCATCGATAGTAGGTCGGTGGTCGTAATGTTCTGGCTGATCATTCTCTATCAAGTTACGGCCCACACTCGACCTCATTGAGTAGCTGCACTTTAATTATATTCACCTAGGACTTGTGAGCCCTTGCGCACTATGAGTTGTATTCAGACGCACCACTGCAACGGCTGCCTCTGTGTGCCACGGTATTACCTGAGCCAGTGTCCCCACCCTGCAGGGCGCTGCTGGGGATACAGTCGGAGCGCTAAGTGGCTGCTTGTGGCCCGGCAGTGGACAGACTCTGCCGGCCTCTGCAGCTGGACTCGTCACGTTTGGCGGAAAAACCTGCGCTCCGCCGAGGTCAGCAGCCGCCAGATAATCTCTCTCCGCTGCAGCGAAATTAACAGCGGGCCCGGGATTACTTGGCGGCGGCCACCGCCCGCCGCTGTGCTCGCAATCGATATAAGGAGGTAGATGGCGGCTGGCGAGGGCTTCCCCTCTGGAAGGCCGCCACACCCGCATCCGCCAGCTGGGGCCCGCCAGATCCCGCCGAGCTACTGTTCCACCCGTGCCCACAGTGATTAGGAGATCAAATCTTCTCCACGGAGAACTTAGGTCTTCCTCTTACCCCTGGCGTTGTCAGTGTTTCTCAAAGAGAGAACTTTGCTAAAATCTTTGGGAACTAATAATCTGCTGCAGTAAAATAAGTTCACAATTAATTTGTAGCTGCCATGACTGTATCGTCTCCAGTACTACCACGTACTGTCTCAGGTTTCTGTCTCCCACGAACAACTTTCACCTCTGTGACGCCACAATTTATATAGACCGCTATAGCCTACCTGTACTTGATGAAGGTACAGAATTTGTGTTCCACAAGGCCAGATAATCAAATGGGAGGATAAAATGTCAATGGTACTTCGTAAATTAATTTTTTAAATATCTTATAACAAACACTTAACTTGCTGAATTTTTTGCCGAACACAGTGCACAGGCGAGATACGTTATGCCGATAAGAATTTAAAATACCACTGCAATACATGAATCGACACAAAGCACCCGCAGAAGTATCGAAATCATTGGGAGAGTCACACACAACAAAACTATTGCACGTGGTGTGTAACATATATGAGACGGGGAAATACCCTGTGAATTCAAGAAGAGTGTACTACTCCCAGTTCCGAAAACGGCAGGTACTCGCAGTTGTTAATGCCGCCCAACAATCGCTTTAGTAAATCATCCTTTCAAAATACTGGCACGAACTGTTTGCAGAAGAATTCAAAACAGATAGAATGTTAAGGGGGAAAGTACACTTTGGATTCCGGACAAATGTAGGAAGACGAGGTGCAACACTGACCCTACCACAAATCCTAGAACATTATCTGAACTGAGAGAGACATACTTTTATTGCTCTGATTATTTTCAGAACAATCGAAAAACTGCTAGCATAGTGCGTGGGGAAGTTGAGTTTGGATTCCGGAGAAATGTAGGAGCGCGAGATGCAATACTGACCCTATGAGAAATCGTTGAAAATTCTCTGAACCAAGAAAGACATACTTTTATACCTCTGATTGATTCAGAGAAAGCTTTTGAAAAAGTTCACTGATTTAAATGTTTATTTCACACAAAAATAGTGAAGCCATAGTCACAGTACATAAAATTTTTCTTTAAAAAAAGGGGTTACATTACCGGTTTCAACGAACTACATCGTCATTTTCAAATGTAGAACATCAGTTGGAGAATATATATATTGGGAATTGTGACCATACATCTGATAACAATTACGAAAAATAATGTTGTCATGTGTATGGTCACAATTCGCATTACATACCGTATTCTCCAACTGGTGTTTTACTTTGAAAAATGACGACGTAGTTCGTTGGAGCCCGTAATGTAACCCATTCTTTTAAAGAAAAATTTTATGTACTGTGACTATGGCTTGACTATTGTAGAGTCAAGTAAACATTTAACTTATAGTCAACTCTTTTACGACAATTATATCGGACTGAGATCACTGAAATTAATTGTTTGAAGATCTGAAATAGGGAGAGATCAAATACAATGTACAAAAGTTCATTCATACAAGAAACAGAGAACAGTTATAAGAATGGAAGAACATTAGAGGGGAGCAGGAGATGGCAATGCTGTCAGACGGGATTTAGCGTATTTTCGCATTTATTCAATATGTACAGTGGAAAACCTGTGAAGGAACCACGGAGAAATTTGGAAACAGAACTAAAGTTCGGGGAGGAGAATTAAAATATTTTAGATTTTCCTCTCACGCTGTAATTCTGTCAGAGACACAAACATCTTGGCAGACGAGTGGAACGGAATGTGTACTGTATTGAGAAGAGGTCGTAGGATGAACATTAACAAAATCAAGCAAGTGCAATGCAATGTAGTCACATTAAATCAGCGGATGCTGAATCAATTATATTAGCAAATGATATATTAAAGTCGTAGATAAGTATGGGTATTTGTCCAGCAATGATGGAGCTGATACATACAGTATATTAAGTGACAAGAGAAGTTTTCTGTAAGAAAGATGATTTTGCTGATGCTGGATACATATCTAAGTGGTAGGAAATGTTTTCTGAAGGGAATTGTCAGGAAATTAATCTTGTATGGGAGCGAATCATGACGGATAAACAGTTCAAATAAGAGGAAAGCATAAGCTTTCGAAAGGACTAATGTTTTCTTGAGGTGTGGGTCTACAGCTCGACGCTATTTGTGAGGGACAAGACCATTTCAAATGTCCTCTGTAGACTGTCAGACGACCTGAAATACGTCATGTCATGGAATAGATTATCGACTAGTTTTACACTGCATTTTAAAATAAATGCAGTTGCGTCGGAGAAATGTTTGACGTACTTAAAAGGAAATATTTTTCTCACATGGCACTCATTACTTATGACACACATTTCACCGACGCAGCTGCAATTCGAAATGGACATAGGCCGAAACTGACTAAGAATGAAATACATGTTGCAAAAAAATTCATCTGTAGAGAAAAATTTCTGACAATGTATGGTTTACATTTAACGGTTTAAGCCTTAGAAACCTGGTGCTACAAAATAATGCTGAAGATTAGATGAGTATCAGGAATAACTAATGAGGAGAAGAGAAATACGGCACAGAATACGAAAAGAGGGAAATGGTTGGTAGAACACAAACTGAAGTATCAATCACGAAGTATCAATAAATCATCATCTTAATAGTAGAGCGAAGTGCCTTTGTATAGGGCGTGGGGAGCAAAAATGTAGGTGTAGAACAAGATTCTAACGCAGTAAGGACATTGAAATGCATACAAGCTGCAATTGTTGTTTAGTGATGGCGAGGCTTGCGTAGGATAGACAAGGCTGGAGAGCTGCATCAAATCATCTTATCCTTGATGAGCAGACCACCAACATGTCTAGCAAAAGTCTTTCATTATATATCAGGCACTGTTACAGACTTTCGTAATAGTTTACAGTGAGCTATAAGGGCCGATCAAAAAATTTCCAGTTGAGGCGTTGCCGCAGCTTATATGCAACCCAGCGTGACCCCGATGTTGGTATATAAGCACCGAAATGTAGACAAGGGGCTTGTGTGGCTTTCGAACGGAAATTTTCTGAGCGCCCCTTACACAGTGCTAAAGTATTCTGGCATATATGAAACATTTTCGTACAAATTATGTAGCCTAAGGGCTCGGATTTTTATGAATGCATCTACATTTCATCTACATCTACATCTACGTGGTTACTCTGCTATTCGCAATAAAGTGCTTGGCAGAGGGTTCAACGAAGCACCTTCAGACTGTCTCTCTGCCGTCCCACTCTCAAACGGCAGGTGGGAAAAACGAGTACTTAAATTTTTCTGTGCGAGCCCTGATTTATTTTATCGTGATGACCAGATGATCATTTCTCCCTATGTAGGTGGGTGCCAACCGAATGTTTTCGCAATAGGAGAAGAAAACTGGTGATTGAAATTTCATGAGGAGATCCCGTCGCAACGATTTTAATGATTGCCACTCCAATTCATGTATCATCTCTGTGACACTATCTCCCCTATTTCGCGATAATACAAAACAAGCTGAATTTTCGATGCCATCCGACAGTCCCACCCTATGCGGATCCCACACCGCACAGCAATACTCCAGAATAGGGCGGACAAAGCGTTGTGTAAGCAGTCTCTTTAGTACACCTGTTGCACCTTCTAAGTGTTCTGCCAATGAATTTCAGTCTTTGGTTTGCTCTACCCACAATATTATCTATGTGATCGTTCCAATTTACGTTATTTGTAACTGTAATCCCTAAGTATTTAGCTGAATCTACAGCCTTCATATTTGTGTGACTTATCACGTAATCGAAATTTAGCTGATTTCTTTTAGTACTCATGTGAATAACTTCACACTTTTCTTTATTCAGGGTGAATTGCCAGTTTTCGCACCATACAGATATCTAAATAATTTTGCAAGTCGTTTTGATCATCTGATGACTTTACAAGACGGTAAATGACAGTATCATCTGCAAGCAATCTAAGACGGCTACTCAGACTGTCTCCTATGTCGTTAATATAGATCAGGAACAATAGATGGCCTATAACACTTCCTTGGGGAACGCCGGATATTACATCTGTTTTACTCGATGACTTTCCGTCTGTTACTACGAACTGTGACCTTTCTGACAGGAAATCACGAATCCAGCCGCACAGCTGAGGCGATACTTCGTAGGCACGCAGTTTGGTTGGAAGACGCTTGTGAGGAACGGTGTCTAAAGCCTTTTGGAATTAATTTGACATCCCCTATCGATAGCACTTATTACTTCGTGAGTATAAAGAGCTAGTTGTGTTTCACAAGAACGATATTTTCTGAATACGTGCTGACCATGTGTCAATAAATCGTTTCCTTCGAGGTACTTCATAATGTTCGAATACAGTATATGGTCCAAAACCCTACTGCAAATCTACGTTAGTGATATAGGCCTGTAACTCAGCGGATTACTCCTACTTTCCTTTTTGGGTATTGGTGTGACCTGAGTCTTTAAGTACGGATCTTTCTGTGAGCGAGTGGTTGTATATAATTGCTAAATATAGAGCTATTTTATCAGCATACTCTGAGAGGAACATGTCTGGTATACAATCTGGACCGGAGGCCTTGCCTTTATTAGGTTATTAAAGCTAGTTTGTTACATCGAGGATATCTACTTCTATGTTTCTCATCTTGGCAATTGCTCTTGGCAGGAATTCAGGAATATTTACTTCGTCTTCTTTGGTGAAGGAGTTTCGGAAAACCGTGTTTAATAACTCTGCTTTAGTGGCACGTCATCAGTGACTTCACCGTAGTTATCGCGCAGTGAAGGTATTGATTGTGTCTTGCCACGGGTGTGCTTTATGTACGACCAGACTCTCTTTGGGTTTTCTGCCAGATTCCGAGACAGAATTTCGTTGTGGAAATTATTGAAAGCGCTATATTTCGAACTTCTGTAAAACTTTGCCAATCGTGGGGATTTTGCGTTCTCTCAAATTTGGCATGCCTTTTCCGTTGCTTCTGCAAGAACGATCTGACCCGTTTTGTGTACCATGGAGGGATCAGTACCATCACTTATTAATTTATGTGGCATATATCTCTCACTTGCTGTCGATACTATCTCTTTGAAAACATTCCACAACTTTTCTACTCTTACATGATTAGATCGGAAGGAGTGAAGACTGTCTCTTAAAAAGACGTTAAGATCATTTTTATCAATCAAAAAGAAACGCAGAGTTTATCTGTGTAACAGATATACTCTGCGTTTCTTTTTGATTGTTGTAGGTGTTACGGTATTCAGCCTAGTAGCAACTGCCTTGTGGTCGCTAATCCCTGTATTCGTCAGAATACTATTTGTCCAGGATTATTTGTTGCTAAAAGGTCAAGTATGCTTTCCCAACCATTTACGCTTCGAGTGGGTTCATGACCTAATTGTTCAAAATAATCTTCTGAGAAAGCATTCGTTATAATTTCGGATGACGTTTTATGCATGCCGCTAGCTTTAAACATATAATTTTTTCAGCATATCGAGGGTAGACTGAAGTCACCACCGACTATTATTATATGAGCGGAGTACTTATTTGAAATGAGGCTCAGGTTTTCTTTGAACTGTTCAGCAACTATATCTTCTGAATCTGGGGTCGGTAAAACGATCCAATTAATAGGTTAGTCCAATTGTCAGGTATAGCCTCTACCCATACTATTTCACACTAACTATCTGCTTCAATTTCGCTACAAGGAAAACTACCTCTGGCAGCAATAAACACTCCACCACCAACTGTATTGAATCTATCTTTTCTGAACACTGTTAGGTCGTTGAAAAAATTTCGGCTGAACTTATTTCCAGCTTTAGCCAGCTCTCTGTGCCTACAATTATTTGGGCTTCAATGCTTTCTATTAGGGTTTGGAGCTCTGCTTCTTTCCCAACACAGCAACGACAATTTACAACTACAATAATCGTTTCTACAACAACCTTACTGTGTTTTACATGTCCACTTTTAGACAGACGCCCCTTCCGTGGTTCCCTGAAACCCTCTAACCTAAAAACCTCTCCAGTCCCTTCCACACAGCCCCCGCTACCCGTGTAGCCCCCTTCTGTGTGTAGTGGACTCCTGGCCTATTAAGCGGAACCCGAAAACCAACCAGCCGATGGCGCAAGTCAAAGAATCTGCAGCCTACACCGTCGCAGAACCGCCTGAGCCTCTGATTCAGACCCTCCACACGGCTCTGCACCAAAGGACCACAATAGGTCCTATCGACGATGCTGCAGATGGTGAGCTCCGCCTTAATCTTGCAATCAAGACTGCCAGTCTTTATCATTTCCGCTAGCCGCCAGAAACCAGATAGAATCTGCTCCGATGCAAAGCGTCACACGTAACTGGTACCGACATGAGCCACCAACTGCAGTTTGCTGCACCCTGTACTTTTCATGGCATCAGTCTAAAACACATTTGCTTGTAGGTACTACCATGAAAAAAGTTTTAAGGGGTTAAATCGGGAGAGCGATAGGAAAAAGAATATTCCTGTGTCCAGAAATAACAAGACTTACGAACCAAGTATTCACAGCGTCCCGTGAGATTCTTGTTGTATGACTTGCAGTTGCATATGGCTGGATACGTACGTGATCATTTGCAGCCTAAAATTCCTGGGCACACCCTGTCCGTTCCTTTTGGCTACTCTGAACGCTACAGCTGGTTCGAATATCTTAGGGAAAGCGGTGTGTGCAATCTGCAATACCGAGATATCCTAACTCTTATCAATCGAAATACCTACAGCCTACTATGCTGTGTTACGGAATAGTGGCTTTCCAATGACAGCAGATTTTTTCCAGTACGTAGTGGATACTTCTGAAGTGCCTGGAGAGGAAGCTGCACTTTACTGCGGAATGTTGTTAGAGGTAGTAGGAAATGGCCTATAAAAATACTTGAATTCTGCTCCTTCGAAGTTATACAGTAGAGTGGAACTGAATGGTGCTCGTAAAACTGAGTAGGAGGCCGATAGTTCTCGTGGGTGTAGAAGGCTGTTAGTATGTCTTATGGGTCAAGGTTTTAAGGATGTTTTGAATTTGTGAAGTTACGAGTGAGGCATTCCCAGAGGTTGATAAAATACAGGGTGATTCAAAAAGAATACCACAACTTTAAAAATGTGTATTTAATGAAAGAAACATAATATAACCTTCTGTTATACATCATTACAAAGAGTATTTAAAAAGGTTTTTTTTTTCATTCGAAAACAAGTTCAGAGATGTTCAATATGGCCCCCTCTAGACACTCGAGCAATATCAACCCGATACTCCAACTCGTTCCACACTCTCTGCAGCATATCAGGCGTAACAGTTCGGATAGCTGCTGTTATTTCTCGTTTCAAATCATCAATGGTGGCTGGGAGAGGTGGCCGAAACACCATATCCTTAACATACCCCCATAAGAAAAAATCGCAGGGGGTAAGATCAGGGCTTCTTGGAGGCCGTCCAGAACATTTCCCTTTGCACAAACACCCATTCTCTGTAAACTGTTTATACCAACGTTTAATACACCATCTATCAGGGGGTTTAACACCATACTTCGTTCGAAATGCACGCTGAACAACTGTCGTCGATTCACTTCTGCCGTACTCAATAACACAAAAAACTTTCTGCTGAGCGGTCGCCATCTTAGCATCAACTGACGCTGACGCCTAGTCAACAGTGTCTCAAACGAACAAATGTACAACTAAATGAAACTTTATAGCTCCCTTAATTCGCCGACAGATAGTGCTTAGCTCTGCCTTTTGTCGTTGCAGAGTTTTAAATTCCTAAAGTTGTGGTATTCTTTTTGAATCACCCTGTATTTCTGGCTTTACTAACACTTTTTAAATAGTTCGGAAAAGCGCTCCCATTTGTTGCATACGAAAGAGTTTCTGATGACATATTTCTAGAGGTTTAGAACTGATTTTTAGTATTTATTTGTGGCTGAAATTTAAGTTCTGGAAGGCTCGGTTTGTAATTTAAAAAACAATTTTAGCCACTGCATGGAAATCAAGAACTGCACCGACATGTTCTCAAAGTTTTCTAAATTGAAGTAGCGTCTTCCTTGAAACATGTTGCCGAAGAATGAGGTAGTTACATTGGGAACGAGTGGGTGGGAGGTACGGACAATTATTCTCGGAATGTGGGAAAACATTCCAAGAACTATGACGACTTCTGTGTTAAGGCAACAAACAACAGAAACTATAATGGGCTTCAAATTCTGGACACCAGAATAGGTATACGTGAGCAGTAGATGAAGGTACACAAGGTGTGACAAACTGAATTATTCGTAGTTATCCATACACGAAGAAAAGAGATGGAATCAAGATGTAACTCACTTTAAAAGAAAAACACGGGATACCGAACACACATTGACCATGCACTGAATTACCAGTCGTCCGTGAAAGAAGTTACTATTCTAGTGCAAGTGCCACGGTCACCACCTAATTACAAACCCAGCGACATAATTCGACCAAACTGTGATTTTAATTACACTTGGAAATCAGCACAAGGATGAAATATGACTGAGGAAGAAGATACTGAGACCACGAAACAAACAAGTTCCGGAATATAGCTGCAGGTGCTTGTCATGTAGTGGCTAGAACAAGTGTTAAGTGGTTGCAGCTTCATAACACACGACACTCTTGTTTCACACTGCTAAACGAGAAGTAGGCCAAAGACATTTGGCAGGGTGCGTAGCAACAATAAGTTTCCGCCGCCAGTTGCGACTGTTTCCAGCACGACCCGCCCAGAGCACTCACCGGTTGCCTCTTTGTCCGCAGTGGCCAGCACTGTGTGCTTGTGCGACCTAGGCTTCCTAACATTGGGACAGCCAGTGGATGCTGACGTCACATTCCCACCTCACAGACACAGCAAAGTGGGCCACGACTGTTCACTCAGGTCCCAAAGATATGCCAGCACAATAGAGATCGACTGTGAGAGAAGAAAAAAGTAATTCCTATCTACACTTCGATAAGTTAACGTAGAGGATGATGGTGGTTGGTTCCCTTTGATAGGGTGGCTATCCTTTCTACTGTGCCACTTCTTACCCGCGATCACAGATGGTAGAGAATAATATGGTAATAACAGATCTGTCTGTTATTACCATATTATTCTCTACCATCCGTGATCACGGGTAAGAAGTGGCTCAGTAGAAAGGATAGCCACCCTCTCAAAGGAATTTAGAATCGTAATATTGGGCATGGCAGTGATTGCATAGGCAGTACTAACTATCTATGGTTCCTCTTTGTTTCTATCTCGTAAAAGACGGACGATGGGCCGTCCTGGGCGGACGAGAACGAGGCCCCGGGGGCCTGCTGCAGGTGTAGCTCTGCTGGAACGAAAGCAGAGGGGTCTTTTTCACAAATGGGCCAAGAATCCACAACAGAGAGAGAGGAAGCGGCGGAACGGGCTTCGTACGGGCAGAACGCCAGGTGTGAGATCTCTGTCCCTCCGGACCTAGGACAATGTGGCAGAAGGCAATTTCAAAGGGCGTCCTAAACGTTTTGCACAGTCGTCTTTAATTTTTTTTTTTTTTTTTTTTGCAGGAGGAGAATGAAATTTTTTGTCAACGTACTTGGAACATTTAGATATAAGTTGGTGTATAAAAGCATTTTCTTTTATTTACAGGTGAGCCATAATGGACCGTGAAGTAGATGTCAGGTTGCGACAACGGTCGGTGATGGAGCTCCTCTTGAAGACAGGCGATGACTCTGCCTCATCGATTCACAGGAAGTTGCTCCCCGTTTATGGGGAGTACACAGTGGATCGCTGCAGTATCCAGCGGTGGTTGCAAGGTTTAAAGAAGGTGATTTCTCTCTACTGGACAATCCACGATGCGGTAGACCATCGACGGCAGTGAGTGATTAGAATAAGACCATTGATCAAATCATCCAAAATGACAGATGTGTGACGACACGACAGCTTGCTGGGGTAGTGTGGTATCACTAGTACACTCACTAGGGTACAGGAAAATCTGTGCACGTTGGGTGCCTAGATTATTGACAAGAGAAATGAAAACGATGAAGAAGAATGTGTGCGAGAGTCTCATGAAGACCTTTAAAAAAGAGTGGAAACAGTGTTTTGACTGCGTAATTACATGGGATGAAACATGGTTGTCTTTGTCCGAACCTGAGAGCAAAATCCCACACATAGGGTGGCGTCATCCGGGTTCCCCTCGAAAGAAGAAACCAAGACCTGCACGTACACCAGGCCGAAAGGTGATGGCCTCCTTCTTATGGGATCAGTGTTGTGTCATTTTCAATGACTTTTTTTTAACCTGGCTCCACAATTAACCAGGACCATTTGTGTTTGTCATTGGACAAGATGCGACGTGAAATCAAGACCCACAGACCAAAGCTTCAGGGTCAGCTCATCAGACTACAACGTGACAATTCCAAACCTCATACAGAACTTATGACACAGGAGAAAATCAGGAAAATGGGTTGGAGAAATGTTCCTCATCCTCCAAACAGGCCGGACTTGGTTCTGTCTGATTTTTACCTCTTTGGTCGTCTGAAGGCCCACCTGCGTGGTAAAACATTTGATAGAGAGAAATATCTTATTTCCTGTGTCAAGCGATGGCAACCCCCAGAATTTTACCAAAGTGTATTTAAATTATGAAAAGAACGTTGGGCCACATGCGTCACAGCTGATGGAGGCTACATTGAGTAGCCTCAATGTATATCTAAATGTTCCAAGTATGTTCCCAAAAATTTTCATTCTCCTCCTCCAAAAAATAAAAAAAACTTTTCCAACGTCCTTTGTACTGAGGTAAAAAGGCGAACCCACCGCTCTTTCGACCAACGTAAACTACGGACAGCTCAGAGCACCCACAGATGGCATGTGGGAATTCAGAAAAAGACGATATCTCGGAGTACGTGGGTACAGGCTCTGGATGTAGAAAAAACTTTTCGAAAGGTGACAGAAAAAAAACGACCATCGATGTCCTCACAGCCGTATCGATGTCTCTCCCACGACGCTAAAAAACTTCTTTTGCTTTTGTTCTCCCACGGTGGAGAGATCGTTCTGATGGAAAGAACACACATCTACGTTGGCAGGCGGTCTGTGATGTCCGTCTCAAAGTTCTGCCTTTTGAACTGATGCGAGCCTTGAGGTTGTCCATTGGGGGATGAGCTTTTAAGGAACAGATGGAGGGAGCTGAAGAAGGTTTATAAAACTGTAGCATGAGGCGATGGTGGCCGGAAAGTGGGAGAGAAAATGTGTGGCGTGCGAAAACCTACAACCAAGCGCGGAGGAGTCAGGTACCTAGAAACATCGTCAGCTTCCTAGAAACATTCACATTCCGGAAGTGTACCTGAGTCAAATTCAGATTTCGGAAGTGAGCGGGCAAGACAGCCGGACTTGACAGTTTGGAGGCCAGCAGGCTAGACAGTCGGTTATAGCATTCAGAGTCGGAGGACTCCACCACAATACACTCACGATCAGCAGTGATGAGAGGCCACCAAGAGTTGAAGAGTTGTTACGGTTCGACACCAGCCAGTGCAGCTGACACTAGGATTACTTCGTTGCATGTCAGCCCTCATACAGAATACCTCAAACCTTTTGCGTCAGACTGAAACAGGTCATAATGAATTCACAATAGATAACACTGAGATAGGTGATCAATAGTCAGAAACACATATTTACTGTGTTACGGACATTCACGGCGTACACCACATTACAATGACCCATTCTGTTCTGCCACACTCTCGCAAAGACCCCAGACGTCTGTCATACACTGAAACGAGCAACAGGTGATAAACAGCTCACACTCCTGACCACCAAACAGATATGCCACACACAACTTTGCTCAGAGGACATCTGTTAGGTGATGACTGGATGCATCACACATATACCTTAACCTGTGCTACACACACACCAGTATCCCTGGTCTCAGTTGTAGATTGCAGACTCTGGTGTGTTATTGTGCACAGTGGGTGAAGAATAGTGAAAGATGTAACGTCATTCTTCACGCGTCAAGAGATACTATCATTCCAATTCATTCCCTAAAAATGGTAATCACGGCTGTATGCACTCTGATCAAAATGCGAAACAATGTGTAGATTCCACAAACATATGCCTAAACCCAAACCACCATGAGTTAGCCTTCAACTTCGAGCCTAGATTGAATCACACTGCTTAACTATATTGAGTGTGAAAAGCTTTGAAAGCACCCAATTGTGATCTTCCTGTAGTAACCCACGCTGCAAGGTACTGTTAACAGCATCGAAGAGGCAAGGCAACAACACATTAGTGATGGCATATTGATTTTTGAGAAAGCAGGCAGTGGCTCGATCCACACCTCCCACAGAAGTCTGTTTTCTGCCATGTCTCTACCCCGAGTCCCTGTGTCTCAAGCCTGACTGTTTGTTTCCACATCCATATCCAGAGTCCTCCAAACTCTAGCCTTCCCTTCTGCCTTGCACAAAATCTGACCAAATGATCTTTGGAATCGCTTGATCATAGATGAACCAATAAGACTTTTCCAAACTGCAGTCCAACACACCACCTTGCAGACCTCTTTTTATTTGGACAGTGAGCTGCCTTCCTGCACATGTAATTTTAGGAAGTGGACTTCAAAAATGCCATATAAATTATGTATTTCTTGTTAAGCAATGAGCTGCCATCCCACGTTGTGAAGAAGAGAAATATTGAAACCAAGTGCAATGACATGCAGATGTCACTAAAACTCCCACACAAAAGAGCGAAGAAAGACTTTCTCAGAAGACTGGTCAGTGAAAAGCATGAGAGCAGGTTATCTTTTGAACAGAGATTTCTATTCAAAAAACAACTTATTTCGTATTGGCTGGAGCATTCTGACCACACACTGTGTTAGCTATAGTGCTAAAGAAATTTGTGTGCAAGAGTATGGCTGGCAGTGTAGTGGACAAAGCTGTGCATCCGGTGCAGCTTCCCTGCCACCGAGTGGTGGCACGAATGCCCCAGAGACTCAGCCGCTGTTGACGACAGGTTTCCCCCACTGCATAATGTGGCTCATCCAAGGGTCTGCGAAGCTAAGCAACACACTGAACAGAAACATGCTACTAAATGTACATAATGAAAAATGAACTGAAATGCATGTTAGTTACTCCATTTTTGCAGTCATCGACATGCTTCACGATATCAGTACAGACCTCCACCAACTAATAACATCGTTATATAAAGAAATTTATGTAATAGCAGTGATACATGAAGCTGATCAGTCCAAACCTGACATATGAGTTTCAGCTTCGTAATTTGAATGGTACAATCCTCCCAGTTGCATTTTTATTATCTCTTATTTTGATCACTAGTGGTAATAGTCCTCACTCAAAGCCAACACGAGTCGTTCAAGTGACTACAGGGAAGATGAAGGTGGCACAGAAGGAATGTTTACACTTTAATTGCGGATGATTACATAGGATATCAGAACTAGTGGGGCAAAGAGAGTGATCACAGTTTTGACAGATGCTTGATTTATGACCGTACCCTATTGTTATGCTAAGTGATTTATAATCCCCTGTGGGTTGCTTTCGACTCCATGGGAGAATCCAACCTTCAGAGAAACCCCACAAACCCACTCCATCCCTTTTTCCCCTGCACGAGTGTTCACAATCCCTCCCTCTCACCCCTTTGCAAGACAAAAGGGTAATTTTTTTGACAGCTGTCAGTCAAACTGATTCATTGAGTTATGAGGCCTATTTTCCCGCTAAGTGCTGAGGGGGTGGAAGATACATCCACAAACCAAATAAATAGTGTCTGAGAAGTTCTCCACCAAATCACAAACCACTGCTAATTCCCTCGAAATCTCGTTATGTTTCGACATCACTGTTTAATTAGTTAGAAGGCTATGAACTCCTCCGCCTGAAGAGAGCTATCACAATGGCCATCACAATGTACAGGAGGGAGGTCAGAAGCAGGCAGAGTATACGAGGACCTCCACAAATAAATTCGGAAGCATAACACTTGCAATTCATCGATATTTAATGATTGTCCTAATCTCCTTAATCGTATTCCTATGATTACTACAGCGAAAGTACAAGAGTGTAATGGCGTCAGTCTTCGTCGATAGCATAGCGTTTTTTTTCAAATGGAGTAAACCTCTATGATACAAACATAACAATATCACATATCTTCCAACAGACTATCCAGTGATTCATTTACAGCGGTGTAACAGCCTCACACTCCCATACATAATTCAGAGTCACTGCAAGAGTAGCTAGAAATTCGGGACATAATCACAGCATTGGTCATTCCTTACATTCACATGCTGTTTGGTAGTGGACAAACCATGATACTGTATTCCGCCTAGAGAAGAGTATATCCACATGGGTAGTACATATAAGCATAGTCTTAGTTATTTCTTTAGAAGCAAACCCAGTAGTTACACGATTACACTCCAATTAACCAACAAGTACAGGCCAGACCAAATCAATGATAGTGTTTCCTCCAGCAACAGCGGTTAAGGAATCCACCACATCTGGGGGTAAAGACAGTAATTTTCCACAAATATATTTTATTGGAGAAGAATAGTGTTCCCTCTGCTCCAACGAACCAAACACGATTAACATTCAAGAGTGCTTCACAGGCCGAAGGTCTTTGTCCAGCAACTCAAAGTCTTGTACTTGGGCGAGTTTTCCCCAAAATATTATTTGCACAGTTCTAGTGGTGCTTACGAAAACAAGATTCCATAAGAGTTTGCTTTTAGTATATGTTTGCTTTTAGTATGTGCACAGTGATGCAATCCTTGGATAAACAGTATACGATCAACGTTCTACCAGAGTTTGTGATCCAGGTTAAGACATCCAGTGGCAGACCCTGGGCCAGCAGTGGCGCTGAAGATGCCACGTGGCGTCCGTCAATGAGGGAGCTGGGCGGGAGCAGGCAACAGCTTCGTAGTGGAGCGGATGTCCGTCTGTAGTCGTGACTCGATGCAAACTGCCTGTGATTGGCAGTGCCTGAGTCTAAATACCGTCTCCCAGCAGGACACTGCAGGAACTCGTGAGGTAACGGGAGAGTCGTCGCGCCCTGAGAATATTCTGAGTTCGGAGGAAGCAGAGGCCGCACTGGCCGCTCGGCAGGCCGACCAAGCGGTGCCAGGCGCAGGCCGAAGCGAGAGGGGGCCAGCCGCGTGGCTGGGAACTCCGTGGTGACGCTGTGCCGATGGAGGAGACACGCCGGGAGTGCCAATGATTGGCGGACTTTGTCAAACCTTAATGGCAGACATTTCACAGTTCATATAGAAATTAATAGTAGCCAGATGAATCATGATACCCAAAAAGAAACATGTACGTTACCATTATTTACACGACGATTCTGATGGTCCAATCAGATTTTCAATATCGTTATTAGTTTAAAGTTTAGTATCTGACGGTAAATTGTACAGGTAACACGCAGCTACGAATTTCCAAAATCTAAACGGTTCATTCGATTTCTTCGATCTAAGTGTCTTCAGAAAGCTACTAGTGTAAACCTAAATTGGTATGAATTACATGCATGTAACTGGATAAGTACATGAGTTAATGGACGTCAAAGTGGCCAATTACTATCGTTCGCGTCAGGCCATAAGTACCCAACAGTTACACGAGAAACGGTAGCAGCATGCTTATAAACATATTGATTCATGTATGTCTTTGTTAATAGCCGATATATGCTATTCATGAAGAAATGGTCAACTATTTACTTTGTTTTAGGAAGCACAGACACATTAGTCTCCTGGCCTACCTTTTGCTTCTTTTCTTTTGATATATGTTTATTTAATTGTTTATGTATTTAATAATGTGTTTTAGAGAGTGTTTATGGTCCAGCCGTAAGAATATTTATGTAATTTCAAGTATTTAAGTGTAAATCCAGTATTTCGAATATGTTTCATTATGTGAGTGTGCGTTGGAATGCAGACATGGCGCAAACGCTCTAGCCAATCACAGCGCTCGTGAATGGGGTGACTGGATGGGAGCGAGTTTCCGGAGAGGGCACGGGGTAGTTCTGGGCAGGAGGCAGTGCTGGACAGTACGGCACTGGACACAGGGAGTGCTGGACAGGACGGGACGGGACGGGACACGGGAGAAACGCTGAGTCGGGGGGGCGCGTAGTTGTTTCGCAAGCCCGCAAACTGTTTTAGATTATGTGGGTCATGGACGCAAATATGTCGTCCCAAGTCCACAACCACCGTTGACACTGAACTATTTTCTGGTGCTGAGTAGTTGTGTGGCATGTAGGTAGCCCGCGACGCTCTTGTAGCAGATGTGTTTCCGTCCTTACAGACAGAACGCCGCAATACGTCAGCAGTCAATTTAGTACCTATCACACCTCGATCCACATTCAACAGTCTCTAGGTGAATACCGCATGGATTTGTGGTCAATCGCTTCCTACACTCTAACATCTTAGTGGGCAGATCACAGCTCCTTAAAAATCAATGTAGATGAATTTGAGTCTGAGATATTCTTATGCATTAGCTCACCGACTTGTCAGTTATTAACGTTTGGATTGTAACCCTTAAGATTAGAACAAATGAACCTGAACCCGACATATGCAACTCACTCCAAATGCTTAATGCTATGCAATTCACTTTATTTAAAGCTCCCGATGACAGTGTATGGGATTTTAGTCCACTACTGTGCAACAGTTTTAGTCATACTCAGGTAAACTACCAACTCCACCACAGGTTTTTCGCCCTGCTTGCAGACAACTCCATCACCTATGAACATCCCATATCTAAAACAAATACACTGCAAGCGGTTGTACATTGTATAGTGAAGGGTACATCACACCAGTATTATCGCTTACCCTTCCAACCCAATGCTAAACACTGATCAAGTAAAAAATTGCCTGTAAGCTTACATACGTATTCTAATCCGTCCCCATGATTGCGGGAGAAGTACGGCATATTTGCCAGACACTTTGTTCTCTGACATATTCGAATGGAGTTTGCCCACCTGTACGATCCTAGCAGGTTCCAGATGATGCTTTTGCTTCGCAGATCGGTTACAAAACACGAACAGATGTGGGGGTCTCAGAATTGATAAACATCAGCTATGTAGTGTTTAGCAGTCGAATCGATGAATTCAGTGGTATGTATCGTTAATGGGTCTATTTGTGTTAATGTTGAGATGGCAGTTGACAATGACCTGAAAGTTATAGTGGAAATTTAGAATGTATACTGAGGCATGACAGTGAGGCTCGTTCAGGTATGGTTGGAAACTGCGCAGCAGGGTGGCATATCTAAAGAGGGGCAGTTGACAGCTGACTACAACATATTCTGCCTCATCAGTCCTGCCCTTGACAGCAGCAGTATTAGTGTGTCAATACTCATTGTGGCTGGTAATGCTGTACTAAAATTAACGGCTCAACAAACATCACAGGACGTATTTCTAAGGCAAAAAAGTGCTGTGGATATACATGGTCTGCTCTAAGTGGTATTGTTTTGTTTCAGATAATGGAAGCATTGAATGGAGATGTGCTGTCCGTGATTTCGGTTACTCAGTCATTACAAGGTCAACGAAAGTTCATTGCAAGATGATGTATCTAGTTCAGGAGGTTTTGCTTGGGACGAATGTGGAATTCAAAGCACACACAGAAAAGTTATTTGCGAAATAGTATAGTGTGGTTTCACAATATCAGTCAGAGCTATTTAAGTACAGTGATTTTGTGAGTGTGGGCCGTTAACAAATGTTCCATTAAAACTAAAGTCTTCCATATCGTATACATGCATACTGATTCCACTCTGATTTCCAAATGTAATTTGCCTACGAAGAAAGAAATACCCAGTAATCCTACTGTCCAATCGAATCCGTAGCATGTAACATTGGCCAAAACGACTGTCAGGACTACTGAAGTGCAGTGATGCTGTGTAGCGTACTCCCTTCCATAATTAACAAATGTTCCATTAAAACTATGGTCTTCTACACCATGCACATCCCGTATTAATTTTTAAAATGTATTTCCGTATTGCTAGCATTCAAATAGGATCAACAGTCTATTTCCATACTTATAAACCAGAACTTAAGAACCAGGTTCTCTTTAACGGAGGCGTCGTCAAATCACATTTATAAATAAGTGGGAAGATTCTGTGACGCTGTTGCTGCCAGGGAGGTATATTTCCGATGGAGTAGCGACTTGATGTTTGATATTGTAAGAATATAGGTGTAAGCTATAGGAAAAACACAATCTATATGGTTTCATAATGGGCCTTCAGGTACTTTCCTGTTGCCACATTTTGCATGATGTGGAATTTAACAGTTTAGATATTTCATTGACAGAAGAATTATCACTTTTTATACCACGATATTCACATGTGACATTCCAACCACATAGACGAATCATGTTATTTCTGACCTACCTCCACCCCTATACGACTACCTCTGAAAGGCCTAAGAGCTATATTTCCCGGTACGACTTCTCACAGTTTCTTCCAACATATGAGTATGACCATTATCAAGGTTCTTCGCATAACATTCTGAAATCCCTGGGGTAGCAGGACAGAGCGGATGCTGTTATATTTGTCGAAAGGGGCCAAAATAAGTTACTGTCAGTTGCACTCAACATATAACTTTATTTCTTAAAACACACAATCACACAAACAAGAATCAAAACCTCTCAAGGTTTTAACGAATGACCTCCTTTGATTTAATTTAGATCGGCTGAAGGCCACACCGAAAATTCATGGCACAAGGCGTAAGCAAGGAGCTGAGGTACAGGAGTTCTTCTGAAGGTTTCAATTCTTTAGAAAAAAAAATGTGCAATATAAATAGGCTGAAAGCCTTAGCTAAAATGTTTCCCACAGAACTCGGCTTAAGCCTTACATTAATCAAGAACAGTGTTACGGCTTGAGGCCGAGACAGAGAGTTCCTATGTTTATTCTAAAGAGGCTGAAAACTTGGATGAAGGCCGCACATCAACAAAACAGTTTAACGGCTTGAGGCCTAGGAGGAAGAGCTTTCAATTTGAAAATGCTGAAGGCCTTATCTTAAAATATTTCGAGTAAAAATGGGTTGAAGGCCTCATACTAAAGCACAACAATCTTATGACTTAAGGTCAATACAAGGATTTTGAATTTTCAATTTAAGGGAGATTAAAATTCGGCTGAAGGCCACACACCATGCAGAAAACAATTTTACGGCTTAAAGCCTAAAGGGAAGACCTTCAAAATTTCAACTAAAATAGGTTAAAGGCTTTATGCTAAAATGCTTCACGTAAAACTCGGCTGAAGGCCACGTACGGAACCCAAACAATGTCACAGCTTAAAGCCCAGACAAAGAAATTTCCAAATTTTAATTTAAGCTGGAAAACTTGGCTGAAGGCCATATACAACTAGGAATTATTTCTTACGGCTTATGGCCTAGACAAAATTTTTCAACTTTTGATTTGAAAACGCTGAAAACTCGGCTGAAGGCAACATACCAACTTGAAACAGATTTACGGCTGAGGTCCTAGGCAAAAGGAATTTGTAATTTTAATTTTGAAAGGCTGAAACTCGGCTGAAGGCCACATACCAAACACGAAACATTTCTTTGTTTTTCGTCTTAAGGCCTAAGAAGAAAATGCTTGTAATTATAATAAGCTAAAACTCGGCTGAAGGTCACACAGAGTACTTTAAACTAAAAAGGAAATCACAATGTAAAACACAAGGAGCGGCGCTCAGGAGGTTCCAAGGGTCGCCTTGGGAAGGTTACACTTGTGCTTTTAAAAGTACACTCAGTAATATTTCTTATGCAATCGGTAACACGAAAAATCAAAACAGTAGTGCATTGGTTGCGTCACAGTACGCCAGTTACATCCCGAGAAATTGCGAAGCAAAGTCGACACTTGAAATAAACAAAACGCACCACCATTGCACATATCGAGATGCAAGACTGAATCCCACGTTGCTAGTAATCGCGATGTGACTGATGTACTGCAATGCGACAAATGCTGTACTTATTGCTATTTACTTGAAACAGTGCAATTGTCCCGTGAGACAACGAAAAATAAGGAAAGAGTTTATTTGTTTGTGTTTTATTGATATTTATTTTAGTACTAGAATGGACGTAACGGCAAGGAAATGCCGCGTGTCTTCGGCCTGAGTATACATAATGAAAGGTCTCTGTTGGATTCCTTTCATGTTTCATTTCTTAAATCTGTTGTCATTTACGGCATAAATTCCTCTTCTAAATTTACTGTGGCGTTTCTGACTATCTGGGAGGAGACTGAGTAGTGGAACGTGTTACTTCTACACATAAACAAGAACGATCTGTCACACCACTACACTTTAAAACACAGTTTATATGTAATTCATGTCACACAGTCTCATACGGAACCTACATCAGCTTTCTTTTATATACTGTATATGATAAGATACTGTCATCCCCCTTTCCTTCTGTGTGAGAGGATGAATGAGCAAATGTGTTTCTAATTGCATGCTTGAGGGTAGCAGACAAGCCTGTCTGCTAGAGAACAGTAGGACCAACGTCGGAACAGGTAGCTACGCTTTCTAAAAGCAGAGAGGTTTCTATCCTTAGTGTGGTCCTGTCCGTCCTTTGTCATGTTGGTATAGGAAGCTGCCCCTCTGGCCACTTCCTTTGGTATTTCTGAGCCACCCCTCAGGAAGCGACCAACTCAGTCTGTCCGCGGCGAGCGTCTGAAGTGGTAAGATCTCCGGCTAAGCGCGTGTCTGCTAAGTCCGTAGGACAATGGAATTCTTAAGTTCAGCCTAACTGAAAATTTAATCACCTTTATTTCAGGTTTAGCTCTAAAATATCTAAGGTTATCTTAAATTGCAGCGCAGTGTAATTCTCGTGTGAAGTTCGGATTATTTTCTGGTAGTTGCTTTGTCACTACTCTGTGAGTAAAGTGGAACCACGTGTTGATCAGTAACTCTAACTAAGATCAATATTAAATCCGAATGCTTGTGTGATTATAACGTCTCGTCTTGACAATATTTTTCAATATAGCAACTTTTCTTTATGTTCAACCCACGTGGGGTGTACTTTGCGAGACCAGTACCACGTGCTTATATAACTGTTTGACCCAACAGTTTAATAGTAAGACGTTAGTAACCAGTTCGAGGTTTTTCTTTTGTAAATTGCTTTTCGATCTAATTTATTTTAATTATCAAAATTATTGTGGAGTTATACGCTTTGTGTAAACCAAGTTGACCACGTGAAGCATGTGGTGTAATCATCAAAGTAGCCCTCAGCTATTCTTTTTGGGAAGATTTCCCAGAGAGTTAGTATGAACTTAGTATACCAGTGTGTGGTAATTACATGACGGACAGGATTGTGCTACGAACGTAATTTCTTTGGGTGAAAACTGAATCGGTTGGTTGTGGTTCATTTCCTCTTGCATATCTTTCAACGTTCTTCGTGTGTTATTTTATGAATGCAGTGTTGTATGCAGTCTCCCAATCTTGGCTCCATATTTTATGTGTTCCATAAGATTACAATCTCACACTTTCACAATCCTAAATAAGGCACCAGCTCAGTTATAACTCACATTTCATATGCTGAAATTTCAATGATCAATCTTAAAATAAATTTGCAAATATAAACTGATTTCTTTCTTTTTATTTAAATTCTCCTTTTATATATATATATATATATATATATATATATATATATATATATATATATACTCCTGGAAATGGAAAAAAGAACACATTGACACCGGTGTGTCAGACCCACCATACTTGCTCCGAACACTGCGAGAGGGCTGTACAAGCAATGATCACACGCACGGCACAGCGGACACACCAGGAACCGCGGTGTTGGCCGTCGAATGGCGCTAGCTGCGCAGCATTTGTGCACCGCCGCCGTCAGTGTCAACCAGTTTGCCGTGGCATACGGAGCTCCATCGCAGTCTTTAACACTGGTAGCATGCCGCGACAGCGTGGACGTGAACCGTATGTGCAGTTGACGGACTTTGAGCGAGGGCGTATAGTGGGCATGCGGGAGGCCGGGTGGACGTACCGCCGAATTGCTCAACACGTGGGGCGTGAGGTCTCCACAGTACATCGATGTTGTCGCCAGTGGTCGGCGGAAGGTGCACGTGCCCGTCGACCTGGGACCGGACCGCAGCGACGCACGGATGCACGCCAAGACCGTAGGATCCTACGCAGTGCCGTAGGGGACCGCACCGCCACTTCCCAGCAAATTAGGGACACTGTTGCTCCTGGGGTATCGGCGAGGACCATTCGCAACCGTCTCCATGAAGCTGGGCTACGGTCCCACACACCGTTAGGCCGTCTTCCGCTCACGCCCCAACATCGTGCAGCCCGCCTCCAGTGGTGTCGCGACAGGCGTGAATGGAGGGACGAATGGAGACGTGTCGTCTTCAGCGATGAGAGTCGCTTCTGCCTTGGTGCCAATGAAGGTCGTATGCGTGTTTGGTGCCGTGCAGGTGAGCGCCACAATCAGGACTGCATATGACCGAGGCACACAGGGCCAACACCCGGCATCATGGTGTGGGGAGCGATCTCCTACACTGGCCGTACACCACTGGTGATCGTCGAGGGGACACTGAATAGTGCACGGTACATCCAAACCGTCATCGAACCCATTGTTCTACCATTCCTAGACCGGCAAGGGAACTTGCTGTTCCAACAGGACAATGCACGTCCGCATGTATCCCGTGCCACCCAACGTGCTCTAGAAGGTGTAAGTCAACTACCCTGGCCAGCAAGATCTCCGGATCTGTCCCCTATTGAACATGTTTGGGACTGGATGAAGCGTCGTCTCACGCGGTCTGCACGTCCAGCACGAACGCTGGTCCAACTGAGGCGCCAGGTGGAAATGGCATGGCAAGCCGTTCCACAGGACTACATCCAGCATCTCTACGATCGTCTCCATGGGAGAATAGCAGCCTGCATTGCTGCGAAAGGTGGATATACACTGTACTAGTGCCGACATTGTGCATGCTCTGTTGCCTGTGTCTATGTGCCTGTGGTTCTGTCAGTGTGATCATGTGATGTATCTGACCCCAGGAATGTGTCAATAAAGTTTCCCCTTCCTGGGACAATGAATTCACGGTGTTCTTATTTCAATTTCCAGGAGTGTATATATATATATATATATATATATTTTACCGGTTGTTGTATGACTATTAAAAGATTACAATTAATGTTAGTCTGTTTGGGAATTTGATAAACGTAGACTAGTTACCTGGTGAAACAGTTGCGCAGTAATGCAATGTTAACTTCCCCAGACAGCTCACAGCTTTTAACCCGCTTTTATTGTCTAGCAGTACCGCTTTCATAATAGCAAATTAAAGTATCAATCTTACAATAATTAATGGCTGACCAAGAATTTAACAGGTGGCTAAATGCTAGTTGCACACAGTTGTACATCAGTTACATTGCCATTTACGTGGCAACCCCCTGTGCACTCTCTTCCACTGATCAGCTCACTGCTATCAGTGTTTCAGATGTCACTTCGGCACATGCAGCTGTAATACGGGCTTTCGTGTTGTCTACTGTTGTTTGAAACTGCAGATGAACCACATTTTTCTCATGTCGCGAGACCAAATTGTTCATGGGAATGAATTCCGAGATCACGCTGGAAACCTCTGAACAGGACTGCCCCGTCGCATTCGCCGTCTTAGAACTGCTGGTTCAGCACACTGACTGGTACTTTTCAGTAGAGTGTACGTAGATAAATAACAAGCGCAAGAAGGAAACCGTAATACACATATCAGTGTTTGCGGCAGGAAACCCTCGTAATAACAGTGAAATGTGCGGTTCACACTTGCACCTCGGGATGTGCAGAAGGTCCGCCTTTTTATTATTTCAAGCGTAAACTTTCTCTTTCCAACTTCTCTCGATGTAATTGACATATTTTTGTGCAAGCAACGACATTCTTTTTGTGATTTTTCAAATTATTGATTGCTTAAAATATCGTACGGGATGTCCATTAAAGAAAACAAACATACGTTTTTGTTTGCTTACGTTTTAGAATGTCTCGTAGTATTTACTTTCATGAGCCCCTGCCTTAAATTCGTACTCGCGGAAGTCGTTTTCCAATATCAACTGTTCCGGAGACATTTACGTTTAGATGGGCCAACCGGTGTACTGGCTATGAAATTAACTATCTCGAATAATGTATTTGGACAGCATGGCATTGAGTAAAGTTAGCGCGTCATAAGGGGAACGCCAGTCAATAACGGACATTAGACGTTGGAGCGCATATTTTAGAGAGAAGACGAGACTTACAGTACGGACCAGTAACGAGAACAGTGATATGAAACAATGATGTTAGAAAGTGAATTTTATTGAGCAAATACCGATGTGCCTCGCACAACACGTTTAGTTTTGTTACTAGTAAGTTTCCACGACTCAGAAAAGCAGCGTTTCGTCGAAAGATAATACTGAGTTCATCCTCAATTAATGGTGCGGTTTCTACGCTATTATGCAACATGGACAACGCATAGCTTCCATGTAAACTTTGCTTTTGTGGATGATCAACAGCTACTCATCATAGCAACTCATATACGTGAACCCAAAGTACATATTACAGCTTTGGAAGAGTGTTGCAATCTTCAGTGAGGCGATCAGTAATGCTCAGAACAGACAAAAGAATTATTTTCAGTTGTGTTTGTGAAAGTAACGGACGTAACTGAGATGCCATTACACACAAGATAATTCGGGGAAGTATTATTCAAAGTTGTGCAACCAAGTTTTCTCCAGTTGTTGTTTCATTTAGCTCATTGAATAATAATTAGGTTCTGAAAGATGAATTAACATGGTGTTATCATTTCGTAGAAACTGTGTCAACGACATCATCTACAAGCAAACTATCGCTACATATTGAAGACTACAGGAATTGTGCCACCGCTTACACTATTCAGAATTGGCGCAGAGGATTTCCAGCTAATTCAGCCAAAACTTAAAGAGCGAGTGACAACAGTGCAATGATAAGAAGCATAATGTGTAGTGAATGCAGTGCTGTAATTGGTAACAGATTGTAAGATAAAACGTTATATTCAGTTCCCATAATTTACAGCCAGCACAGTGCGCATTGTGTCTCGAACACAATGAAGGGTAATTCATTACTTTTCCACTCGGTTTGGCTGTTGCACTCAGAGCACTTAGCTCTCCTAAACTCGTTTCATGAAAAGTACTTTCAGTAACCTACAGATTCCAGAATGAGATTTTCACTCTGCAGCGGAGTGTACGCTGATACGAAACTTCCTGGCAGATTAAAACTAAATGCCGGACCGAGACTCGAACTCGGGACCTTTGCCTTTCGCGGCAAGTGCTCTACCACTCGCCCGCGAAAGGCAAAGGTCCCGAGTTCGAGTCTCGGTCCGGCACACAGTTTTAATCTGCCAGGAAGTTTCCACACTACAGATTGTTGCCGTGAATTCAGCATATTACAAACCAAATACTGTCTCACACCTTACTGACATTACAATATTTGTTTAGTACCTCGTGTAATATTATTCTGTGTATTAGAAACACGATGTTTCGGCGTTATCACCAGTGTTGTCTCTAAAAATTTATTTGTGTGCGAAAACTCCCAGTGTTCAGTCATCTCAAAGTGACTACTCACCATATCTCTGTGTTATATAGTCCATTAAATCGTTATCGGTTGTAAATTATCGTGTGGTAGCTGAGCGTTAGCAATAATTCTGTTCAGTCATTATGCGCGTGCGCGTCTGGCATGAAACCTGATACTACATGGGCAAGAGAGTATTTCTCCTGCCGTACATCTTGCAAAGCAGGTGGAACAGGTTTGTCATGGTTTGCTATTCCAAGTATATCAGCCGTTCTGACAGAATGTCAGCTTCTCCATAGGCAGTGTTTTCACTTAGGTTTTTCTGTGCTTTATGAAATTCGTCTCACAGAAGCAAATCTCCTCTCTTATTTTCACGCATTTCTTCTTCTCTTTGTATAGTATTGTCCGCAAGTTCGTTTCCGTTATGTGGACTCTCTGTACACTGAGATGACAAAAGTCGTGGGATAGTAATGATAATGTCGTATATGTAAGGCGTATTAGGACAGTGCCCTGTCGGACCTGTCATTTGTACTCGAGTGATTCACGTGAAAGGGTTTCTGACGTGATTATGGCTGCGCGACGAGAATTAACAGACTTTGAACGCGGAATGGTAGCTGGAGACAGACGTATGGGACATACCATTTCGGAAATCGTTAGGGTGTTGAACATTGAGAGATCCACACTGTCGAGAGTGTGCCGAGAATGCCAAATTCCAGGCGCTGCCTCTCTCCACGGACAACGCAGTGGCCGACGGCCTTCGCTGAATGTTCTGGAGCAACGGCGTTTGCCTAGAGTTATCAGTGCTGACAGACCAGCAACACTGCTTGAAATAACGACAACAATCAGCGTGGAACTTGCGGCGAACGTATCCGTTAAGGCAGTGCGGCGAAATCTGGCGCAAATGGGCTGTGGCAGCAGACGACGGGCGCGAGTTGTTTGCTAGCAGTTCGACGTCTTCAGCAGTGACTCTCGTGGGCAGATGACCATATCGGCTTGATCCTGGACGACTGGTTGACCAGCCTGGTCACATGAGTCCCGTTTTCTGTTGATAAGAGATTATGATAGGGTTCAAGGGCGGTGCAGACCTCACAAAGCCACGGACCCGAACTGTCAACAAGGCACTATGCAAGGGGTGGTGTTTCCAGAGTGATGTGGCATGTTTACATGGAGCGAACTGGGTCGTCTGGCGCAACTGAACCGATCATTGACCATTCTCAGCCATTCATGGATTTCATGTTCCCAGACAACGATGGAACTTTTATGGATGACAATGCGCCATGCCACTGCGCCGCAATTGCTCGTAATTGCTCTGAGGAACGTGCAGGACAATTCGAGCGTGTTATGGACAGCTGTAGAGGCAGAATGGCTGCAACGCGGGGGATGGAGGGTGGGAAGCTTTCAATGACAGAGTACAGAGGTGATTACATACGTGGCGTCTGTGCAGTACAAATCAGCAGATGATGGTCGAATGGTTTTCACAGGGTGTGGTATAAACACGAGCAATATCAATACGACCAATACTACGTTAAAAATCCTATTCCATGTGTGTTTATGTGTGTGTTCGTTCTATTTTGACCTTTTTCATTCCCATTTAGCGTGACCAGAACGAGCTTTCGTAAAAATCGATTTTTTTTTTTCCGCCCGAAGATACCATCAGACTGAGAGTTGACGGTAAATGTTGTCCATCCCCAACATACATATTAATATTTTGTGTGTGTGTGGGGGTGTGAGGCTTTTGTGTATACGTTTTGTACTTCTGCACCTCGTTCAATAACTGACGAGCACTGATCGGCTTAACGCGCCTTTGGATCAGATACTCGATCGCGTAATTGGGCCAGGTCATTAGGTAAGCTGCGCGCTCCGATCTTGTGTCACCACCTGTTACTCACGTTGCTAATGGCGGGCTTCTGAGTTACTGAACAACAACCGCTAACCACATAAGACATTAAAGTTTGTGCAACTATGTACTGGCAGATATAACATTAGAGCTCTCTCCTCTGTGTGTTAGCTTCAATACGTCTGAGCGGCAATCAACAGGGATTTCTTCCTCGTCTCTGAATAAACACAAGCAAAGTTACGACCAGTGAGTGTCCCACAATTTTCTGCAGCGTCCATTTATTAGTTCTCAATTTGGTGTAAAGATCATCGTGTCTACAGAGACATTAGTACTTTTCCCTTTTATATTTTATCTCTATTTTAGGAGCGGTGTAAGGCGTCTCCCATGGCAATTTTATTTAGTTTTGGGAGATAATTCACCAGTTAGTTACAAAGGAAGATAAGTAATGCGACTAGGAACAACAGATTCCAATAACCCAGGATAGTTTTCTCCATTTGTAATTTTTATGAATTCCAGACATGATCAGTGTGGGGGCATTCTGCTTGAGAAAGCGTCACAAGCCTAGATCGCTAAAAAAAGCATTTTATTGGATTAAAAGTTTCGACTGAGCTTTTCTATCGTAGATAGTACATTGTAAAGATCCAATGATGACAGCGTAGCTCTGTCGCAACGGGTCATCCAATAAAATGTTGTTCTGACAATCTTGGCTTGTGAAGTTTATTTAAATTAGCACTTACAATTTTAATTTTGTACTCACTTAAATGAAAAAAGAGCAGCTTCATGGAGAGTGGCTACGACAGACATTGCTCTGTGTCGTATGCAAAAGGCCCTGTCGTCTGCACACTTTCCAGTGTGGCGGCCCGCATCTTGCCATCACTGTTCATCATAGAAAGGCTCACGGCTGGTGGCGATGGGAAAACTTGTGAATCTGAAAGTACGCATGCCACTTCAACAGTTTCTTTCTTCAATTAAACTTTATAGTATGTTTTGTTGCAATTTTGTTGTTCTTGTTTCACCCTGCAGGCTGATTTCATGTACTTCTTCGGACTGATCTACCTTGTGATGGTCTCTGTGTCTCTAAATAACATGTGTAAAGTACATCCTCTGCTGAAACAGCATAGTTCGCATATTACTTTTGGTGTCCCATTGCCTAAACTATTTCTCAGAGAGTTACCTGGTTTAATTCGATTACATGCCATTACTCTTGCTTCACATCTGTTGACTTTGATCTCATAACGTCTTTTCAAGACCCTATTAAATCCTTTTAACTGATCTTTCAAGTCCTTCTTTGTCTCTAAAAGGATTTCTATGTCATGTCTAAAGTTATATCTTCTTTTTCCTGGAGATTAATTGTCTATTTTGGATTAATTGTCTATTTTAAGTTAGGTTCCCTCCCACGGGAAACAAACCGTTGGCCTGAAAATTCCCAGTTAATGACACTGATGTGGGTGTAGCGACTGTAAAAATCGTTAGTTCGCCTAAACAGGTCATTCCAAAGGATTTAAATATGCTGAATCTCATGTTAGTAAATTTTCGAAATGTCTATAGCAGGATCTCCGAGTTAATCTCCAAAATAAACAGTAGTAATGCCAATATTGTATTAGGTACCGAAAGCTGGTTGAAACCAGGTGTAAATAGCAGTGAAATTTTGAACTCGGATTGGACAATGTTTGGGAAGGATAGGACTGATGCTATGGGAGGTGGTGTGCTCATTGCAGTTAAAAGCTGTTTAAACGCAGTTGAGATCGATACTGGGTTGGACTGTGAAATAGTCTGGATAAAGTTGTCAATCAGACAAGGAGTGACCATTGTATTAGAATGTCTTTATAGACCACCAGCATCCGCAACAAACGTCGCACAACGTTTCAGAGAAAGTCTTGAGTACATAGGAAATAAATATCCAAATTATCCATTAGTTATAGGTGAAGACTACATTCTGGCATCCATTGAGTGGGAAAATTACACGTTTATTACAGGGGACAAAGGCAAATACTCGTGTGATGTTAATCTAGGAGCGCTATCAAGATACAACCGTGAGCAATTGGTTAGAAAACCAACTCGAGATGGGGACATACTATATATCTTGGCGACAAACAGACCTGATCTTTTTGAGGAAGTTAATCAAGAAGAAGGTATTAGGACCATAACGTCGTTGTCGCTTCTATGTCAGTAAAAATTGCAAAAAAAAAAAAACAATGAAACAGCGTAGAGTTTTCTTGTTGGGGAAAGCAAATAAAAGTGTCATTAATGAACATCTTACTAGTCAGCTCCAAGTACTCCCCGCGCGACACAAAGATATTGAGCGTCTTTGGTAGGAATTTAGCGGTATTGTCCACCACGTGCTAGAGAAATACGTGCCTAGCAAAAAAGTAGGGGAGGAAAAGGATCCATCTTGGTTCAAAAAACATATTAGGAAGTTTCTGAGAAAGCAGGGAATTTTGCACAGTCGTTTTAAAAGTAGTCACTGCCGCACTGACAAACAGAAATTATGCGAAATGAAAGCAGCTGTCAAAAGGTCAATGAGAAATACTTTTAACGAACTGGAAGCAATATTCTAAAATAACCCCAAAAATTTGGTAGTACGTAAAATCTATAAACGCTACAAATAATTCAATACCTTATCTTGCTGACAGTACGGGTAATGTAGTGGATGATGATAAACAAAAAGCCGCAATTCTGAACTTACGTTTCAAAAAGTCGTTTACGGTAGAGGACTGCAGCCCCATTCCCCCTTTCAATTATCCAACAAACGCAAGAGTGGCAGACACAGTGTTTAGTGTATCTGGGACTGTAAAACAGTTAAGATCCTTAGACGCCAGGAAGGCAACTGGCCCATACGGTATTCCCGTAAGATTTTATGTTGACTGTGCTACAAATATAGCACCATTCTTATCCATCATCTATCAGAGATCATTGGAACAGCGGAAAGTTCCACGGGACTGGAAGAAGGCTTTGTTGTAGAATCATGGAGCATATTTTGTGTTCAGACATAATGACCTTTCTAGACTCCGAGAAGCTCATCTGCAGAAACCAGCACTGTTTTAGGAAACAGCGGTCATGCAAGACAAAGCTGGCGCTCTTTGTGCATGATATACAGCAGGCTCTAGATACCGGATCCCAGTTAGACACTGGACTCCCATTCGGGAGGATGACGGTTCAATCCCGCGTCCGGCCATCCTGATTTAGATTATCCGTGATTTCCCTAAATCACTCCAGGCTAATGTCAGGATGGTTCCTCTGAAAGGGCATGGCCAGCTTCCTTCCCCATCCTTTCCTAATCCCATGAGACCGATGACCTCGCTGTCTGGTCTCCTTACCCAAGCAACCCAACCCCCCGGCTCCCAGGTTGATGCCATATTCCTCGACTTTCGAAAGGCGTTCGACTCAGTTTCGCACTGTGGCTTGCTCCAAAAAGTGCGCGTTTTCCGTCTGTCCGATGACATATGTGGTCGGATAGAAAGTTTCCTAACAGACGGAGACCAGTATGTCGTCCTGAATGGGGAGACTTCAACAGAAACAAGCGTAACATCAGGTGTGCCCCAGGGCATCGTAATAGGTCCGCTGCTTTGTACAGTTTACATAAACGGTCTGGTTGATGCTATTGACAGCAGCATTAGAGTGTTTGCCGATGATGCTGTAGCCTATAGGAAAGTAGTATCACACGAAAGTTGTGAACAAACCAATGAGGATTTACAGAAAATAAACGCGTGGTGTAATGACTGGCAGTTATCTGTCAATATTAGTAAGTGTAACCTACTGCGTATAACAAAGCGAAAATCGCCATTAATGTACGAGAACAAAATAAATGCCCAGTCTTTGGAAGCGGTAACGTTCGTCCAGTATCTCGGTGTGACTATTCGAAATGATCTCAAATGGAACGAACAAATTACACAAGTAACGAGTAAGCGAACTCTAGATTGCGGTTTATTGGTAGAATCGTGAAGCGATGCAGTCCTTCAACAAAGAAAATTACTTACAATACTTTAGTTCGTCCAGTCTTAGAGTACAGGTCGTCTGTATGGGACCCTTACCAGTTGGGTCTTATTCAAGAGACTGAGAAGGTCCAAAGAAAGGTGACAAGATTCGTGACCGGTACTCTTAGCCATCGCGAGAGCGTTACAGATTGTAATGGTACTTGAATTACGTAACCATTACGGCTGCTCACCTCAACCTCTCGATACCAGCAATATTCTAGTGTGTTTCTGTAAAATAGTTAACATAATTCTGTGATAACATTCAGATTTGATTTCATTAATGTAGAGGTACTTCGATACATCGGTATGTATATATTGCAATGAAATTATTCTTATGTGTGTTCTTTATTTTGTCACTATGACCTTTGACGTACTTGTACCTCTGATTTTTGGGCGCGTAAGCGTTTATTAGAGAGTCAAGTTTTGGTCGTCCTGTTAAAAAGACGCAAATTGTAGTCAGTTTATGAAATGTGAACTTTAACAGTGAGGAAGATATTTTCAAGTATGTATTATATTGTGAAGTGATGTTTTGGAACGAGGTACGTGATATTGGAACAAAAGTAATAAAAAAGAAGTGTAACTTAAATTCAGAGTGCTGATTACTTTTTTACATCACCATTGTCCTAACTTGCAAAAGTTTAATCTTCAAGAATGATTTATGAAACACATCTATAAAACTTTTGAATATCGCAGAATAACACCTAGGCCTCTTTGCATCCGAGCTTGGAACCATCACTACCTAGATTTTTGACGATTGAGCCATGAGTTCACAACGAGATCAACGCGGGAAACACGGAAAGATGAGTGCCTAGTTTATCCATTATTTCAAGAAATGACTTTATTAACTGTGCTCTAATGACACCTGCCACATAATATAACTTTGCTGTTGCCCGAAAATGCAATATATAGCAGCGTGAGCAACACTGCAATCATAATTAATTTTTGACCTTTGTTGTGGTAGGGTTGTTGGAAGATCTAATAGAGAGTTTGAAGCGGGTGACATTTGCAGATAGACGACGCCCTATACGGAAGGGGCTGCTCACTAAATTCCAAAATCCCATGTTCGCGGAGGATTTCGAGCATATATTTTTGCCACAAACTTTTGAATTGCACAATGATCACCATTCAAAGATAAAGGAAATTAGAGCTCGTACTGAGGCGTTCAGACAGTCGTTTCTCTCTCGCGCAAACAGCGAGTGGGACAGAGGGGAGAAATATGACTTTGGCGCGAATAGTGCCCTCCGCCACACACCGCTTGGTGGCTAGCGAAGTATATATGTAGATGTAGATGTAGACGAATTCCTTTCTTTAATGACTGTTCAAGGGACTGACTAAATACCACCGTGAATACACTACAAACCTATATCGCTCCAGGCTCAAGAACTACTTTGCTTATGCCCATCGACATCTCGTTCTGCAGTGTGTTTTCTGTATAAGCTGTACACAACATTTCCCTTCCTGTTTTCATCCCAATAACTACACAGTTTCAAAGAGAGTGTATCAGTCAACAGTGTTAAAAGTTTTTCTAAATCTACAAAGGATATAAGTGACTGTAGGCTTGTCTCTCTTTAGCCTATCTTCTAAGGCAAAACGCCTCACCAGTGTCGCGTGTTAATTCGAAATCCAAACTGAGCTCCCTCAAGGTCAGGTCTTACCAGTCGCTCCATTCTTCCGTATATCCGCACTAATTTTACTTATTTTCACGTTCATATAAATGGTTCAAAGTGGCGACTCCATAGCGCTCATCCGGTGTTTCCATTCGAGCAGTCTCATTGTTGTCTGTATAATGTCTCAGGCTACGAGATTTGTCGTCATGAGGTCCTACTCAGTGACGACTGCAGTTGGTTCAAATGGCTTTGAGCACTATGGAACTTAACATCTCAGGTCATCAGTCCCCTAGAACTTAGAACTACTTAAACGTAACTAACCTAAGGACATCACACACATCCATGCCAGAGGCAGGATTCGAACCAGCAACCGTAGCGGTCGCGCGGTTCCAGACTGAAGCGTCTAGTACCGCTCGTCCACACTGGCCACACTGGAGTCGTTTCACCTGATCCCACTAGCGGAAACCAACTGGGATCAGATGTGTGATGAGATCTGAACGAGAAACAGTTCCTCGTTCGCTCACGGAGACGTCTGAGGCAGCAGACCATGAGCGAGATTCGAAATGTAAGTTGCGGTGCTTTCACGATACCCATCCATACTTCCACTGCAAATGTTGCTTGACAGGCCTTCAAAACAAGTACCCCTGGCTTAGCGGCTCGCACAAGGCTAATGATGTCAGTCAGTGATACGTCTAGAACACCCAGTGAGCGCATGCGGGATAATACTCCGCTGGCACTGTGAAAATATTCTAAGTCCACGCTACTGCATATACTATATAAGCGAGCGAGAGCCGCGCAGAGGCTCATTCGCGCTGCTGCTGCTGCACAGGCAACTGCATTGAACACCGCCACGATGCCTTACAGGAGAATTCGTCGCCGTTCTAAACAGACAGTGCATAAAACCATCGAAAACATCGAGTTCGCCACAACAGCTGGAGACAAGAAGAACCGCATACCAGTTTAGAGTGTTGCTGCTACTGCACTTGTCGACGGACCTTGTGTTTTCTGTGGTTGTAGACTTAATTTTAGTATTGACATTAATGATACTTTTGATTATGGTAATGATTGGCTCACTGTAGCCATTGTACGTGGAGGTACGGGAGTTCCTAACGTACCAACAAACTTTACATATTCACATACTCCTTTACCTTTAACCCAAATGAATACAGACTCATTTAGAGATATTTTTCTCTTATCACAAGTGTACAAAGACAATGCCGAAGGCGACATATAAGCTGATTTACCAAAGTCTTTATTTGCAAGTTCTGCCATATGGTAGGTACGATAGGCGATAATGTCTCTATCGACGAAACTTTCAAGTCCAGGTACGTTAGGAACTCCCGTACCTCCACGTACAATGGCTACAGTGAGCCAACCATTACAATGATCAAAATTAAGTCTACAACACAGCCTCCAGCCTGGACGAAAGTTTCTCGCTGTCATAGGATCATAATAAAATGTTTACGTGGGTTATGGCAAGCATAATGATATACAATTAGCGTGTGAAATGTATTTTTAAGTTATTTTCTTTGTGGACAAAATCTTGCTATTGTGCCTTTCAGACAGGCACGTGGTCTTTACCCTGTCTCTTACTATAGTGGAACGATTATAATTAAAATGATTACATATATTATACTGAGCCTAAGGATGTACACATTATGTGAGGAATTTCATATTTTTAAATAGATTCCTTTGAGAACCACGTATTGCTACTGTGGGAATCAACAAAATACGTGCACTTCACTCCTTGGTCCCTTCCACAAATCACGTTAAAAGTGTTGTGTTTTAAAGAAATTTGAAGTATTAAGGCCATTAGCCAGTGCGTTGCCCGTGGTGAGAGGTAATGCCTGAAATTTAGTGTTCTCGGCACACTCTTGACAGTGTGGTTCTCGGAATACTGAATTCCCTAGTGACTCCGGAAATGAAACATGCCATGCGTCTCGCTCCAACTATGATTCCGCGGCGTTCAAAGTCTATTAATGCCCGTCATGTGGCGTTAATCACGTCGGGTAGCTTTTCACATGAATGTGCAATACGTGGGTACAGGTGACAGCTCCACCAATGCACCTTTTGTCTGTGGCCTGTGTACGGGGTACTACCGCCATCTGTGTACGTACATGTCGCTATCCCTCGAATTTTGTCACTTCAATGTATCTGTTATGTTACTGAACATTTTACTGTGTACTACTGGATAAATGTTTTCACTATGGGAAGTAGTGACAGATGACAATGTGTCTTTTGCCTTTTGTCTTCCATCGTATGGCTACCTCGCTACATCACTCATTTGTTTCGTGTTGTGTTATTGTCTTATGTTTCTGGTAAAATTTTACTCAATGGATTCTCAGAGAGATTAACTTCTGTCTCAATAACTTTTTCCCAAGTGACACTTTCAGGTAAAAGTTGCATAATTGAAAGTTGCAGTACGTGTGTTAGTTCAGAATTTAATTGTTCATTACACTTTCCAATTGAAACCATTCCTGGTTTAGATAATACAAAATCAGATGCCATTAATATTTCAGAGGCATATTTCAATGCTGTTACTTCAGCTATTAATATACCGTATTCGAAAGATAAATTTGTCATGTCAGTTTTAACAGCATTGTGCTGCGAAGTTAAATTCGATTCAACAGTGGTTAAGTTCGTTATCGCAGAAGTAAAAATCCTCAGATTTTGTTCATATTTCACTCTCACCGCATATTTAATATGCAAAGTTTATATTTCATCACATACGGAGAACATTTTGCAACGTATTTCAGATGATAATTTACTTGAAATTCCTAATGACAATTCGATTTTTAATTCTGACATTTCGTTTCTTATTGTCTTCACTAAACTGTAAGTGAGTGTGGTATTCGAATCCTGTACTTGGTTACTGGTGTGACTAACAATAGCCAGTGGGAGTGGATTGCTCTGAAGAAGGCCGTTGTAATACGATCGAAACGTCGGCTTTGACGCGGTACAACACGCGAACAATTTTAACCTTCAATAGAATTTATAGCTTCGCTTCGAGCATGCGATTCAGTTTCGATAGATGAAGCGTCTACATTATATACAGCCACGTCACTATCTTCATTGTTATCTGTAAATTCTATCTACTGTAAATTTTCGAGCTCCGTGTTACGCAAGTTTCCGATCTTTTCCGTAACACCTAATAATGAAGTCAAGTGAAAGAAATTAATATCCGTACACAACTGACTAACAATGCTAAACAAGAATGCTCTCGAATACGACATTAATAAGACGCAAAAATCGAGCGTTGCCGCGGTGTTATGCACGTTCGTGGCATGATTTTGGCCATCTTTTACAACCAAGCTAAGTAATATTTGACGTTGTATTGCATGCATTGTATCCATATCCAAAGATAAAGTTTGTTTTTTACAGTTCACGTCGCCAGAATTTATGTTGTCCTGCCATGATCACCTGTGGATCGCATATCAGTATATTTGGGAAATAATTTACAATTTAGACTGAGATGCTGATGCTGTATACTTCTGAAGCCTAATTGTTCAGAATTCGAAACGCGTCACAGTGACCATCGCAGGAACAAAGCATGGAAAGCATAAATACAACTGGTAATAACAATTATTTCCACTATGAGTGGTCGACTTACTCGTAAATTAATTGGATTCACTGTGTGGATGGTCGTCAGTCTCCGAATCGTTGTTGACGAGTAAATTAGTTTGGTGACGGAGGACAGTATTTGTACAGAATATAATGCAACAACATGATTTGTATCTGACTTCGTTGAACAAACGTAGACTGAAAGGTTCGATTTTTTCTGTATCGTGCGAATCTGCACGTTATGTCACGCAGATGGTGAGCGAATCGGCAGGCAGCAAACTGATCCCTTTCCAAAGCAACTGATACTGAAACATGACGATGTCTGCATATCGTTAGGCAGCAACCTCATATTGGTAAATAAAACCCTGGCTAAATCAGAATTTCATGCAGCTATTTCTAAAGATCTTACGAATGCATACAAGAGAAGGTTACACTCTGAGGTGCAGTAGCAGTCAGACAGAAGGTAAGAGACACTTAATACTTCTCTTATTTTGAAAAATAAAGATTGGAAATAGCAGCAATCATGGATATACAAATATGTTAGTGGTAATACACAAATTTGTATTTCTGGAGCGAAATAATAAATTACAGTTGATAATGTTAATACTGGAAATAAAACTAGTAAGATATTAATGTAAAGAAACCTTACTGTTTATACAATTTGATCATAGGGACATGTTAAACGGATGGTTTGTTGCTTCGAAAGGGACCAAGTGTATAAAATTTTGTCACACCGGGAACAAAACTGTGGATTTCTGTAATTAACATTCAAATGCTCTTGATATAGATGGAGTTGCACTATTGTTTTGCTCCATTCGTTATTCCCGTTAAATGGTAACTTGTTATTGTTAGTTTTGATGTCAATAACCATCACCATTTTATTGACGCCTAGTGGTTGATAAGATGGACTCTTTTGTGTTTGATTTCTATGTAACACTCCTTTTTTTTCCTTCAAACAATTTCCACCCTGCTTGTCTGAGTGCTCGAAAGTGAGTATGGGATAAATACCGCGAGGAGATAGTGGCAAATTCAGCAGCGGGAAGCCAACGCCAAAGAAAAACAAAGATAGCTGAGTAGAACGTGTCAGGTTGGTCAGCGCTGAGGAGGAGCTGCCCCTCGACTAGGTTTGAACAGGGGCAGCTGTCCCGCTGGTTCCGACAGGAAGGCAGTATTTGGTCTGTACGGGGAGCGGTGGGGTCATAACTGTGTGGGATTCCCTCTCCACGTTGTGGCAAAATGGAGATATTAGAATGTAGTGTGCAGTCATCCAGAACGCTAATAACGTTTCTTTCAGAGTCAATTTAGTCAGAGAAAAATTAAATGATATGTTCATTATCATTAGTTTGTTGGGTTTGATGCGTGGACCACCAGTCCACGCTCTTATTTTGAGCCGGCCGTTGTGGCCGTGCGGTTCTAGGCGCTTCAGTCCAGAACCGCGCTGCTGCGACGGTCGCAGGTTCGAATCCTGTCTCGGGCATGGATGTGTGTGATGTCCTTAGGTTAGTTAGGGGTAGGTAGTTCTAAGTCTAGGGGACTGATGACGTTAGATGTTAAGTCCCATAGTGCTTGGAGCCATTTGAATATTCTTATTTCGATTGCAGGGCGTTTTCTCAGTGTATAGTCTGTTGTTGTTGTTGTGGTCTTCAGTCCTGAGACTGGTTTGATGCAGCTCTCCATACTACTCTATCCTGTGCAAGCTTCTTCATCTCCCAGTACCTACTGCAATCTACATCCTTCTGAATCTGCTTAGTGTATTCATCTCTTGGTCTCCCTCTACGATTTTTACCCTCCACGCTGCCCTCCAATACTAAATTGGTGATCCCTTGATGCCTCAGAACATGTCCTACCAACCGATCCCATCTTCTGATCAAGTTGTGCCACAAACTTCTCTTCTCCCCAATCCTATTCAATACTTCCTCATTAGTTATGTGATCTACCCATCTAATCTTCAGCATTCTTCTGTAGCAACACATTTCGAATGCTTCTATTCTCTTCTTGTCCAAACTAGTTATCGTCCATGTTTCACTTCCATACATGGCTACACTCCATGCAAATACTTTCAGAAATGACTTCCTGACACTTAAATCTATATTCGATGTTAACAAATTTCTCTTCTTCAGAAAAGCTTTCCTTGCCATTGCCAGTCTACATTTTATATCCTCTCTACTTCGACCGTCATCAGTTATTTTGCTCCCCAAATAGCAAAACTCCTTTACTACTTTAAGTGTCTCATTTCCTAATCTAATTCCCTCAGCATCACCCGACTTAATTCGACTACATTCCATTATCCTCGTTTTGCTTTTGTTGATGTTCATTTTATATCCTCCTTTCAAGACACTGTCCATTCCATTCAACTGCTCTTCCAAGTCCTTTGCTGTCTCTGACAGAATTACAATGTCATCGGTGAACCTCAAAGTTTTTATTTCTTCTCCATGGATTTTAATACCTACTCCGAATTTTTCTTTTGTTTCCTTCACTGCTTGCTCAATATACAGATAGAATAACATCGGGGAGAGACTACAACCCTGTCTCACTTCCTTCCCAACCACTGCTTCCCTTTCATGTCCCTCGACTCTTATAACTGCCATCTGGTTTCTGTACAAATTGTAAATAGCCTTTCCCTCCCTGTATTTTGCCCCTGCCACCTTTAGAATTTGAAAGAGAGTATTCCAGTCAACATTGTCAAAAGCTTTCTCTAAGTCTACAAATGCTAGAAACGTAGGTTTGCCTTTCCTTAATCTTTCTTCTAAGATAAGTCGTAATGTCAGTATTGCCTCACGTGTTCCAGTGTTTCTACGGAATCCAAACTGATCTTCCCCGAGGTTGGCTTCTACTAGTTTTTCCATTCGTCTGTAAAGAATTCGTGTTAGTATTTTGCAGCTGTGACTTATTAAACTGATAGTTCCGTAATTTTCACATCTGTCAACACCTGCTATCTTTGGGATTGGAATTATTATATTCTTCTTGAAGTCCGAGGGTATTTCGCCTGTTTCTTACATCTTGCTCACCAGATGGTAGAGTGTTGTCAGGACTGGCTCTCCCAAGGCCGTCAGTAGTTCCAATGGAATGTTGTCTACTCCGGGGGCCTTGTTTCGACTCAGGTCTTTCAGTGCTCTGTCAAACTCTTCACGCAGTATCGTATCTCCCATTTCATCTTCATCTACATCTTCTTCCATTTCCATAATATTGTCTTCAAGCACATCGCCCTTGTATAGACTCTCTATATACTCCTTCCACCTTTCTGCTTTCCCTTCTTTGCTTAGAACTGGGTTTCCATCTGAATTCTTGATATTCATACAAGTCGTTCTCTTACCTCCAAAGGTCTCTTTAATTTTCCTGTAGGCAGTATCTATCTTACCCCTAGTGAGATAAGCCTCTACATCGTAACATTTGTCCTCTAGCCATCCCTGCTTAGCCATTTTGCACTTCCTGTCGATCTCATTTTTGAGACGTTTGTATTCCTTTTTGCCCGCTTCATTTACTGCATTTTTATATTTTCTCCTTTCATCAATTAAATTCAATATTTCTTCTGTTACCCAAGGATTTCTACTAGCCCTCGTCTTTTTACCTACTTGATCCTCTGCTGCCTTCATTACTTCATCCCTCAAAGCTACCCATTCTTCTACTGTACTTTTTTCCCCCACTCCTGTCAATTGCTCCCTTATGCCCTCCCTGAACCTCTGGTTCTTTCAGTTTATCCATGTCCCATCTCCTTAAATTCCCACCTTTTTGCAGTTTCTTCAGTTTTAATCTACAGGTCATAACCAATGGATTGTGGTCAGAGTCTACATCTGCCCTTGGAAATGTCTCACAGTTAAAAACCTGGTTCCTAAATCTCTGTCTTACCATTATATAATCTATCTGATATCTTTTAGTATCTCCAGGGTTCTTCCATGTATACAACCTTGATTATGTTGTGCTCTGTGCAAAATTCTACCAGGCGGCTTCCTCTTTCATTTCTTAGCCCCAATCCATATTCACCGACTATGTTTCCTACTCTCCCTTATCCTACACTCGAATTCCAGTCACCCATGACTATTAAATTTTCGTCTCCCTTCACTATCTGAATAATTTATTTTATTTCATTATACATTCGTTCAATTTCTTCGTCATCTGCAGAGCTAGTTGGCATATAAACTTGTACTACTGTAGTAGGTGTGGGCTTCGTATCTATCTTGGCCACAATAATGCGTTCACTATGCTGTTTGTAGTAGCTTACCCGCATTCCTATTTTCCTATTCATTATTAAACCTACTCCTGCGTTACCCCTATTTGATTTTGTGTTTATAACCCTGTAGTCACCTGACCAGAAGTCTTGTTCCTCCTGCCACTGAACTTCACTAATTCCCTCTATATCTAACTTCAACCTATCCATTTCCCTTTTTAAATCCCCGATTAAGGGATCTGACATTCCACGCTCCGATCCGAAGAACGCCAGTTTTCTTTCTCCTGATAACGACATCCTGCTGAGTAGTCCCCGCCCGGAGATCCGAATGGGGGACTATTTTACCTCCGGAATATTACCCCAAGAGGACGCCATCGTCATTTAATCATACAGTAAAGCTGCATGCCCTCGGGAAAATTTACGGCTGTAGTTTCCCCTTGCTTTCAGCCGTTCGCAGTACCTGCACAGCAAGGCCGTTTTGGTTATTGTTACAAGGCCAGATCAGTCAATCATCCAGACTGTTGCCCTTGCAACTACTGAAAAGTCTGCTGCCCCTCTTCAGGAACCACACGTTTGTATGGTCTCTCAACAGATACCCCTCCGTTGTGGTTGCACCTACGGTACGGCTATCTGTATCGCTGAGGCACGCAAGCCTCCCCACCAACGGCAAGGTCCATGGTTCATGGGGGGTGTATAGTCTAGTGTAAAATATCGATCTGTTGCTGGAACTGTGTATTTTTGGTTCATTACTTTAACAGTTTCAGACTTTTATTTGTATGTAGGACTTGGCCACTTATTGGCACCATTTGTAAAAAAAATGGCTCTGAGCACTATGGGACTTAACATCTGAGGTCATCAATCCCCTAGAACTTGGAACCACTTAAACCTAACTAACCGAAGGACATCACACACATCCATGCCCAAGGCAGGATTCGAACCTGCGACCGTAGCGGTCACGCGGTTCCCGACTGAAGAGCCTAGAACCGCACGGCCACACAGGCCGACACCATTTGTCGCGAACTTCCTTAAAAATGAACAAATTTCAATCGAGAGTGCTTCAGATTGTGTTTATGTGAATATGATTGCAAGCTTATTACATTTCTTGGTCAACTGTTTCGAATCTACGAGTATCTTATGACTTTTGTTTGACTACATGTTCGCCCCATTTGTCTTGGGTTATCCTAACTTGGCTACATTACATTTGTATTTTCATTCCAGCAGAAGTTTATTGAGTTCAATATGTTCCAGGCAGTAGCTGATTTGCGTGGATATTTTATTTAATTTGTGCCAATTTCTGTGTGAGTGCGCACGCCAGTCGCCACCTGTTAGAACAAACGTGTGTAATTTCTGTTCCCTTGTGATATTTCGGACACTACACAATTACCTGACAGAGGACGAGTAGTGGCAGCGACCTGCTGTGCGAAAACTTTATTTATTTTTAATGTATTCCTTTATGAGTGGTATTCGATCACGTGCTCATGCTACAAGTGCGACTTTAAATTATCCCTCCCTAGATTGCACTTGTTCACGAAACGTTCGCATTACAAGTTTGCGAAGAGAAATATTGGTGAACTAATGAAAATTTTGTGGGGAAATACTGTTTCCATTTTGGTGTGTTCCTTGTGATTGTGTTCAAATGTGTGTGAATTCCTAAGGGGCCTAACTGCTGAGGTTATCGGTCCCTAGACTTACACACTACCTATACCAACTTAAACTAACTTATGCTGAGGACAACACACACACACACACACACACACACACCCAAGGCAGGACTCGAACCTCCGGCGGGAGGGGTCACGCAATCCGTGACACGGCGCCTCAAACCATGTGGCCACTCCGCGCGGCCTTGTGATTGGTATCCAACCATGTTTCCTTACTATGTGCAACATTGAGCTACCAATATTGATCGAACTTAATAATTCTGAGTATCATCCGAGCTTACTTGAGTGTTAATCACTATCGGTGATCTGTTTTGTGTAAAAGGTTTGGTAATTTTGATGTGGTTTCAGTGTGAGATCAGTTTCACCAAGTATTCCCAGCTTTGTAGTCCATGAAATATTTAGTAGCTTACTGATAACGCAGTCATCATTAATCCGCTTACATTCAATCAAAATTCAAGTAAAGCCAGAACTTAAGTATATAGGTTTGGATTTTCAATGATGAATCTCAATTTCTCTTTTTACGCTCAACCCCTCCCCGGTCTTCGTACGTTAGTATCGGATTCGAGTCCATGTGGACAGATTTCACCATGCGCCATCTGTTGCTACTGAGTTTACTGAAAGAATATGACGCGGATTAACGTACATTGAGAAAAGAGGTTTAACCAGTTGCATGTCGTTAGTTTGTTGGTTTCATGAAAGCTTATGACCATCCAAAGAATTAGATAACACGTGTTTTGTCGACCTTATATAGCCGCGTTGATGCCATGATTTTGCTCAGTACATTATGTACTTTTTGGTGTGCACCGTATACTGCACTAACTGCACGCACGTGTATGTGAATTGGCATGCTTGTTGCGTTGACGCGTATCGTGTTCATATTGCACCCTCTCCCATCGATAACTGATATGCAACTATAGCCATATTCCTATAGGTATCAAATATAAAAGTTGTTGACTCGATGGGCTTGAATATCGGAGCAAATTGTCACGGACGTTTTTCGACTTTATGAGTAGGTGAGACTGGTGGTAGCGGCAGTGTGAGGACCCGTTGCTGCAGAAGCTCCTTTTGCACTCCTTCTCGCCTTGGTGGCTTTCCGGTATGCACGTTTGCCGTCTGGTCTTTGGTGTTTAGAACCTTATTCACTGTCAGTACCGGATTCATACCATCTATTAAAACTGACATGGGGAAGCGTTAGTGAGGGTGAGCTGTTGAATTATTATCTTCTTTTAATTTTGTAGAGACTTTTACTTCCATTATTATTTTAAGTTAGTTTCTAGACTGTTGTGGAAAACGGGACATCAGTTTTGCGGAAACTTTGTGTGATGTCCACGGAGACTCATGGTTCCACAAAGGAAAGTTTAAGGTAAGCATATGAGTATACAAATTCATAAATTTGCGAGTATTTGTGTGTGTGTGTGTGTGTGTGTGTGCGTCAGTATTCACTAGAAATAAATAATATTGCATGGTGTTGTTGATGTAAGAGAATTTCAGTCTTGAGCGACCCACTACGTTATACACTCCTGGAAATGGAAAAAAGAACACATTGACACCGGTGTGTCAGACCCACCATACTTGTTCCGGACACTGCGAGAGGGCTGTACAAGCAATGAACACACGCACGACACAGCGGACACACCAGGGACCGCGCTGTTGGCCGTCGAATGGCGCTAGCTGCGCAGCATTTGTGCACCGCCGCCGTCAGTGTCTGCCAGTTTGCCGTGGCATACGGAGCTCCATCGCAGTCTTTAACACTGGTAGCATGCCGCGACAGCGTGGACGTGAACCGTATGTGCAGTTGACGGACTTTGAGCGAGGGCGTATAGTGGGCATGCGGGAGGCCGGGTGGACGTACCGCCGAATTGCTCAACACGTGGGGCGTGAGGTCTCCACAGTACATCGATGTTGTCGCCAGTGGTCGGCGGAAGGTGCACGTGCCCGTCGACCTGGGACCGGACCGCAGCGACGCACGGATGCACGCCAAGACCGTAGGATCCTACGCAGTGCCGTAGGGGACCGCACCGCCACTTCCCAGCAAATTAGGGACACTGTTGCTCCTGGGGTATCGGCGAGGACCATTCGCAACCGTCTCCATGAAGCTGGGCTACGGTCCCGCACACCGTTAGGCCGTCTTCCGCTCACGCCCCAACATCGTGCAGCCCGCCACCAGTGGTGTCGCGACAGGCGTGAATGGAGGGACGAATGGAGACGTGTCGTCTTCAGCGATGAGAGTCGCTTCTGCCTTGGTGCCAATGATGGTCGTATGCGTGTTTGGCGCCGTGCAGGTGAGCGCCACAATCAGGACTGCATACGACCGAGGCACACAGCGCCAACACCCGGCATCATGGTGTGGGGAGCGATCTCCTACACTGGCCGTACACCACTGGTAATCGTCGGGGGGACACTGAATAGTGCACGGTACATCCAAACCGTCATCGAACCCATCGTTCTACCATTCCTAGACCGGCAAGGGAACTTGCTGTTCCAATAGGACAATGCACGTCCGCATGTATCCCGTGCCACCCAACGTGCTCTAGAAGGTGTAAGTCAACTACCCTGGCCAGCAAGATCTCCGTATCTGTCCCCCATTGAGCATGTTTGGGACTGGATGAAGCGTCGTCTCACGCGGTCTGCACGTCCAGCACGAACGCTGGTCCAACTGAGGCGCCAGGTGGAAATGGCATGGCAAGCCGTTCCACAGGACTACATCCAGCATCTCTACGATCGTCTCCATGGAAGAATAGCAGCCTGCATTGCTGCGAAAGGTGGATATACACTGTACTAGTGCCGACATTGTGCATGCTCTGTTGCCTGTGTCTATGTGCCTGTGGTTCTGTCAGTGTGATCATGTGATGTATCTGCCCCCAGGAATGTGTCAATAAAGTTTCCCCTTCCTTGGACAATGAATTCACGGTGTTCTTATTTCAATTTCCAGGAGTGTATGTATAATCAGCATCTCTGGGGTTATACCATTGACCATAAGTCTTTCACTCACCAACTCAACGTAAATTTCCTCTAGTAACGTGGTTAGCTGTGAAAGCACGTAGCCGCCTCGGCACACCTGCCGCCCCGTTCTCTCAGAGACTGTGACCGGACACGGTGGCAGCAGCAGCAGCAGCAGCAGCGGCCAGAGGACAGGCTGCTGGCACAGTCGCTTTGTGCGGAGCCGGCGGCTTGTCGCCCCTGGGAGTCAGAAGCGACTCGCAGCCGCTTTGTCTTCAGCAAATGGCCGCGGGCGCTGAGAAAGCCCTGCCGAAACTTCAGTCTGACAGGGGGGAGGAGCTGCGAGGGCGCAGAGCAAACACGGGCCGTGATAAGGCCGGCGGTGCGGGCGGCGGGGGCGGTCTCCCCGCGAGGCCCGCGACTGCCCCCAGCACGTCACGCCGCGCCCGCTTCCGCCCCCCTGTGTGGCCGCCCTGTCGGCCTTCTGCAGCTTCTTCTGTCGCCCTATTGTCTGAATTCAGTCTCTGTCGAAGGAATCGTATGGCAATAAATCACTAAAAACTGTAATAGCTTCTTTAAATGTACAGCGTCTTGACAATTTACTGTTTACGTAATTGTGTCGAAGACAATAGCCCTTCCCACTGTTTGTGCAACACCTTCTGGTGGGGCTGCCTTTTCATGTGTTAATGAATCTAGAAGATATGCAGTGATGAGCCAAAACATTATGACCATCTGCTTAATAGCTTTTTGTCAGTCTTTGGAACGAAATACGGATCCTACAGTTTGTTGGTAAGTATGTGGAGGTATGTGGCATTACAAGTCCACTCACAGCGTTTCGTATCTTTTATTTGTGAAGCTTCTTTAGTGGCCTGTGATACATGTTTATTTTTATATAATAAACGTATTCTATTGTAGTTACAGTATGTTACTACGTTACATTTTGTCATGTTTGTCTCATGTTTTTCAGATTATAATAAACTTTGATAGCACTAATTTCGTGAAGTGAAATTATCTTTCAGTGTTACTTAGGAGTTCTAGTGGTGCTGGCCCATGTGTATCGTTCTGGAGATGTGGTCAGTAATCCCCGTGACCAAGCTGGCAGATTTCCGACGTATTTTCAGCCACATTTGTTACAACACGTCACTTACAGCATTTGCACTTTTCATTTTGTGATCAACTTGTGTGTGTTTACAGCCTGTAGTGTGTTTATCTTTAGTCTCTTTTTTTTGTGTTTTGTGTGTGGTTTGATATTTTTCATTTGTTTGGTGTGTGTTTTTGTGGCCCTATATGTATTTTGCTATGCGCTTTTATTTCTTTTTATCTATGTGTGTGTGTGTGTTTGTTTGTGTGTGTGTGTGTGTGTGTGTGTGTGTGTGTGTGTGTGTGTGTGTGTGTGTGTGTGTTTTTGTCTGTTCTGAGGAATTTTTTGACAATTTCGGCTGGAATACGCTCTCTGAAATTTTGAAGTTAGCAAGGATAAAATTCATGAAGGGAAAGGTTATTTACAACTAAAATAGAAATCGTGAACTTCATCGATCGTGGATGCTCTTGCACTCCGTGACTGTTCCTTTATAGGGTATACCCTAAAACAGAAATACTTGTAAGAGTCGAACGACGTGAAAGGAAAGCAGTAGTTGAGAAGGAAGTGAGATACAATGTTGACATTTTCCCAGTTTTCTTCAATGTGTGCACTGAACAAATAGTAAAGAAAACAAAAAACATACCTGAAAAAAATTAATGTTCCGGAAGAAGAAACAAAAGCTTTGAGATGTATCACTGGCATTCTAATTCTGTCGAGGACCTGGGAAAGCAGTTCAACGGAGTGATGATAGAAACAACATCAGCAAAAGTAATAAAACACGGATAAATGAAAGGTATTCAAATTATATCTGGCGATGCAGAGTGAATCAGATTAGCAAATAAGGCACTTACAATAGTCGATTTGTTCCAAACTAGAGAAAACATAAAATGCTTATAGGCTATTCGAGGAAGGCATTTCTGAAAAAGGACGTTTGTTAACATCGAATACAAATTTAGGTGTTGGGAAACCTATTGTGAAGGTACTGTCGAACTGAAACGGTAAGCTGTTTAGACAGTAAGTGAACAGAGTATTTTGAAATGTAGGGCTACAGAAGAACGTCGATGATTAAATGGGTAGATCGCATATCTAATGAGGTGGTACTGAATGAAAGTGGAGAAAAGAGAAATTTATGTCACAAAGCAACAAGGCACCAAGCAACAGTGAATTGTAATGAACTGAAGCCTGGGGAGTGATAACTGTACAGTGATACCCAGGCAAGTAAACAGAAAGAAGAGGATTGTACAGTATAGTCCAGTGTGAAGGGGTGCTTGAAACAAGTTTTCGGACTGAAGGGCACAACAAAAAGCACATGGTCAGTGACACTAGCAGTACTAGTTAATAAAACTCACTTTAAAAAGCGTAGTTGACACAGATATCCCTGTAGTTGTAGTACTATGACAAGAGACAATACTTCGTTTAGTGGTCTTACAGCTCTCTTAGACGAAAACAAGATTAAGATATCGTAAAAGTTTGCGGTAGCGGAAAGACCGATCGTATGAAACATTATGTGCATATTGGGCAGCCGCTCTTGTCGCCAGTTCGCTCGCACTTGAGGTGGTAGGATTTCGGGCTCTCGCCCCCCTGTCACAACCTGCCCGGATGCCCCCCCCCCCCCCCCCCCTTCAGTTGCTGCTCAAGACTCTGGGGATCAACAACACGCTCGCGGAGTTCTGCGCGCATTGCGAGGTCGCATTCGCCCTGTCACTTTATTTTATGCAGATATTCCGCTTGCATATGGAGTTCCTACGCAGGAGAGTTCCTGCTGTTGCTTCGCACACTTATGTTACTTTAATGTGGGAGGCCTCAGATGAAGACAAGCGCAATCCCCTGACAAGCACTTGAGCGGGCGGCTAAAAAGTGTCCTCTGCAGTAAACACGTCACGCTGCCTGTACGTTCCTTCGTCACGTCATATTACTCAGCTTTACTGCTGGTCGCTGCGTTAGACCAAACATATTACTGTCTTTCTACGTTTTTCTACAAGCCGCTCCTGCGATAGGTAATGCTGAGAATTTATCTTCGTGAAATAGTCAAACCCAGCAATAAAAACAAGTAGTCATACCAAGTGGCTTTTAGTGTCAGTGGCTGCAAGAAGTATTCCACCCTCTTAATCACCTTGCACCTACTCTTCAGTGTGAGCAGCACAGTCGAGTCTACTTTGCGGCGCCTTGTAGGTTGCTGTTTACCAGCGTCGTCTCCCGCCTGACGGTTTGTCGGACTTGACATCAGACGTGCACCACAGATGAAGTAGTCGGCTACTTAAGAGCTTGAGTGCCGCTTCTCATTTGTCCAGCGCAACTCGTTCTTCTCTGATTTACAAAAAAAATCGCTACGTTTGATCAGTGCACGGTCTTCAACGAAGAACCGCAGATTCGCTTAATTTGCCCATAAATATCACGATTAGGTTGTATCACGGCACCGCTATAGATTCCACTTACCTGTAACGGCACTGCTGTTCCTTACTAGTTTCCTCTCAGTTTTTTCAACAAAAGGACACTGTAGTGTCTGCAACAAGCTCCTAAATACCTTAAGTTAAATTCAGGTTTCAGTAATGCTTTCTTATTTCCTTTTTAAAGTTACATGATTACCTCAATGAATACTGGGAATATTGCACAATATTCTTATTTTTAGTAATGATTTTCAGGCTAATTAACTGGCAAGAACAAGGGAAAGAAATACAGTAGAGGACGAATGGATAGCTTTGAGAGATGAAATTGGGAAGGCAGCAAATGTCCAAATGGGTAAAAAGACAAGGCTGTTAGAAGTGCTTGGATAACAAAAAATGTTGCTGAATTTAACTAACGAAAGCAGAAATTTTAAAAATGCAGTGTATGAAGAAGGCGAATGGAAATAAGAAATGTCTCATAAATGACATTGACAGTAAGTGCAAAATGGCTAAGCAGGAATGGCTACAGGCCAAATGTAAGGATTCAGAACCATATATCACTAGAGGCGAGATGGACACGGCCTACAACAAAATTAAAGAGGCCTTTGGAGAAAGGACAGGTAGCTGCATCAATATCAAAAGCTCTGTTGGGACATCAGTCCGAAATGACGCAAGGAAAGCTGAAAGGTGAAAGAACGATATAAACAGTCTATGCAATGGAAATGAACTTGAAGTCAGTATTATAGAAATGGAAAAGGATGTAACGAACATGAAACGGGGGATATGATAGTGTGAGAAGAAATTAACAGAGCACTGAAAACCGTAAGTCGAAATAAGGCTTCGGGAGTAAACGAAATTCCGTCTCAACTACTGATAACCTTGGAGAGACAACCATGACAATACTCTTTCATCTGGTATACAAGATGTATGAGACAGGTGATACACCAGCAGACTTCAAGAAGAATATAATAATAACTCCAGTTCCAAAGAAAGCATGTGCCGTAAGGTGTGAATGTTACGGAATTATCACTTTAACAAATCATGCTTCCAAAATACTAACACGAATTCTGCACAGAAGAACGGGAAAACTGGTAGAAGCCTTACCTCAGGGAAGTTCAGTTTGGATTCGGGAGCAATGCAGGAACACGGGAGGCAATACTGATCCTACGAATTCACTTGGAAGATAGGCGAAGCAAAGGCAAACTTACGTTTACTGAATTTGTAAACTTAGAAAAAGCTTTTGACAATTTTGGGTGAAACATTCTCTTTGAAATGTTGGAGGTAGGATGGAGCGGAATACATTGACAACTTGTACAGTACCATACGGCAGTTATAAGGAGCGAGGGGCACGAGAAGGAACCAGTGCCTGTGAAGGGCGTGAGATAGCTTTGTGGTCTGTCCGGATGTTAATAAGTCTGTTTATTGAGTAAGCACAGAGGAAATCAAACAAAAAATTGGAGTAGGAATAAAAGTACAGGGAGAAGAAATAACACGAGGTTTGCCAATGATATCGTGATTCTGTCAGAGTCAGGAAATGACTTGGAAGAGCAGTTGAATGATACGTACAGTGTCTTTTTAAGAATGATTTAAGATGAACATCACCAAGAGGAAAATGAGGACAATGGAACATAGTCGCAATCAATCAGGTGACGCTTACGAAAATAGGAAACGATACACTTAAAGTGGTAGATGAGTTTTGCTGTTTGGGTTGCAACTGATGATGGACACAGTAGAGAGGATACAAGATTCAGACTCGGGATGACAAGAAAAGGGTTTTTAACAGTAGAAATTTGCTAATACCGAATGTAGATTTAAGTGCTATGAACTGTTTTCTGGAAGTATTTGTATGGTGTGTAGCCATGTATGGAAGTGGAACACGAACAAGAAACAGCTTAGAGAAGAAGAAAATAACTTTTGAAATGTGGCACCGCAGAAGATTGCTGAAGACTAGATGGGTATATCACATACACCTTGTGATCAAAAGTATCTGGACACCCCCAACAACATACGATTTTAACATTAGGTGTCTGCTGCCACCTACGGCTAGGCACTGCATATCAGCTACCTTATTAGTCATTAGACATCGTGGGAGAGCAGAATGGGGTGCTCCATGGAACTCACAGACCTCGAACATGGTCAGTTGAATGGGTGTCACTTGTGTCATTCGTCTGTACCCGAGATTTCCACGCTCCTAAACATCCCCAGGTCCACTGTTTCTGAGGTGATAGTGAAGTGGAAATATGAAGCGACACATACAGCACAAAAGCCTACAGGCCGACCTCGTCTGTTGACTGACAGAGACCGCCAAAAGTTGAAGAGGGTCGTAATGCTTAAGAGGCAGACATCTATGCAGACCATCGCACAGGAATTCCAAACTGCATCAGGATCCACTGCATGTACTATGACAGTTAGGCAGGGGGTAAGAAAACTTGGATTTTATGATCGAGTGGCTACTCATAAGCCACAGATCTCGCCCAGTGGATGCCAAATGACACCTCGCTTGATGTAAGAAGCGTGTCGATCGAACAGTGGAAAAACGTTATGTGGAGTCACGAATCACGTTGCACAGTGGTGTCGTACATTCGACCTTTGCATCTGTACAGTAAGTACACTAATGTGTACGAACTTAGCTTACCACTTAGTGCGCAAATGGACAAAACGTCTGAGCTGTCGTCCCAAGCCCAGGGTGTCAAAACGGACATTCCAAATAAATATGACTCTGTCCCTGTAGGGCAGCTAACATCATGCGTCGATGGTAACAAAATCATTAGAAATTCTGCTGTCACATACCTAGAATGCATGAATTAATAAAAGTGAAAGTTTGGTGTCAATTCCAGAAAGGCATAACAACTATTCCCTTTCTTATTCGACATATAATTTATTAACTATTGCTTTCAGGGGTTTACTGATCATATTCAATTAATTTTGACACTCAATTACAAAACATTAATTCTCGACTTATTGAAATTAAGATTATCAAAATCGTTATTTCTACACATGAAAATTTTTTATCATGGGAAAGAATGATTACTAAAAATCCTCATCAGCCATTTAAACCTACTTTGTCATAGCTGGTCAATGCACTCAGTTGGTGGAGAATAAATGTACTTTTTGAACCAATGAAAAACCTTCATGTACTCAATATGAGGGTAGGTTAGTATATTCAATGGTCAAAGCGTTCACAAGTTGGAGTGAGCAAAATCTAGACTCAACATTTACTGTGGCCCAATGCACAATGGTACTTTACCAAGCAGCATCTGCAATGGCATTGTTTCTGTGCTGGATCTGAAACGCTAATTCTCTACTACAGCCTTGACTGAATTCACTCAGTCGCAACTTTCCTGTGTGCCATAGAACATTAATTTTTCCCTAGTGGAAATAACGGCTATTGCACACTACTATGGTTTGGAGCGACGTGCACAATTTCTTTGCCCACAAAAATTCCCACAGGAATAATTAACTGCCACTTTGCTATCTGTCATAACGATATGTGAAGCATATCGTCCTTACTATGCAGAAAGCACAGCTCTCAATACCCTTGCTTATTTCCACACACTTCTGCGGTCCTCCAGAAGATGAGAGAGAGAGAGAGAGAGAGATCCTTAAGGTCTCAAAATGCTTTTATACAATGGGGATCTGCCCACTGTGTCGCGTCTGTGTCGCCAAGTATGGCTTCAGCCAATCAGCGTCCCGGTAGAGGTGAATAAACACTTTTATTTTTCTTGCTGGGTCGCAGCCTATCCCTGTTAATGATGTGCAGCCATTTACACTCGGCCCCAGCGTTATTTACAATAAAAGGAATAGTGTATTGTTCTGGACTAATCTCTTTCTGCGCTGAAGCTCACAATTATCTTGGTAAATGAGAGTTTTACGATATCGTTAACCACCTGCTCGGTTCATCTCCAAAATGCATTTCACTTTATATTGTTTGTTCATGCCAAACCATATATTGGTAGATATCGCTTTGTTAATTTTCGCTACATGACAATAAATGCGGTTGCCTTTTGTTGATATAATATAATTATTATTTTCTGAGGATCTCATACTGTATCATCCTGTCATTATGGATCAGTCTCATGTAAGGTCCATAAAATCCAGGCACCTTACACATGCCATCCCTTCTAAATTAATTTTGTACTACAGTGATCAACGTTTGAGGTATTGCTGATTGCAGTGCAAAATTATAAATTCCAATAATTTAATCATTGTCTGTCTTATGCTAGATGATATCTTTTTAACATAACATTTTGATTTGATATATATTGCTTTACATGGCAGTTTCTATTAATATGATTATTAAGTGGCTTTACAGTCATTTAGAGACTGTTATTTGACTAATCTTACAACATTTTTCTGCAGTACTTTGGTTAACTTCTGTTAAAATTGTTAAAATTTAGAGACTGTTATTTGACTAATCTTACAACATTTTTCTCTAGTACTTACAGTTAACTTCTGTTAAAATTGTTCATCCATCTTTTAGATTTTCTCTTTACAATAACTTCAGACATTCCACAATTCTGTAACATTCATGATGTTGATGATTGTGTAAGATGAGTGAAGTTAAGGAAGCCTTTGTTACTCTATTATGTACTCTCAACACTTAAATGCTACATCACTATTGTCATCAAATTTTCATCATAAACAGAGCTTTATGTACTTAAGTGGACATTATATATTTAAAATATTTTTGCATACTTCCATACACACAAACTTTATGTTCATTGACATTATTTATCATCAAAAACATAAGTTTCCAAAATATCTACAATATACAACTTCTTATTAACATATATTTAGATTGAATGGACATTTATAAATTACACATAAAATAAAAAAATATAAATTGTGGTACATTTACGAATATACTTTAACAATTTACAAATCTAATTACAGAATACAAATGAAACACATAAAGTACAAATTCGCATTGGTACAGGTGTGACTGAACATTTACAGGCATCTCAACTTCTTTCTGAAGTTATTAGCTTTTGCACTCTTTAAGGTATTACTATGAATTTTCCCATGCATCACTTTCTTTCTTATCGCACTTTTCACTTTGGCTGGGTATGCTTCCTGTTGCTGCTGTCGATCAGTGGTGGTTGATGCTGCTTGTCAGCTGTAGACTCTGAGCGATGTTGATGAACATTATAGACATTTAGAGTTGTGAGTGTTCGAGCATGAATGCCATTACATGTTCGGTTGCATGTTGCTTTGTTTTAACAACAAACTGCTCGTCCAAGGCAGTGCCATGATGTGACAACATAGAAGGCATAGTCCTTTATTGGTGTAGTTGTCACCAAGGTTGGTGGATGTAGGCCCACAATGGTTGCTGCATTTTGAGGTCCCCATTATGCGTACTCTGTTTGATGATTTGACCACCTTTGGTTTGTTTGATAGAAGTGCCGTAGTTTTGTTGAACATTGCTTTCTGTGGATTCTGTCAAATGCCATACTGGTTTAGGGCGTAGGACTTTCTGTCTTCTGCCCTCATCTTGGGACCCTTTCTTCTCTTTGTTACTTCCTGTTTCTTCATGTCTTCTTTCTTGGAACTTGCATAGGGACAGAATATGCTATTCAGCGAAAGTTATCGGGAAGGACTACCTACTTCTGTTATATGATCAAGTCTCAACAGATAATTTCGGAAGTGATATATTTGATTTCAGTTATGAGCTTCTCCATCTGGGATATTGAGAGAAATATTCTATTTTTCCAGGGGTTTGTACTAATGAGCTGTTGCAGACAACTTGCTATTGTGCATCACTGCTAATGGGTTTGCTTGGCCTTCCTTGCACGTGTGTGGCCTTTGTGTCCCTTGCTGCTGTTGGTTTTTTCCGTCCTGTTGCTATGGGGGTGATGTGTGGGATAATATTCTTCAAAATACACCTAGCTCAGGCTCCATACTAACGTGAAGTGTGAGACAGTGAATTCCGTACTTCTGTCTTCAGTTTGTCGCCAATGCCGTATTCTGCAATCGTATAAACTCTCACACACAGACCGTAGCAACCTGTCGACATTCTACTTTTGTCGTCAGCTTGGCTCCCTTCCCCAGATGGTTGTAATGATGTTGTGTTGCATGCCTTCTTTATTTCTTTTGTTTTACAGTGACTTTTGATTAATGCTACTATTTACAAGACTCTTTACCTAAATTTACTGTAAGCTTTACATTTGAACACTTACATGAAAAACACAAAATGAATGTTTAAATAGTTTTTTTTCAGTACTTTATAGACGCATTAAAATATATCTCTGCCACATGAAGTTACTTCATTTTATAATGGTTCCTTTACTTCTTGAACGATCATAGATTGATGATGTGTAGGTTTGTTAATTAGTACATCATGCAATTAGATTTCTTTCATATTTTTCTAACCTACTTTGATTATTTAAATGATTAGTTTTATTGTACCCATATTTGAATATTTAAATGTTTGTAGCTCATCCTGTTTGCCTCTGGAGATCTGCAGCTACCTGGAACTTATCTATATTCTTTTGCTGTATCATCTGTGATCCATTTAGTTTTTAGCTTTGATGGCTAATTGCCATATGACCACTGCAAAAATTGTCATTCAGCCCTTAATGTGCTGACATGATGTAGACCGATATTTTGCCCATTCTTGGGTTCACCAATTCGACTACATTTGCATGAACCGCTTAACTAATTAACATGTGTCCCTCAAAAACTGGATAAAATTTATGCTAAACCTGTTTTCCTTTATTAGATAATAAGTGTATTCTGACAAAAATCAACTGTCCCACAGTGAATACCCATGTAGGCACACCTTTGTCTGTTCTAAGCTTCCTTTTTGCACCTGCTTGTTCATTGTTTCCGAGTGCTAATTTTATTATCTGCTGGTGTGATGGTCTTCTGGATGGGAGGAACTTTACAACTTCTCTTACCCTATCAAATGGTCTTTTATCTTTGAGCACTGTGACTGGTGGTAATCGTGTAGTTCTGTGTAGCATTTCGTTAATAATAGTCTGTAAATGATGTAAATTGGCATCCCATGTGGTATGTCGTGAACTACAGTACAGACAACACCATGTTCCAACACACTTCATCGTCTATTCTGCACAATTGGCGCTTTGTTTGTACCTGGATATGAAGATGGGTTTAATTTTATGTCTTTTTAAAGATTTATATTGGGGCCCATTATCTGAAATTAATCTTTCTACATGCCCTACCTGCTTGAAGTGCCTTACAGATCGTAACACCAGTTGCTCATTTCAAAGCGGTCAAAGTGACATACTTTGATGTCAACTCCAAACATTCCTTGTCCTTGGTAACGGTCGCATCAAATTCTTTGCTGCTAGATGTTTTAGCTTTTTCGGTATTACGGTTTACAATGGTGGTCTAGTCTGAAAAGTAACGTGTTTGTCACGTTAGCAATCCTTAAATTTTTCGAGTACTTCCTGAATACGTCTTTCCATGTTGGGGAAATGTATAGTCTCTTTAGTTTTATAAAACATTTCTTCGCCCAAAAGTGCCCATTACGTGAGTGTACGATATATACTTGTTCACGAGCTCATAAGGACTACATCATGGGTTCCCAAACTGGGGGGCGCGCCCCCCTGGGGGGGCGTGATGATGTTGCAAGGGGGGCGCGGGTGGAGTTGGCGGTAAAAATCTAATATTTCTGTTTAATATCGATATTTTAATGAAAATGAATGTGCAGGTATTAATGATAGATTATGGTGCTAAATGCAATCGTTTGGCATCCCACTTCCCGCAATCCTATCTCAATAACCTATCCTAGAACATACAGCTTTTGAAGATCACGTTTAGAATGTCACACACAGAAACCGTCAAAATTACGAAGGCGATATATTTTAATTCTAATATATCAGATTTGTAAACAACTTACTTCTGACAATTGGAAAACAGAAAAATCAGGTATTAACTATTCCGTACATTTGTACACATGAACTGAACGTAATCATGTTATAACTTTTAGCCGCAGTAGGCTACGTTCATCAGTGTAATAATCACTTATACTGCGTAACTGCAAAAATGCCATTTTATTATCCTGTCAACCCGCGGATCCCCATGTGAGGCGATTACAGTGACTTTAATAGACTGTATACGCTTCAAATGAACTGGCGGGTACGTAATTTGGTCGCCAGGGTTATGCCCTTTGTCACCAGAAAAATGTGCACGACGTGAATGCGAAACTAGTACAAGTGTTCGTTCTGAGCAGAGTGCTTCACGCTGTATTCTCGTGACTGCTAACAATGAAACATAATCCAGCTAGGTTGACAATGAAGTCCATTAGTAAGGCTTTTTTTTTTTTTTTTTTTTTTACTACAGCTCTTTCATTCGGATTACTTATCTGACAAAACAGTTATTTTTCTTCTGCCTTTTTGAAATACGGCATAATTTCGTTTGAAACTGGTATACGTTCTTTGCTGTGACAATGGCTTCTTTTGGCACAAGTACAGAGATAACTGCTTGGCACTGTGCACAGTTTCCAGCGATGTGTGACGTGTATCGATGACCTTACTTAATTATTGTCAAATTTGACAATTCATTGATGTTATCTCAAAACTTATAACGTTTCATTTATAAGTAACGTAAGATAGGTGGCACGAAAACGATTTTCGCATAAAACCCCAGGCTGCACTGCTCAGAACAGCACCGCTGAACAGGTAGCAAATTCTTAGGGTGCCTGTGGGCTGTTTCCACCATAGTCCGGGAAAAGCCCGTTTCTCCCAGCAAGAGCCCTGCTCGGCCAACAGGTCGCAGACAGACAGTGCACTGACTACCTGCGCTCCGACTGGGCTTCCCCGTTCTTCGCCCAACTCCTCACAGGCAGTCATCTGAGGTGCCGACAGACGACAGTAGCTTTCCTTTATTTCAGTTGGTTGCTTGCAGTTGTTGACACATCTGATGTATTGGATTTTGCTGAAATCGCACTGAATGTTTCACAGTTGTGCCTTAGTAAAATCAGTATTTGTGCGAAATTATACTGTTAACTTCTTGTTTTCATTTTGCTTCACCATGAGTGTCGTGAAAAAACGTAAATATAATGGTGATTATATCAAATAAGGTTTTGCTTCTATACAAAAAAAATTGTGTTGACCAGCTGCAATGTGTTATTTGCTATGAGGTATTGAGCAATGATTCCATGAGACTACCTCGTCTGGAACGTCATTTGTGGGCAAAGCATGGTGCATTGAAAGAGAAGCTGAAGGAATTTTTTGCTGCAAAATGTGATAATTTGAAACGAATGAAGTTGGACACTGCTGAATCCTTCGCTCAGACATCAGAAAAGGTACTGGAAGCCTCGTATTAGTTATTGCTATTTATTCCAAGGACCAAGAAAAGTCATATTATCGGAGAGACACTAGTCAAACCCTATTCGTTGAAAGTTGCTGATATTATTCTTGGGTCAGAAATTAAACAAAAACTTTCTGACAATACTCTGAAAAGTCGGATTGATGATATGGCCGAAGACATACAAAATCAATTAGTTACGGCCGTCAAACAATCGCAGTTTTTCGCAATACAGTCAGACGAGAGTACCGATGTTGCGAATTGTTGCCAACTGCTAGCTTTCGTTCGCTATATAGAAAATGAAGCAATTAAAGAAGAGTTGCTGTTTTCTACAGAGTTAAAGTCAACTTCAAAAGCAGTTCATATAACGGCAGCAGTCTCTGAATTCTTTTGTAAAAATGAGTTATCGTGGCAGAAACTGATAGGCGTATGCACAGACGGCCCCATCAATGCTTGGATGTCGCTCAGGATTTGTGCAGATGTTCAGAAAAAAAACCCTAGTGTTCCTGCTATCCACTGTGTAATACACCGTCAAGCATTGGCAGCTAAGACACTTCCAAAGGGAATCAATTATGTCTTGAAACTGCGCATCAAAATCGTGAATCATATTAAAAAGAGTGCGTTAAATTCCAGGTTATTTACGGCTCTTTGTGAAGGCTTGAGAGCAGAGTATAAAACACTTATTTCATACAGAAGTACGCTGGCTCTCAAAAGGAAATATGCTAGGAAGATTATTTGAACTTCGAGACAAGTGATGCAATTTTTGGAAAATAACGAACAAACTGAATTGTATATGGAATTTAGAAAGCCCAGTGCTCATGTTGCATTGGCTTATCTGTCAGATATTTTCGAATCTTTAAACACATTGAATTTGAAATTACAAGGTGGCGATTCAAATATAATTTTTCATCGGGATGCCATCAAAGCGTTTACTAATAAGTTGCAACTATGGAAACGTAAAATTTTAGCCTACAATTATTCCTGCTTTCCCAGATTGTTTGGAATCCTGGAAGAAGCCCGATTTCAAAACGATTTTAAGGATACTGATACCAAGAGTAAAATATCAAACCATTTGCAGCACCTCATTGATGAATTCGAACGATACATCCATAACAGTTGTGATGATAAAATTTATTATAGGTTAGCGACGGATCCATTTCACGTTGACGTGGATGTGTTGTCAGACAGACTACAAGAGGAAGTCTTAGAAATTAAAAATGATTCCGCAGCGAAGTATGACTTTAAGAAGATGGATAAGCCTTTATTTTGGGTGAAATATCTCACGGTGACGGCTGAAAGCAATGGGAAACTACAGCCGTAATTTTTCCCGAGGACATGCAGCTTTACTGTATGATTAAATGATGATGGCGTCCTCTTGGGTAAAATATTCTGGAGGTAAAATAGTCCCCCATTCGGATCTCCGGGCGGGGACTACTCAAGAGGACGTCGTTATCAGGAGAAGGAAAACTGGCGTTCTACGGATCGGAGCGTGGAATGTCAGATCCCTTAATCGGGCAGGTAGGTTAGAAAATTTAAAAAGGGAAGTGGATAGGTTAAAGTTAGATATAGTGGGAATTAGTGAAGTTCGGTGGAAGGAGGAACAAGACTTCCGGTCAGGTGATTATGGGTTATAAATACAAAATCAAATAGGGGTAATGCAGGAGGAGGTTTAATAATCAATAAAAAATAGGAGTGCGGGTTAGCTACTACAAACAGCATAGTGAACGCATTATTGTGGCCAAGATAGACACAAAGCCCATGCCTACTACAGTAGTACAAGTTTATATGCCAACTAGCTCTGGAGATGATGAAGAAATTGATGAAATGTATGACGAGATAAAAGAAATTATTCAGGTAGTGAAGGGAGATGAAAATTTAATAGTCATGGGTGAATGGAATTCGTCAGTAGGAAAAGGGAGGGAAGGAAACATAGTAGGTGAATATGGATTGGGGGGAAGAAATGAAAGAGGAAGCCGCCTTGTAGAATTTTGCACAGAGCATAACTTAATCATAGCTAACACTTGGTTCAAGAATCATGAAAGAAGGTTGTATACCTGGAAGAATCCTGGAGATACTAAAAGGTATCAGATAGATTAAATAATGGTAAGACAGAGATTTAGGAACCAGGTTTTAAATTGTAAGACATTTCCAGGGGCACATGTGGATTCTGACCACAATCTATTTGTTATGAACTGCAGATTGAAACTGAAGAAACTGCAAAAGGGCGGGAATTTAAGGAGATGGGACCTGGATAAACTGAAAGAACCAGAGGTTGTACAGTGTTTCAGGGAGAGCATAAGGGAACAATTGACAGGAATGGGGGAAAGAAATACAGCAGAAGAAGAATGGGTAGCTCTGAGGGATGAAGTAGTGAAGGCAGTAGAGGATCAAGTAGGTAAAAAGACGAGGGCTAATAGAAATCCTTGGGTAACAGAAGAAATATTGAATACAAACGTCTCAAAAATGATTTCGACAGGAAGTGCAAAATGGCTAAGCAGGGATGGCTAGAGGACAAATGTAAGGATGTAGAGGCTTGTCTCACTAGGGGTAAGATAGATACTGCCTACAGGAAAATTAAAGAGACGTTTGGAGAGAAGAGAACCACTTGTATGAATATCAAGAGCTCAGATGGCAACCCAGTTCTAAGCAAAGAAGGGAAGGCAGAAAGGTGGAAGGAGTATATAGAGGGTTTATACAAAGGCGATGTACTTGAGGACAATATTATGGAAATGGAAGAGGATGTAGATGAAGATGAAATGGGAGATAAGATACTATGTGAAGAGTTTGACAGAGCACTGAAAGACCTGAGTCGAAACAAGGGCCCGGGAGTAGACAACATTCCATTAGAACTACTGATGGCCTTGGGAAAGCCAGTCATGACAAATCTCTACCATCTGGTGAGCAAGATGTATGAGACAGGTGAAATACCCACAGACTTCAAGAAGAATATAATAATTCCAATCCCAAAGAAAGCAGGCGTTGACAGATGTGAAAATTACCGAACTATCAGTTAATAAGTCACAGCTGCAAAATACTAACGCGAATTCTTTACAGATGAATGGAAAAACTAGTAGAAGCCGACCTCGGGGAAGATCAGTTTGGATTCCGTAGAAATGTTGGAACACGTGAGGCAATACTAACCTTACGACTTATCTTAGAAGAAACATTAAGAAAAGGCAAACCTACGTTTCTAGTATTTGTAGACTTAGAGAAAACTTTTGAGAACGTTAACTGGAATACTCTCTTTCAAATTCTGAAGGTGGCAGGGGTAAAATACAGGGAGCGAAAGGCTATTTACAATTTGTACAGAAACCAGATGGCAGTTATAAGAGTCGAGGGGCATGAAAGGAAAGCAGTGGTTGGGAAAGGAGTGAGACAGGGTTGTAGCCTCTCCCCGATGTTATTCAATCTGTATATTGAGCAAGCAGTAAAGGAATCAAAAGAAAAATTCGGAGTAGGTATTAAAATCCATGGACAAAAAGTAAAAACTTTGAGGTTCGCCGATGACATTGTAATTCTGTTAGAGACTGCAAAGTACTTGGAAGAGCAGTTGAATGGAATTGACAGTGTCTTGAAAGGAGGATGTAAGATGAACATCCACAAAAGCAAAACGAGGATAATGGAATGTAGGCAAATTAAATCGGGTGATGCTGAGGGGATTAGATTAGGAAATGAGACACTTAAAGTAGTAAGGGAGTTTTGCTATTTAGGGAGTAAAATAACTGATGATGGTCGATGTAGAGAGGATATAAAATGTAGACTGGCAATGGCAAGGAAATCGTTTCTGAAGAAGAGAAATTTGTTAACATCGAGTATAGATTTAAGTATCAGGAAGTCGTTTCTGAAAGTATTTGTATGGAGTGTAGCCATGTATGGAAGTGAAACGTGGACAATAAGTTGTGTGGACAACAAGAGAATAGAAGCTTTCGAAATGTGGCGCTACAGAAGAATGCTGAAGATAAGGTGGGTAGATCACGTAACTAATGAGGAGGTATTGAACAGGATTGGGGAGAAGAGAAGTTTGTGGCACGACTAGAAGAAGGGATCGGTTGGTAGGACATATTTTGAGGCATCAAGGGATCACAAATTTAGCATTGGAGGGCAGCGTGGAGGGTAAAAATCGTAGAGGGAGACCAAGAGATCAATACACTAAGCAGATTCAGAAGGATGTAGGTTGCAGTAGGTACTGGGAGATGAAGAAGCTTGCACAGGATAGAGTAGCATGGAGAGCTGCATCAAACCAGTCTCAGGACTGAAGACCACAACAACAACAACAACAATCTCACGGTGTATCCCATCACAGCAGAACAAGCACTGAAACTGTATTTACCATTTTCAAGCACTTATTTGTGCAAAAGAGTATTTTCAGAGATAGTGGCGATAAAAAATAAGCTTAAAAGCAAACTCAGTATTGCCAATGATTTACGTTGCGCAGTTTCTAATATTCAGCCAAGAATTCAAAATCTTGTAAAAAATATGCAAACTCATCCTTCACATTGATTTATTTGTTTGTTTCTTGCCATATGTGTGTGTAAATAATATTTTTATAATAAATACGTCACATTATAAGAGAACTTGTTATTTTCCTCCTAACTATCCTTACATGTAGGTAATACTGTAAAATTACAAAAAGCTATTTCGAAGAAACAATATAAAATAAACATAGTGAATCTGATTTAAATATAAATACTGCGTGTCATCCCTATGGATTCTTATGTTACGTGTGGTATATTATTTCAACTAATAATAGTATTCCTTCTGGATGAAGACACAGCGAAAGTTTATCTCAGATATAGCAAGCGTAGTCCTAAAATCGTATACTGGCGATGAAATGGTGTGGAGCAAGGGAATGTAATCAAGGTAAGGAAGTTGTTATATTCATATTTTTTAAAGTTCTGTGTAGTCTGCAAAATTATTTCGTAAAACTTATTTTTATATTTTTTTATTTTTTTTGGTTTTGGGAACTGAGCCTTTGTCGCTGTTCGGTAACTGTCGTCGTTGGCATAAATGCCAACCTATGCGCAATGACAATGGGGAGCGCTATAGGCGTACAAATCAGTGATGTTCGTTAACACCGTGACTGAGTGACTATTTTTGATAATGAGTGAAAGTAATAAGCTACACTCAACTTAAAATAACGGCCCGCATCCACTAGTCTGCAAAAGTCGCAACTATTTTTCCTTGTTTACCAAGGACTTTCTTAGCTTTAGGAGTGGCTTATAATCACTAGACTAGACTGATGACGTAATAACTGTGACTCGATACATTAACACCCCACCATGTTGCTTGACGTCAGCATCACAAATTTTTCAATAGTTTCTTGATAATTAATAAAAATCTCTATTTTTTTTTGGGGGGGGGGGGCAGGGATGTTTTCTTTTCAGCAGAAGGGGGGTGACAAACAAAAGTTTGGGAACCTCTGGACTACATGATGTCCATAAACTTGTACTTGGCTCTCGTCTGTAGAACATCACGTCATTCTTCAGCAAATAATGGTGACAAATGTTAACCGAGTTTTTATCTTTCCACTTATGTTTGACCCTTAACACCTCTGGGTCTTTGTTCTGTTCGTTTGAAATATTTGAGAAAGCTGTTTTATGTAGTTTTCAAAAGGAAGTCCTCTTATGTAGTACATACCAATTTGGTCTTCATCTGCTCCGAACTTCGTTTTACTTGGGTTTGCTCCATGTGGACACCGGGAAAAAGAATTTGTTAACGTGTTTGTCGGCGCTGGACGTATTTTACATAGAAATCATACTCTTGCAAGATTAAAATCCACCCTGCTACTTCCTTTAGGTTTGTCTCCTCGTCACACATCTGTGTAATCGTGTGTAATTTGGATTTTAGAACCTGGCAAGTATTCTTTAAGTGTGACAGTACTTCACGCTTAGATTCTGGGGAGTCGTCTGATTCTATGTTACGTGTATGTGTACTCGCACCCTGATTCTACTCCTTATCATATTTGTTATCGGCCACTGTGGGTTGCAGATGCATATTTTCAGCTGTGTCGTCATTTATTACGACGCTGTTTTCTATGTCTGGTGTGGTGTTTACGTAGTCTGGGTAATACTACCGTACTATGTCCTCATATGTCCCAAAATTGTATACATTTGGATCTGATTTATCAGACCACATACTTTACTATCTTGTTCGTTTTCCGATCCAGACGAAATATTGGCTCTGTTATTTTCCTCTCCATTATCGACTTCTTCTTCCCGGTTTTGTTCGATTCCCTCTACCCACAACGCCTCAGACACTTTCTGCTTGTCTTACAAAGTTTTGTGGAAGGATTTTAGTAGATCTTGTAGCTTGTCGAACTTTTGATCAGGTGTACTTATCCGTACTTCCCTCTTTTTTTCTATGACCTATATTAGCGGTATTTTGTCGGTTAATAATATCGTCTTGATCAATCCTAGCGTTACCGGTTACAGCAGGATTTGTATTATCCTGCTGAAATTCATTTTTACTCTGTGCGGAACAAAACATCTGCACCATATACATTAATCCATCATTATAATCAAATGGTTCATTACTAGCTAACGCTGGGAACTCATCCCCATCGACAGTGTCAGTCCGCTTTATCTCCTCCCAGCACTTCAGTAGTGACATCCTACCTATTCGTAGTATCTATACGGATACCTTTGATGATCTTTCTGTCGTTCCTGTTCCCAATTCCGATTCTCGTACATCACACTTTAACCTATTTATTGCTGCGGTCGCCTTGTCATTCGCGTCTGCAGAAAGTTTATCTGCTTGAACTCCTGCAATACTTAAAGTTAGTGAATCTTCACGCTTCCCAGGATTTGGTGGTCGTAATTCAACCTCCATCTGTGCTTCGTTTCTCTGGTAATCACCCCACGTATTTGCCTGTGGCTGCGTTCTCGCACCACCTCCCCATCTGCTTCCTCTCCATGGACCTGGCGATCGCTGATTAAAATCAGTCTATCTGTTATCCCGATTTCTCCAGTTTCCATTCCTATTTTCATCTATATTCCGCCTGTTCCAACCATTATTAAAACCATATCTATTACACTGTGGTCTAGTGTTTCCACTACTCCCATTTCTCTAATTATTCCCATTTCGCCCAAAATTTAATCCCAATACTGGCCTACCATCACTGCCATTATTGTTATTCTCCTTACTGTTACGTGTTCTTTCAAAATTGCTCTGTCGTGAAACGCGACGTCTTTGAGCTATGTTTCCATACATGAATTCTACTTCTCTCAAAACACTTTTGAAATTTCCTACATTATCGCCCCCAAGTCCTATCAAGACTTTTGATACTTCATTGTCAGCTTCGTTTTGCGTATTTGAATCAATTCTCCGTCGCCATATGGATTATCTAAGTATTGGTTCCTTTTACACATATTCTCAAAGAATCTGACTGCCGTTTTCTCACACGAATTTTCGAATGAGACATTTTGTAACAATCCATATCTTATTCTCATCTTAGCCTTAGGAGACCAATACCTTACTATAAAGGCAGCTCTGAACGAATCATACGAATCGCAAGTTTCTGCTATCTTCTGTATAGTTTCAGCAACACTTCCCTCCATGTGAGCGCAAATAAAGTTTAACTTATGTTTCAGTGGCCAATGTGTTGGTGTTTCTACTTTAAATTGGACAACAAATGTGCGGGCATGGAGAATATTTGTATCTTCCTTATAGGACTGGTGTTTCTGCACTGTAAGAAAGTGGTTATCATCAAAACCTGTCGCTTCTCTTTGTTACGTACCTACTGGGTTTTCAAGATTGGAATTCTGTCCTTGATTTGCGTCAAATCTACTCAAACTTGTGTAACTTGGTTCATTGTGTGACATTTGTGAAGTAGAATCACTTGCAGGTCTCATTGCTCAATACGCGTAAATAGCATCCGCTACCGCCTCTGTATCTTGACGTGAAAGCAATTGTGGCTCGTTAGACATCATCGAGTATAGATTTAAGTGTCAGGAAGTCATTTCTGAAAGTATTTGTATGGAGTGTAGCCATGTATGGAAGTGAAACATGGACGATAAATAGTTTGGACAAGAAGAGAATAGAAGCTTTTGAAATGTGGTGCTACAGAAGAATGCTGAAGATTAGATGGGTAGATCACATAACTAATGAGGAAGTGTTGAATAGGATTGGGAAGAAGAGAAGTTTGTGGCACAACTTGACTAGAAGAAGGGATCGGTGGTAGGACATGTTCTGAGACATCAAGGGATCACCAATTTAGTATTGGAGGGCAGTGTGGAGGGTAAGAATCGTAGAGGAAGACCAAGAGATGAATACACTAAGCAGATTCAGAAGGATGTAGGTTGTGGTAGGTACTGGGAGATGAAGAAGCTTGCACAGGATAGCATGGAGAGCTGCATCAAACCAGTCTCAGGACTGAAGACCCCAACAACAACAGACACCCTACTGTAACCCGTCGGCATTTGTCCTACAGGTTGTGTCGTTGCGTAACGCGTCACTATGTTACGATCAGCGTGTCACGATTTGTGCTTGATGTACTGAACCTTGCTGCAAACCACGCTCTTGATTTCCAGATTGACCTGTTATTCTTTTTTGAACAAGTGGTCGCAATCCACACTATTCCCTACGGTTACCGTGATGTTCTGGCATACGCTGGTTTGGACCAATTTCCCGTTCGCCGTTTGCGGTTTCAGACTGGATCCACATGTGCCTTTCCGTCTCATGTCATACGTATTTCCGCGTATCCTGTCTGTCGTATTATCGGCAGCTGTTGATTCTGGAGTATTCGCAGTGGTATCGACCAGCACTTAAGTGGATTCTGTCGTCGTCTGCTACTGCTCACTAACGCCTTCTACGTCACCACGACTTTCGATCGAACATAAAACTTCCGATCTCAGCAGTTGAAATTGGTGTTCGTTTTCTGTTGTATTTTTAAAATACGACCATCGAATTTCTTTAATGCTGCTTCTGTCGTTCTTTTGTAAGACGTCGTCGCTTTGATGCAAAAGCTCCGACTTGTTGTTTAACCTTTTTGACACTTTGTTGCGTATCTTCACGCAACGTAATCATTTCTGTTTGGACAGTGTCAATGTCTGTTCTCAATTGTTTGTGCCCTGTAACGAGCGTTTGCAGCGTAATTTGCGCTTCCTTAGCTTCAGATCGCTTTTGCTATAATTGGCCTTAAGCATTATCAGGCTTTTTTTGTATTTCCTTGTATGTTTCTTTCAGACCCAGTGTTATGCGCCCTTCTATACTCTTTTTTGATTCTTGAAACTGTATTGTTTGATGTGTTATTCGCCCCTCTACACGCTTATCTGATTCCTGAGACTAATATTCGGTGTAACGTTTCAAATATGTTGGCTTTTTCATTTACATCATTTCCGCCAGTTGGGACTTGATGCAACCGTTCCCTATCGTGTTTTTCGTGAACTGTTTCCTTCACGTCCGAACATTGTGCAGGAGGCCTAACACTCATACTATCATGCAACTGCTAGCGTGACTGATTCAACACCATTACGTTTAGTTCAATAAACTGTAAATCACTATCTACAGACTCAGCGTCTGATTCCTTAGCAACGCCGTTCTCATGTCCATACTTTGGCCCATGTTGAACATCATGAGTTGCATTTTCGGTCTCATTCGGTATTTCTACGTGTTATCTCTCGTGTTGTTCAAGCTGATCTACCTGTTGCGTGATCAACTCGATCCTACTAACATCTCGCATTGATTCTCGCTGTCTTAATCGATTATTTCTGTCATTTTGAGCGTTCCACTAATCGTTGCTGTTCGCGAATTTTCCGAACCTGACTACGCGTTAACATTTAATCATAAGACTTGATTCTACCCCAAAATATCAGCCACGGTCCTATATTCAATATCTGAACGTTTCCTCGTCCCTTATCTAGCCCTTTGGTTACTGGAGTTGAGTCAGAACTCAACACAATTCAACGATGTGGTGCGCCAGCAAATAAGAAACACATGACTACAATTGTGTCTACACTTACTACACAGTTGAGTCACATTTACGTTTACAATTTTTTACTTCAGCTTGCATCAACTTACTGTTTGGGAGGTTTATGTGTTTTGTACCCATCAAAAGCTAACCATCAATGCATCAATATGCTACAATTTTGCATTCTGTAAGGGACACCATTTTGTCATATGTCCGACCTTTGTATCTTCACAGTGAGTGTACAAATGTGTCCAAACTTAGCTTACCATGTAGCGAGCAAATGGACAAAACATCTGAACTGTCTTCTCAAGTCCAGGGTGCAAACAGATATTCTAAATAAATATGGTCCTGTCACTGTAAGGCAGCTAATATCAGTTGCGGATCATAACAAAATCATTAGAAATGCTGCTGTCACATACCTAGAATGCATGAATTAACAAAATTGAAAGTTTGGGTTCTATTCTAGAAAGACAAAACAGCTATTCCCTTTTTTATTCTACATGTAATTTATCAAGTGTTGCTTTCAGGGGTCACGTGATAAACAACAATAATGTTCAGTTACTTTTGACACTCAGTAACAAAATATTTAATTCTTGGACTTATTGAAATGATGATTATTAAAATTGTTATCTCTACAAATGAAAATTTTTTATCGCAGGAAAGAACGATTATTTAAAACCTTCATCAACTTATTTAGATCTGCGTTGACATAGCTGGTCAATGCACTCACTTGGTGGAGAATAAATTTACTTTTTGAACCAATGAAAAACCCTCATGTACTCAATGTGAGGTTTAGGTTAGTATCCTAGCTTTTGATATTCAATGGCCAAAGCATTCGCAAGTTGTAGTGAGCAAAATCTAGACTCAACATGTACTGTGGCCCAATGCACAATGGTACTTTACCAAGTGGCATCTGCAAAGGCGTTGTCTCTGAGCTGGATCTGAAACGCTAACCCCCTACTCTGGACTCGACTGAATCCACTTAGTCACAGCTTTCCTGTCTTCGTAGAATGTTAATCTTTCCCTAGTCGAAATAATGGCTATTGCATACTCGCTATAGGTTGGAACGATGTGCACAGTTTCTTTGCCCACAAAAATTCCTGCAGGAATAATTAACTACCGCTTTGCTATCTGTCGCCACGATACATGATGCATATCGTCCTCACTTTGCAGAAAGCAAAGCTCTCAATGCCCTCTCTTGTGCAGTCTGTCACGAGACGTGAGAGAGAGATATAGCCTTAACGTCTCAAAATGCTTTTATGTAATGGGGATCTCCCCGCCGTGTCGCGTCTGCATCACAAAGTATGGCTTCAGCCAATCACTGTCTCACTAGAGGTGAATAAAACATTTTCATTTTTCTTGCTGGGTATCAGCCTAGCTGCGTTATTGATGTGCAGCCACTTACCCTTGGTCCCAGCTTTATTTACATTAAAAGGAATAATGTATTATTCTGGTCTTATCCCTTTCTGCACTGAAGCTCACCATTACCTTGCTAAATGGGAGTTTTGCGATATCATTATCCACCTGCTTGGTTCATCTCCAAAATGCATTTCACTTCAACTTGTTTGTTCATTCCAGACCATATACTGGTTGATATCGTTTTGTTAGTTTTCGGCACATGACATTAACTGCAGTCACCTTTTGTTGATATAATATAATTATTATTTTCTTAGGATCTCATACAGTATCATCCTGTCATTATGGATCAAGGTCATGTAAGATTCTTAAGATCTGGACGCCTTACAATGTGACGATCCGATGGCAGTGTGTTGGTATGGCGAATTCTTGGTGAACGTCTTCTGCCAATGTGTGTAGGCCAACAGTAAAAGTCGGAGGCGACGGTGTTATGGTGTAGTTGTGTTTTTCATAGGGAGGACTTGCACTCATTGTTGTTTTGCGTGGCGCTATCACAGCAAAGGCCTAGTTTGATGTTTTAAGCACCTTCTTGCTTCCTACTGTTGTAGAGCAATTTGGACATGGCGACTGCATCTTTCAACGTGATCAAGAACCGGTTCAAAATGCACAGCCCTTGGCAGAGTGGTTAGACTGCAATAACATCCATGTAATGGACTGGCCTGCACTGAGTACTGACACGAATCCTATAGAACACTTTTATGATTTTTTGGAACGCCGAATTCGTGCCAGGCCTCAACGACTGACATCGATAACTCTCCTCAGTGTACCACTCCATGGAGAATGGGATGCTATTCCCCAAGACACCTTCCAGCACCTGATTGAACGTATGCCTGCGGGAGGCGGGAGTGGAAGCTGCCATCAAGGCTAAGGATAGGCCAACACCATACCGAATTCCAGCATTACCGATGGAAAGTTCCACAAACTTGTAAGTCAGTTTGAGCCAAGTGTCCAGATACTTTTGATCACATAGCGTACATAATGAGGAGATGCTGAATAGAATTGGGGAGAAAAGGAATTTGTGACACAACATAACTAGAAGAAGAAATCGCTTGACAAAGTACATTTGAGACATTAAGGGTTCACCAGTTCAGTACCAGAAGGGCGGGTGGGGGGAGGGGGGGCAAGGGGAGGAGAGTAAAAATCATAGACGGAGACCAAGTTGTGAATCCAGTAAGCGGACTCAGGAAGATGTAGGTCGCAGTAATTATTCGAAGATGAAGAGGATAGCACATGACAGATAGTACGGAGAGCTGCAAAAAACCAGTCTCTGGACTGAAGACCGCAAGAACAATAATTAGATTCTCACTTTGAAAAGGTATTTTCTGTCATTATACATCTACATATTTCAGTACTGTATATTGCTCATTTAATTTCTGTTGTACGTCTTGAATTTTAAGACCTCATTAGCATCTACAGGCATAAGTAATTCTAATAAAGTACTTCTAGGTGTACAGCTTAACAGTTAGAATTAACAGTAAACACAATAGATTATCTCATGCCTAACCCTGCTGTATCAAGCTTCCTCAGCAGTTCCTTGGACCATTTGTGCATATGTACCATCCAAGGTAATCACGATGAAAGTCCATGCAAATTTAAACGTTTAAAGAAGCACTCCATAAGCTATCCTGTGCCTTTAGCGCACTCAGTTGCAGACGATCTTGAACCAGTTGCTATCGTTAGGTTTCAGCTCATTGTCGATTCTATAACGCTTTCCTCCCAAAAATTGCCTCAGCTTATAATAAAGTTGATAATCACTCAGGCCCAAGTCCAGGTCGTAGGAGGTCTGTTCAGCAATTCCTTACATTAACCGCCGAAAGAAGTATATCGTTAGTGTAGGATAACACTGACACGCGTTATCGTGTGGAAGCAGAATACCGATGAACAATAATTCACGCCATTTGTTTTGAGTGGCGCGGTGTAGTCGACGAGGGCTCTGACAGCGGGCTGCTGCACTTATGGTTTGTGCTCTAGGCACAAAGTCGGTGATGAGGAAGCCCTTTAGGTCCATTTCTTGGTGCTCATAAAATGCTTGGCTTTCATTTTGGTTTTGTTGGGGATGATGGGATTCCACTGACGGGTACTTTGTAGCTGGACATTCGTGTGAGACGTAGGTCTCGTTAGCTGTAACAAAGTAATTCAGAAAGTCCTCGCCATCTTGTTATACCGAGCAAAAAAGTAACTTTAGCCTCCATTCGTTGTATATTTGCGCTCGTTTATCGATTGTCGAGGGATCTACCTGCTACACACGTTTCTACAGAGCAAACAGCGACAAACCATTTGATACGCAAATCATTGCGAAATCTTAGAAAGCAAGAAGCTCACTCCATCAATAGTCAAACGTAAGTCCTCTTCAACTTTATCCTCTATCGTAGATATGAGTTCGTGAATTTCGCCTCAGATTTTAAGCTGGTACAAATGAACAGTAAACGAGCATTTCCTCTTTCTGTTGGTATAAAACTAGGGTCAACGATTACGAAGGCCTGTGACACAATGGCGTGGTTGCGGGTGTAGGGTAGGGGGAAGGCCTGCGCGCCTCGTGAGATCAAAACGTTCCGCACTTTGGGAGTGGTTCTCGTGCAATTTCCGTCTCTCATCAGCAGCTGCCTGACACCCGCGGCTGCACGCAGCCCTCGTCCCAGGCGTTGCGACGCCGCCCCCGCCCCGCGTGTTTCCCCCTACTGACACCCCGTCTCCACCCCGTCCCTTGTACTGCAAGTCACACGAATGTGGCACACATTCGCCTGGCTAGATATTTCGGCATCAATATTTGGTTCCATTTTATTACAACCATAAGTACGTTATTTACTCTAAACCATTCCCGTGTCCACTTGTATACTATCTTGCTGGTAATATACTAAATCCATCTTGGGAGTGTCAGTAGAACAACCCTCAGTTATTAAATTAATTTTGTGATTCAAATCTACGTTTCAGTGTCAAAGTCAAAAACGGTAGCATACACCGATTGTAATGTTTCGGTTTCTGAACCTCTAGGATTTTAGTACTGGATTCTGGTGAGTTTACTAGAACTAGTCAGGAACACTTTAGCAATATACGTTGTCTTCTTTTTTCCATATATAGAAACAAATCACCCGATCTCATTGTCAAATTACTATTTCTTCCTAATGCGTTGATTGCATTTTATTTGCACTCATAATTCAATTGTAGGCATACTTTAGATCTACTTTAACAGGTTTCTCCATTATTCGTTACATTTACTTCATATTGTCACAAGTAAAACAAAAGTCTGTGAGATCTTTCACTAGTAATTTCTAGTCTCTTTTTGAGTTTAAGGCCTGAAACCTACTCTTGGGACTCATAAGAATAATTTTCTCCAGCCCATCTTGATAAAATATATAGAAAGCGGTAACACAGATGTATGCAAGATGAACTGTAACTAGCAAACTCTCAGAGGTTGTTTGGATTACATTTTGAGTACTTTGGTTCAAAGGACATACGTGGCATGGTGGTTCGTTGCAGAGTTATTGCATACCATTAGTAGTGGGTCACTGCTGGTGAGGTCGTGAGCAAACATCGGACGACGCATCACTTTCGCCGACGTCACAGTCAGCACTGTCATTATCTTTATGGCCATTCTGGTAATCCAGCCATGCTCAGGGAGATGTGCCTGTTACATTTCGCCAACATCAGCATCAGCACTTCCTTATCTCCGAAGTCATACCAGGAACTTCATCCCACCATGTGCACCACAATCACACTAGGAATCCAGGCGCTGTGTGCCACAGCCAGACTGGGAACCCAGACACCACGCAGCAGCGCCCATGCTCTTCTCGTTCATCATCACATCTGGCCACGTGCACCACAGTCATGAGATCATCATCAGCACTTTCTCATGATCAATGCTACAGCTACTAAAAATATTGGAAATTGGTATTACTGACTTCCAGCTATCTGTCACTCACTATGGAATACTGGAAACAGTACATAGCGTATTTCTGTACATATAATTAAAAACCAACATTTGCTTGTTAAATATAAGTAACGAGTTAGGAATTCGTCTTTGTTGAACATGACTTCTACTATTCCACAAATGCCGAAAACGTGAGATGTTTTAAATCAGACTAAGAACAGCCGACCAATTGCAAAGGATAAAGTAATCTTTACCTAGGTTTCAATAGATATAAATCTATCTTCTTCAGAAGACACCTGGGGACAATGAACATCGTAATATATATTAAGGTATGAAACATGAGTCAAGAATAAAGTTTGACATATATTAGGAAAATATTGTATTACAAGATGTGAGAAAGATTCTTGGTACTTACAATATTATAACGGCATGAAGTGATATGTCCTTATCGTTTAGGCAAACATCTGCATAGTTACATTAATCATATAAAATATAGCCCTGACACCAGGGTTTGTCAAACAAATAAAATAGGTACATAGAAGTTGCAGAGCGCCTAAGCGACTGAGTAAAATCGGCCAGCGTAGTAGCACAGCGGCCAGGGCAGGTGGCGCTCATGTCGCGAACTATGTGCCGATAGGCGTACTGAAGTAAGGAAACATACTCTGATAATGTCATTCCTGCTGACTCAACCCATCCAAAAGCTCATAAATTGGCATTTTTTCATTCCGCCATTCACCGAATGGTAACCACTCCTTTATCACCTGCCGATCAAAAAAAGGAATTGAATGTCATCAAAGCGATTGCGGTTAATAATGGGTATAACCAGAATATGATCGATTACCTGCTCAATAAGAAAATCTCCCAAAAATGTTCGACTTTGAGAAATATTCTCCCCACGGATACCACAGAAACTAAAAAATTTATTTCCATCCCTTTCCTGGGTAACCTATCGTATAGGATTAAACGTCTTCTGAATAAAAAATATAACTGTAACGTCTCCTTTTCTACAGATAACAGTTTAAAAAGAAATCTTGTACAGTCAGTAGAGATTGCCAGCGATTGGTTTTCTAATTCAGGTATTTACAAGCTAACCTGTGATAACTGCCCCTCTTATTATATTGGTCAAACCGGCAGAGCTGTGAAAACACGATATAAAGAACATCTGTTAGGTAAAAAAGGAACGAATATTCGCAACTCTACCTTTGCTGAACACCTCTTGTTAACTGGGCATACGCCTAAACAGTTAGAAGACACGGTTATCCTACATAGACAGGTCAAAGGACGGAGACTAGATCTGTGGGAAGAGCTATTTATTTTTAAACATCTAGAGCTCAAAGACGGCAATATTCTGAATGATCAGTTGAACCTTGCCTGTAAACAATTTTTCGAAGGCTTTAAACCCATACTGTGTAATATATGACATTAATGTTAGTAACCTCAGTAGTCTATTTCCTCAGGAAGCTATAATGCACTTTCAAATCCTCCAGTTTACTATCGTTTATATAATGTGTTCTTTTCACGATATATGGCTGCCACTACAGCGGCCCTCATGTAATTTTCTCTTATTCTATATTACGTAGTAACTGGATTGTAGACCAGGTCTCGTAATTTTCTTAAAAGCCATTATTGATTGTTCTTGATGGTTTGACTTATATACGTTCTATGGGCTTCACTTATATGGTAATATAACTTTATATTTTGGCTATATAGACCACTGCATGTAACTCACGGCGGAAGCGCCACCTGTCTTTTTGATGTATGTATCTACGTTATTGTTCCTATACCTCCCACAATGTCATAACGGGAGTGTCAAATGCTTGCCAATTTATTTATTATCACTCTATTTAAGAACGCATTTAAAATTGATGTTTCAAATATTACTTCAGTACGCCTATCGGCACATAGTTCGCGACATGAGCGCCACCTGCCCTGGCCGCTGTGCTACTACGCTGGCCGATTTTACTCAGTCGCTTAGGCGCTCTGCAACTTCTATGTACCTATTTTATTTGTTTGACAAACCCTGGTGTCAGGGCTATATTTTATATGATTAATGTAACTATGCAGATGTTTGCCTAAACGATAAGGACATATCACTTCATGCCGTTATAATATTGTAAGTACCAAGAATCTTTCTCACATCTTGTAATACAATATTTTCCTAATATATGTCAAACTTTATTCTTGACTCATGTTTCATACCTTAATATATATTACGATGTTCATTGTCCCCAGGTGTCTTCTGAAGAAGATAGATTTATATCTATTGAAACCTAGGTAAAGATTACTTTATCCTTTGCAATTGGTCGGCTGTTCTTAGTCTGATTTACGTGGAACCATTGCTGCAGCGCAGCTATGTTTAAAATACTGAGATGTTTTACTTTCCATTTGCTTGCTGTGCCAACCGATGGCTCCACTGTTAAACAACTACAAAAGATTCATCTCTTTATCACAAGTTGTTCTGACTGTAACTAACAGATGGTATCACTGTTGAAATCTGAGAAAGTGTGGTATCCGTAGCACTAGTAGTCTTCTCTGTCAGTACTGGGTAAAAGCGCTCAAAATTTCATCTATGAAGCACGATTGTTCAAGGTACATCAGAGCATAAAACTATTTCCACATCTGTAACGTCAGAATATTCTAAAATTTGTGTTGAAAATTTCGGCAACACCAAAAAAAAGTGCGATACTGAAATCGATAATCTAGGGTTTAGTTGAAATTAATGTCAAAAGAAGACGCTGTAAGACTCAAGTCAATTAGTATACCACATCTTGATATCACAATATTCCAAAATACGTCAGAAAAGGTATTATTTACGTTGCACCACCATGCGAAAAAAGTGAGATGATTATGTGGATTATGACAGTGTGTTTATGTCAAAATTCTTTTCCACACATATCTAATCTTGGTTGTGAACTCTAAAAAAGTATGCATTAGGGGGAAGGGGCAGGTGAAGAAAATGTATCACTACAAAAACATAATCGACGACACATAGTGCGAGAATAATTGGTCACATGTTTGAGGTAAAGTACAAAAGGAACATTGTAAATCACAAATTAATTACGTTATCACACTTATGAAGTCGCAATAGTCTAAAAACGCACAGAAAATGTAATGTTCCCGTTGCAACAGTATCTAAATACGCAAAGTGTATTTAGTCTGATTATGTGCGGACCGCCATCATCTAACGTTTCTTTCGTGCATCACCAGACTAGGAGTGGGAAGCGAATACAATCCACAAAACAGGAAAATACAATCAACTACCAAAATCAGTTGGTGCTCCATTTAAGAAAACTATCTCTCGCAGAAATAAAAGCTGTAATCAACTACACCATCATCTAATTAAAGCACCATACACACACACACACACACACACACACACGCTGTTGTCCTATTAGAGAAGGAAGGAATGAGATGTTCGTTTCTATGAGGGAATAAGGTGCTTTACAATTTAGGACTTAAACTACAGAACGACATGAATGGTATATCAATACGAATTCACGAGGGAGACACTCAAAGATGGTAACAGAGAGATATGTGATATTTCCGAAGATAATGTCAGAGTAGATACGTCAGAAATTAACAAAAATTAGTTGCAATTTATTGTGAGGCGTGCCACACTTTGCAATCACTATGAAAATCCAAAAATTAACTATTTCGGCATATAAATTGTTTGATTACTTACTAAATGCCTTCTGAACTAATATATGGAAGACCTGTATGAAAATTCAAGCAAAAACAAAGTTACATGATATGTGAGATTTCGCACTCCTAGGAAATGAGGCATCAAATATGCTTAACGCCTAACACCTAATACAAGACATTCTTTGTAAGCACACCACTGTATGACTACATTTTCTGTTATGAATGCTAAACAAACGCATAACATGTAGTAAAATGATGTTATTCTCTATAACGTACATTGTTCTAAAATTTAGGGGGTCACAGCCAGGAAGGATGTCAGAGATTCACCAACCCTCAAAGTTGCTATAGTTAAAATATAGGCTTAATATCAACTCCACAAGCTCACTGTTCATGTTCGGACCTCCAATAAGTAAAGCATAAATGAAATGGCTGAAAACATTACCAGGCATGGAACGTCAAAATTGCGGCGTGTGTGAGTGTGACAGCATGACAGCTCCGGTTTGCAAAGACGATAGCGTCGTCGTAATACACAGAGACACAATAATGCGATTACAGAAGCGATGACGGTGGGGAATTACCAATAATTGTCGAAGTGGTTAAATTATATTCCGTAAGAGACTGGCTGAAAGGGAAGGTACAAGTCATCGTGTATGTGTCTAATCAGCCATACACAGGACTCAAACAGACCATCCTTTCTGTTACTGTATCTTTTGCTCACCACTCAGAAAGTACCACCTTCTTCAGCCAAGGAAGACGTAAACATTTCCCGTAGTTGCATGTCTGGACACTTTATAAAATCTTTAAGGTGTTTAACAACGATATCCCCCACAACTGGGCCTATGATTTGACACATAAACATTACTATATACTGGAGGTCATGCACGTTAAACAGTCAAGTCCAACTGTCTTGGTAGTTACCAATAACATTCCTCACTGGTTGACTCGTGATTTGACACATAAATATGTTTTACTCTACCATGGCGGTCATGCACGTCAAACAGAGTCAACCCCAAATGTCTTATCGTACAATATAACCCAAGATGACGTTTTACTTATATATGCGATATATGAGCCTCAAGTGAGCGATTACCCTTGCGGGCTTAAAAAAAAAAAAAAAATGAAATGTGTCCCTCACCTACGTACCCTCAGATTCAGAGTTGAAATATTAAAAGTTTTGACTGGTTCCGTTGTCTACGGGCTGGGATATGTACACTACTGCCCATTAAATTGCTACACCACGAAAATGACGTGCTACAGACGAGAAATTTAGCCGACAGGAAGAAGATGCTGTGATATGCAAATGATTAGCTTTTCAGAGCATTCCCACAAGGCTGGCGCCGGTGGCGACACCTACAACGTGCTGACATGAAGAACGTTTCCAACCGATTTCTCATACACCAACAGCAGTTGACCGGCGTTTCCTGGTGAAACGTTGTTGTGATGCCTCGCGTAAGGAGTAGAAATGCGTACCATCACTTTTCCGACTTTGGTAAAGGTCGGAATATAGGCTATCGCGATTGCGGTTTATTCTATCGCGACATTGCTGCTCGCGTTGGTCGAGATCCAATGACTGTTAGTAGAATATGGAATCGGTGGGTTCAGGAGGGTAATACGGAACGCCGTGCTGGACCCAAACGGCCTCGTATCACTAGCAGTCGAGATGACAGGCGTCTTATCCGCATGGATGTAACGGATCGTGCAGCCACGTCTCGATCCCTGAGTCAACAGATGGGGACGTTTGCAAGACGACAAACATCTGCACGAACAGTTCGACGACGTTTGCAGTAGCATGGATTATGAGCTCGGAGACCATGGCTGCGGTTACCCTTGACGCTGCAACACAGACAGGAGCACCTGCGATGGTCTACTCAACGACGAACCTGGGTGCACGAATGGCAAAACGTCGTTTTTCGGATGAATCCACGTTCTGTTTACAGCTTCATCATGGTCGCATCAGTGTTTGGCGACATCGCGGTGAACGCATATTGGAAGCGTGTATTTGTCATCGCCATACTGGCGTATCACCCGGCGTGATGGTATGGGGTGCCATTGGTTACACACCTCTTGTTCGCGTTGACGGCACTTTGAACAGTGGACGTTACGTTTCAGATGTGTTACGACCTGTGGCTCTACCCTTCATTCGATCCCTGCGAAACCCTACATTTCAGCAGCGTAATACACCACCACATCTTGCAGGTCCTGTACGGGCCTTTCTGGTACAGAAAATGTGTTGCGTCTAGACAAGACAGCCTAGACACAGTGAGAGGAAGCCGAAAGGCACGCGCTTAAACTCACGCAGGCTGGCATGAGGTCTGAAACAGGATACGTAATGAATGGTATAAAGAAAAGTACGTAGCTTCTGGATTACTTAACTTTAATCCACAATTGTAGAACATCTCTCGTTACGGTACATGCTTCATAATATTAATTATCAATTGAATACGGCGCCTTGCTAGGTCGTAGCAAATGTAGCTGAAGGCTATGCTAACTATCGTCTCGGCAAATGAGAGCGTAGTTGTCAGTGAACCATTGCTATGATCGTCGGCTGTACAAGTGGGGCGAGTGCCAGTACGTCTCTCTAGACCTACTGTGTGGTGGCGCTCGGTCTGCTATCACTGACAGTGGCGACACGCGGGTCCGACGTATACTAATGGACCGCGGTCGATTTAAAGGCTACCACCTAGCTAGTGTGGTGTCTGGAGGTGACACCACAAAATGTTCGACTGCTGCCCTAGCCAGCACACTCTCCAGATCTCTCACCAATTGAAAACGTCTGGTCAATGGTGGCCGAGCAACAGGCTCGTCACAATACGCCAGTCACTACTCTTGAACTGTGGTATTGCGTTGAAGCTGCATGGGCAGCTGTACCTGTACATGCCATCCAAGCTCTGTTTGACTGAATGCCTAGGCGTACGAAGGCCGTTATTACGGCCAGAGGTGGTTGTTCTGGGTACTGATTTCCCAGGATCTATGCACCCAAATTGCATGAAAAGGTAATCACATGTCAGTTCTAGTATAAAATATTTGTCCGATGACTACCCGTTTATCATCTGCATTCCTTCTTGGTGTAGCAATTTTAAAGGCCAGCAGTGTAGTTGCGGCATTATAAGCCAAATCTTGCTGAGTCTACAGTACACAATATTAATATAATCATGAATTAAATAGTCGAAGGCTCCAATCACTTGGCAACTGCGAATCTGGAATGTAACATAGAAATTTATAAATGAAAGATTGCAATTAAATAAAATCTGCAGGTACTTTTTTTAACGACTTTAAATGGTGAGTACGATAGCAGAAGTACCTGTAAGAATGCCGTTTATTACTGCAAAACACGCATTGGTGTCGATGGTCCAGCAGTTAAACCAAATATAAGTTGAATAACAGGGGAGCAATAGATTTCTACTTCACGTAATTATTTATGAACAACAATATAACTTGAGATATTCACTTCTAAACGTCCTCACTGCAGAAGCCACGGAAATCTCACAAGTACGCAAGCTGGCACTACGAAATACTTCTGTCTCCTGCGACCATGCGCAAACTGCTCCACTCTCCAAGTCTTTCCCTCCCGTCTCTCCATTCTTCGGTTGTCACCTCCTGTAGTAACGGGCACTGTGATTGGTTACAGCGCTCCCACCATGTCTACAAGCCAAAGCACACTCACAAACACGTTGAAACACATACGATATACTGGATTTACATTAAAAAACTTTAAATTAAACAAATATTCTTATGGCTGGATTATAAACACACCCTAACTCGCATTATTAAATACGTAAACAAATGAAATAAACATATGTCAAAGGAATAGAAACAAAAGCAGGCCAGTATCCTAATGTCTCTGTGCTTTCTAAAACACTGTAAATATTTGACCTATTTCTTCATGAATGACATATATAGACATAGATGAATAAATATATTTATAAGCATGCTACCAACCTTTTTTCGTGTAACTGCGGAGTACTTATGGCCTAACGCGATCAATAGTAATCGGCCGCTTTGACCTCCAATAACTCATGTTCAATTCAAGTTACATGCCTGTAATTCATATCAATTTTGGTTTACACTAACACAAATCTCCTTCATCGACACAAAGCGTAGTCCTCATGGAATTTCCAGCCACACGGTCGGCCTGGACCACCCTCTTGCTCCGGCTAACGTTCAGCACCACCCACTTGCTGACGGGCCCCGGCTAGCCGAGTGGGCCGCGCGGCCACATATTTTCAGGGCTCCCCACCTCGCCCGTTACCTCACACCCTCCACCTAGGATGCTTTATAGAAATGCCGAGATAAGTTGGTTACGTTGATGTAGATTAATATTGTAGTTTCCTGATGCAGAACAATCTATGAATCCCACAGGTTGTGTGTATAAACTGACGTTGTTCCTCAAAATGACGGCAACGTAATGGAATAACTTATAGGCAAATCCAGTGAGTTTTATGTGAAAAAGTGCCAAATCGTAATGGACAGACTGTGCCGCTTGCGGCATTGCGGGGAACGTTGGTAACTATAGTAAAAACTCCGCACTTCCACGTGGCATTTTGAGTATATTAATTTATTAAAGCCGAGCGCATACTGTATATATGTAATGATTTACTTACACACCGGCAGACAAACAGCAGAAACGTTATTAAACACAACACATCGGGTACTCTGTGCGTTATTCGTTAATTAACACAACATGGAAGCAATTGGCCCATAATTGAGTGGAGCGCTTTGTAATTACCGTTTGATTGTGTTTAATGTACTTACTGAGTGTGGCATGAGATCAAAACACATGACCCATCCTGTTCCTAGCTATAAGGTTCCATTGTACCCTATGCTGTGTTATTCTATCCCAATATATACGAACTGCAAGCGAATTTCTGTCAGAAACAACGTAACAAACATTTTCAGAGTTTAAATTGATGGATAACATGTTGCAGTAACAATTTGGAAGCATTCCAAAGCACACTGCTCTCCTACTCCAGTGGAGAAAATCTCTGCATACTGAGAAATGCCAGTCCCTGTGCAGTGTACTGCACTTTGTATACTGGAGTAATAAGCCCCGTAACACGATTAATGAGTTACGAACGCAAAAAGAAAGAAAATCTTTAATGAAGACTCTTGAAAGGAAGAAAAGAAAACTGGAGTATGTAGAATAGACAATAGTCAAGTCGACGCATTGTCCATGAATACTACAAAGCAAGAGCACACGGCCGCTCAGTGCCACTCCGTGATCGTCAAGTGAGACAACAGTGCCGTCTTGTAGTAGGCCAGCTGTGTGATCAGCGTACTATGCAGAACATTGTGTGGAAGTTATAATCAGAGAGTAACATAATTTGTCTGTATCAAGTGATTAAGTCAATGTTCTGAGACAAAGCTGTTGACATTCCTAAGGAAATGTCATTATAAGACACAATGCAAAGCAAATCTCCAAAACTAGCAACGGTTTATTGATAGATAATCCTAACAACATTATTTTTGGAGGTCAGCTTATAATGGTAATAAGCAAGACAGGCCTTTGGTGTAAGATATTAAAAGTGTGTTACCTTATTGCAGCTAGTTCTGGAGCTTTCATTTTATTGTGTCTTAAACTGATGAGCCAAAACAGTGTGACCACCTGCTTAGTACCTTGTTTGTCCCCTTTGGAACCAAATACATCACAGTTTCGCCACATAAGTGATCTGGTAGTTTTTTGGCAGAATCATGGCGGTATGAGGCACTACGTTCACAGATCACGTAATTCGCGTAAAAGGCGAGCCGTGATTTGCATACGCGGTGATGGAGCCCGATAGCGATCCATGTGGTTTCCGTAGGATTTACATAAGGAGAATCTTGTCGCCAAGACATCGACGTGAATTCACTATAATGCTCCTCAAATCACTGTAGCACGGTTCTGGCTCCGAGACACGAATAATTGTACTGCTGAAAGACGACATGGCCGTCGGGGAAGACATCAAGCCTGAAGGGATGGATGTAGGTGGTTCGCAGCCGTCAGCGTGTCTTCGATGACAGCCACTGGTCTCACGCGAGTCCAGAAGAACGCCTGCCACAGCATGCTACTGCTCCTACCAGCCGGTCTCCTTGGCGCGCGGCACGTTTCGAGCCGCCGTTTGTCTCGATGGCGGCGTTTGTTAAGACGATCGTCGACGTAGTGTAGCAAAATTGTGATCCACCCGAAGGTAGAACCCCGATGTTCCCATGCGCACTGAAATCGTAAGTCACGATGTCGCTGGGTCAACTTGTGAACACGTAGGGGCTAGTCTGTTGCGAAGTTCCATTTTCAACAAGGTACGGTTAACGGTGCGCTTCGAAACACTTGCGCGTTAGAGGACCAGCGTTGTACTCTTTCGGCAGAGATACCGCAGATCACCATCTGTCCTACTTCACAGAGCAGACAAGCCTGCAAACCGCATGCTCTGTGAAGAGTCGTGGATGACCAATCATTTAGCGCCTAGTGGTAGTTTAACTGTCCTTATACCTTTTCCCGTGGGTGCTCATGACAGTAGCACGTCAGCAACAGACCGGCCTCTCCATTTTCGAGGTATTCGTCCACAGTCTCTGCGTAATAATAATCTGCTGTTTCTCAGAGTTGGTTATCTCGATGGATTTCCCGATTTGGAACCCATATCTTGGCTAGGGTGATCCCCGTCCGTGCCTGCTCCGCCTACATACTTTTGCTACCGTGCCACGTGCCCGCAACGCCACCAGGCGGCATCCAACGTCGCGGTTGACAGCGGTCATAATGTTTTGGATTATCAGTGTGTAAGGACTGTACAAAGTTAAGTAATTCCTCTTATCTGTGTTCTAATAAACTGAACTAATATTTTATTTGGTATAGTGTGCACCCGACCCCCTACTGAAGAAAACCATTGAACGAACCGCAATATCGACTTGCGTATTTTGGTTCGGCACATCAGATGGCGCTGAGGCTCATCGTGAAACAGAATTGCCTCATCCACTTGCAAAAGGCAGAAGGTTAATGAGTGCACTCTCACCAGCCTTAGGCTCTTGTTGTGTGCCTTGTGTTTCATTCAGCGCTTTCGATGTATTACATGAAGCGTTTAACCATGTCTGAGCCACCACAGAAATTGTCTCTAAGTGAAGTTGTTCAGTGTTAGGCATGGCAGATTGATTGCCGACTGCTCAGTGTCCAAAACACGATGCCACTCCTCTCGCAACACCAGCTGCAGCACGTGAACTTTGACCGGACAGTAATACATACTAGGAATGGTCACAATATCGGGTGCAGTTTCAGGTCCACTTCACCATATATAACATTTCAGGTACAACATGCAAATCATTTTGTTTTTGTATTGATGGTTGGAGCTGACTTCTGCTATCCGTGTTTAAAACTGCCCTGTTCCGCGTCGTGAAACTGTAAGTTACGACGAACTGGTTCGGCTGCTGACTGAACATTACGATAGTCAGGTACATGTCACAGCTGCAAGGTATAAATTTTGTCTTATACAAGGAGAAACTCCACAAACTTTCAGTGGACTGCCGAACCCAGAGGATAACAACACGTTGTAAATTTTCTTGTGCACTCAGGTGAAGTGATGTCATGTTAGGCGATGTAATCACACAGAATGTGTCACAGGCATGTATTCACACTGCTATTCTCAAACTGATAAATCCTGATCTGAGAACAATTTCATCTACTGTGAAATCTCAGACTACTGTGGGCACAACAAAAGTCTACTCCGAAGCTCAGTTGTTCAAAGTGCTAATGATACTTAGTCTAAAGTTAACGCTATAATAAAAATGATTAAAATTTGGGCTTAGATAAGTCATAAAATCAAAGACAAAACTTTCAGTTTCATGATAGGCTGTGTACTACATAACACTGTGCTTTTCGGATCTTGACTGAAACGTTTGTTCCTGGAGTGATGCAAAATATTTCCGGTATGTAAAGCAAGGTAATGTTGAAGCACTTTGCTTATAAAGCAACTCAGGTGCGAGCAAAGGCCGACACTGTGTCAGTGAGGCCATTAAAGCAAGTGCAAGCAAAGGGTTGTATTTCTGCATCATGGAACTCCGCCTACAGGAGAACAAATTATTTGTTCAATTAAGGGTTTCTCAAAAGACAGTAAAATTGTACTTAGAGACTAACGCAACCGTTCCCGTTATTAATAAAGATACATATTAAAGAATCTATAGCCCACAGATACAGCTGTAGTGTGTGCATACAACGGACGTGAAATTCCAGTACCGGGCGTGTTCAGTTTTTTGGCAGCTTTTCATGGAGATACTGAACGTCTGTTGTTTCATGTACTTGGTACTGAAATAGTGAAAACATAATTTGGATTAGATTTCTTTGAATTGTTCAAAATGTGCTACAAGTCATTGTTTCAGTGTCCCTCAGTAACGTTTCTGACTTGTCTAGTAAGTACAAGGGACTGCTTCATCCAGGGTTAAGAAGGGCTACCGATTTTGAGGCGCACATAACTACTAATGACAATGTGCAAATGCGACTGTTTACCTCCACGCTTGTCCCCACGCGATACATAAGCATGTTACTCAGAACTTGCAAAGATAAGAACACAGAGGTGCTATGAAACCCATTTCTGCAAGCCAAAGGGCATCGCCCTTGGTGGTTCTGATAACACCATCAAGATATTTACGTCTGTGCGCTGACTTTAAAGCAACAGTAAACCTACAAACCGTCATGGATTCTTTTTCTCTTCCTTAACTGGAGGAATTAATAGATATACTGGGACAAAAAAGATTCTTTTGAAGGTAAATTACGTGAGACACATTACAGTGCTGCATGAGAAGTCCAAGCAATGTTTTGTGATAAACACTCACCCATTTTTTTCACGTCTGGGAGTGTTTCAGCTCTTACTATTTAGCAACGGTTCCTGCAACTTTTAACAGCAAAAGTCCCCTCTTGTACGAAATATTTGTATGATACTGTTGTTGCGGGTCATACTCCTGTTGAACATGTCGCCAATTTAGACTTCTTGTTTCAGGTTCTTTCTATGGCTGTCTTAAAGTGCAATAAGAGAAAGTGCTTCTTCTTCCAAGAAGAACTTGACTGATCAGGACATGAGTTAATTCCACAGGGTATTCATCCTGCTACTCATCACGTACCTGCAATAAAAGATCTGCCTGCATTCCATAACATTAAGGATCATAGGGAAGCTTACCTATTATATCGAATTCACTAAAAAGGATGTGCAAACTGCAGCTCCGCTGAACTCAGAGTGCAGGAAAAATGTTCCTTTCGTGTCGTCCCGTGAATATCAGGACACATTACAGCAATTATGGGCACATTTTTTGTCTTGGTTCCCTCACTCACTTTGATCCACCTGAGTCTGCGTTGTTACCTATCGGTGTACGTTCTTATGAGGTTGGAGCTGTGCTCTCCCACAGAATTGGCTAACCTGACAGGCCCACTGCATTTGTCTCGAAACCCACAGAATTGGCTAACCTGACAGGCCCACTGCATTTGTCTCGAAAACTCTCAACGAAAAGCAGTGCAGTTATAGTCAACTTGGAAAAGAGGCAGTTGCCCTCGTCTATGGTCTTACCAGGTTTCACCAACATTTGTACAGTGGGAAGCTTTTTCTATTACACGTAATTGGCATTTGGTGACTGTTTAGTTCTTCCAAGTCTGTTCCACCTCATCCAGCGCTAAAATTGCATTGTTGGGCTCTGTCATTGTCTAATGATAAATATTAATTTTTGTACAGATCCATTGCATTACATTCGAATGCTGAAACAGTTACTCGTTGGTGTTGACTCAGATGTGATGTTCAGACGTGTGTGAAATCATATGGGGCTTAACTGCTACGGTCATCAGCCCCTAAGCTTACACACTACTTAATCTAAATTATTAAGGACAAACACACACACCCATGCCCAAGGGAGGACTCGAACCTCCGCCGGGATCTGCCGTACAGTCCATGACTGCAGCGCCTAGACCGCTCGGCGAATCTCGCGCGGCACTGTCTCAGAGGCTGATTCATCTGAGAAATAGTGTTATCAAATTCCTCAGTCCCTCCACCGAGAAGTTTTGTCATTGTTGATCGACGGTCATGGCGACACAGTCACAAAAAGCAACTCGCCTGGCGACATTGCACTTGGTAGAACATAGAGGTCTAAATTCAGCAAATGATCTCTCATTGCACTGTCTTTGGGGAGCCTCAGTCTGCTCCACCTCTACATTTCTTTCGGTGATCCCGACCATATGGACTATGGACTGTAGCAATGCATGCACATTGATTTTATGGGTCAGATATGTAACACGCAATCGAATCGTTGGTGGTGGTAGATGTGTACAGTAAATTTCTGTTTGTAGTCCCCATGACATCCATCACTTCTGTTGGTACACTATTGGCTCTATTTTTTGTCTCAAAGTTCTTTCCAAGGTCCTTGTCTCAGACATTGGACCACAGTTCAGGTCAGCAGACTTTCAACAGTTCTGTGCTGACAATAGCATACTCTCTGTCTAATGGAGAAAGTGAACATTAGAAAGTCACATGGAGATTCTCTACCCTTCGCACACTCGGGAGCAGGCCTTAAAGACATTTCTTTCTTCCTCTCACTATGTGCCACATGACGTGCAGTCAATTACAACACTATTTTGGATGATAACACACACAAGAAGATTTCATTAATGACGCAATTAATCATCATAAGCCTGAGCCATTATTAAAATATGCTGATGCTGTTCATTGGATTGAGCAACTCTGAAACAAAGTACCAACTTAGACTGCCAGTGTAATACAAATATTAGATTACTACTCAATAAAAGTGGAAATGCACCTACTTTTTCCATTGGTATATTTTTTATGACATTCATAACAGTTTCAAATACATCTTAAAGCTAAAGGTGCTATATCCACATGAATCAGTCATATCAAACTTAAATTTGTCAAATAATTGTGACTGTATCCATTGTATTAACTTCTATTATAATATAAATATTTATCTTGTCTTCTTTGATAACACAGCCAGCAAAAATTATATTATAATCACTATCAAACAGTTTTAACTTTCAGTAAAGAATTCCATTTATATACATAAAATTTTTTATAGAACTATCTTTCCTTTATTCACACAGACATTGTGTGAGTTATCAAAACCAAACTATTTAAAATGCATTGGTCAGCCAGAACATTATGATCACTGATGTACTATCGATATAAAATCATGGAGGCGTTGGCAGCGTCACCTGGAGAGGAATGACTGGTTGTCAGATACATGCACAACACAAGTAGTTTCAACAAGCGTTTTGAGTGAGTGTAGATGGGCAATGCCTTCGATCGGTCTGAGTTCGACCAAATCCTGATTGTCATGCAGCAGATGCTTGGCACAAGCATTTCGGAAAGTGCATGATTTGTCGGGTGTTCAAGAAGTACTGTGGTGTGTCTCTTCAACACATGGAAAAACAAAGCTGAAACCACGTCCAGAAGGCGTGGGAATGGGGGGGGGGGGCACCTCTCATTAAATATGTCGTGGGGCAGACTAGTAAAACGAGACAGGCGGTGAACTGTGGTGGAACTAATGTCAGACTCAACACGGGCCAGAGTACAAGTGTGTCTCAACACACAGTGCACCAAGCACTCCTGACGATGGCCTCCACAGCCAACAACCCATGCATGTGCGAATGTTAACCCCGCAACATCGGCAACTATGACTAAAATGAGCACATGACCATCTGCACTGGACATTGGCGCAGTGACACAGTATTTCATGGTCTAATGAACCCTAATATCTTCATCATACTTCTGAGAGGACGCCAATCCATCTTCTTCCAGGAGAACAGCTCCCTGACAACTGCAGTATGGGATGGAGACTAGTTGGTGGTGGCTCCTTTACATGGACATCCATGGGTCCAGTAAAGCTCGTGCAAGGCACCATGATGGCCAAGAAGTATCTTGCACTGGTGGCAGAATATGTACATCCCTCATGACGATCATGTTTTACAGTGTCAGTGGAATTTCTCAACAACATAATGCACCATGCAACAAGGCCAGGAGTGGGATGGAGTGATTTGAGGCACACAGTGACAAGTTCCAATTGAAGTGCTGGCCCCACAACTCGCCAGATCTGAACTCGATCCAACACATCTGCAATTGAATGGGGCACACTGTACAAAGGCTTTCTATCCTTTGCTCTCCATTTCTAGTAGTTATTCTTTAAGGATGACACGTTTCTGTAAATATTTTGCATTTCATGATCGAGTTATGGTTATCCATTAATGATTAAAAATTTAAGAAAGATAATCTTTTTCACCAATTGTAGTTAACTTTACATCTACAGTACAATATTCACTCTATCTTTTAATCCTGAAAGACAAATATTTGATTTATGTACCACTACTGATACAGTCTCATTATTTTTCTTTGTTTCATACAACTTACCAGGTAAATTTAATGTGATATCAATATCATCAACTATCAAGTCCCCATTTATATTTTTACCAGTGACAATAATTTTCTTCAGTGTAAAATCATACTCAATATTGTACATATTTTTATTCATCTCCAGCCATAAAGGCAAAATTCAGTAATTTGTTTGTCATGTAACCTATTTTGTATTGCATTGCACAAACTTAAAGAAAATTGAAGAGCCTCATCCATGCTTTTCATCCTTCTACCATCATGTGTTGTAGTGGTATGGTTATCTTTAAGAACTGATTACTTTTTCAACTGTAGTGAGAATTGTGTTAGAATACTTGCATTTTCAGATTTGGTAACAAGACTATGCATAAGGATGAGTGCAAAACATGATTATTTGATTCTTTTTTCTAAGTAATGTTTGGTTACTGCGTCAGAACCATTTATAGGATCTTTTGAATCTAACAGTTTTCTACATTTAAAATCAGTATATCCCATAGTTACTTTAAAGATGCTATGTAACTGTTTAGAAATTTTGTTTAATCAAATTTTCTATTTTTTGGTCAATTTCTGTTTGCACATCTTCACTTTCATTTTTTATGTTTCCTAATGGTCCAGTGCTTTGCTCTGCACTGATATAACGTGCATGGTGCGCCTTATTTCCCAAAAAGTTACGTTTATTAGGTTTAAAATATTATGGGATTCAGCAGCAAGACTGTGTCCATAAACACCTGACAATAGATTTAGCACAAATATACATAGATGGACACACACTACTTCATTACAATTTTGTACTCTCTCAACAATGAAGTATCCTTGGTTTTTTCCAAATAGTTAACTAACTGCTTTGGAAGACTCGAACCTCCGCCAGGACCAGCTACACAGTAAGTATTATTAATAATACTTAATTATTATAGATTTTCTATAACAAAATTTGATATAGGTTTATTATATTCTCATCATTTTTCAGATTTTTTTATTTTTTTCACTCCAGCTACTGCTGAAGCAGGCTTCTGACTGCATTCGGTTCCTTTCTTCTCTGTTGCAAGGTCATATCTTTTATTGTTCTTACATGTTTCATCACCTTTTGTTTTGTCTATGACTGCATTTGCCACAGCACTGTTCCACCAGCCAGTGAACCAATCATAGACACATTTGATAATGCTGTATAAAGCAATGGAAGAAATTCTCCACCCCTTTTTGTTAGTCTGGACAACATTTCCTTTCTTATTAGATATTCAATAATTAGTACACAGAGTGTATACCTGTATAGGGTATTAGTATGCAGAGGGTATACTTCATGATTTGATTACGTTGTGACCAGTTTTCCTGATATTATCTCTTTCTCTTTTTAAGCATCAGATAAAAATTATCAATACTATGTAACTGTTTATTAGTGAGTTTTCCACTGATGATTTCTCTCCTTTCTTGTGTAATGATTTGACAATAGCATTTTTAAGCCTATCTGGAAAAGTACCACTGTGGGAGGATTCATTACATAACTAAGTCAGTATCTCACAAAGTTCCAAGAAGCATTTCATCATAACCACTGGAACATTTGTTTTTAAGAGAGGTAGGACATAGCTGATTTATGTCAAACTTCTGCAGAAATGCATTTTTAAATATTTTAATCTGTCTTCTGAGGAACTATGCAGCAGTTTTCAATGTGACCTATGAGCATATAAGAGAGAGAGTTATATTTAACATTTATCCCAGGTGAATTGTATACAACTTTCCAGTCTGTATTCCTCAAACAGTTTTTTATACCTTCAATTCCTGTTTCATTTATTATTCATATAGTTTCCCACTTCTTGTTATTAGTTGAATCAGACCCCACTATATTAAATGTAGGCAACTGGGCATCATGATCTGAAAGGCCATTAAATATTGTATTTATTCTTTCATCTGCTAGTGAGGTAGTATCTATGAAAATGTTATCAATAGCAGTGCTGCTAGTACCCATAACCCAGGTTGGAACTGTACTAAGGGAATGAGATTATAAGAAGTGGTAAGAGACTCTAGTATGGATCTTGAGTGACTATCCTCCAGAAAATTTAAATTAAAATCTCCACTTAATATGAGTTCATTACTTTTAGAAGTTAAGAAATTTAATACTTTATCAAGCTGTTTACTGAATAGTTGGAAATTACCAGTTGGAGCCCTGTTTATTGTGACTATAATTATTTTTCTTTTGTGTGTTTCTAATTGTGTGGCACATGTTTCAAAATGCTAATCACTACAGTATTTAAGAATGTCAAAGTTTTTACAATTGTAACCCTTATTTGACAGTTCTCAGACAAGTGGATGCTCTCTCATCTGTTCTGTTCAATGTCATCTTAGAGAAAGTAATAAAAGAATGTAGGCAACAAGAGTGGGCTGAGGTAGAGATGGACAGTAACTTCAGTTGTCTTGCATATGCAGATGACATAGTATTACTAAGTGAATCAAAGCACGAGTTGAAAGAAAGGTATCCGAAAAACGACAATTATGCACAGAAGGTAAGGCTCAAAGCGAATCAAGACAAAACAGATTTCATGCAATTAGGAAGAAGACATGAGCAGGAAGAATATCTTGAGATAGATGGCAAGAGGTTCAAGAGAGTACACCGGTTTAAAATCTTGCGATATTGGTTTACCATGAACAACAACATAAAAATGAATATCAAAGAAAGAATAGCAGTGGAAATGAAATGCATGCATTCCCTCAGAGAGACGCTCGGCTCTAAATCGATCTCAGTGAAAACTAAGATGAAAATCTACAACACAGTGATATGCCCCACAGTAATGTATGGTTCAGAAATATGGAGCATGACTAAGCGAGAAAGGGAAAAACTATTAATATTTGAAAGACGTGTATTGAGGAAGATATAGGGACCAGTTTTAGATAACAGAGAATGGAGGAGGAGGGAAAACGAGGGAATCTATCTTTTGATGCAACAACCAGCTATCCTACAGACGATAAAGAGCAAAAGAATACAATGGGTGGGCCGTGTAGCCCGTATGCCAGATGGAAGACAGGCAGAGCTGGCACTAGCGGGGAAGCCAAACACCAAACGCCACATTGGACGACTGAGGCAGCACTGGATGGACGACCTGATGAAGGACCTAGCAGCCCTGGGAATTGAAGACACCTGGAGGGACTGGGCACAAAACAGGAAGGAATGAAGGCAGTTTGTTGAAGCAGTGCATGGTCTGCAGGGCCTGTGATCACTGAATATCTATCTACCATTTGACATATCACTAGTAATTTGTTTTTTACATAAGATATTCTTTAATCCATCTGTAACTCGATAGTCCATTCACTAGCTGTTGACTTGTCTCCACTGGTAATTTACCAACAAATGTAAGTGCGCCAACAGGTCTCAATCCAAACTATTAAACTTCACCATGTTGGTATATATCAGCATTTTTTTACTTGTGTTTATTTTTTAATACTTCATCTTAATCTTTTAACTTTTCTTTGTGCTTAAGCACTTCTTCATATTTATTTCTGATTCACTTAATGAAAAATCTATATTATCACTATCATATTGCTTAATTTGTGGTGTGCCCCCAAATTCCTCTAAATGGGGAATGGCATGATGATGTGCATAAGGAGTCATTTGTTCTTCATCTTCTCTGTTTTCTTCAGGCTTCCAGACCATCATGACCTACATATCCAATTCTTTATTTTACCATATAATGAAATGTTCTCTGACTACATCTCGATTTTGAAGAACGAAATCTCCAAATAAAACAACGAAATTATCTTGACATTTATCCAGTGGCATAATTTCATCATTATTTTTAGTAAAAAGTGTCTTTCCATGCTCATTTTTTATACATTTTTTAAATTCCTGATATTTTGGCGATCTAGCTTTAAGTGTGGAAACACAGATGATTGATTTTATTCCACTTCAGCCTTACTGGAGCTAAAATATAATTTTCAGTCATTAATGTTATGTTTCCACAACCACTTGGTCATACTACTGCACACTGAACAGAATTTGGTAAGAGTTTACTGTCTTTATTTCTTGAGTTCTTCTCTGGAATTCTTATTTTTGGTTCCCAATCGATTTTCATTTCATTAATAACATTTTTATTAATAGTAAACGACTCATTTATTTCAGTTCAGTGGTAAGTCATGTGTTCTGAAAAAAAGACTGACTCTACCAATACGAGACATTAATAGTAACATTGCATCAGTTGTTTTTTGTACGGTGGTGATGACTCCAAATATTCCACAAAAAAATAATAAACTGCATTGTAACCTTAGAAAGATTTATTCATATAAAAGACTAATATTCATATTAAGGTAGCTGAAATTTTAAACAGAAATACTATTGAGAGGGATGTTAAATTATATGTGGATGTAAAAGATAGTACTGGAAGCCTGCTTAGATTTAGTAATCAAACTGTTGCAGATAATAAAAAAAACTGTTGCTATTCATATTTCTAGAATTATTTAGTTTGAAATAATTAACATTAATTTTCGTCTAGGAGATGCAATTTGTGCATAAAATGATTATTTTCAGCGAGAGACAAATATTATGGCTTCTCTGACACCTAATGCATATTTGGTGCTCCAGTAATTTATGAACCACATTATCTTGTATATATTCCAATTTTTAATAGAATTAAAGTTGATAATTTAACTGATGAGATCTTCAATGGTGCTAATGTAGCAGTTATTTTAGAAATGTCTTAATAAATTTTAAACTTTGTAAATGAACAAGGTTGAGAGCTTTCACCTTTACTCATTTCCATTGAATGAGAAGACCTTAATTTTCCCAGGAAGGACACATTGTTTAACATAAATATTCGAGATGGTTGGGTTTATCCTAGTCATCCTCCACTGCACATGAGCTTCAGTATTATTGGAACTGATGGTAGAGATTGTCCAACATATGATGGGATATCCAACAGAATATTGTAACTCTGTCTCAATGTGTTTGGGGTTCTCACCATAAAGGAAGGACACAATACTTTTTCTAGAATGGAACATCCTTTTCTTCCTTTATCCATCCTTATGTGATTGACTTCGTCTTTAGCCAATGAGTTAACCATGGAAGACTATAACTTCAATAATGGGAACATGAAAAGCAATAAAAATGAAGTATGTTTGCCACTAGACTTGCTTGTTAGATGTTTTAGGGACTTTAAAGAGATTTTGTGGAAAGTAGATCCAATTCTGATTTTTACTCAGAGTTCTAATGAAAACAGTACCTTTCTTTGATGGGCTAACTATAAGCAGGCTGGAGTTGAAGAAGTGGCCATACTTCCTAAGGAATGCAAACTGTTGTGGAATCAATGGAAATCCGCGTTCTGGTGGTCAGAAATGAATGAGAATATTTACTCAAGCTAGAACAAGATAGATTAAGAAATCTAAGGATTTCTTTGAATCAAAAACAATATAAACTGCAAAACTGAACATAATGAGAAATTTTTAGTTAGATACCAACAATTACTATAATTTTGCAGAATTTGATACATCTTATTTTATCTTTGTTGTTTTCCAAAGAAATCGAAGAAATCGGCAGAGGATTGAGTCTTCCATGTTCGATCACACAAGACTACAAAATACCTATAAAAGAATGGAAGAAATGAAGTTTTTCCCCATGAAGTATGGAATCTAGATCCGCCAAACAACTGTCTGAAGGCATGTGAAGCTTTCTGAGACATTAAGGGAGACACACAATCGAATGGCGATGTTAATGTAAATTATCCTGTCTGTTTCTGTGTAGCTAACACAATCATTCTTCTACACGAGTTTATGGCAACCTCCACATACTACAGCCACAGTAACCCAACCATTACCATGCCCACTAGCATCTGCATTAGTAAGCGTAAAATTCAATGCACATCAATTATGAAGCTGTGTGGCACATTCAACATTGAAATTCCCAATGAAACAGTTGCCTACATGTTATGTATGGTAAGAAAAAATTGTCATATGATGTTCAGCATTGAATTTTTAATGAAATTTTTTTAGCTTGTTCATGGATGTATTCTGGAGCTCAGAATTCCAGCTAACCCATACATAATACATGAATATAAAAGAGACTAGTATTCTTCTTCTATCAGAAAGTACTCAGAGAGGCCACCTTTTGCTGCATACATTGGCTGATCTGCATGCACGGATAGTGTATACCCACCAAGCGGACTTTTCTACAAGAGCAACAATGTATGATATATTGTACAAAGTGATGACTTACAGCCAAAACACATAATGCAAATGAATGAACAGGCTGTGTAATTTTGGCTGCAGATTAATAGAATTATATTCTGTCATTCATAGTGTCTTATGAAATATGATGACAATGATCTTATAAGCAGCAAAAGAGCCTTGTCCTATAGAAAGTGGAGCAGCATGATAGGCAGCGAAACATCTGTGATAGTTTCTTTCCTGAGTAAGTGATGGCAGTTCACTATATGTTGTTTGTGTCAATGGTGAGTGTAGTGTCCAGTAAGGCGACTTATCAACATCACAGGAGTAGCCGGAATCAGCACAAAGGATTTCCTGTGGACCACTTACTGGAAATTATTGAGAGCCCAACTGCAACATAAGATGGTGTTCACTGAGCCAATGTGGGAGTATGCCACTTCATCCACATACATGTTCAGTCTCGCCAGTTGGCAATGTGGTCGGTTCGGCCACTTACTGAAAATCTGGGAGTACCCTACTCGAACACACATGGTGTGCAATGAGGCTGGTTACCAACAATGTGAGAGTACCAAAGTCCAGCAAAGACAGTGTCCAGTGAGACTTCTTACTGACAATGTGTGAATACACAAATCCATCACAAACTTCCTACCACACGAAATTCCAATGAAATATGAACTGGTATTGGCATTCCAGGTATTTAAAAAAAGAATTATGCAGTAACGTCGTGGCAAACAGATTTTGTGTGTACTCCATATCCAGAAATGTTCTAATAAGTGACTTTTAAGTAAGAGATAAATTTGTATACAGCACGCTTTGTTTGTTCATATATTGTAGGCCAATGTATGAGTTGGCCTAGTTGCAGGTGGATATCTGTTAGTAGGCAGTAGAAGGAAGGAGATTGTGAAACTTGAAAAGAAATGTTGGCTATTGTTATAAATAGGGGAGGAAATGATAGAGGTGTCAGTGCTAATCTGTAATTTGGTTTTAACAGGCAATAACTAAAGCTGATAGGAATATAAGAAAGTGATTACATTGAAACTAAGCCTGTTTATTCACAGTTTCATAATGACATAAAGACATTATTATTTCAGTATTCACTTCATCAGAGGCCCATGCATTTGTTGGTCCAGTAGCAGGTAGATATCTGATAGAAGGCAGTAGAACGAAGAAACTGAAACCTGAAGAAGTTGGCAGAAGACTTTGTAGATCAGATGAGGCAAATGGATGTATTCTTTAAAAGTATTCATAAGGAGAACATAAAACTGTAAAACTGGGATAATGGAGTGTGGTAGAATGACATGAAGATACTTAAACTTGTCCACCACAAAAGGTAGAGGCAACTACAGAAGCAGTCTCTCACTGCTAACATACATTATGAAAAGGCTGCAGAAGAAGATGGGTCGCTATACAATAGAAAAGATAGAAGGCGAGAAACAGAAAGTTTGGAGTGGAATAATTACAAGGGAGTTCAGAAGAAAACAGATCGAAAAATTATTTGTAAATCATTTTATGTAAAACATGCAGTTTGCAATAGAGTTGAAGATGTTAATGAAGTACTAATCGAGGGAAATGAGAATGAAGTCTAATAATTTTTCTTGCCTTTTTTTTTTTTTTTTTTTTTTTACAAATGCATGACATAAAAACGGCAGCAGTCAATCACTTGGTGAAGTGTATGCCCTTTTGCAGCGAGTACATGGAAATGTTATAAAGAAAGAGAATTGCCTTTAAGAGAGGTCACAGTTGTTGATAAAACTACATGAATAAGAGATAGGGCTCATCAAATATTGGTATTCATTGGGTATGTTTTGACTAAGTTTAGTGGAGATATGGCAGCAGGAGACTGGCTGGTGACTCTTTTTGGAAAGCATGGGGCAAACACTACTTTTAGCCATGGAGGTGGGACTTACCAGTTATAAATCCCACTATTTGGGATACATTTTTCTATACATACAAAGACACTAGCACAAGTATTAGGGGCGAATCATTGTTGAAAGGATGAGCAGGAATTTAGAACGCCATCTACCTCTACTGCCATCAGAACAAATATCTGCAATGCGTGCAGCCACCTGTCCCCTGTCTTTCTCAACAGTCGTTTCAGGTGTTGTTCTCCTCCACAGCATAGTGGTCAGCACAGCTGATGGCGATGCAAAAGACCTACATTCGATTTCCACTCAATTGGCACCAATGGGTGCATGGTCTGTGTACAGAGTTGATTCCAGAAATTGCTTTCATTCCAGGACAGATTTTAAAAATTGACGCACAGAGAGTAGTTGTTAAGGAGGAACTTCTCTAAATATATTATATTCTAAGTTAATACAATAGATTTGATTGAGTGAGTTAATTCAGTATTTACGTACTTGCTTCGAAGGCTTTAGGTGAAATGACACTTATTTTAAGACCAGGTCACAAAGAGTGTACAACTTTAGTGGCGTTAGAGCTCTGGTCTTCATTTTGTGTTGAAACATTTCATTGTGTAGTAACTGAACTAAAACTACCAATATGTGACTCGGTCCCTCCACAGCACGGGCTCCATACCAATGTGTGTGGAACAAATGTGTCAGCAGAGGACCGGCAACTTTATTTTAAGCAGTGCACGACCGCCAGGGGCAGTGGTACGTGAGATATGCAGTGAGGGCAACAAGACAGCCAGAGGTGTGGTTTTTTTTAACCTCGCTTTTTTCCGGGCGATGGCCTCTCTTCTGTCGCATCCACCTGTCGGACAGAGCAGAGGAGATAGTCGCTGCCACGCTAGCACAGTGTGAGAGAGGGTGCTGGCAGGGGTAGCAGACCGAGGAAGGGGGGAGGGGGCAGAGCAAAGGCGGTCCATTGTCGGCAGCCAGCATTGTGTGCCCGCAGGGTGACGCCGCCAGCTGCCCCAGCCGGAATGCGCCCGCCATGCCGCTTTTGTGTGCTCAACAATCGGATTTCTCTGCTGGAACCAGACACCTGGCGACGGCTGCGTCACACCAGTCCTCCAGAAAGTGTTATCTCTTTCGATTTCAATTGAAAGACAGTAATCATCAGATAAGTCGTCTTGAGTAATTGTTGACAGTGAAGATGTCGCTTTGACTCCAGAGGATTTACAGAAACATTCCTCCCCATTCTTTATTGCACATAATGTAGTTTGCGTGTACTGAGGTCTATCCTTTAATGTTACAAGGGCGCAGCAGTTTTAATGATTACGAAAATTCTTTGTGTATGGCAGTTTGGTAAGACAATCTGACCCTGATAAATGTCTGCCTATTGCAGAGCATTTAAACAATGTATTATGGATAATGCACAGGAATACATATCCTACTGGAACCTACCTATTTAGCACATAGAGCAAGGAAGGACAAACAACATTACAAATATCATGAACAAAGGAGAAATGGGTTGAGTCGATGTTATATTCATGAACCTACATACACAACGAAAGAGGTCAGTAAGTCACGTTTCATGAAAATCAAATTCAACTTGTGCACTGATGTGTTGAAGGCACTAAATTCTCTGGTTTGTATTTCCACTGCCACATCAACACTTACCCTCTGGCGAAAGGAGAGTGCATCTGTGTTTATTTACTTTCTGACCTTAAACAGTTCATTTTCCTTCCCATCTCCCTGTGTATGTGTGTATGTGATTGGAAGGAAACAATAGATTTGACTTCTACTACAGCTTAGTCAGAACTTTACATAGGGGCATATAACCCACCTAACCATTAACGAGTTTGGGCTACAGCCAGAGACGCTGAAGGATCAGAGAGGGCAGTGATTCCAATTTTTGCAAGTTATAGGTGCAAGGAGAGTGACAGGTTGTTCCAATACCACCAATGTAGGGTAAATGCCTCACCATGCAGAGCAGGAAGCGCAGTTTCTGGTGGGACTTGCTGACAGACATGCTTCTTCAAGTACTAGCTTAACATTATGGTTAAGGCACTGGTCGTAAGAATTCACTTTCAGAAGATAATTAGGTACAGATCGTTATAGAGATAATGCAAAAGGTTTTGCAAAACATGTTTACTCTTAATCTTTCTTGGGAGAAATTCATACATTATATGCAATTTCGTAGATATTGTGTTTCATGGGTATTGCTTTGTTCTGCTTTCTCTTGAGGAAATGACCATTACACTTGCACCTTTGTGGCGTGTGTGGTAGCATAAAGCAGGGAATGTTACTTGTGTTGAGTTTTTCTTCTTCTTATTCACTGTTGTAAGACATTTCCAGGGGCAGATATGGACTCTGACTACAATCTGTTGGTTATGAACTGTAGAGTATAACTGACGAAAATGCAAAATGGTGGGAATTTAAGGAGATGGGACTTGGATAAACTAACTAAACCAGAGGTTGTACAGAGTTTCAGGGAGACCATAAGGGATCAATAGACAGGAATGGGGGAAAGAAATACAGTAGAAGAAGAATGGGTAGCTCTGAGGGATGAAGTAGTGAAGGCAGCAGATGAAGAAGTAGGTTAGAAGACGAGGGCTAGTAGAAATCCTTGGGTGACAGAAGAAATACTTAATTTAATTGTTGAAAGGAGAAAATATAAAAATGCCGTAAATGAAGTAGGCGAAAAGGAATACAAACGTCTCAAAAATGAGATCGACAGGAAGTGCAAAATGGCTAAGCAGGGATGGCTAGAGGACAAATGTAAGGATGCAGAGGCTTATCTCACTAGGGGTAAGATAGATACAGCCTATAGGAAAATTAAAGAGACCTTCAGAGAAAAGAGAACCACTTGTATGAATATCAAAAGCTCATATGGAATCCCAGTTCTAAGCAAAGAAAGCAGACAGGTGGAAAGAGTATATAGAGGGTCTATACAAGGGCGATGTACTTGAGGACAATATTATGGAAATGGAAGAGGATGTAGATGAAGATGAAATGGGAGATAAGATACTGTGTGAAGAGTTTGACAGAGCACTGAAAGACCTGAGTCGAAACAAGGCCCCAGGAGTAGACAACATTCCATTAGAACTACTGACATCCTTGGGAGAGCCAGTCCTGACCATACTCTACCATCTGGTGGGGAGGATGTATGAAACAGGCGAAATACCCTCAGACTTCAAGAAGAATATAATAATTCCAATCCCAAAGAAAGTAGGTGTTGACAAATGTGAAAATTACCGAACTATCAGTTTAATAAGTCACGGCTGCAAAATACTAAAGCGGATTCCTTACAGACGAATGGAAAAACTAGTAGAAGCCAACCTCGGGGAAGATCAGTTTGGATTCCATAGAAATGTTGGGACACGTGAGGCAATACTGACCCTACGACTTATCTTAGAAGCTAGATTAAGGAAAGGCAAACCTACGTTTCTAGCATTTTTAGACTTAGAGAAAGCTTTTGACAATGTTGACTGGAATACGCTCTTTCAAATTCTGAAGGTGCCAGGGGTGAAATACAGGGAGCGAAAGGCTATTTACAATTTGTACAGAAACCAGATAGCAGTTATAAGAGTCGAGGGACATGAAAGGGAAGCAGTGGTTGTGAAGGAAGTGAGACAGTGTTGTAGTCTCTCCCCGATGTTATTCTATCTGTATATTGAGCAAGCAGTGAAGGAAACAAAAGAAAAATTCGGAGTAGGTATTAAAATCCATGGAGAGGTAATTAAAACCTTGAGGTTCGCCGATGACATTGTAATTCTGTCAGTGACAGCAAAGGACTTGGAAGAGCAGTTGAGCGGAATGGACAGTCTCTTGAAAGGAGGATATAAGATGAACATCAACAAAAGCAAAACGAGGATAATGGAATGTAATCGAATTAAGTGGGGTGATGCTGAAGGAATTAGATTAGGAATTGAGACACTTATAGTAGTAAAGGAATTTTGCTATGTGGGGAGCAAAGTAACTGATGATGGGCGAAGTGGAGAGGATATAAAATGTAGACTGGCAATGGCAAAGAAAGCGTTTCTGAAGAAGAGAAATTTGTTAACATCGAGTAAAGATTTAAGTGTCAGGAAGTCATTTCTGAAAGAATTTGTATGGAGTGTAGCCATGTATGGCAGTGAAACATGGACGATAAATAGTTTGGGAAAGAAGAGAATAGAAGCATTCGAAATGTGGTGCTACAGAAGAATTCTGAAGATTAGATGGGTAGATCACATAACTAATGAGGAAGTATTGAACAAGATTGGGGAGAAGAGAAGTTTGTGGCACAACTTGACCAGAAGACGGGATCGGTTGGTAGGACATGTTCTGAGGCATCAAGGGATCACCAATTTAGTATTGGAGGGCAGCGTGGAGGGTAAAAATCGTAGAGGGAGACCAAGAGATGAATACACTAAGCAGATTCAGAAGGATGTAGATTGCAGTAGGTACTGGGAGATGAAGAAGCTTGCACAGGATAGAGTAGCATGGAGAGCTGCATCAAACCAGTCTCAGGACTGAAGACCACAACAACAATTCACTATTCACGTATTTTTATTTGGATGCATGTTCCTCTGTTAATTGTATCCAGGTTACCAGTCAGCCACTTATCAAAGCATGGCTATGGTAGATCTCATTACCCTGAATTTAATGAGGACTCAGAACCACGTGTCATTTAGAATTATCCTGTAGTTTCGGAATTTGTTGTAGGTGTTGGCATTTTTGACATCAGCCGGCCACATGGTTCTCTGTTCCAGGTTCTCAATCAATGGCTATGGTAAAAGGTTCGATCTCAGTCTACTAACATTAATGAGTAAAACACATGTGCATTTCAGAATTATTTCACATTTTCTGAATTTATCAAAGAATATACTGCGTTTTGACCATCACCAAACCACTCGCTATTTAATCCTATATCATCAATTTATGCTGATGTTAAAACATTGCTTCTAATTGTGCTGAGTTTAGCGGGTATAATTCTGAATTATACCGCAATACCTGAATTTATCTAAGGTAGATCAGTGAACAAGATGGTCTGATGATGAATACTACAATATTGCAACACGGATAGTCCTTTGTACTTATTCTAGTGTATGAAAAGATCCTCCTGGTTAATTGTTTTTTTTATATATTTTTTACTCTTATGTGTGTTGGACATTGGCTCCATTAGTCCACCAAGACTTACAGCCGTCGTACTCCATTGTGTGCTCAATGTTTTGAAGAGTATTCAGCCAGGTACATTAGAGCTGATGAGATCCTACATGTATAAACGTATGAGTGAATTGAATATACACTATTCTGATTCATACTTGATCCTCCACTCCCCACATACCAGAATTTAATTGATTATTTAATCTTTTGTATTTCGATTCCTTACACGAATCTTGTTCCTAAGTGATCATTTATACCAGAACATGTTATGTTACATTAACAAATAGTTGCACAGAACTGTATGCTGTGACGATTTCCATTTTTAATTTAATGTGTATACCGGTTTTAAGATGACTCATCATAGCCCCATGATTCATAACCATCTTCCCATCTCATTCTGACACCCACAAGAAGCATAAAATTACCGAGAGTCTTGTATACTACGTGCAGCGCTAAAAAGATGTTGGGCCTTTTTGGGGTTAAGGTGATGAAAACAGATATAACATTTCCCTGCTAGCGACATATTTTCAATCATTTCCTGTATGCCGAAGGAGTAATCTATAAAATCCTATTGTCGTTATCCAGTTTCCATGAGAACTAGACAAGTTGTTGATTGCTATATTGGGATAACTGTGCTGTGTATTATATAAATCGTTAACTGGCTTACAGGGAGGTGAACATGGCGAATATGAGCGACACCTGAATTTGAGAAACAGGCGTATAGGATAAAAATAAATTCAAAGACTACAGGGTAAACTATCACGTGGTCGTCAGTGCTCGGCATTACCTCTGACCTGCAAGTGTCCATGAAACAGTGAGATAGTAGGGTGTTATTCAATATGTGTTTCTAATTCCAGGAGCTACAGAGTTCTACATGTATCGCCAATCAACGTCCCCTAACTCTACAAGATGTCAGAATTACCTGAGATTAAATTCTGTTCCACAATGACTCACGACATAGAACCATCCATAAGAAACGTCACTGAAGTCTGTGAAGGAAAAACTATGTAAATGCTTGTTAATGTTTTCTGTTCCTAGTATTGATGCCTGAGTCGGCATCTTGTGATAAAACAACTATTAACGAGTGATGGCCAACAAAAGGAATCAAAATATAAATGAAGAGGGTATATTCTCTATCTAAATAAGAAATTATTCATTGAAATTAGTAATTTAGTAAAAAATAATCATGCATGAAACAGGATTTTCAAAGTAAATAATACAGAAAACAGATCCTACAAAACAAGTGAAGAACACAGTTTCTAAATAGTAATCCTCACTAGGCAAAATTGCATGAAGGGATGGGATTTTCTATGAGACGCCTCCCTCTTAGCGTAACAAAGCTATCTGACAGATTCGTTCTGACGTGACAGTGATTGTAAACTACGAAACTGACAAGCTATACAAAACGCATGACTTGATTAGCTGCTGCTGGAAGTAGAAAAAACATGGTACTGAGTGTGTAAACGGAGACAGAAAGTTTCTTCCGTGCCAGAGGTGCAAATATGTTGACTGTGGACAGTTTCCCATCATAGGTGGTGCTCAACACTGTGAAGAATCTGCAAACCCCCGCACAGAATGTCTATGCACTGGCTCGAATGTTGGACTTCTCGCTGGTCCCCACCCACAGAACCAGATCTGCGATGCATGCTTAACGCCATCTCTGAACAAACTCTTGTCCTCAGATTTCTGGGATGAATCCAATGAGTTCACCACGTTGTCCCTGAACGAAGTCCTGTCTCCTCTGTTCCAGAAAGAACCGTCCAAATCTCTCTCTAAAATCCCTACATCCTGAAAAACGTAACTTCATGTGGAGCGTGTTTGAAAATCAGCCTACTAACTGCATACGACAAGATTCCTTTATACCAATCGTGTAATAAAAATAGCCAAATGTGCAAATGTGCCAAAAAATCTTTTCCAATAGAATCATTTGCCACGAAAAGTTACTGACGCCTTTGATACATCTCTGACATCACCATTTGATTCCCAATCATGGCGCTCATTTCTTGGTGTGCACAGGAAATGAGTTCAGACAGAACCCGACTCCCAAAAAAGTACACTGACTGCATTCGCAACAGACTGTCACACATCCAATAGTGTGTGACTGTCTCAGATTCAGAGAAAACATTTTAATATGTTACCACATATGCATATCTCAAGAGAATATTCTCAGTATCCAGCCCCCAGATACTTGCGAATTCCAATAAAACAACTTTTCCGACCGAGAACAGCTTCGATAGCGTTGGTCCATCATGACAGTGGTCCTGAAGGTCTTAAAAGCACTGCAGGCAGCATCAGGTACAACACGCCTGGCCGTGCTGGCCACATCGTGACTTCCTTGAAATTTCCCCTTGTCCTTGCACAAACTTTAGTAACATGGAAGACCGTGTGCTCTCTGTCATTCTACCTATATCTCTCCATGTAACAACAGCACAGACAGAACAAGAAATGTTAGTCAACAGAACGAAAGGCCCGTGACCTCTAATCACCCAGTCCACCTAGATTCCAAACTATGAAGTATGCAATCATTGTCATCCTTTGTCATTAACTGTCATAACAATAATAAGAATGAATGGGAGGCAGGTGGTCAGGACTTGCCATCCTTCATTGCCCCCCACTCGCAGTAAATTTCTGTGTGGACAATGTTGTGCTTCAATTCAGCTATTGTGATATAGATAAGCAAAAATTATAAGGTAAGTCCTATAAAAAATTGTTTTACATACCCATGGTAATTTGAGGTCATTTTGTCTTCCTCAACATGAGCAATACAAAGTAGTTTGGCATCCAACACACATTCTCAGGGAAACTGAAGCCATTACCCACACAGACACATTACTACTGAATACAAGGCTAAGTGCCCTGCTGGAAGTCGCAGTCATATGATAGGACCCGGTCTCCACAATCATCCACGATCAAAAACCAGAAACAAACTGTACTCAGCATCACAATATCCACACCTCCTTAGCTAAGGTCAGAGGTGGGAAATCGTCGTATAAATACAATTAAGAATCTGTAATGATACCTCTGCATCTCTTCAAATATGATTTATCGGAGGAAAAAAAAAGTCTCCAAAGTTTTCGTTTGACTGAAGGCCCTCACAGTCGACATTCATCACATGAGAATGTTTCATTGTAGCACTCTCACTGACATTCGTACATGTAAAGGATACATGACGACACATATCACTGTTGAATGAAATGTGACATGTACACCTTATCGAGAAGAGATCCCACTGAATAGATAATATCCAGATAGATAAGATTATATTGTGAGATGATACAGTGAAATAATATAACGAGCTTTTTGTCATTTGTACCAAAAAGTAAGATGCTTAGCGTAATGAATTTCATTTTTGCCTATGAAACCTCCTTTTTAATGATCATAAAGCCCACACCCCAAGAGACAGCTAACGTATGAGAATTTACAAAGCATTTGTTAAGAATTTCATAGTACTGTTAAAGAAAATAGTGTAAATTTGGCTTTGTCGTCGTACGATCTGTCGAATCTTGCGTTGCATTTGCGTACTGTTGGACGAATTAGGTTCAAGAAAGGGCTCAATTTCTCCTCCGTTCTGAGAAGACTGTTGCATATGCGACAGACATCTATAGATGAACAATTTGTCATCATTCACAAAAGATTAACGTGTCTCATTAGGTGGTGCTGAATCACAATCCAGTTGATGATGTGAAAGAGAGTGTATATAATTAGGAGAGTTATAGTGAGAGATAGGAATCACAGCCATCTTACTCAGGTATTCTACTCTCTACGAAAAATTCTGTACGTGCTTGTGGCTGAACAACACCAGCCAGTGTCCTAGAAATCCCACAATGCTACTTCTCACCACCAGGAACATTTCTTTAACGGATAAAACGATAACGTGATTGAGCCGGAGGAAAACATTCACACATCAAAAAAAAGTTTTGCATCACCTCGGTTCCAACAGTTCCGGAACCTGAACAGAAAACTGCAATAGCCCTTTTACTGCTCATGATAACCACACATTGCATGTTGTACCACCATACAGCGAGACTTTCAGAGATGGTGGTCCAGATTGCTGTAAACACCTGTACCTCTAGTACCCAGTAGCACGTCCTCTTGCATTGATGCATGCCTGTATTCACGTTGGCATACTATACCCAAGTTCATCAATGCATTGTTGGTCCAGATTGTCCCATTCCTCAACGACGATTCGGCGTGGGTCCCTCACAGTGGTTGGAGGGCCATGTTGTCCATAAACAGCCCTTTTCAATCTCTCCCAGGCATGTTAGATAGGGTTCATGTCTAGAGAACATTCTGGCCACTCTAGTCGAGCGATTTCATTATCATGAAGGAAGTCATTTACAAGATGTGCACGATGGGGGCGCGAATTGTCGTCCATGAAGACGGATAGCTAGCCAATATGCTGCCGACATGATTGCACTATCGGTCGGAGGATGCCATTAACGTATCGTACAGCCGTTAGGGCGTCTTCCATGAGCACCAGCGGCGTACGTCGGCCCCACATAATGCCACCCAAAAACAGCAGGGAACCTCCACCGTGCTGCACTCGTTGGACAGTGTGTCTAAGGCGTTCAGCCTGACTGCTTAGCCTCCAAACACGTATCCGACGATTATCTGGTAGAAGGTATATGCGACACTCATCGGTGAAGAGAATTTGATGCCAATCCTGAGCGGTCCATTCGGCATGTTGATGGGGCCATCTGTACCGCGCTGCATGGTGTCGTGGTTGCAAAGATGGACCTCACCATGGACGTGGGAGTGAAGTTGCGCATCATGCAGCCCGTTGCGCACAGTTTGAGTCGTAACACGACGTCCTGTGGCTGCACGAAAAGTATTATTCGACATGGTGTCGTTGCTGTCAGAGTTCCTCCGAGCCATAATCCTTATGTAGCGGTCATCCACTGCAGTAGTAGCCCTTGGGCGGTCTGAGCGAGGCATGTCATCGACAGTACCTGTCTCTCTGTATCTCAGCCATGTCCGAACAACATCGCTTTGGGTCACTCCGAGACGACTGGACACTTCCCTTATTGAGAGCCCTTCCTGGCACAGAGTAACGATGCGGACGCGATCGAACCACGGTATTGGCCGTCTAGGCATGGTTGAACTACAAGCACTAGCTGTGTACCTCCTTCTTGATGGAATACCTGGTACTGATCGGCAGTCGGACCCCCTCCGTCTAATAGGCGCTGCTTCAAAGATGCTGTGTCTGTGGTACAATATCCACAGTCGACGTCTGTCTTCAGGAATTCTGGGAACCGCGATGATGCAAAACTTTTTTAATGCGTGTACTTTTAGGTTAATCGCCAGTAAAATATTGTGTAGAAATAAGTAATTGAGGATGTGTGTTAACAATTAGATGTCGTTGTAAAGCTGCTCTGAACGAAGATGACGACCGCAGAATACGGATTCTAAAGGTGATGTTATTTGTCTGTTACAGCGAAATTGACCTGTGATGAACTTACTAGCAAGTAATGGAAGTGAAATACATTGAGAGGTAACATTTACATTGGCACAAGCTGTACCCAGCTGAGAGGAACGGCTAGCTGCATTCTGGAGAGAAAATACTGAGCGACTAAGTTCGCTGGACTGATGAAAGTTCGTGCAGTCAAACTGAAGCGCAGTTTCGCAAACTTGGGCGTGTTTGCTAACTCCCTAACTGCCACTATATTCTAACAGACCAGATGTGCGTCCCTCTAATTGCACAGATTCAGCTGAAAGAACGTAACTACTGAAAGGGTACAGTACCACCCGACATTGAAAATAGGTACAACATACTTCATTATTCTTGCCCGAACAACATATTTTTTGTAAAAATAACTCAATTTCAATTAATACAGCGAAGCCGGATACCAGTGTGGGAAAGAATGACAATTTATTTATTTAATTGATCACATGCGCACTCCCACAAAATAAATCCCTACATCCAGTTTGGTGAGATCTGTGAAATGAATGAATGTATGGTCGTCTGCTAACCGCAGATAGTGAATGTGAATATATAATCATCTTTGAGACGATCCTTTCGCCACTTTGGTGGAACCAAAGAATGAAATTTACCGGAGCTCTGAGCGCCTGAAATGTGGCTGACCAATACGGTAGCAAGGTGCTCCCCCACTTCGGCAGAGGTGCGAGAGGACCTGAAGAACGTCCATGTTTCAGCACTCTGTCGCTGGATCTAGTGTTGGTAAGACCTGTCATACGCGTGCTCCGTAAGGACAAAAGAGTGGAGACATGGTATGCATGTGAAATACTTACGAGTAGTTTAGAATAATAATTTCTCTATTTCAGGAAATTTTGTGGGGAGAATTAAATGTCAGGCAGGTAATATTAATTGGATCGTAGTAATCTTCGGAAGTGAGCAACGGTCACAATGAAACCACGTGTAGCAATAAGTTGAAATACTTCCGAGTGCTTAAGTTAAGCTGAATTACTAGCGCGTGTACTATAAGTTGGAAATATTTAAGAAATGGCGTCTGCAGGACTTGAAATTAGAGACGAGTACTTCCATGTGGTGAGTACTGTGTGAGTCTCAATCTGTGTGTGAGACAAAGGATAAAGAGGAGTACTCGTCCATGGTATCAGTTGAGGACTCGCGTGTGTGATGAATATGTTCTTAATATTACTTGCGTGTTATGTGTCCGTGTGACGCTTGATTCAAACTCTAATACTCTGAGAGAGAAGCAAGGTGAGTCAGCCGTCTATCCAGCAACGCCACTTGGCTTGCACTGCACAGGAAGACGTGCATATAACGTCCAGAGTTCGTAGTAGGAAAGAAAAGTTACGAAGTGGGGCAGTGTCGTGTGGAACTGGGATGAATACTAATTGAAGTGGGAAAGCTGAAAGTGATGTGATTATAATGTTGTGACTATTCCTTATGTTGTATTCCATGTTGCAGTGTGGTGTATGTCATGTAATTTAAGTATGTGTGGTTTGCATGGGAGAGTAGCAAGGTAGTTTCAGAGGTAGTGGGTTATGCATGTTCCTTTTGAAACGCTCGGTCTGGAGGAAAGTTTCGTGATGATGGTTGTGAGAGTCGAAGTGTGACATATAGCAAAAGATGCACCATCCTATCCAGAAAGTGCACTGTACCATTAAATAATTACGAGAACATAAGATAGAGAATCACCAATGTAAAGCCATGCCCACTGGGCGGAATTTGTCGTGTGTTATTGTTGTAGGTTATAGAATTTGTGTGTTGAAGTTATAGAATTTATCGGAATAAATAAGATAGTGAAAAGAAAACGATTGGTGGCCTTTTCCTTCGAATAGTGTGTTGCCATGATACCCAGAATTTATAACGTGTGCGCCATTCATATGCAGTACGATGGGCACGTGTTGATCAAAGCCGTTAAATAAGAACGAAAATGTGGTATTGCCAGTGCGTAGTGAACAGTCAGAGTTGTGTAAATTGCTAATAGTGAGATGTGTGTTTCCGTTGCGCAATATCCAAGCAGGAGAATAACTTTTAACTTAATTGTGAGTACTAGAGTTCATGTTACTCGACAAATAAGAATGAATCCACTCGCTTGGCAGACCACTCATCTTGCAGGCCTGACTGCTTGATGCCACAGTACGAGCAAGTCGTGTTAGTACCTCTCACTACAACTGTTTCCTATGTTTAGACGAACAAACATTTTGGGGGTGAAGCGTACCCCAACATTTTTGACGATTCTGTGATGTACAGTTTTTATTTTTCTCTTTTATGTAACGCACTAACACCTAATGCGGACGCTCACGGTATTAGTGAAGCTGAGTCTGGAGCCTGAGTACCATATAAGGCAATAGAAAGTCACCGCAGCGGGCCTTTTGAGAAGTTCGATAAGTAACACAGTTTTAGTCAAAAGTGCAACATGGGAGATTTCTGGTGAAGAAATACTTAGCAGAAGTACAATTAAATATTGCGAAGTTGTAAGAATCGCGCTGGCCAGTGGTTGCCAAACATTTTTTTTGCTCTGGAGGGAATACTGACATCGTGGGGCGGTGCCTCAGGCCGCGTATGCAGCGATATTATTATTAGTTGATGATCTACCTGAATTGGTATGGTAAAAGCCTCCAACAGGATAGATATAGGAAACGCGGAATTACTCGTCTGTCGGTTCCCAAGTTCTGATCCTTGAAAGTTGGCACCACACGGAATATTTTTAGTCCACTGTCTGTCTCATTGCTGCCACTCTCAGCTACTCCGAAGTGGTGAGACTGTAGTTGTCTATCGAGGTGCTGTTACGTTGTTTTTTTGTGTGTGGATGCTACGTTAATATTGTACTTACAGTTTTAAGCCAGAACATAGTGACCAACGACCTACTATCGATGTAAACCCGTCCAGGCCATGACAGCGTCGCCTGGCGATGAATGACTGGTAGTGAGACACACGCACGGTTCGTGTAGTACCAGCGAGCGCGCTGTGCGAGTGTACAGTGGGGAAGGCGCGCCGTCTGTCTGCGTCTGACCGAGGGCAGCCAGCCTCTGTGGCGGCCCGAGGGCTCGGCACGAGCGTTTCGGAAGCTGCACACGGTTTGTCGGCCGTTCGAGGAGTGCTGCGGTGAGTGTCTTCAACACGTGGCGAAACCAGCGTGAAAACACCACTGGACTTGGTGGGGTCGGCAGCCCTGCCCTCGCAAGTTGTAGGCTATGCAGACGGGTAGAACGGGACGGGCGGCGGCCATCTGCGGCGCAACTAACATCAGACTTCTATCCTGGCCAGAGTAGAAGTGTGTTGGAAGACACACTGCAGTGACCACTGCTAATCGCCAACTACGACTGAAATGGGCACGTGACCATCGGCACTGGACGTTCGCGCAATGTGAGAGCGTTTCGTGGTTTCATGAATCCAAATACCTTCTTCATCATGCAGATGGGAGGGCGCAAGTCTGTCATCTTGCAGCTCCTTCGTACTTGAATTGTGGGACGGACACAAGCTGACGGCGGCTGCATTGTGCTCTGGGGAACGTTAACGTGGGCATCCGCGTGTCCAGCGGAGCTCGCGCAAAGCACAGTTAAGACCAGCAGGTACCGTACATTGGTTACAGACCACGTACACCTTGAAGATCATATTTCCCGACAGCAATGGAATTTTTCGGGAAGATAATCGAAATGTCGCAACGCCAAGTATGTGATGAAGTGCTTCCAGGAACACGGTGGCGAGTTCCAATGTGTGTGAAATCTTATGGGACTTAACTGCTAAGGTCATCAGTCCCTAAGCTTACACACTACATAACCTAAATTATCCTAAGGACAAACACACACACCCATGCACGAGGGAGGACTCGAACCTCCGCCGGGACCAGCCGCACAGTCCGTGGCGATTTCCAATTGATGTGCTGCGCCCCAGCTGGCCAGATCTGAACCCCATCGAACACATCTGGGATGTGATTGAACGTGGCGTCACAACTCATCGCCCCCCCTTCCCCCCCCCCCCCCCCCCTCCGCGTAATTTACGGGAATTCAGTGATTTGTGCGTGCAGATGTGGTCCCACCTGCCTCCAGCGACCTACGAATATCTCACTGCTTCCATGCCACGACGCGTCCCCGCTGTTATCCGTGCCAAAGGTGGACGTACTGGCTATCAGGTAGGTGCTCACAATGTTCTGGCTGATCAGTGTATATTTAAATACATTAAGAGGTATGTCCGTCCGCTCTGTTACCAAAGGTTTTGAGTGTTATTTTTCTTCTATTGAAGGCATTTTATTTTACCAATTAATTTCGAGCTCTTTTCTGCAACAGTGCATCATATTTGAAGACTGCCACTGCGATGTGGATTGACGGATACATATTTTTTCCATTAGGCCTACAACGCAGCAGCTGATCGGCGCCACCGACGAGCTGTGAGCACTGCGAGACGCACAGTGACGCACTTCCGCTCTCACGTGCTCTAGTCCTGCAGTGGCCACACTACGCACTCCTCTGTCTCTGAGGTAACCGGTAAACATTCACCAGCTCACGGCCGAATTCACCAACTCCAATTAAAATTGAGCGCGTTTTAAAATATTTCTGTCTCTGTAAGGTTTTTTGCTTGTACTGAGCAGGAAAACTACAGTCTTAATAATTCTTATTGTTAGCTGACGTTTTTGGATTTGGGTGTTAGTCTGGCAGCACGCGGACCGCGGGCCGCTTTTTGACGCCCACTGACACAGACCATTCGTACAAAAACCAACGAGGTATGTAGGTCCGCTCTGTCATACCCCCTTTCTGCCACAAGGACAACGGAGTCATTTGAGAAGGAGCGCAAGCTCACGATGTTTCAAGGATGGGTAAATAAATCGGACGTACCTGTTTTCTAACACAATAGCGCAGGACTCGACCGAAAATAAAGCCTAAGCCACTCGTGACGCGTCTGTGGCAGCCGGACAACGGAAGCTGACACGGAGCAGCCTGGCCGGCCGGCAGCCCAAGGGGCTCCCAGACAGGTCAGCTCACGTCGCTGTGCTTCCACGTCCACTCTACGCTACAGGCGAACCTGCGACACACGTACACCCGTAGGATGACATCGCCAACACTCCCTGTGGTATGCGTATTGCTAACTACACCACTGCTCGTCACCGTCTGGAACCACCAATTAGCGATGGCTACTGATTCTCTACGCACACTGTTACCGTACCAATATTCGCTGTGGAAGTTAACAATTGTTTGGTGTCAAAGTGGAGAGAGCGCAGTGTGACCTATACTGATGCCTCAGTTGTATCTTTTAGGACAGATTAGCAGCAGTGTGAGGAAACGTTGCATTGTTCAGTTCTAGTCTATTCCGTGCTACTCTGAGAGACAATGCACTTTACTTCAATGTAGTGGGCAGGTGTGCAGTTGGCGATGGCGGCAGTGAATTGCTACGAGGGGCAGCGTCACCAGTGGTTATGTCGCAGTTTACGATTATTCACGCTGGACCTCGTCTGTGTTACTGACAAATAGATCCCTGCATGGGCTACACAGATAAAAGATTCGTGCTCGCTCAACAGTTCTTCACTAATCTTTAGTTTAGCAATGTGGGCGTTAGCCAAAATAATGTGCACGTTGGATCCTGAGATGCGACGGTACGCCAGAGAACCGGTTTGTCGTTACATACGCTACGGAAAACTAAAATGTCACGAGATAGCTTACAAATATGAAATATAGACTAACGTAATGTAGGACAACAGAAGTAGGATTATCGACTGGTTAAGGTGGCAAGGACATTATAAGTGAGGAAGGATTCTCAGACGGAATTGTCACTTCAAAGGATGATGATCGCCTAACGGCGACACGTTTGACAATCTGACGTAAGTGAGGAACGTGTTTGTGTACTAAGAGTGTGGAAGGGTTCACTCGCATACAAAATCGGCAGCAAGTTAGGACAGACATTCCCTAAAGTGTTTTTTGTGATATCAACTTCCTAAGCTTCAGTATTAACTGAAATGAAAAACTGCAAGAACAAGAACGTAAGGCACTGAAATCTGATGTTAGACATGTCAGTAATTAACTGGGCAGCGATATCAATAAATTAACATTTACTACAAATAACAGTCGTGGAAACGGTTTACTACAACAACAACAACAAAAATATAATAGAAAATGAGAGTTAGTAATGCTTGTTGTAAGTGAATAGCTTTTGCTTGTCTCTGTGTTATCTGAAACACAAACCCATGAATGTGAACTGACGACCTAAATGTGCTACTGAGCTCAACGCCACATGAAATGGAAGAGAATCCTCTGTGTGTGAAACCCGATCAGTCGCCTTAGTCAGCAGACTTAGTCAGTGGAAATTGTTTTCAGAAAAAAAGACGCACAAAAAAAAATGTAATTTCGACCTGTGTAAGAATGAAACCTAAAACACGAAAATTTCTGCAAAGACATATGGCCTTGCTAAAATAAGGAAATTGACGGAACCCACATTGCGCAAAGAAGACGAAACGATCACCTATTATGAATCTCATTTGCAAAATCTAGTACCGGCAGAAACAGCAACATATGAAGACTCCGCAACAGCTAAAAATACTGCTAAAAACTAACTACAGTTGATACAGTGAAGCTGGGTTCATAATCTTGACAGAGAACGCCAATGAAAGACGTACCTCTACCTTTAATTTCTGAAATTTCAGTTAGGAAGGAACTTATAAAGGAAATCATAGACTCTAATATGAAAAGTAATTTAATTTAATGAATTATTTAATCACTTAATCTAATTAATTATTTAATCATTTAATCTAATAAAATATTATATTATCAAAAACTTGACTGTGATGAAGTTGTAGTGGACCAACAATGCAAGTCTACAAAAATGAAAATAAACTTTTTACTTCATTTGAAAACCTTTTTTAAATCCGTACGGAATTCAACAATTGTTCTACATCATCATTCCTCCTCGTAATAAATGTGCAATTCACATAGTTCCAAACGTGCGTCCATGAGTTACACTGTGCACTGAACGAATGCCGCGTACTGCACACCGCAGCTTTCTACTACTTACCGTCAGAGATTCTACGAGCCCATTGTGCTGCCATCTCAGACACAGATACTGTTACCTAACAACTGTTTCTCTGACCACAGTTCTTTAAATATGTCATTTTCCTTTACAAATATTAACACATCCAATACCATCATCAAAAGTAACCATCTTACAGTGTAGTAAGGAATAGAGTATCGGTCACTTGCTATAAGAAGAAGGACAGACACAAATTTGAATTGCTGGACATATACACGAAAAGGTAGATTATTAAGAATCCTGAAAGTAGTAGATAAGCAGGGAAGGAAGCATTAAGAAGAGATTGCGAAGATTCATTAGCATGTGAAATGTAAGGATGCATTATCATAGACAAAGCATCTTGCCGTATTGTGAGATATACAAGCATGGAATACAATATCTGATCAGAAGTACCCCGAAGCCGATCAGTGGACACAAATACGCAGTGTGTCCACACTTCTCTCGCCATTATGACTGCCTCAACTCTGCTTGGGACATGTTCAACGAGTCGTCTGAACGTCTGTCATAAAATGGCAGTTCGTTCGTCCTCAGGAGCCAAAACCAAAATACGTACAGCGTTCAGTCCTGAGGCCTACAGAGAATTCGACGTTCTCTAACTCACTTCGAAGTTGTTCCGTTGGGTTCAGGCCTGGACTCTGAGCAACTCAATCCACTTCAGAAATGTTACTCTCCACAAACCACTCCTCCGTACATGCTGTTTTGTGAAAGTGTGGGAATCAGCATTGACATCGCAGACGTGATCATATTTCTTTCGCATTCAGCTTTTTTTTCAAGCACGATAAGGGTCACACACCCTAACCGCGAAAAATACCCTCGTACCGTAACGCCATCCACTCAGTTCACTGTTGGCACTACAAATGATGAAAGGAAGCGCTCTCCAGCCGTTCGTGGAAACCCAAACGCTTCCATCGGATTGCTGCAGGATGTAGAGTGTAGAGTCATTCATTACTTCACCTGTTTCCAGACATCCACTGTCCACCAGTATTGCTGGTTATACCAACTCAAGCGTCGGTCAGCACTGACTTCAGAAATGGATGGCACAACAGAAGCTGCTCCACCATTGTATCCCATTGTTTTCAATTCATTGCCAAGTTGGACTTCTGGAAGCACTTTGAAATTCATGAGTGATCCCTTCTGCTGACTGCACACATGTTCCGCAATACTGCTCGACAGAATGGTAAGCACCGTTTACACGCAAGCGAATGAAAGAGAACGCGAATTCGCAAGCAATGTGGAGGGGTTTTACCCACGAATAAGCATTTATTTACACTAGAGCGAAAAAAAGGGAAATCATACAATGTGTTCTCTTTTTTTTTTTTTTGCTCTGAAGCGTTGTCGCGGTAAATTTGATTAACTTATATTTAATACAGCGTAATGGAGAAGCAAACACAAGTTGGTTTATTTTGTATATCGAATACGCTGTTGCTCATGAAAGCAAGGCAGCATAGACAACGAAAAATGTGGATGTCCGAATTTTTCCGCAAGCGTGGAATAAGAGGTGGCTTCGCTCTGTTTAGTTGCTGCAGCTGCAACCACTGCTCGCATTATTCCAAAATATCAGTCACATGTCGACCGCCGATTTTGGCCATCTTCTAGCAGCAACTGAGCCCAGGGTAGTATTGGGACAACACCACTCTCACCCCAAAGTACCGTTATCCAAGATGGCGGCGATGGTGTCGTCCAAGATGGCGGTCGTGACGTCAGAGACATACCCCCTGTGACGTCAGAGACACACCCCCTGTGACGTCAATCAAGATGGCAGCTGTGACGTCAATCAAGATGGAGGATTTTGGCGGGAAGAAGGTCAATTGGGCTACCTCCACTAACCTAACCCCACCCAACGAAAAATGGGGGGAAGTTCGAATTCCAGTACGATAATGGCAGGAAGAATTTCTTTATTATTTAACCAATTTCAAGCAGACGTGTTCACCTCTGGGTCTGGACTCCAACTGGCGTAGTTCGTATCGGTGCCTACAGAGGACGCCACCGTGACGCGGTGCGAGAGAGAAAGCTGACGATCTTGAGTCGTCTCCGCGAGCATTCTCGAGCTCCCTCCATACACGCTCTGGACATAGTCTTTCATAAATATTCTGACACTCAAATCCCACATGTAACTTATGAATTACCCAAGTACTCAATACCATTTCAATTTTAATGTGCTACATCTACTTTCAATGAAGTAATTAAAATTTTCACATTTTCCCACTAGGGGCGCAGTGGTCCTTCATGACGTACCACTCCCCCACCAATAGAATGCTGTTCTCCTATTGGTTACAGCACTAGTCACGTGACTCTACGTCATAGAGTCTATATAAACCAGAGCACAACCCAACTCACTCACATTGTGCTCCTACAATTTGTAGAGTACCTGCCTCATCGCCCTTAATCTTAGAAAAATGAAACGAGCAGGTAGCGCCAGTGGCAGCAGCAGCAGCAGCATTAGCAAACGGGCTCATGTGGATGAAGTTCCATTACCTCGTAAGCACATTTTCAGTGTTCCGATATCTGTATGATTTAACTCCGTGTATGACTGCTACATCTGTTTTCGACCGCTCCCTATGAAGGTTGTGCGTCCCCGTGTTGTGTGTGTGTGTGTGTGTGTGTCTGTGTGTGTGTGTGTGTGTGTGTGTGTGTGTTGATATGTTCTGCGTTATATCCGTTTTTGCCCGCTTCTGTAAAGGTTTTTGCGTATTTTAACGGATTGTGTGTTCTGTGTCTCTATGTTGTCTTTTATATCCGTTTTTGACCGCTCTCTATAAAGATTGCTGCGTATTTTAACGGATTGTGTGTGTTCTGTGTTATGTGTTATACCCATATTCGAGTGCTCTCTATAAAGACTGAGCTTACTCGTGCTGTGTGTCTCTATGTTCTGTGTTACGTGTTATATCCGTTTTTGACCGCATTCCATACAGAATTCTGTCATTTAACAGATTCTACGTTTGTGTGTCTATGTGTTCAATGTCTCTATGTTATATCTATATTGGACCACATTCTACCCAGATTGCTTTGTCATTTAACAGATCGTGTGTGTTCTGTGTTACATCCGTATTCGTATGCTCTCTATAAAAATTAAGCTTACTCGTGTTGTGTGTCTCTGTTTTCTGTGTTATGTCAGTTTTTGACCGCTCTCTATAAAGATTGCTGGGTATTTTAACGAAGTGTGTGTGTTCTGTGTTATGTGTTATATCTGTATTCGAGTGCTCTCTATAAAGGTTCAGCTTATTCAAGTTGTGTGTCTCTATGTTCTGTGTTACGTGTTGTATCCGGTTTTGACCGCATTCTGTACAGAATGATATGTCATTTAACAGATTCTATGATTGTGTGTCTATGTGTTCAATATGTCTATGTTATATCTGTTTATGACCGCATTCTACCCAGATTGCTGTGTCATTCAACAGGTTTTGTGTCCGTGTTACGTGTTATATCCGTTTTGTTGTGCTCCCTATAAAGATTGAGCTTCCACGTATTGTTGTGTCTCCATGTTGCGTGGCTCTACGTTGTTTGTCTCTATGTTATATGTCTATATGTTGTGTCTCTCTAGCTCAAAGTATATGTTCTGTGTTACGTGTTTCAGTCGTTTTCCATCACTCTCTATAAAGATTTAATTTTTTTTCTTTTTGTCAATATGCAATATACATGTTTTGGTCCACTGATTTCTGTATCATTTAACTCACTACACATTTTCGTTTCCATACTCGATATTCTGCTCAGTCTTTTCCATCTTTCTAGATTAGATCCCTTAAATGCGGACTGCTCTAGATCAGTAGCTCGAGATGGAGAGGGCGCAAGCACAGCTCGAATGTAAGTACATTTCTAATAAAAACGCAGTTCTTAGATCAAAATAATTTCGTCTAATATATACCCGTTTTCCAGGTGTATACATGCAGTCTTCATACACATATTCTTGTCTTTTCTTTCTAGATGTCCCTAACCCCGCACATAGGGAGGGGTGTTCCCACCAAATGGCGTCCGCTGCAAGGGACACCCAGTTTTTAGAGGGGGAGGAGGAACTCGATCTGCCTGACTGCTTTGGGGCCCTTGTTGAATGTGGCAATGAGCTGCTCATGGAGCAGTGAAAAGTTTTGATCATTAGGATTACTGTAAATGATTACCATTATTTACTCTCATTATTTATACTCTGTTAAATGTAGATAATTAAACTATTTTTTGGTATTTATGTTACAGGTATATCACACGGCTTAGCTCATGTACCTAGGGTGGTGGCTACAGGGGCGGGAGTCGAGGGCACACAACCGAAAAGGCATGCGGGGCCCTGTGTGGCCCCGGTCAGGGCTGCGTGAGAGGCGGCAGCAGAAGGCGCGCAACCGCCGCCCCCAGCACCGTCCCAGCCCCTCTGGCGTCCGTGGCCAACTCAACCCGCGGGCCACGAAGAAGAAGAACAACGGCCTCCCACTCCACAGGCGGGTAGCGGGAGCGTCCCAGCAGTTACAAAGTCAAAGATATTAAGAGACAGTGTAACTTTGATGGTATAGAGTTCCTGGTAAAGATCCAGGACATACATAAGTTTGAGGCTCAGAATACTGGAATATCCGTTCACGTTTATGGCCTGGAGAAGAAGAAAAGCAAGTCACATGAGCAGGACAAGTATACAGTAGTAGCTCCCCTCCATTTATCAAAATTTTCAGGTGAGCGAGAGTTGCATGTAAACATGCTGCTCGTCTCTAAGGGTGATAATTATCACTATGTCTGGATCAAAGACTTGTCCCGACTCCTTTCCCCCCAGTTAAGTCGATATCAGCATAAAAACCATATTTGTTTAAGTTGTTCGAATTATTTTTGATCGGAAGAGTTATTAGCGACACATATAATAGATTGTGCTTCCAAACACGCGGTACGTATGATTAAGCCCACTGAGGAAAATAACTTCATTAAATTTCAATATACTCACCACCAACAGCGTTGTCCTTTTGTTGTGTTTGCCGATTTTGAATGCTTGCTGTCTCCTATTACTCGCTGTGAAGGGAACCCCCTAGCCTCACACACAAATTTCACACAAAAACACGTACCTTATGCGGCAGGGAACGATCCAGTGATTTGGCCTCTCACTGAGCTTGAAAAACTTTCATGCGAAGTTGACAGGCTCTACAGCATCAACATTCTCACGACCAAATCAAAGGAAGATGATGAACTGTATAAAAAAGCGGTTAATTGTCATATATGCGGGCTTTCCTTAGATAGAACTTACGGGTAAGTTCCTCGGTGCAGCCCACAACGCATGCAACTTGAAGTATCGGTTACCTAGACACATACCCGTCTTTTCTCATAATTTGAGCGGGTATGACGCTCATTTTCTCATTGAGCACTTAGCTAAGTTCGGTATGAAGATTGAGCACGTCAGTGTCCTCCCAGAAAGTGTTGAGAAGTACATTTCTTTTTCAAAACGAATGACGCCAAAAATTATGCTCCGCTTACTTGACTCTCTACATTTTATGCAGACTTCACTCCAAAAACTGGTTGAGCATTTACCTCGGAATGATATGCATATCACTCGATCTGCATTTCCCAGTGAGGAAAAGTTCCAACTTCTGGCTAGGACAGGAGTTCTCCCGTACGAGTATGTGGATAGTATGGCAAAACTCAATGAAACCAGGCTTCCTGACACATCTGCTTTTACCAGCACTCTCACAGGCGGTGTCATAACTACTGCAGATTATGAGCATGGCGTGAATGTCTGGCGGGAATTTAACATCCCTAATTTGGGAGAATATGCAAGGTTATACATAGACACAGACATATGTTTGCTTGCAGATGTTTTCGAAAAGTTCCGGAGTGTATGTATGATCATGTACTCTCTGGACCCCCCCCCCCTTTTATTACACGGCTCCTGGGTTGTCTGGGGTGCTATGCTCAAAAAAACGGGTCACACCATTGAACTTTTGACATGCTGCATGCTTCTATTTCTTGAGCGAGGGATCCGTGGGGGACTTTGTCAATGTGTTCACAGGCACGCCAAGGCAAATAACCCGCAGATGAGTGACGAGTACAATGCATCCCTTGATTCTAGTTACATTTTGTACTTAGATGTTAACAACTTATACGGCCACGCCATGATGCAACCACTGCCGGTTGGTGGGTTTCGGTGGGTGCCCGAAGACGAATTGAAGGCATTAGGTGGACAAATAATAAGTCTTGCAGCTGATTCTGATGTAGGGTATGCGTATGGAGAGACAAGAGACTTGCCGTCATGTCCAGAGCAACAATTCTGCGAGGCAGCACCGTCCCTAAACTGCTGGCTACTGCTGGGGACAAGCAGAGGTATATTATTCATTATTGTAACCTCCAGCAGTGCGTCAGATTAGGGATGAAGCTTGTTAGCGTCACCCGGGCACTTTCCTTCAAGCAATCGCCTGGTTGGAGGAGTATATTGAACTAAATACCGAAAAGAGGGCGGTCACGAGTAATGATTTTGAAAAAGACTTATATAAATTAATGAATAATTCCATTTTCGGGAAAACTGTACAGAATTTACAAAATGAACGCGATATTGTGATTAGAACCGCATGGGAAGGGCGTTATGGCGTGATAAAATGTATAGCCAGGCCAAATTTTAAGCGTGCCACCATCTTCAATGAAAACTTTGTTGCTTTGGAGATGTTGAAGGCTGCAGTAGAGTTTATGAAGCCTATATGTTTGGGGATGTGCATACTGGATATCTCCAAATTCTTCATGTACCGATTCCACTATGAGTTTGCAAAACCTCATTTCATAGAACAAAAGTTACTTTATATGGATACAGACAGTTTTATCTACTGGGTCAAGAACTGTGATCCATATGAAGTAATTAGGTGCAATGGTAAAGAACTCGACATGTCTTCTTATGAGGCCAATAATTCTTATGGTATTGTTCGACATAACAAGAAGGTTATCAGTCTCATAAAAGACGAGTTGAATGGTTTACCAATTGTAGAGTTTGTGGGATTGAGGTCCAAAATGTATGCATATCGTACAATAAATGGGGACACTCAGAGTCGGGCAAAGGGTGTTAGAGAGATCGCATCTCGTGCTCTTATGGTCGAGGACTATTTGTAGTGCCTGTTTGGTCACAGCGTTTATGGTGCTCGTCCACACATGGTTCAACAAACTAGCATTCGATCATGAGGTCAGGAGGTCTACAGTGTGCTACAGTCTAAAGTCGGTTTGTCTCCTCATGACGATTAAAGAGTCGGTTATGAGGATGGGGTGGAAACCCTCCAATACACTATTTACTTGAAACGAAAGTAGGGGTGGGGGACTCTGGTACATTGACAGAGAGGGAATGAGTTTGCGAATGCTGTGATTGGGGGTTACGCATAGAAATATTATGTTTCTTTTTATCAAAGTGTAAATATTAGATGAGAATGTTGTGTGGTGTGTTTCAGTTCCGTGTATGTCTGAGTGTGCGAATGAGTGTGGAAGCCTGTGTTATTTGTATATATATATATATATATATATATATATATATATATATATATATATATATATATATATATACTCCTGGAAATTGAAATAAGAACACCGTGAATTCATTGTCCCAGGAAGGGGAAACTTTATTGACACATTCCTGGGGTCAGATACATCACATGATCACACTGACAGAACCACAGGCACATACACTCCTGGAAATGGAAAAAAGAACACATTGACACCGGTGTGTCAGACCCACCATACTTGCTCCGGACACTGCGAGAGGGCTGTACAAGCAATGATCACACGCACGGCACAGCGGACACACCAGGAACCGCGGTATTGGCCGCCGTCAGTGTCAGCCAGTTTGCCGTGGCATACGGAGCTCCATCGCAGTCTTTAACACTGGTAGCATACCGCGACAGCGTGGACGTGAACCGTATGTGCAGTTGACGGACTTTGAGCGAGGGCGTATAGTGGGCATGCGGGAGGCCGGGTGGACGTACCGCCGAATTGCTCAACACGTGGGGCTTGAGGTCTCCACAGTTCATCGATGTTGTCGCCAGTGGTCGGCGGAAGGTGCACGTGCCCGTCGACCTGGGACCGGACCGCAGCGACGCACGGATGCACGCCAAGACCGTAGGATCCTACGCAGTGCCGTAGGGGACCGCACAGCCACTTCCCAGCAAATTAGGAACACTGTTACTCCTGGGGTATCGGCGAGGACCATTCGCAACCGTCTCCATGAAGCTGGGCTACGGTCCCGCACACCGTCAGGCCGTCTTCCGCTCACGCCCCAACATCGTGCAGCCCGCCTCCAGTGGTGTCGCGACAGGCGTGAATGGAGGGACGAATGGAGACGTGTCGTCTTCAGCGATGAGAGTCGCTTCTGCCTTGGTGCCAATGATGGTCGTATGCGTGTTTGGCGCCGTGGAGGTGTCTATGTGCCTGTGGTTCTGTCAGTGTGGTCATGTGATGTATCTGACCCCAGGAATGTGTCAATAAAGTTACCCCTTCCTGGGACAATGAATTCACGGTGTTCTTATTTCAATTTCCAGGAGTGTAGACACAGGCAACAGAGCATGCACAATGTCGGCACTAGTACAGTGTATATCCACCTTTCGCAGCAATGCAGGCTGCTATTCTCCCATGGAGACGATCGTAGAGATGCTGGATGTAGTCCTGTGGAACGGCTTGCCATGCCATTTCCACCTAGCGCCTCAGTTGGACCAGCGTTCGTGCTGGACGTGCAGACCGCGTGAGACGACGCTTCATCCAGTCCCAAACATGCTCAATGGGGGACAGATCCGGAGATCTTGCTGGCCAGGGTAGTTGACTTACACCTTCTAGAGCACGTTGGGTGGCACGGGATACATACGGACGTGCATTGTCCTGTTGGAACAGCATGTTCCCTTACCGGTCTAGGAATGGTAGAACGATGGGTTCGACGACGGTTTGGATGTACCGTGCACTATTCAGTGTCCCCTCGACGATCACCAGTGGTGTACGGCCAGTGTAGGAGATCGCTCCCCACACCATGATGCCGGGTGTTGGCCCTGTGTGCCTCGGTCGTATGCAGTCTTGATTGTGGCGCTCACCTGCACGGCGCCAAACACGCATACGACCATCATTGGCACCAAGGCAGAAGCGACTCTCATCGCTGAAGACGACACGTCTCCATTCGTCCCTCCATTCACGCCTGTCGCGACACCACTGGAGGCGGGCTGCACGATGTTGGGGTGTGAGCGGAAGACGGCCTGACGGTGTGCGGGACCGTAGCCCAGCTTCGTGGAGACGGTTGCGAATGGTCCTCGCCGATACTCCAGGAGCAACAGTGTCCCTAATTTGCTGGGAAGTGGCGGTGCGGTCCCCTACGGCATTGCGTAGGATCCTACGGTCTTGGCGTGCATCCGTGTGTCGCTGCGGTCCGGTCCCAGGTCGACGGGCACGTGCACCTTCCGCCGACCACTGGCGACAACATCGATGAACTGTGGAGACCTCACGCCCCACGTGTTGAGCAATTCGGCGGTACGTCCACCCGGCCTCCCGCATGCCCACTATACGCCCTCGCTCAAAGTCCGACAACTGCACATACGGTTCACGTCCACGCTGCCGCGGCATGCTACCAGTGTTAAAGACTGCGATGGAGCTCCGTATGCCACGGCAAACTGGCTGACACTGACGGCGGCGGTGCACAAATGCTGCGCAGCTAGCGCCATTCGAAGGCCAACACCGCGGTTCCTGGTGTGTCCGCTGTGCCGTGCGTGTGATCATTGCTTGTACAGCCCTCTCGCAGTGTCCGGAGCAAGTATGGTGGGTCTGACACACCGGTGTCAATGTGTTCTTTTTTCCATTTCCAGGAGTATATATATACACACATATATATATATATATATATATTCATTATTTTTTGGAAGAAAATTATGAAATCCAAAAATAAAACTAAAACTGAAAAAAAGTCTAGCTATGTAAATATTTTTTGACCAGTATTACTATTTAATATGTATGAACAAAAAATAAATTTTCCCCTTTGAGTTGTACCTTGTATTTGAATAAAATATAAACTTTTTGCAGTTTATATGTGCTTCTGTGTGAGTGCTTTTAGAGATTAGATTTTAGTTTGTAAGTTTCACCTATCGCTAGCCATCCTGTCAGAACTAGTTTTAAGTATGTGAGTTCCACCAGTTAAATTCTTTATCTATGTTCACTTTCTTGTTGTTGTGGAAAAGTGTTTACAGCCGTCGACTTACCTCATTCTTGTAGTGGAAAATGCTTAGAGCCACTTACTTGAACCAAATATATTTTAAATTGCTCGTCCTTGTGGAAAATGTTTTACAGCCACCCACTTGATGTAATTTCGGTAGTCTTTAGTTAAAAGTGTTTTCTTTTTTTTCAGGTGGAACTTCACTATCGATAGTATTTACCTTGTAAGATAGTGTAATTAGCTTGTAGTACCTCTGCATTAGTTGCAAAATTATACGTAATTTATGTGAGGTGAATGCATATATTCCTCAACAATGTAAAATCTTAAACACATATTTGCAAAGAGCAGAAGGTTGATATTTTTCATCAAAAACCAATCATGTATCTGCAAACTCATATACAATGTGAAAACTGAATCATCTTACTGTAAACTGATATTTCGCAAACACTGTTAAAAAATTCTGAATTCAATAATAAATTCACTTATGTTATCGTAAAATGTCGAATGTTGTTATTGTTTCCTACTTCAATCATCATCATTCTTTTTATTAAAATAAATTTGATAATTGTATTTTTGTGTGTGCACAAGATGTGGATACAGCCACTTTGCACTGCACAGACCTATAAGGCTTGCTAGTTTAAAAAAGAATTACTTCTGAATGACACGTGCTGGACTTCGTCCAGCGGTCAGAAACACACAGCGTACCTCATCACTCCCTTTCAGCCCTGGCGCCGACAGCCGTGTGGCTGGCATCTGAAGCATCGACACCGAACTGTCGCAGTCACTGGCTCCCGCGCAGGTCAGGTGAAAGCAGCTCTATTGCTGACTCAGTTAACGTAACTCAGTGCGTCAAGGCTGGGGTGTGTGTCTCAGAGTTCCAGTGGAATTCGCTTCATGTACAATATCCCCCAAAAACTTGGATTCTACGGACGTTGGGTGTCATAGAAAGAAAGAAAAAGAGACAGTCTCATAAATTATTATTTATTTGTAATCCAACTTAAAAGTAATTTTACATTGTGATATGCAGATACAATAGCACTTTTTTCGTAAATGTTCTTGAGCCGATGGATAGATGGACATCTGTACAATTCCAGATCTTGAATAGAAGCAAATTTAAATATTCGGCGCATTCATGAGATTTTGTCCATTCCCTTCATGTAGACGATGGTGTCCATATGATCGAATAATTTAAATGCAGTCACCATATCTTTATGCCAGGATCATCCCAGTGAATTCCATGATACAAATTAGTGAACCACTTCGCATTTTTCCGTGTTTTGGATCACTTGACTTGCTTGAATGGTCTCGGTGATTCAATATTTGCAGAGAAAGTTTGAATTATTCCTGCGTCTTGTGTGTAGGCTGCAAAAGCAACATCTTTAAATACATACTGTCTACATTCTCCGTCATAGAATGTCTGCAATCATGTTCACTTGCTGACACACCATCGTCAAATGGTCAATGCACAGGGCAGTACCTATTCATTTATACAGCTCGCTGCACAACACCTGTGAGTGAACAGTAGATGATTACACAGTCATGTAGAACTAAAGAATATGTAGAAGACTGTTCTGGGAAATTTGTGGATGATTCAAATTCAATTCGCAAATCCTTGAACTTATGCAGACCTAGTAGACACCCCACTCTGTCTCCTTCAGCAATTTCATAGTAAGAATGACGAAACCTTGCATACATGTCATATACCAGGCTGTACACATTTTGATTCCATTGCAGATGTAGATTGTCATATGGGTAGAATTCTGAATTCAGGTAGACTTTGGCATTAGTTTACCTGTAGTTATCGAACACGGAGGAATCATTTGCTGTAGTTGCTCTTCTATCAGTCCGAAACGCAAGTATGATGAATCTGGGTGTCTGTAGATGGCTGGAGGTCTTAATAGCCCATGTTTGTCTGCTCGCAGTTGGTAACACTGGGTACTCGAAGCTTCAAACGTTCCTCATCACATACACTGATGTGAGGCAGTTTCCATATTATCTTGTTGATCGTGATGATATTCTCTTCTTGAGCTCCTTGAATCTATGAGTTATTGGCCTGTCGCACTCCGCATCACAATGAGTTCCTGTTTAGCGGCCACAATAATCTGTCTCATATCCCGAAAGTACCCCATAAGCATTTTTAGAGTTAGGGATGCAGTAAATCACTTGTACTCTTGAGCTGCTCTATCCTCTGGCTCGTCTATGAATCATCCTGCATTTTCTAAACTACACAGATCTGCTGGTGATGCTGAGGCGTATGTTTTAAGGGTCGATGTTATGCCAACACTGCGTGTATGATCGATCTCAGAACCGTTCAGTTCATAGCGAATCTCTTGGAAGAGGAATGCTAATGCGTTGCTTGTCAGCTTGGATCCCACTGTATCAGTGCCGTATTTTTCTACGATAGATCTGACCAATTCGTTCTGGCAAGTCGCAATCACGCCAGATCCTAGAAACTACACTGCATTTATATTCGGGGGCCGAACCTATCGGTTTTGTGTCCATCCCTTCAGTCTGAACGTCAGTTCAGGCGTCTTAATCACCGCATTGGACACTGGATTTGGTGATGAATCGGTTGAATCAGTTACTCACTAGATTGATGACCTGTTCATAGCTAGTAGGACTTGGTCTGAACACATTGCTACTTCGCAAAAGATCCTGCATAAATTCGCACAAGCTGGAGCGACAGCTAGTCTCAAAAAGTCGAAATTTGCTTGCAGTGAATTTACGTATCTTGAACGTAGTGTCAATGCTCAAGGTATACGACCTGACCCAGGTAAGTTAGACGCAATCAGGAATATTCCTAGTCCACGGACTAGAAAGCAATTGAAATCTTTCCTTGGACTTTGTTCTTCCTTTCGACGATTTTTACCACACCAACTTTTAAACAGGAAATACCTATGGAACCTAATCAAAAAGAGTCAGATATGGATATGGTCTGACCAATGTCAGAAAGACTTTGATAGTATTAAGCATGCTTTGGTTAACGCAAACATTTTGGATCACCCTGATTTTAATTTAAATTTTTTTATGACATGTAACGCCTCATCCTATGGCTTAGGCTGTTGTTAGTTTCAAGTTGTAAAGAATAGAGAACAAGAACATGTGAAAATTATTATTTTTGTGAGCTGCACACTTAGTGAATGTTAACGCACATCCTCTACCACAGAACTTGAAACAACCTCTATTGTGTGGACCTTTAAAAAATTCAATTATTATTTGTGTGGTAAGCACACTAAAATTTTTTACTGACCACCAAGCTCTCACATTTCTGTTAACTTGTAAGCTTGTACATCCCAGATTATCACTCTGGGCCTTATCTTTGCAAAGCTATTCCTTCGAAATTGTAAATATTAAAGGTAAAGACAACATCATTGGCGACGCTTTGTCTTGTCTGCCTCAAGGCTTGAATGAGTGACGTGGAGAATATGAATGATTACAGAATACTTCTTATGCAGGATAAGCTATGTCACCAGTATTATTCCGATTATGTAGAAATATGTCAATGTTGCAGAAATCTGATCCTCACTGGAATAAGGTAAGAGTTTTACTCACAAATCAACCTGACCATCCTCTGTACAACCGGTATCGGATGCATAATGATGTCTTATTTTGTCGCCGCCATTCTGAAGCCACCACTTGGTGTGCTTGCATTCCTAAGGCTTCTGAACGCAACCTGATGTGGCACACACATTTTGTTTGGGGTCATTATGGTACCAAGAAGTGCCTAGCAAAACTTATTACCTACAGTTACTTTAGCAATATGAGATGTAAGATACACAGTGTACTCAAAACATGTGCGATTTGTCAAAAATCTAAGCCACTGAACTTGTTCACGAAGACTGATTTGCATTCTATTCTTCCCAGTAAACCTCTACAAATTGTAAGTTCTGACATAAGTGGTCCACATCCCACAAGCAGTGGTGGTGTGAAATATATTCTTGCATTTTACGATTTATTCTCCAAGCATGTTAAACTGTATACTGTAAGGTCTGCTACTGCTACGGCCATCATTCGTCGTTCCTCATGTGACTACATTCCTCACATGGGAAAACCAAATGCTGTTTCATCCGTCAGTGCTGCATACTCTACCAGGTACAAGTGGCGTCAATTTCTCAAAGGCAATAGTATTAACAGTATTTTTACCTCAGGGTATGGTCCCCAGTAATCCCACTGAACGTGCGTTCCTTTAGATTAGCATATTTATGAAATTTCTACCAAACATACCAATTGCGTAACATATTTTGTCTTTATCTGAAGAGGTACACAACAGTGTCAATGTTTATGAAATTCCGTATACTCCTAATGAGCTCATGTTCGATCGCAAAGAAGACAACGATCGGACAAAGCAGTTACCAAAACTTTCTTTTCAGCAGACAACATACGACGAACAGGTAATGGAAGTCTGTGCGACGCTTACTGCGGAAGCTAATATTAGGAACAAAACTTATGCGCGCACTGTCAAGAGGAAACAGGAATTTAAAGCTGGTACTCACCATAAGAGTCGTCTGCTCTTCTGCGGCGCAAAGCGAAGTGGTGACTCCTGTACGACGGTGCTTATGTTATTGTCAGCATTTCGCATCCTGTTGCATATCTGCTGCAGTATCCTAAAACATACAGAATTATTGGCCTATATGCTCACCGTGATCTTAGAGTATGCCATGCTCAACAGTAAACATATCTATGGGTCATGTTTAAGTTATACATAACTATCAAACGCAGGTACCTCATGTCAGACTACTAGCGACTGATTGACGTGAATACTCATTATACGAGTACACACTTACACTTTCACCTTGAAACTGATTGGATACGCATCTCACCATTGAAAACACACACGTATGCCATGCTTACACTCCACACTAATACTCGTGTCGCAAGTTTTTTTTGTGTTTGGTGTTAGTTCATTGCTTTATTTGCTTATTTGTGGTTGTGCACTTGGTCTTACTACTGTTGTGGAATGTCGTGTCCAATCCTCCTCTGTATCAGGTGACATCATTTCCAAAAGCAAAACACAGATCTAAACTTGTAATGATTGTAAATACTGTAAAAATTGTAAACTTCTGTAAACTATATGAAAAATATTCCTGTGTGACCAATCTTACTTGTGTGAAGACAAGTGAAATATGTTTCTATGTTCATGCGAAGTCAATATGTAATATGTTTGTATGTATTTGTACCTTAGTTGAAACCTATACGTAACATGTTTCTATGCATTTATCTGTATTTAGGTGAAGCTAAATGATATATGCTCACTTGTGTATGTTATCTGTATTTGTTACATATGTCCATATGGGAAAAGTTATGAGACTTGTATAACCTGAAACTGTTTGTGGACGTTTACTATACGTCGCAGAACTTGTAACTACGAGGAAACTGGTGTGCAAAACCGCATAATCGGAAACGACCAATCAGGATATATTTTTATGTGTATAGACATGTTGAACTATTTATGTTTGAAATTTGTTTACAAAAAAGTCATGTTACGAATTGTTTGAAGGTAAAGACATGTCAACGGACATTGGTTCTACGTCACAACTACTTGTGTACGAGTACTTGTTTATGGCCTGACAAACTCAGTACGTGAAGAAACTGTCGCAGTGAAGTGCTCCGACACTTTAGAGTACATCGCAAATTGAGATTTACTGCGCTGCATCTCTGTATCTCTGCAAGTCTGAAGAGCAAAATGTAGTTCCCTACTGCACCTACGGTCGCTTTGTTCCAAAACGAGGAAGACCACTCTACGGATGGAGGAATTTCTGACGGGTCCTCAGGGAGCAAAATGTTCTCGGAAATGACGGACACTCTTACCTGGTCCAAACCAGGATCGACGCCAGCATCGTGCCGTCCAAGGTCCTGCTTCCATGCCTTCACGAACGTATGCTGTGGAATGGGAATGCACAAGTCTTCTATCAGGCGATGTACGACCTAGGGCAAAAAACAGTGGATTCAGTCTAAATAAACGGTGAAACCAGTGGAAAAATATAAGCTGTGCTACGAGTGATCGCCCACACGCATCTGTATCAAAACTGCGAACTGTGGCATTTAACTGCCATAAACGATGCTCACCTTCATAATGTTATCATTTGTTTTCAGTTCATGGAACTGTGACGTCGTGAAAAGATGTTGTATCTGAAAGAAAACCACATTTCAAGCGCAATACTGTGCGGAAGAGACTATCAGCAATAAGAATTTGTAATTTTGTGTTAACACTTTACTTTACTTTTTCGTGTCCGGAGATTTGTTTCAAAGCCTTTCAGCCCAATGTCGGGCCAAGTCCAATGTTTCTCTCTTCTCAAGCCATAGTTCGTCAGGGGTACACCTTATGGGGCAGATGGAACACTGTAGAAGGTGTTCCATATCCTGAACTTCACCACAGTCGCATTTGTTGTCTCCTTCGGCCTTGAAGCCCCATTTCACTAGGTTTGCTTTAACTGGTGCTACGCCTGTTCTGATGCGGTTCAGTGTTCTCCAAATCTTCCAGCTTGATGTACTGCAGCTGGGTATTTCTCGTGAGGCAGGGTAGTCCTTCGGAGGCTCGCTCAATTCACTAGTGAGGAATCTGTTGCGGGATTTAAGTCTGCTACGTCCACATGAAGAACCATGCAGCGGGTGGCGCTCGTCGAAAATCTGTTTAAATTTTTCTGTTTGTTCGTGCGCAATTCTTCGGGATTCAGGAGATGAGAATCCACATTTTTGGCATGTGTGGATCGAGACCATACAGGGAATGCATATTCTGCCGTGGAGAAGCAAAGTGCTTGAGTAGTTATTCGTAATACACTCAGACTAGCTCCTCATTTACTATTCGTCAGTTTTCTTAAAATATTGTTCCTGTGTTAACAAATGTAGCTTTAGGATTTTGTACCTGTTTTAAATGTTAATCGACATTTGTGAAATCCGTTATGATAAACTTTGTCTCTACGACGTCTTGTGCACATGAACACACGGACTGAGTATAAACTGTGTGTCGTGGGATGAACTCGCTTCGCAACGGCCGCGCTGACTACGTATGCGCGGTAGGCGCAATAGCAACATAAAACTATTATCGGCGTACGCACCACATTCAAACATAAATTTTTTTGTGTAAATATTATATTATGATATTTACGTTATATATAACACGTATGTATATTTGTAGACCTGTGTGTGCAATGTGTTTTAGAGTGAGTTGCTCGCCTGCAGGCGTGTCCTTTCACCTCACACCTCAGGGGGCGCTATTATAAGAAATGAAATAAAGAAGTAAATTGAGCCACAGATATAGTCCACGGCTGTATAAATACTGTATGCAGTCGCTGGAACCATTTGAAGATTTTTGATCGTCATATTATTGGCGAAAGGAGAGGCACCTTTCGTTTTCTGGTTTTGTCCTGATAGGACGCATTTTGCCACACTTCCATTAATACTAAATTATTTTATTAGTACATACTCGAGTTACAACCAAACGGCGCTCTTAATTGAATAATCTAAGTGTCGTAACTTAAAGTGAGTTTTTATTTGAGGATATACTGTTATTACTAACCTATGTATGTTTTATTTTGTATCCTTAGTCATGGTAAGATTGTTGGGTAACTTGGCATCGCAAAAGGTTCCGTCTTCTAAGCTAAAATCGTCCACCTCGATCCACCGTCGTCTTTGGGTGCTGCTTTATCACGAAGTCCGACGTAACACAGAGAGAAGAAACACGGCTAAAAAATACATAACGGACCTTTAACAAAAAGAAGGCCATGCTCAAGCGACGAGAGTCTGTATGATATTTAATATTCATTACTATAATTCATTGTACTGTCTCGATCCTGGAACGAATGAACCAAAAACCAATTAAAATGCTTACTGACAGGCACTGAGTGTGGTTAACGCTCCTGATGGCAGTGGATAGGGTTTCTAGTCCTATTAATATGCAATACATTAGCTTACATTCAGCTGAACTACCAGCCCCACCATAGGTCATGCTACCTGCTTGCAGACAACTCCACCCTCTGAAAACGTCCTGCATATAAAACAAATATGCCGCAAGCCACTGTACAGTGCAGGGCGGAGGATACATCGTACCAGTATTATCCATTACCATTCCATCCCAATATCACTCGCTGTTCAAGTAAAACAATGGTTGTCCATGTACTTCCATGCATACCCTAACACACCCTTCTGCTTCTGGGAGAAGTAGGTCGTCTTTCCCAGACTTTTTTCGTTACATTTTTTAATGAAGTATGCCCACCCACGTGATCCAAGCAGCATCCACACATGATGCTTTATTTCGCAGATCAGCTGCCTAACGTGAGCTGATGCGGGCTTACACGGTTGGTGGACAGCGACTATGTAGCGCTGAGCTGTCAAAGCAGTGTTACTGTTCAGCAGTACGCACCATTTAACCAGAAATTGGTCTGCAGGAAGCGATATGTGCTGCAGTGAATGAGAGCTAATCTGTGCTATTGCCTTGTTTAAGACAGTGGCAGCATTGAGATGGAGATGTGCTGTTGTAAACTCAGTAATTCTATAATCAAAGTCCTATACATGATGGTATACTTACCCAATGGGTCTTAGATGCAATTTTTGTAGAGCTCAAAGTGTACAAAAACAATTATTTCGAAATACTCTCTTACAGTCTTCAAACGTAAGTCGGTGCTATTTAAGTACAGTGATGCTGTGTGTGTGGTCCTCCTTCCCACCGTTAACGAATGTTCATTAAAACTACTGTCCTCTGTGTCATAGGCACCCTCCTGATTTCGAAGTGTAATTTGCTTTGGAAGAAAAAACACCCAGTAATCCAGCAGTGCATCGAATGAGGTGCATGCAGTATAGGTCCCAAACCACTGTCAAGCCTGTTTAAGGACAGTGATGCTGCGTGAGATACTCCATCTAGCGTAATCCGACTGCAGAAAAAAATACCATTCAAACGAACTGTCATGATCAATACAGTTAATTAGTCAATAAATTTAGTATCAGTGACATGCAGCCAGGCTGGCGGAAGTGAGGGCGGGAATGCCATAGGCATGTTTCACGAATTGGAGAGGTAATCAGGCGATTTTCCGCTGCTGCGATATCTTTTAACGGAATTTCAATCTCCCACATAGACAGGGAGAGATGGCCGTCGTAATAAATTCACCTATATTTTCGGATTTGTAGAGTGATATTTAGTATTAACCTGGTATTTACAACACCTCTATGCGGCTATTTGGCGAGCTTCAGAGACTCCGTAGCTCAGTAGGCATCTGGCCCCCTTAAAACAGTTTGAATATGAGGAGGCATCCTGTGATAGAGAGAGGGAGCTCTCTTACTACTCCGCCATGGGCCGAGTTTAATATTCTAGTCCTGTGATGCATTATGTAACAAATATTAAACTGATAACAACAGATATTTTTACCTAATGAGAGAACACACAAAGGAAATATAGCCAATACCATACTGTTGTACAGGATTTCCACACTGAGAACGATACTTTACCGATGTCAAACAGCTCGTATGCCCCGATTTCTTCTAAATTTGAGAATAACAAACATAAAAGGGAGGCATCTACATTTAGCATGAGAAAGTCGCCGTATATGTACATCATCATCGTCTCGGTTTGGGCAATGTGGATTTTTTAATCTGAGGAGTGTATACCTGGGATGGAATTGCGCTAAGAACTCTACATCGAAGCTGCGGTTACCTGTTTCCCAACGCACTGGGTGTCAGCGACACCCACCCACGGCCAGCAGCACGCGCGCGAACCAGCGCTCAGACGACTGGTCGCTGTTGCTTACCCTGACGTGATTGACAGGTACGAACAAAGTCTCCCAAAAGTCAGCTCTTCAGGTACATTCCCCAATACTGTTGCTACAGGATTCCTGTACATAGGGAGCATGGATTTATAGCAGCACTCAGTTTAGAACAGTGGAAGGCTTGACCACTTTCACTGGTGAGTACGTGCGCCTCATTCGTTATGGTCACACGTCTTGTTAAGTGTTATAGTAGTGTCGATGTTGATCTCTCGTTCGCCTTCTGAGGCGAGGCGCCGTTGTTTTTCGCACGTCTCCCATTCTACTGGGGATTTAGAGGCCACAGGTGAAACGCCCTGCTTATTCCGCAGAACAGGACAGATAGAATAAATTGTGGAGAGGCGTCAATATAAGGGGACGTCAGCTACACTCGAATATAAAACTTTATTACTTGATCAAACATTACAAGAGCCCCCAAAAATTTTTTAAACACAGAGCTTTAATCCTTAGGACTTAATTACTGGCTGAAAGCCACTTTAATTTAAAAACGGCTGAAGGCCAATATCTTAAAACGCAAGCATAATCGGAGATTTTAAAGGCAAGCCAAATCTTAAAACAGTTCTTTAGTTAGGCTGAAATAAACAAGATAAATTCAAATCGGCTCAAGGCCGAACACTTAAATCTCCAAAACGTTATTCTTTTTTAAATACCAAAGTCCTTACGTGAAACAGCTCTTTAATTTATGCTGAAGGCCTTAAGAAGAAACAACTGAAGCTCAAACCGGCTGAAGGCCGAAGAGTTAAAAATTCAAAAACTTTTTAAAATGCCAAAGGGCTTACGTGAAACAGTACTTTAAACTACGCTGAAGGCCTTAAGAGTAAAACAACTCTAATTTAAAACACAAAACCGGCCAGAAGCCATACAAGTACCAACAACAAGACCGAATTAAAAAAAAAAGGCAGTACACCCAAGGGCGCCCAGTTGTTCGAGGGTCGGCCTGTAGTTCAAACACTAACGATCGCTTGGGTGAGACAGTCAGTCAGGCCAACCATTCACGATCCGACGACAACCCAACCGACCTACAGTCAGCGGACCCACCGACAAGATAACAAATGGTTTAAATGGCTCTAAACACTATGGGACTTCACATCTGAGGTCATCAGTCCCCTAGACTTAGAACTACTTAAACCTAACTTACCTAAGGACATCACACACATTCATGCCCGAGGCAGGATTCGAACCTGTGACCGTAGCAGCAGCGCGGTTCCAGACTGAAGCACCACGAACCGCTCCGCCACAGTGGCCGGCCGACATGATAACTTCCACTTCACTCGACCAGGGCACAAGAGGGAGTTGAACGGAACAACGTAGAAGATATTGGCGCCCACAACCAATCATACACAGAGCTGTCAAACTACACACCGTGCTGCAGAGCAACCACACGATGAGGAAACTACACTTCCTGAAATTTACTTCAACGGCCAGGGCAGGTAACCGGAACCTTAACGGCCACAAGGCAGAAGATTCCACTGGTGAACTTCAATTCAAATAACCAAATACAGTGAAACCCCACTGGAGGGTGGCTAGAATTTTCCAACTTGAAAACCACGTTGTTGCTCGCGAGAACATCCCAACAGACAATAACGAACTCCAAACGACACAGTGTGAACAGTCTTCACTTGCTGGTAGGTTAAACCAAAACTCAACTTTCGTGTCCAGGGTCGGTGAGCCACGGACCTCGTAGCAATGGTAACAGAGCCACACTTTCCAACACTGCATAGAGACCACCACCGGGCCCCGGCCAAACTACTCCCGGCCGAGAATTCCTCGCTGCTCCACGCCAACCGACTGACTCCTCAGAGCCAGTGCGCTAACAACATTTAAAATAAATCACACAAACTACACAAAGTTTCACGAACACTTGCACGAAGAACTAGACAATGCTAACGGCAGTGACTGTTCAATATCAAGGACGAATCACGAGTTGGCACACACATAGCCAACTCATAAGTGATCGCCGGCCAAATACACGTTGTCCAGCATGACAACCGACCAACGACCAACCAAAGTCGTCCCCATTCCAATTATGTTTGTCGACAACCATCGGGCGAGTCATGGCGGTCCGGACCTCACTGCTGCCGCACCCAGACTGAACCTGTGCCAGGTCCGAACTGACTTGCTGGCACGTTCCAACTATCTCGTCGACACATGACGACTGGGAAGTAACAGCAGTCTGACAAAGGTAATACGGCAGGGCTTATATCAGTAACCGCTGCTGATGCCGCTCATGGACAGGCAAAGCAGCAACTCATGACACGAGTAATTGAAACGAACATAACAAGGTGGCAGTACGGCAAAAACAGCATGTTAAATAAGAGATAGCACGAAGCCAGGCACGGTTCAACAGGAGTACGGTATTCTGTCTTCCTGGGCCCTGGCTATGTTAGTCAGGCTGAAGAAAAACTTGAGTCGGGCTAAGGACAGAAATCAGCGACAAGGTGAATCTTTCACTGTCACCATAGCTTCACGTGAAGGACCGATCTTCAGTCATCCAGCGACTCCCATGGCCACCTCACTACAGACCTCTCATCCAGTGATGGTCACACTGTGTCGGCTCTGATACTACTGGCAACCAAGTAGATGCACCATTATGTGCTGTTTCGCCTACACCATTTCTTCAGCCCAGTTGGACTTCTGGGGACTCTGCTCCTGTTTGTTCCCCTGTCGCCCAAAATCCAAATAGGTATCATTAGCTCGCACCCATCGCAGCGGCCATGATTCGGATTCAGATGCCTCCAAACCAGGAACAGACTCACCTGTTGGTGCCCCCTCCCGACTGCACTTGCCAGAATCCATCACCAACACCATCAAAGAAGGAGGAGATTCCTCTTATCATGGTTTACATTTCCATGAACTACATTAAGCTGAACACCGCACTCCAACGCCTTATTACAGGCCAACCGTGGGCAGTTTACTAGAAAGACCGTGTGAAGAACCTGCTTGACATTAAGAGCTATTATCTCTAAGTCGATGGATCTGGACTACTAGACCCACCAGGTTTCTGCTGACAGAAGAGCCAATATCGTCATCAAAGATCTTCCCTGCAATATTACAAAAACAGAAGTCAGGGATAAATTACTCCATTGCAAGTTCCTGGAGCCTTTGGTCTACCAGTACAACAAGAGGGACTGTGAGACATGGAAGTTAATCCCTATGAGAAAACAATTTTTCTCCTATTAGGAGAAAAGACGTCGATTGCATTCACCAATTCAGGTGTCTTCTGTGCAGTTAGGAGTGTATTGATTCATCTGAAGGTCGCAAAGGTCCATCCATCTGCCATAGGCGTCAATATTTGTGACACACCAGCAATTACTGCTGTGTGTCAAGTGTGCCACACCACATGTGTCGGAGGAATGCAATCTCCCAGCCTACGAAAAACATACATGCGCCCACTGTTTGGGCTCCATTAATGAACCCCACCATCTGTCCTCTTCTAAGGGTTGTCCTGTATAACAGAAGGCGATGAAGTCATCCTGCCATCCAAAGGAGGGCAAGGGTGAATCGGCCCTCACCATTGCAGGACCACACCCATTTCCCTGTCTTATGGGATAAACACAATGATCATCAAACAACAAATGCTCAGGCACCTGACATGTCAGCAACACATGACCCCCTCCAGCTCCATCCCCTACAACCACCTTTGTCACTGCAGCTCTGTCGATCCCATCTTCATCTGTCTCCTGTTACATATGCCATCACCCAACAAACAGAAAGGTCATCTGCAGCCTCCTCATGCCCGCCTGTTGAAGCGCCCCAGCCCTCCATTGAAGTAACTTCTCTACCAGGCACCATACCAACCCCTGCCTGCTAAACCAACCAACCAACCAACCTGGGATATTTCCCCAGTGGTGCAGACAGATGTTTCGTTTCGAGATGGCATGCAAGAGATCCTCTTGGTCATCTCAGTGTTCACACAGACCCACATAAGGGCTGTCATTCATGAAACAGTTCAAAAGATCTATTGGTCGGAGGATGGTCTCACAAGAGTAATTGCCCTGGTTGGACAGCTCAATCAGATTTTGTTTTAATGGAAAATCACCTAATGCACAGGCACAAGCCCTCTTGGATTTCGTTGTCTGTTTTCTTAATGCTAGTAACATTAAACAGATAATGACTGAACTGAACACCTTCCTCTGCGACCACCATGTAGACACTTTACTTGTCTCAGAAGCCAGCCGCAAACCAGCAGACTTTTTCGTTTATACAAAGTGGTTTGCTATTGCACAATCCTACTCCATTGCCGAGATGGAGGCACAGCAGTGTTCCTACACAGGACATAATCACAAGGCCCTCCAGCCACTAGAACATATAGAGACCAGAATGGTCTGACGTGCCTTGGTTTTATTACTTTTGCTGCAGCATATTTGAGCTCTAACCTACCACTTTCGGCTTGGAATTCTCGCATTATAATCCAAAGGGCAGACTCCTCCTTGAACTGGATGATGCTCTGGCCTCCATACCTGTATACCAGTCTGCTCCAACTGCCAGCTGAAAATTCTAGATGTGGTCATTTTCAAGAACAAGTGGCCCCTGACCATGACCCACTGCTCTTCCACCTTTCCAATGTCTTAAGATGCCCATTCTACCATGACCATCAAAGATTGGGACAAATTTTCCAGCATCCTCAACAAAATCACCTGGCAAAACCTCAACCTGAAAATGCCTGCCAATCTGGATAGCACTGCTGATTACCTAACGATGAAAATTCCTTGTCCCTATGGCTTTAACTCTAATGGATGACTTGCCTCCCCCATGGCATAAACTAAAAGTCCAGAACTGTAACTGCAGGCAGTGAGAGCAGTTTTGTTGCTCTCAGGATAAGTATCACATAAGTTGTCTCCAACAAGAATTCTGCCACTGCCTTGCAGATTGTAATGCAGAACAGTGGAAGGAGAAGATGTCTGCCTGTTTCATCCAACATAAATCAGAATGAGCTGTTGTCTGAGCCCTATGGCGCTTCATAGTGAGGACCCACATCCCATCTGCGCAGTGGCTTCACTCATGATGCCCTCTGTGTTGTGGAAACCCTGACTGATGCATCTGAGACACAAAATCAATTGCTCGTCCAGAACCTTATGCTTCATGAACTCCAAGATGAACTCGATATTCTGACATCTGTTTCCGCTTCCACACAAAGAACACCTTACTTTCCCAGCAGATCCTCTGGTGGAAGCATGAGCAGTCAGCTGTCAGTTTGGATGGCATCTTAAATGAGCACCTCTGTCAGCCACCATATGAGTGACTGGTCTTATTCACCAGCATCCTGAACCACTATCTCACAATAATTGGACTTCCCCCCCCCCCCCCCCCCCCACAGTGGAAGCAGGCCAAACTGATTGACATCGCCAAGCCCTCAAAGGACCATACTGTCCCTACTAACAAAAGGCTCATTAGCCTTTTGTACACCTTGGTGAAGGTCCTATAATCTTTGATCATCCACCGCATTTCCCAGCCACTGGCGGCAGCTGGGATCATCCGCCTGTAACAATTCTGATTTGATTCTCATGTGTCAGCGGAACTAGAAGTTCAAAGGATAACAGAATATGACCGCAAGGGTTTAACTTGATTATGTTGACGCCAGCGGTTTCCCTGGACCTGTAAAACGCGTATATCAAGATATGGCAGCACCATCTCGTGTACAAAATGCTGACACAGGCGACCATCCTGGTCATCTAATCAAGATCACGGATGATTTCCTCGATGATGGTACATTATGGCTACTCAACAAGGAAAACACTTGAGTTTATGTCACATGTCGATTGCTACCCCTCAAGGATATGTGTTGTCTCCTGTCCTCTTGAACATGTATGTTAATGATGTGCCAGTCATCCCACACTGCTACCTGGCGCTCTATACAACTAACTGACCGCAACACAGATTAACTCATTGCTCGAATCTAGAGGCAGATGAGTACAACGGTCACATGGTGTCGTTCAAACAAGGTTGTGCTCAATGCCACTAAAGATAGAGTGGTGTACTTCACCAAACAGCATCAAATCTCCCGCCACAACATCATTATTGCAGGCATCCAGGTCCCATGGTACCCAGATACCAAATTTCTAGGTGTCTGGATGGATAAAAACTGTTCTTCCATCCATATGCCGAATATTTCACCCAAAAAGGGCAGAAGCTCCAACTGAACCAGATGGTAGTCCACCCTTCTCTCGGCTATGGCTCCTGTGTGTGGGTCACAATTAGTGCTTCCAGGATGCAGACTCTCCAACATCTGCAGAATAAGGTGATTCGATGGAGCCTGCATGTCTCTCCACTCACAAGGATTGCTACCTTGCAATGAAGGCAAGGCGACAGTATGAGAAAGTGGACACCCTGTAAGACACAATGACTGGCTTACAACACACTGGCACCACGACCCTCTGGCAATGGTATCGCCACACTGGTCCTCTTACCATCCTCAAGGAATGAGAGTTTGACCATCGCTATTGACAGTTCTGTTGTGGCCATTAATAATCTGTCAGTGTCGATAAGGCCATTCACTTTGTGACACCCATGGTACGACCACCTGTATCACCACCTCTGTAGTTGTGTTACCTTTGCCTATAACAATGAACTTCCACCATCAGTGGGTGGTACAGGACTTCGAATGCCATCACCACACCTTCAACATGCTCTGCAATGACGTCATTGCTATGATGTCATTATAAGGCAGAAAAATTTTACTCTTACACCAAGACAGTACCACCGCTATCCACAGGTGATGCTGTACAACAACCTATCACAAAGAAAGGAAAAAAAGAAAAAGTTACTGGGACAATGAGTCGCTGTTCTGATATTATTACCCATCCGTAAGTTCCTCCCAGCAGCTACTCACTTGTAGATCAGCAAGAGGGTACTCCTCTGCAATTCAGTGTAATTTTGTAAAACATTTTATAGTGGAAGGTGGAATATACATCTAGTGGCGCAGCTAGTGGTGGTTAGTCGGTGAGAAATTGGGTGCTAAGACTGGCTTTTGCGATTAATGTATCACATGCGAAGGTGCTCAAGAAAGGGACGCAGGTTTGGGAAGTGGATGATTTCTTACAGGATGCGAACTCGGAAAGGTAAGAGGATACAGAAGATAAGGTGGAGTGCACGCCTTTCCCGTATTTCTAGGGTGTTATAGGTTCTAGGTGAGGCAGAGATCCAGGAAATGATAGTGTATGTATGAGGGATTTATAGGTGAGTATAGTGGTAGAAGCATACAGACCCCAGACATGGCCTGTTAGCAGTTTCAGTAGTCTTAGTCTGTTTCGGGCTTTGTGTCGGATGGTAAGAAGATGTGATTTCTATGTTAGTTTTCTGTCAAGAGTTAGTCCTAAATACATTACTGTGTTAGTCAGAGGGATGGGTTGGTTGTAGATGGAGAAATAGAAATCTGGACAACGGAAATGCCGAATGGAGCGACCAAAGATGGTGGCTTGGCTTTTCATTGGTAACTAGAATTTTCCACATATCACACCACTTGACTAGGAGATTCAGGTGGCATTGGAGGGAGACATAGGAGAGTTGAAGTGTATGATGAGTGGCTAAGTAGGTGGCGAAATCAGAATATTGCTGAGTATATGTTACGTGTGGCAGTTTGGGGATTTCTGCAGTGTATAGAATGTAAAGGAGCCAGTCGAGTATGCCATACCCAGTTGACAGCTCCTTGGATGTCAAGGTAGACAAATATGGCGGACTTCCATTTATGCAGTTGATGGGAGATTGTATGTGTAATGTAGAGAAGTTGGTCATCGAAGAACAGTAGGGATGAAAGCCACCCTGAGTATTGGGAGTGGATAGGTGGGTTGAAGATGCTGATGGGTTTGTTGGATAAGAATATTTTCACATTTTTGCTAAAAACTGATGAGAGGCTGATAGATTAATATGATAAGGTCTGCAACGATGATTTATCAGGTTTCATGAAGAGGAGGAGTGTGGACGTTTTCCACTGCTCTGGGTAATAACCTGTGTACAGGATGGTAGTGTAAAATATGGCGAGGGCTTCATGATAAGCTCTTGGACATTCCTTGAGACCAACCTAGGTGGTACAGTGGTTAGCCCACTGGACTCGCATTTGGAAGAATGACGCTTCAAATCTCTGTCCAGTCAGTCTGATTTAGGTTTTCCATGATTTCCCTAAATCGCTTCAGGCAAATGACAGGATGGTTCCTCTGAATGCCGACTCCCTTCCCCATCCTTTTCTAATCTGATGGGACTGATGACCTAGCTGTTTGGTCCCCTCCCACTGAATCAACTGACCAATCACTTCTTGATGAGGTGGTAGGTAATTGTATCATAGGGGGGGGGGGGGGCTCAGTGTTCCGCATTTTAGCCAGTCTTTGTGTAATGTCGGAAGCTGCTATTAGCGTCTATAGTATTTTTCGGGTGTGCTGTGTAAGTAATGGAAGTTACATGCGAGAAGTGAGATAGTTGGGTTGGTACATTCATGAAAAGGAGGGCCCATCATATAATCAAAGTTGGGATCATGTGGGATGGTGAATGTGTGTTCCAGGTGGGATGCAAAGTGGTTGGCTTTGGTGAGGTTGTCTGGAAGTGGTCTATTGTTGTATAAGATGGGTTAGGTGGGAGTGGGGTTGTTAATGCAGAATTTGTTGTCGTTGTGGTCTTGAGTCCAGAGACTGGTTTGATGCAGCTTTCCATGCTACACTATCTTGTGTAAGCCTCTTTATCTCTGAATAACTACTGCAACCTACATCCTTATGAATCTGCTTAGTGTATTCGTCTCTTGGTCTCCCTCTACCATTTTTACCCTGCACCCTTCCCTTCAATACTGGTGATCCCTTGATGCCTCAGAACATGTCCTACCAACCAGTCCCTTCTTCTAGTCAAGTTGTGCCACAAATTCCTCTTCTCTCCAACTGTATTCAGTAGCTCCTCATTATTTACAGTATCAACCCATCTAATGTTCAGCATTCTTCTGTAGCACAACATTTCGAAAGCTTCTATTCTCTTCTTGTCTAAACTATTTATCGTCCAAGTTTCACTACCATACATGGCTACACTCCATACAATTACTCTAAGAAAAGTCTTCCTAACATTTAAATATATACTCGATGTTAACAAATTTCTCTTCTTCAGAAAGGATTTTCTTGCCATAGCCAGTCTATATTTTATATCCTCATCAGCTATTTTGCCTTAAATATCAAAACTCATTTACTACTTTTAGTGTTTCATTACCTAATGTAATTCCCTCAGCATCACCTGATTTAGTTGCAGAATGCTTTCCAGCACTTTGTAGAGTTTATAGGTGTTTCCCTTCGTTTAGTGCATTCAGGTGCTAGCCCCAACATCATTTGGGTTGTAAGTATCTACGAACATGTTACTGGAGCTGTTGGTACCATGTGAGCTTGTCTCGGTAACGAATATGAAGGAATTCTCTGTATGTGTGACTGGATTCTTGAAGTAGGGCAAGAGCATGTGGAGGAAGAGTAGAACGATTGTAGCAGAGAGTTCAAAGAAGATACGGTTGGAAATGGCAGATTAAGTGATATATTGTAGGAAGTCAGCCTCAGTTCGAAAGTCGTAAGGATTTTGGGGGCTGGGGTTTGAATCATGGCATTCAATTAAGGTATGAATTAGGCATCTTATGCAAGCCCGTAGTTATGTGATCGAAGGCTTTCCCGGCGAATGATTTGTTTCCAGGGCTATCGGGTGTCCAGCTGGATACTGGACACCCGAGAATCCTGGAAACAACCCAGAAGTTATTGGTGAGACTGGCTAGAGTTAGTCCGTAGCACTCAATCATGCTGCTCAGACAGTCGAAAAAAATTGAATTTTCCCGCCAATTTTAGAATTTACCGCCAACATTTGAATTTCGCACCGTAGGAGGAGGATAGTTAGACTGCACCAGTATTCTGGATCGACCAACTTGAATTGTAACTTTATAGTTAGCTTGTTTTAATTTTCCAAAGATGATGCAATAAAGATCCATCCACACCAAAAATAATGAAATTGAATAAATAAAAAATATATCCTCTGTACTGTAGCTGACATTGATTTAAATTTCATGTGGTGAGATCCATCTAGTCCAGTAGGCCAGCACCGACTGAACTATTTTTTCTGTCTACTTTTATCCGGGAATGGTAGGAGGGTGAGGGGAAAGGTAAATTAATTGATCCATGTAATAAATTAATTTGATTTCATAAGTGTGTCGGTGCCACATGTATGCCAGGAGAAGGGGGAGGGAGGGAGAGTCCGCTATCTTGAATAAATTAAAAGAAGCGCCATTCTCTCCTTGTTATACTACTCACGGTAGGCACCACTACATTAATCCGGCGTTGAAGACTGGTACTTTTTACACAATGTGCAAAACAAAACAATGCATGGAAGGTAAATTGAAATTTTAATTTTTTATAACGATAGGCCAGAAAAATCTGTAACTGAACCACGCGTTGCTGGCTCTCTGTCTCTGGTCACTGAAAACAGCTTTTACCAGGTAAGTCCTATTCCTTCACATTTCGACTCTTTTAAAATATCCTCGCCCGTAGCAGTGTCCTTCATCTAAACCATGTCTAGGAGTTCTTCCGAATATCCATGTATTCATCAAGTATGATGTAGTACGCTAGTAGATTTTCAGTTTTGGCCTGCCAGTCGCTCATGCATATTCCCAGTAAAGTTGCTGATTGTCCATGAAACTGTCGTACTCAGGAACTAACGTGGAATTCCTTGACCTTACTACTTCCAACAAAATATTCTTTATTAAAGGCCCTTTCATAAAGGGCTTCCCACCTCTTGCTAAATGTAGAGCAGTTTTGTAACTGGCTGTAAGTGTCCTTTCTCATCCCGGTCATTTTCTTCGCCCTAAACTGGAATAAACGATTGTGTGGAGAATATTATAGGTGAAAACGAATACACGTTTGAGAGGAATGTAAGCAACATAAACATGCAAAAATACTCGTACAAACCCCATTTGTTAATACGGGTTCTCTTCTGCAAGAGTTTGCAACTTCCTCAATTCTTCCTCTCTAGAGTCCCCGATTTCACTACACTTTTCTGAACGCAGTTTGCTACAGTGGCTTTCAGTAGACAATTCTCTTACACACGTAAATACTGTACCGCACATCTGATCGGGCATTTAGCTTTGTCGTTCCAACTTAAAAAAGAATAAGGAAGTTCCCACTCCGGCTTAAATCTGTCTAACGAAAGTATGGAAGTATTCACCTTTTTCGGGACCAGCTGTTCCGTTATTCCAGTAGCAGTCTGTTCCAGTGCCGAATAAGCCGTCTATCAAAGCACGCGGCAGCGCACTGCGGCAGCTTCACCACGCAATCCGAGTTGAGGTGAACTAAGCCGAGTTGCACCAATACGCCACGAAAACACTCCCTGCACCTCATCTTACACGTCTGCGATTTTCCTTGTGCGAGAGGTGTGATTTACACACTCAGTGTTTCGTTGGTTGCACTTAGATTGCAACAAAGGTAATGTGGTTCAGTGTATTTTTTTTTTTTTTCAATTGGACAAGGACTGTTTAGGGACGTTTTTGTGTATTTTTGTCCACTTTAGGAGAGTCAGCACTGTATGTTAGGAAACGATGCATGTATTCAGGCTGTTCAGCGTAGTGTACCTGCACCATAGCTGGAGGAAGTTGGGAACAGTTTGTTTTTGTTTGTTTGTTTAAGGAGCACAGTAGATCACAGGAGACGTGGAGCAGAAATTTCGGCTAGAAACAGCGACTGGGTGACACACGCAGTGGAGAGTTTGATCCACTCAAGCTGACAACCACAAATGAAATACACAGAAATTTAAGTAGGTCAGTTGCTAACTTTTAATCTTGTTTTATACTGATTATATCAGCAATACAGAGTTGGACATAACGGAAGGAGGAAGATTAATTTAAGGATAATGGAGACACGGAAAAGAGGGCATACATACCAAGGAGGAAATTATAGTCATTATAACGAAGTAAGAAAATCGATCACGTAATTGCACTGACAAGGTACGAAAGTTTAAATGTCACTGTAATTTAGAAAAAAACTGATAGTATTGTATTGTAAAATAAATGTATACTTTGCTTTTGATATGCCTGCCTACAGATTCGAGGAATTTGTAGATGGACCAGAAGGTCAGAACAGATAAAATAATGATGGAAAGAACTACAACAAATGGTAAAGAGGTCGTACAACCAATGACAAAAGATTAAAAATAAAAATAAAACGACAGAAAGAGACGGAAAGCAGATAGCGTACATGATACAGTGAGGTTTCTTGTTCTGGTATGGCTTTTTAGGTAATCATTATAGACTAAGACATGAATATAAGAGTACAACCCAAAATCCTGCTATGAGCTATTTTTTAAATAAATTACTTTTTGCCTTACAACACATCTATGTAACACTGGTAATGAAGCCGAAGCATTGCTTGTGTCGCAGTCGTTAGTTTAATTCAAACATTAATTACAGGTTAGCATCTTTGCTACGTTATTCACCTGTTTACACAAAAGCCTGCAAAGTACTAATAGCTGATTTAAAAACTGCAGGGTAATGGTTTGCGTGTTTCGTATGCAAGGTTTTTTGGAACTGAAGAGAAATGAGGAAAGAAATGTACCAGATATCGGTTAGATGAGCATAATAAACTGGCAAAGCATACAAAACGTATCCAAATGAGCAGACACCCGAAAAAAATCCAACAGATCCACTGGTATTATACATAACCTAAAATCTGAAACATTTATTGTTCTTGTATAATATTTCACTTAAATTTATAATGTTAAATAGTTGTTGTAAAATTTATATTACTTTATCGTTTTAAAGATCTGAATGACAGCTGTTCTTTTCTCCATGTAGGCTGCACTCAAGTATCTATACAAATGCAATAATTTGTTACCTCATCATAAAGAAAAATTTTTACTACCTTTTATACAAGAAATTACACTAGCCATAACAACTATCTGCTGAGGTTAATAGAAATTGTACCAGCGCAGTGGTGAAGACATGGTACGTATACACCGGACAATAGTCCTGTATAGAGGATGGAGAAGGAAATAGTGTCCAGGTATGCAGACAGACGTTTATAGATATTTTTGCTGTATCTAGGAGCAATTTTCGAACTCTAGCGTGAAGAAAAAGGAACAAGTAATTAGTATTTTTAAAAAGAACAGGAAATTTTGTTAAGCCAAATAAAGGCTTTCCATTGAGGTTATAAAGAACATTAAACAACATAGAAACTGCATATCGAGAAAAGGTCACTACCCACTAGCTAAATCTATATAGGAATACCTTAGTCTAGATTGCAACATCCACAGATTGTACCAGTCTTTAAAATCGGCTAATCCTTCAATAAGTGTTTCGTATAGAGATTATAACAATGACTTTAAGGAAGGGTTTCCCAATCATTCATTCATATTACTACCTTTCGACACTGGCCGAAACTGCGATTAGCTTCAATGTGAAATAAAATGTTGCCACTCTATATGCGAATCGTAAATAGCAAATCTAAATTTGAACAAAACCACAGGAACTCTGAAAAGGCAATGACACTCCTTAAAGTTGAATGCTTAAAATCTCAAATGCCTCGTAGCAACAGGAGTACAGTGTGCAAAGACCTGAAACAGATTTTATATGTTCCGAAACTTGTACGTTCTGATATGGTCTGAGAGACAATTATTCTGCTAAAATTTTTGTGTCCGTGTGTGTGATTTTAATAAAGTGTCTATGTACATATGACGTGAACTTGCTGTAGACTGTGGAGGAAATAAGGTAGCGCCCTGTCTACTTCCCGTAGCAAACAGTGTTGACTTAAAAATATACTTGATGTTATGGACTGACAATTGGGCAGCACAAAATAAAAACAGGATGATGACTTTGCTTGTTGTCTGTCTTATGCCACTTGGAGTCTTTGACATCACTAAACAAAAGTTGTTAGTATCTGGCCATACCTGTTCGCCATCTGATAGACACTTCGTGTTGACTGAGAAGAGTAAGGCGTTTGCTCCTGAAGACCTGCATGATAACGTAGGATCTGCTACAAATGCTAACAGATGGTAACAATGGTGCACTTCTCAGTAAGGAACCCTGGTGTCATATAAGTGAAATATATCTTGAGCGAATAGGAAACCTGGAGAAATGTTAACATTTTAAAAATGGGAATGGAGGTTTCTGACATCCAGAATTTAATATTGAAGGACAAAGAGTACTTAGCAAAGAAGAAAAAGAGGACTTATTATCAGTGATACCATATGTGTATGAAAAAGTAATGACCATTTTATGAGAACTTGTGTCATGTTAACGTGGAATCATTTGTGTTTTGAGTTTCTTTCAACATATAGTGTACCGGTGCTAAGACTGAAATTACTTTAGTACTTAGCCGATTTTTGAGTGAAAGGGTATATTCGCTTGACCATGTTCAGTATTTCTGTCTTTAACAATTCATACTAATTACACGACATTTAGTATCATTAATTAAATATACCATTCGGCCTACAACTGTTCTTCTAGTTAGTGTACACGTTATTAAATGTTGGGATTTACAATGAAAACTACTGTGACTTTTAGGTATTTAGCAGACCTTTGGGCTGCACTCTTTAACTGCATGATATGAAGTATGCAATTAAATTTAAGGTATTGCGTGAGAATAAAGAGAATGGTGACGTGTAGTTACTAAGAAGGTTAGCGGACTGACTCTTATCACCTTAAGCATAATATCTCTGTTAGATTATCATTTGTTTTGTAAGTCAATTATAGAAGGTTAAATAGCAAGTTTCACTGTATGTAGTTCTGTCTCAGACAGCCAGTTTACCTCAAAATTCATAAAATCTTCTCGGGTTGACAGCCGAGTCAGTGTGTTGTTCTCCGGCAACGTTTAGCAAGTTTCATACTTGCCATCTCCAGGCGCAGTTACTTGCTGAAACGTTGCTGGAGAACAACACACTGACTCCGCTGTCAGCCCGAAAAGATTTTATCATTGAGATTCACCTAAAAAGCCTGCATTCCCACATACCTGATTATTAACTGGCATTGGTAAAATTAAGGGCAAGTTTCATTTATGTAAATTTATGAAGAAATTTTTGAGAGGAACTTAACTATCATTGAAAAATAATTATAGACTGTGTGTAAGATATCAAGTATATCGTGTGCTATCAGTAAGAAATTAATGTAAGAATTCTGAGTACTGTGCAAATGGTCATGCAGATGAATAGGGGCGGATGGCATAAGCTTGAGATGAACACAGGGGCAAGATGAGAGGATGTAAGGGCCACAGCAAGAAAGCGAAACCGATGACACATCTGATCTGTACAAATGTGGGACGGGGCAAATGGTGCAAGCCATACGTCAAACAGCAGCGACCAGGGGTCACTGGGCGAAACAGGCCTGCTGTACAACACAGGCGAGGAGGTACCTGTCACTTCAGCTTGACTAGTAGGATAGTCAAGTGCCACATCAAAGACAACACGTTACAGAGTGTGTATGCATCCTCTGCCGCAGCAGAAAATGGATATTTTCCGATGAGACTGTACACAACAGCACAAGGTGAACTAATAGAAACGAGAGCTTGTACAGTGCACGGTTTGAAGAGACAATATGAACAACCTGCAGAACATGCAGATCTGCACGAAAATCCCAATGCAGAATACCAATGACACTTTTCTTTTCCACACCTTCATGCAATGTCGAAAAACTGGGATCAACTGGAATGTCCTTCGCTTACCTACATTTGCAACACCAAACGTGGTCACACTTCCCAAAACCCGATGGGGAATGGAACTTGGAGTAAATGCTTTCTCTGGGTGCCACTAATACCAGTAGAATGAGTGGCATACAACGAGAAGGTATCAAACACTGTAAGTGACCACGCCTGATAGTAGCAGTAGGCAAGAAGTTAACCTGATTGAGGATGACATGAAGTGGATCTCGGATGTAACAACAATAGAGTGTCATTCCAACAGTTGGACACCTCTCCGCAACAATCTAGAGCATGTTCACAACATCCTGTCCCAGCTGATGCCACCAAGATGAAGGGAGTAAAGCGCAACACAAGTGCATACAGATGAGCCAGCCTGCAGCCGACAAGAAGCAGCATACCCACACCCTCCCATGTACTGAACCACATGCTCCTCTGCCCAAACACTGACTGAAATAGCGCGTAACCCGTTTTGTGTTTAAATGACATGTGAAGCGAACTTGAATTTGTTACTTTCATGATAAACCTTTAATACGATGATTCGTAATACTTTCTTCTTTGACAAAGACATTATCTTTGATTATATTTACCAATCTGTTTACGTACTGTGCTTAATACGTGTATGTTCCTTGACATTACTTTTATCACGAGTCTCGCTGATTCGGTGTGTATCGCCTCTCCGCTGGACAATGTGCTGCATTCATTATCGGATCAAAACTGAACTAAATTCTGTTCTAGTGTTACAGGTCACAGTTTCAGAGAGTGCGTAATTGTGAATAACAGCAAAGTAGCTGCTTCTCGGACAAGTACGTTTAAAATAGAAGGTGGTACTAAAGCGTTGGGCGAATGTAGGGGAAGATGTCGGATCGGCACAAATTCTTCTTCACGAGGTACTTGAGAAAGCAGAGCAGAGCGGAGGCAGCGGGCGTTGAGGGCCATGATTTAGTGGCAGCCACCAGAGACCAATTCATCGGCCTGCGTTAAAAACCACTCAGAGGCCATATATCTGGGAGATGCACGGGGTCCGTTGACTTCCGCTAGTACCGAGATACGCCTGGCGTGCACCAGTGGTGGTGTAAAGGGATGGATGGCTCTCTAACGTACGGGCACCTTCCTCCCGTCTCTGGTAATGTAGTGCGTGGGTAAGCAAGCCATTTCCCTCAAAGTCGCCAGCTCATCATACGCAAAGGCGACGTGCTGCTTTCCCGCGAAAGGCAAAGATCTTGAGTTCGAGTCTCGGTCCGGCACACAGTTTTAATCTGCCAGGAAGTTTTAAAATGCCTCTTACTGCTTGTTGCACCTTCGGTTCATAGATATGCTTTATATAGGAATGGTATTGTCGATTGAATGACATCCCTTTTTGCATTACATATTGATAGGCACGTTTGCTCATAACCGCCATATTAAGTTAGGTGTCATGTTCACCTCCCTGTTGCGATGTATAAAGCTCTCATGTAAGGTACGAATCTGACCTTTATTCATTCTGCAACCTTACAAGCTCCATCAGGTTCTTGGGAAGCAGCTGGTTGGCAATGGCTTCGAATTGCTCATCTGTAGTGGCATGGCCACCATAGCTGAGGACATGACCCTTAAAATGCACCTTTGGGACAAAAATTACATTACTCCAGTTTGCAAAGAAGACATTTTTCCGGCAGGAATCTGAAGCCCACTTCCACTTTCCAGAAATGGTCTTCTGTCCTGGGAGCAGTGACCAAAGCGCCGTGAAGGTAGTTCACACAACAAGGAATATCATAAATTAACCACTCTAAATCGCATTAATAAATTCCTGGTGCAGATGACATATAAAATGATAACGCCCGAATGAGGCACTGAGCACTAAAAACCTCCAAGAGGTGGCCTCTAGAAGTGACTGCAGGTCGATGCAAGTCGATGTGCAAAAAAAAAAAAAAAAAAAAAAACTGGCTCCCTAACACATTCCCCAAAACCTCCTTCATTCTCAGAATAGGATATCAGTACACAACACACTGAACCTTTGTTGGCTGCTTATAATCGTTGCAAAAGCACGTGGCACCATGTAGTTCCTGAATCACCAGCAAACGGGTGGCCCGCTGACTTGACAAAATAGGATAAACGATGCCAGGGTCTTGTCAGTGCTGCAACTTGACCATCATCTTATCCCACATTATGAATGGACGGGTTATTATCTGTGATCTAGGAGTACCGCATTTGATAAGTAATCAAAACGTTGCTCGAAAGCCGCCACCGCTTAAATTTTTATAAATAACCAGCATTGGCACCGAAGACTTCCGGCATAAAAAGTCACCCTCATTCTGACAATGACCTCGTCAAAGAGGGTGGAGAAGCGGACAGAGGTTCAGGCAATCTCTTGTCCTCGCGGTGGGAAACTGTACCTAATGGCGGAAGAATCAACAATCATCAGCATGAGGATTCAGAAGTCAATGGAAACCACTGCATTAAAGGCACATAACGTGTATCCCCAGGACATGTGGCATGTAATTGAAAAAAGTGTTATGATGATCTCTCAATACGCAAAAGATTCTGGTATAGTCCCCCATTCGCATCTCCAGGAGGGGACTGCAAAGAGAGAGGTGACCATGACGAAAGGATAACGTTCTACGAGTCGGGGTGTAGAATGTCAGAAGCTTGAATGTGGTGGGGAAGCTAGAAAATCTGAACATTGAAATGCAAAGGCTCAATCTAGATACAATAGGCGTCCGTGAAGTGAAATGGAAAGGTGACAAGGATTTCTGGTCAGATGAGTATAGAGTAATATCAGCCGTAGCAGAAAGTGGTAGAATGAGAGTAGGATTCGTTATGATTAGGGAGGGCAGAGAATGTGTTACAGTGAACAGTTCAGCGATAGGGCTGTTCTTATCAGAATCGACAGAAAACCAACACCGACAACGATATTTCAAGAATATATACCGACGTCTCAGTCTGAAGATGAAGAGCTAGAGAAAGTATACGAGGGTATTGAAAGTGTAATACAGTACGTAAAGGGAGATGAAAATCTAATAGTCATGGAAGACTGGGATACAGTTGTCGGGGAAGGAGCAGAAGAAAGGGTTACGGGAGAATATGGGCTTGGGAGAAGCAATCAGAGAGGAGAAAGACTAACTGAGTTCTGCAATATATTTCAGCTAGTAATAGCGAATACTCTGTTCAAGAATCACAGGAGGAGGAGGTGTACTAGGAAAAGGCTGAATGATACGTGAAGATTTCAGTTAGATTTCGTCATGGTCAGACAAAGATTCCAAAGTCAGGAACTGGATTACAAGGCTTACCTAGGAGAAGTAATAGACTCAGATCACAATGCAGAAGTGATGAAGAGTAGGCTGAAGATTAAAAGATTAGTCAGAAAGAATCAATAAACAACGAAGTGGGTTGCCGAAGTGTTAGGGAATGGCGAGATACACTTGAAGTTCTCTGAGACTATAGATACAGTAATAAGGAATAGCTCAGTAAGGAGTACATTTGAAGAGGAACGGATGTCTCTAAAAACGGCAGTCACAAAACTTGGAAAGAAGAACAAGGTAACCTCAGAGAAGCCATGGGTAACAGAAGAAATACTTCAGCTGATCGATAAAAAAGGAAGTACAAAAGTGCTCAGGGAAATTCAGGAATACAGAAATACAAGTCGTTGATAAACGAAATAAATAGGAAGTTCAGGGAAAATGAAACGAAATGGCTGCATGAAAAACGTGAAGAAATTGAAAAAGAAATAATTGACGAAAAGACTGAATCACCATGTAGGAAAATCAAAACAAATTTCGGTGAAATTGGAAGCAAGGGTTGTAGCATTAAGAGTGCTACGGGAATTCCACTGTTAAATACAGAAGAGAGAGTGAATAGGAGGAAGGAGTACATTGAATGCCTCTATGACGAAGAAGATTTGTCAGTGATAGAAGAAGAAACAGGAATCGATTTAGAAGAGATAGAGGATCCAGTATTAGAATCAGAATTTTAGAGAGCTTTGGAGGACTTAAGATCAAATACGGCAGAAGGGATAAATGACACTCCATAAGAATTTATAAAATCATTGGGGTGAAGTGGCAACAAAACGACTATTCACGTTGGTGTGTAGAACGTATGAGTCTGGCGACATACCATCTGACTTTCGAAAAAGTATCATCCACACAATTCCTAAGACTGTAAGAGCTGACAAGTGCGAGAATCATCGCACAATCAATTAATGGCTCATGCGTCCAAGTTACTGACAAGAATAATATACAGAAGACGGGAAAAGAAAATTGAGATAGTGTTAGATGAGGATCAGTTTGGATTCAGGAAAGGTATAGGCCCCAGAGAGGCAATGTGAAGTTGCGGTTGACAATAGAACCAAGTCTAAAGAAAAACAGAACACGTTCATTGGATTTGTCGACATGGAAAAAGAGTTCGATTGTGCAAAATTGTGCAAAATGTTTGAAATTCTGAGAAAAATAGGAGTAAGTTATATAGAGAGACATGTAACATAAAATACCTAGAAGTGCCTAGCAGCATCTCACAACAGCCGCGCACGAGGTTCCAAGATCTAGTCACGATACCTGACAGCAGTTAAACCTTGCCGATTTAACAGTGCAGTTCAATGCAGAGACGTTCGAATGGTCAACACAATCCTTGCCCATATCGTTAGGAATCATCCTCGATATCAGTCTCTTTCCACAATAGTTGCGTCCCGAAATCGTGCTCCAGGTTCCCTCTAGATGTTAATCCGTCGAGTATCACTGTCCAGACCAAATCGGGACTCATCTGCGAAAAGAACATTGGTCAACTTTTCGACCGGCCGGGTGGCATGTTGATGGCTCCACTCTAGGCGTTCCCTTATGTGAAGAGGCCTCTCTACCGAAGCTGACTGTACATCGTTTACCTCGATACAGCACGTTCAGCAAACGCTGTGAGGTCAGGTACCAGTTGCCTTGCAGTACTAAGGCAGTACCGTGATGCCTTTTCAGCCAAATAACGGTTCTCTCTTTCTGACGTTACTCGTAGTTGGCCCCTCCCTGGTGTTCGGCATACAGTTTCGATCTGTATAAACTGTCTCCACATACGAAAAACAACAGAACGATTCACATTAAGCCATCTGGCCACATCAGTTTGCGACTGTCCTGCTTCCATTCGTACCGTAGGTTTCCACCGCAGAAATCCTAGCAGTCGTCCGTCTTCTCTGTTCCACACTGCACCGCCTCTGACTGTGCACACGGCGACTGTGGCAAACACTATCCCGTTTGATACATGTCCTGACGTCATCGTTGGCGTGATTGTCCATTGACCAGAATGCCATATTCCATGCTGCACACAGTCGTACGGACATCCTTTGACAGGCCAGGGAAATAGTGGTTTGTTGCTTTAGTTTTGGACACCAGAGTTTTTCGCCGAAACTGGTAACCAAGGAAAATAAGAGTTTGGAAATTAGACGGCTGAAAGGCGCTTGATTTGACACTCCGTACTCAACAGCCGGGTCCTGCAAACCTCTCTGAAAAGATGGACGTACAGATACCAAATAAATATTGTCCATTTACTGTTTAGGTAGGATGCTAACAACCGCTTATCCGTTATTTCCAGTATAAAAAGTCTCCTATCATTCTCGATAGATTTATTAACTTTACCAACCATAATTGGTTTGATGACATCTTGATCATTAATCCCTGTCTCTATACTGACATTGTACATAAAGCCAGGACAGTCTGTACGTAAAGTATATAAAAAAATTTCCACTGCGTGTGGTTTGCCGATCTAGCTGTTCAAGACAGTTTTCGGAAAATGTGTTCACAGCTACTTCACAAGATTGTCTGCACATACCACCTACCTTGAGAACGTAGGCACTCCAATCTATATTCGGTATATAAAATACGGCGCTGCTAATGATGCATGATCGGCACGCTATTCGTGTTCATCTTTGGTCTGTCCTTTCGATTTTGCCTCGGCAGAGGAATTCACAAGGGCGGTCCCCTCCCATGTTCCAGGAGAGGACAGGGAGGCCGAGTCATTACGGCACTCTGGATGTTCGTTTGGTGGTGCCCACAACTAACCAAGATAAGTAAGTGCTGCATTTGCTTTAACTATTCACTTGAATAAAAATTCTGGAGGTGTAGATTCAGCCAGCCACCAGATTATTTTCGGAGTGATATTTCATTTGATTATCAGCACGTTACTGATTTTTGAAGATTCGTGAATGAAATTTATCTCAGTTTCTAAATGAATATTTGTACACATACTTGCTCGTGATCAGGTGGACGTGTTAAAGCATTTGCAAGGACAGGGCTGGTGGAGTTTCGCATCGAATTTATGTTTGTATTTCGGTTTGGACTCATCGCATCTTATATTTTTGTCCAGTGTTAGATTTTTCTTTGTGATGAGGATGCAAGTGTGTGGTGTAGAGCTCTCCAAAGACTCCTGATATTTCCATCGTTTCAGTTCAACTTTCTATGAGTCAAAGTAATTCCTTTCGGGGAACGGTATACTCTCCAGTAAGTTTTGTTCGAGTAAGTATAAATTTAATCATGGTTTCTATGTGGTCATGATCACGTCGTGCTGAGTATTGTTTTCATGATTTCTCTCTGCAAGTTTCGTCACCGGTTTCTTGCATCTAATGTGAATAATTCGTGGAGCAAATTAGATTATCACACTCAGTAGCATGTGTAGATCAGAATATTTTTATGTAACTATTCCGAAAATTCTTATCGTGGCTATGGTGATCACTCGCTCGAATCTGCTAACGATTCAATGTGCAGCATAATTTTGCCTCTTTTAGTAAAGAGCGGTTACCCTATGTTCGTTGGATAGAGTGAGTGCTCATTACAATGCTAACAGCATACTGTTTAATTCCTTTTTCAGTTGTCTGTCTCATACCCACAGCGTGACCGAAGCAATTATTTCTGTGCTACAGATTAATGTAGTTTCACGAATGATACATTTAGGAAATGTTTACGTTCGTTTCCTCATGCCCGGAGGACTACTCATAAGTGTTTTATGGTTTGATTCATATGTCTTTATGATATTGGAATATAAGATTTTCCTTACGTGCAGTTTCCATGTGTCTAACAAAGGAAAACGACAAGAAAGGCATGAACTGGAGCTCTTTATATTGAACGTGTGGTTAAATAATCCTTCCTGTTGACATAATTGACTTTTCAACGCCGGCACCATCACTCATTTAGGAGGGTCTCCTTTTAATCTGTTTAAAAGTTAAATTACATATCTGAATGAGTAGGGAGTGCTGTGACCGTTGTGAGGTGGAGCCGGCATGCACCAGACAAGAAAGACGACAAGTTTCTTTATCAGAGACGCGGCCACTTTCGAACTGCTGCAGCGGAATCGGGCGACCACTAGAAACATCCAATGATTTACTCCGTTTCATTTACAACGGTTACTCTCGCATCCAGATAACTTTGTAGTCAGTCTCGGCCTCAACAGTCACAATATTTCTTATTAACTGCAACGAACACTTTCCCTCCTATGGTGTGTGAGCCCGCTTTTCGATTTACGGTGAGAGTTTTAGATTCATTTGCGCATTATTTTATTGTCGCACTATGAATAATGGAAAAAAAGCATAAATCAATACGGAAAGCCCCTCGTATGGTCTGTGCTTCGTTGAATATTTCACAGGTTTCTACATCGGATTTCAGCCAGCTATCCGCTCCCTGTTAAAGGTTCAGCGCAATAACCTTCCTGGAGGGCGGTTAATCCATAGACTTTGTTAGGAATGCTTCTGCAGTTAAAATTTTGACATTCGAAATGTTTTTAATTTTTAGGCCATCTGATTTCGCTCTCTCCGTGTATCAAGTGGCATCAACGGACCTCAAAGCATAGCCTAGCCTAAATAAAACGATGTGAGCACCACAAATGCTTTTCTTCCCAAGCAGCTGCTTTGTCTCTGTAGCGCACCACTGATCTATTAAGGGGACACAGTCAGAAATAGGCTTAAAAATGAAATTTTCTTCTTAGTCTTGTTCGAAATTCCAATAATTTGGCTACAAAATATGGACTTAATAGTATACAGCAATTATTTGCGTTTCACAGCAGCAAAAGATCCAAAAGATTCAAAGCATAACCCACATTGCTGACAGTTTTCATGTTAGTTGACAGAATCGTGTCAACCACTTGTTTTCACAATAGAAATGTTCTGGATATTGGAATAGTTTCAAAGTTCAATGACAACAGCAGCAAAAATCACACTATGCAAAATGTGTGCAAAAAGGACTATAATGGTTCTAGCGAAAGAACGGAGGTGGCTGGTGTTATTAAAATTTTCTGAAGCTGTAAGCAGTTAACAGGCATCCTGTGCACAATCTATCTTGGGGATGGAAAGAGTAAAGCTTATCAGCAAGTGGCACAAGAGAAATCATAAATAGTACACTCACAATTATAATCTGGGGTGTATGAGGCATATACAGAAAAGAATGGGATCACGAATTTTGCAGATACGTAAGAAAAAAAATGTTAGGTGGTAAAGAGGGCCTGACAAAGGATGAAATACTCGTAGATAGGACCCTGAGGCAATGAGAAGAGCTATGTTGGCAATATTCTTACTCAAAATTTCGTCCCATCTTAATTCAACAACGCAGCTACAGCTTCCAATGCCAGAAAATTTCTCACTTGCTGTCGAACCTGTTTACAGAGTTCTTAGGCAACAAGAGCTTTTGAAAAAATGTCACCATGATAAAAATAAAAATCTGAGTGAAAATTTGAATTCTGTTACGGACAAGGATATCAAAAACTAGAAAAGAACCACAAAAGTTTGGTTTCTCACGATGAAGTGATGTGCTTCAATGATGGTGTGTCAAGAAGGCTGTTGTGTTAATGCTCTTGCGAACAAAGGATGGTATCGGTACTGACAGGGGACTGAAATGCATCGACAGGGATCGTATTTGTGCAATGTTTAAATTTCTACAGAAAATCCTATCAACGAGGCGAGAGAGTCACAAGATCCAAGAAAAGAAAATTACATAAATAGGAGAAAGTTGAACCACGGTACTTGGAATGTTTTTAAAGTGTGTCTGTATGATAAGTGGTTGAAATGGCTCTGAGCACTATGTGACTTAACATCTGAGGTCATCAGTCCCGTAGAACTTAGAACTACTTAAACCTAACTAACCTAAGAACATCACAGACATCCATGCTCGAGGCAGGATTCGAACCTGCGACCGTAGCAGTCGCGTGGTTCCAGACTGAAGCGCCTAGAACCGCTCGGTCGCCGCGGCCGGCGTCTGCATGGTAATATATTAGCTTCTTGTATGTAAAACTTGAGTACAGTTTTCCTCAAACTCACTTTTTTAATTTTCCAGTAGACTTCCCTTAAATACTAACACTGTGGAAGACGTCAAAAGTTTCAGTATTTCTTATTAATGAGACAGTGATTAATCAGATAAAAAATGGACCTGTAGTGAATAATATGCAAGTTCCAACGCTTTTAATAATGTTACAATTTTTTTCTTTCAGAACAGTAAAAGTATTATAATATATATAATATATAGTAACAGATTTTTATGAGATTTCAGGATGCTGCAAAAGTTTCAGACTTTATCTCTACCAGTTTCTTCATAAGTTCGCTCATTTTAGCATTGACTCCTTATGAGAGTTCCTTCGTGACTGTATCCCCGTAAAAGGGCCCCCACTATTCTTGATAACCATTACTCGGGTCCAGAAACATGCAGAGAAGACCGTCCCAGAGTCGATGCAACCTCGAGCTGAGACCCTGCCGTGTCTCTAAACAAAAAAACCCGAAAATTCTGTGTACGCTATTGCTAAACGTAAACTCCGCTTACACCCTGCGAACAAGGCCACCAGTCTTTGCCTGTTCCGCCATCTACCTGCACGTAACAGGGACGGCTTTGCAACCCAAGCGGGAGGCGTGACAGACGCCGACGACCACAGGTGGCTGCAGCCGGCTCCCTCTACAGCCTCCCTGAGGCACTTCATAGCACGCCCAACACTGCAGCGCCCGGTGGCTATGAGATCCCTGCCTCGTGTGTCTGCTCGGACCATGCTGAAGAACTGGCCAGCTGTCCTCCCATAGGATGAATAGGCGAGGCCAGGCAATTAGTCCCATAATCGCTCTAGCCCCGAGGGACTGGAACGGGTGTCTTGCCGTCACTCACCCGGAAGTGAACGCTGTTTCTCCATGTCAGGCCCGCTGGAAGGAGTTTCGCCTGCAGAGCCTGCGGCAGAGCCGTGGCACTTGAGGTGTCCCATGTGCTGGGCCAGGTTCTCCAGCAGTGCTACACTGCGAGGAGGAAGCCTGCAAACTGCTCACTGTGGCCGCAACAGCTCCAGCAGTTTGCGAACTGAGGTCAACAGCCGCACGTATGCAACCGAGTATCAAACACTGAATGAAAACAATAGGTGGAAAAGGACCCTATTGTCTTTTATACGAGGGCGAATCAAAAAGTAAGTTACACTTCCTAGTTATGGTCATTTATTGAACCACATACAGATAGGCAACACGGCTCTAACACACAATGTAATTCACTTTTCCACTTAATTCCCAAGAGACTGTAAACATTTCGCGGGACGGGTAGCCAACTTTTCGTTTCTGGATTGGTACAGCTGTGTGACCACCTAGGTGCAGCAGCTTTCACCTCCTCGTCGTTTCACATTCGTAGTCCAATGAGATCCTCTTTTTATCTTGCCGAGCACACGATAATCGCATAGTGCTGGGTCTGGACTGCATGGAGGATGTTGCCGCACCTCCCACTTGAGTCGCTGCAGCAGCTCTGATGTTTGGCGGGCCCAGTGCCGTGTTGTATTATCGTCCAACAACAGCACACCGGCGCTCAATTTCCCCCCACCACTTTTCTTTAATTGGCTTGCGCAACCGGCGCAACGTTTGACAATAACAGGTAGAATTGATTGTCGTCCTGTTCGGCATAAATTCCAAGTGCACCGCAGCCTCCATTGAGACTAGCCGGCTCTGCACACAGAACACGACGGCATAACACACCACCCCTCCTGTCGAACGTGTCTGTAGTTACCGTCACGCGCTAGACATCGGTCACAGTCTCGACACTCAGCGTGCTCTAAGTGCGAGCCAATGTAACTCACTTTCTGATTTGCCCTCGTACAACAAATTGTACTACAAAGGTTTTAAAGAAACACAAGCTACTGCACTGAGAATGTCATTGATAGCAGTTCACTTCATGCTGACAGACTAGCTAATACATCAGTATGTCAAAATAGCGTAATTTATTAGACTCTTGTATTTCTCTCCAGTTACAGGACAGCATGAAATATTGAATGAGATAGTTTACGGTGCCACATGGCAACGTGTATTTCCAAGTACACCATGCAATATCTGAGCGAAGTGCTGGACCACGAGCAGCGGACGAAAGTACGTGGACACCGCTATGTAATGCGGAACTTAAAACTAGATGTCATGACGTGCAGACCCGCCAGCGTAATAAAAGGCGAGGAGTGTGCTGTTGTAAGCAGAGAAACAGCAACAACACAATCGATCGGCCAGGAGAGTAAAGTAACTTCGAATGTGACTTTGTCATTGGATGTCATCTGAGTAACAAATCGATTTGGGACATTTGAGTCCTTCTGCTGACGTGAATGGGAAGCGGAAACGCGGAGAAATATCGACAGCTGAACACAGAGCAGAGCAGGTGGTTATACGTTGGGATGACAAAAGTTATGCAATACCGATATGCACAAATTCAAATGGCGTTAGTGCCGCTTACGCGAAATATAAAAGGGCCTGCGTGGGTGGAACTGTCATTTGTACTCATGTGATTCACCTGAAAAGGTTTCCGACACGACTACAGCAATCCATGTGAGACCTGTAATGAACGTATCCATTAGGAGAGCACGGCGAAATTTTGCGTTAAGGTTTTGTAGGAGGAGGCGACCGACATGAGAGCTCCTCTCCTGCCCTCGTGACCATATCGACTGGATCCTGGACAACTTGAGAACGATGACCTGGTCGTATGAGTAGCTGTTTCAGGGCCGGTGGTAGGGTTCGAGGCTGGTGCAGACCCCACGAAGCCATGGACACAAGTTGATGACAAGGCACTGTGCAAGGCACTGTAGTGGCTCCATAGTGGTGTGGGCTGTGTGTACGTGGAACGGACTGGGTCGCCTGGTCCAACGGATCCGATCATTGACCATTTGTAGCCATTCAGGGACTTCATGACCCCAAACAACTGTGTCATGTCACTGGGCCACAATTGTTCGCGATTGGTTCGAAGAACATTCTGAACTGCTGGTGCGAATGATTTGTCCACCCACATTGCTCCCGATGACTTGTTAAGTCCATGCGACGTCGAGTTGCTGCACTACGCCTAGCAAAAGGAAGTACGACATAACATTAGAAGGTATCCCACCATTTCTGTCACCTGAGTGTAAGATGACGACCACAAAATAAATAAATAAAGAAAAAATCAAAAAAATCGCATATTAGCCGAACGAGTTCTTCGTGAGTAATAAGGTGCTACACGCAGTTCGTCTAGCAGAATGACTGTACATAGGAACACATTTCTGTGGTCAGTACAAAGTGACGCCCGAGGCTGCGTAATGGGTGATGGAGGGGTTTGTGTTTGGCGAATGCCTCAACACCTTTACCTGGCAAAGTTTACCTAGCCTTACCTAGGTTTCAGTCGGGATAACCCAACCTTACTCCTGACCATCAGCTTACTAGTAAAGTGAAATAAAAAAACGTTCAGCTGAGGAAAAGGGCGTATATGTTATCCTGTGCAGAACGTAGTTAGATCGACTGTCTTAACAATTATGAAGATGATGTGTCGGCAGCTGGGCCAACACCTTGTAGCTCGAGATGGCTGAAAATGTACGCTAGACTAACGCAGACGGGCGTGAAGTACTGGAACAGGCTACGTAATTAATGCTATGAAGAAAAGTACGTAGCTTGATTAATACTTATCTTTAATCAATCATTGTGGTACATCGCTCTTGACTATACACAGGAGACTTTAATTACAATCACTGTATGGCTAATGGCGCCTTGCTAGTTCGTAGTCATTAACTTAGCTGAAGGCTATTCTGTCTCTCGGCTAATGAGAGAGAAAGGCTTCGTACATCTAGTCGCTAGCTAGGTCGTCCGTACAACTGGGACGAGTGCTTGTTCGTATCACGAGACCTGCCTTGTGGTGGCGCTAGGTCTGCGATCACATGTACTAAATGGACCGCGGCCGATTTAAACTACCACCTAGCAAGTGTGGTGTCTGGCGGTGACACCACAGAAGCACTCGTTGGTCATGATATGAGGAAGAAATCATTTGCTTAAAAAATGGTTCAAATGGCTCTGAGCACTATGGGACTTAACATCTGAGGTCATCAGTCCCCTAGAACTTAGAACTACTTAAACCTAACTAACCTACACATCCATGCCCGAAGCAGGATTCGAACCTTCGACCGTAGCAGTCACGCGGTTCCGGACTGAAGCGCCTAGAACCGCTTGGCCACAACGGCTGGCTTCATTTGCTTACAACGTATGGCCTGACTAGGAAAGTTTTGTGCTTAAGCACGAAGTTTAAAAACCTAAAAAGAACTTAGGAGTGGGAAGGATAATATAAAGCCAACATAGTTATTATTATGACTAGGTCTAGAAATTTTTTTGAGACGTAAATATTAAGCAATTTGCTTAGCTATGGTTACAACGCATGAACATCCTATTGACTTAGCACACAAACGGTCATGAATGAACTTATGAACAAGCCTACATCTAATCTGTAACATGCGGCAATACGGGCCATACAAAATAGGTGGTCATTAATCAAGATTAGTATATTTGACCTGAAATGCGTGATTTCCCTAAATCACTCCAGGCAAATGCCGGGATGGTTCCTCTGAAAGGGCACGACCGACTTCCTTCCCCATCCTTCCTTAATCCGATGAGACCGATGACCACGCTGTCTGGTCTTCCCCAAACCAACCAACCAACCAACCTGAAATGCTCTATCAAGTCAAAATGAACTAATGCACGTGCCTAATTGGGCTTCATGACGAAGTTATGTTTATGAGTTACAGAAAACAGCAAAGTAGGGGGTAATGTGGCGGCAATGAGGTACTCAGTTTGCCTTCATGGAGGTGATCCACACACAAAACTGTGTGTGGAACACTGCCATCATAATTCGGGCCTGGTGACCACTGACATTGAACTTAGGGAATGACAGCGAAATTATATTTAAAGCTAAAGTGTGACTTGGCGAACATCGCTCCAGTCAACACACTTAAAACTATTGACCGACAGAGGTCAATTATGCTTAAAGGTAAAGTGTGACTTGGCGAACATCGCTCCAGTCAACACACTTACAATAATTGACCGACAGAGGTCAATATGTACTTACAGAACAAGACTAAACTGTGGGAAGACGACGGGAAAATGCTTAAATCATGATGTGATTTGGGGTACAACGCTCCAAAGGACACCTTTAAACGTCATTAAGATCAATTCAAACTGATCCGGCTACTCTGAACCAAAACTTCGCATCCAGTAGATTGTGGAAAGGTGACGTTACCCTCCCGTGATACTTACATGGATATAACAGCCATTAATTGCGTTAATAAAAAGTTGTGATGGCGTCACTGCAATCATATACACATAATATTTACCATAGTCGGATTATGTGGTAACACCTATATTCTGTAATGGGGTAGTGACTTCCGGTTACTACACGTACATGCTATTGACCGACGAAGTTATTATCCACTAATTAAATCAAGTGTTGAAACCGTTCTTAACTCGAACGTGCATACCGAATATCGGTTGATCGTCTGTGTGCATGTTCCACGTGTTCAATACGTCAAATATTAACCATTTACGTTACTACCCTATGTAATAATGTAATTAGTAACAGAATATTCCTACATAACAATAGACATCTTCATAGATGGGTCCAAAATTTTTTTTATGGTGTCAAACTAATATACCTAGCTATTCAACGCACGGGAGTGCAGGCATATGTTGGCAAGGGTAAAGCATACCCTGCATTAACATTACGGTGGATGAAATAATGGTTGTAAACCATCAAAGAGGCTTCTATTTTGCAGCTGGAGTTGTTCGTTAAGAAGGTTGTTTTTGTCATGTAGTAAATGTTTGAAAATTTGCATTTCCTCTAAAGTGTCTAACCTTGCACCTTTTACTTCACAATGCAAAAGCTGAGTATTGCGGGACGAGGGAGTTTTTACAGTTGCTGACAGGGCCACGAAATGTTGAAAATATTTTACCTTTACCTGGCATTATCTGCAGTACCAACAGAGAAGTAGAGAGATGTGATGATACGGTAGGGTGGTGCTCCTCGCTGTTAAGGTGTGGTCCCCTCACTGCACTTAAGAAAACGTGAAATGCGGAAGAATATGAACACTTTTTACAGTATAATGTACTGCGTGGAGTAGAGGAACAGTTCGGTGACGGCGTTTGTGTCGCCAGGGCAGTGCACCCTGTCGTAAGGCATCTTTGAGGCAACGGTTTGTGGGCAACAACATTCATGAAATGGACAGCCGTACTTAAAAGTCCCGACCTAAACACACTGGATCACTTTTGGGATGAGTTAGAACGACGAATTAGCTCCTGAACCCAGCCGTCATTAGAGCGAAGGGTATTGACACACCACATTAAGCTGCACAAACAGGTGTCTGGATACTTTTGATCAGAGTACAGAGTTCTACGTTATGTGTAGAGTTATTAGACATACATGTTACATTTAGAATTCTCGCACTGTGACACGCTGAATTAATTTAGCAGGAAACGCGTTATTTCACGTCAAAGGAGGCTTTACAGTCACAGGAATGGCTCGCAGACGCGGAAAGTGACTGGCGGTGGTGGTCGGCGCCCCCACCTGGCTGGCGCAGACCCTCCGCCGCACAGAGGCAGGTGTGGCCTCCAGCGGCCGCAGCCAGCGCGCCACCTGTTGCTGCGAACCCCGGCACATGTGTCCAGTCAGTGACCGAATTATCGTGCAGCTGCAGCGTCGGATTATTCGCTTAGCTACCCGGACGTTTCACGTCGTTTCGAGTTTTGTACCTCTGATGCAGCTCTTTTATTTCTTATCCAAGATTTTATTCCATTATAGTCGCCTAAAAGCAGGAACATTAATATTTGGATGGGAAAGTGAAGAAAAATTGCTAATATTCGAAAACGGAACACTAAGGGAAAATTTTGATTCTCGAATTTTATGACAGCAACATAGAGGGCAGGACAAGAATAATTCAAGAACTGTAAGAACTGTACAAACATAGTAACATAGCCGAATTGGTAAAGGAAAGAACGCTTATCTCGGATGGTTACGTATCAAGAAAGGAGGAGAATTTACTACCTAGAACAGCATTCTGCAGCGCTACAGGTGGAACAGGAAGAGACCCAGCATAAAGATGACAGGTAACACACCTGTGATTAAGACGAACTTCGAATGGAAAAACAGTGCTCTTGGCAGAAAGTTCTGTAAGGGGCTCGTAAAGCAGCCGCGTTCTACCTGACCACAAGTATCCAGAAACCAATAAAAACAAACACCGTCCGAACGGGCCTTCAAGGCCCGACGGTACCGACCAGCCGCCGTGTCATCCTCAGCCCACAGGCGTCACTGGATTGGGATACGAAGGGGCATTCGTGACCGGCGTCGCTACTTTTCAGTCAAGGAGCTCCTCACCTGGCCTCACAAGGGCTGAGTGCGACCCGCTTGCTAGCAGGACTCGGTAGACCCGGAGGAAAATCTACCCAGGGGCCGGCCACGCCCGACACCGCTTAACTCCGACTATCTGACGGGAACCGGTGTTACCACTCCGGCAAGGCCGTTGGCCATCCGGAACTGAATAGTGGACACTAATATGGAGTGTGTCCGCTCTTCGCCTTTGTGACGGTTTGACGTCAGCGAAATGGTAGAGTGAAAAATATGAAGAAATCGAATAGGATGTGGGTGTCGGAATGACTGACTCAGCATGTAGAAAACTGAAAACAACTCTTAGTGAAATTAAGAAAAACCGCATTAAGAATTCAACGGGAATTCCAGTATTAACTGCAGAGGGGAGAGTGCATACGTCCGAAGAGTACATTAAAGGCCTCGACAAGAAAGAGGAGTCGATATAGAAGAGATAGGCGATCCAGTATTAGATTAATAATTTAAAAGAGCTTTGGAAGGCTTCAGATCGGATAAGGCAGAAGGGATAGATAATAGTCCATCAGAATTTCTAAAATCATTGTGAAAAGTGACAAGAACTGACCATTCGCGTTCTTGTGTAGAATATATCAGACTGACGATAAGCACCTGACTTTCGGAAAAACGTCGTCCACACCATTTCGAAATTAGCACGAGTCAACAAGAGTGAGAATCACCGCACAATTAGCTTCACAGCACATACATCAAGTTGCTGACAAGAATAATGTACATAAGAATGGAAAAGAAAATTGAGGATTGGTTAGACAACGATCAGTTTCGGTTTAGGAAAAGTAAAGGAACTAGAGAGAGAAATCTGACACGGTTGATAATGGAAGTAAGACTAAAGAAAAATAAAGGGAAGTTCGTAGCATTTGTCGACCTGGAAAAAACTTCTTCTGACAATATCAAGTAGTGCAAGATGTTCGACATTCTGAGAAAAGAGGGGTGAGCTATATGAAGAGGCGGGTAATATGCAATATGTAAAACAGCCGAGAAGGAACATAAGACTGGAAACAATATGACGGGAAAATCAAGAACAAAGCGCAGGGCTTAAAACGGATGTTAGAGGGGATGTGGTCTCTCGCCCCTACTGGTCTATACACCAGAGAAGCAATAATGGAAGTGAAATAATGTTTCACAAGCGGAGTTAAAAGTCTAAGTGAAAGGATATCAATGATTTGCTGATGACATTGCTATCCTCATCGAAAGTGAAGAAGAATTACAGGACCTGCTGAATGGAATAAACAATCTGATGAGTACAGAATATGGAATGAGAGTAAATCGAAGAGAGACGATAGTAAAGAGAAGTAGCACAAATAACAACAGCAGGAAGCTGAACATCAGGATTAGTGGTCAATAAGAAGATTAAGTTAAGGAATTCTGTTAAACAGGCAGCGAAACAACTCATAAGGGGCGGAGCAAGGAGTGCAACAAAAGCAGGGTAACACTTGCAAAAATGGCATTCCTGGCCAACAGAAATTTGAAAGTATCAAAATAGGCCTTAATTTGAAGAAGAAATTTGTGAGAATGTAGGTTTTGAGTAGAACATAATATGGTAGTGAAACATGGACTGTGGGAAAACCAGAGCAGAAGAGGATCGAAGCAATTGAGATGTGGTCCTACAGAAGAATGTAGAAAGTTAAGTGGACTGGTAATGTAAGAAGTGAGGAGGTTCCCCACAGAATCGACGCGGACAGGAATATATAGAAAACATTGACAAGAAGAGCGGGCAAGGTGATAGGACATTGTTAAGACATCACGGAATAACTTCTGTTGTACTAGTGGGAGCAGTAGAGGGTAAAAACTTTAGAGAAAAGCAGTGACTGGAATACATCCAGAAAAAAAATTGAGGACGTAGGCTGCAAGTGCTACTCTGAGACAAAAACGTTGGCACAGGAGAGGATTTCGTGGGGGACGGCATCAAACTACTCACAAGACTAATGACTCAAACAAAAGAGGACCTCAGCTGGGGACACTCTCAACTAGGTGTCTAGATGTCTGTGGAGGAACGACTGTCCACTCTTACCCAAGGGGCGAAAACAGGGTAGGTAGCGACATGGGGCGTTGCAGTCTGGAGCGAATCGCCAAGCTACTTCATCCCAAAGGTTTTCCACTGGGTTCACGTCGACGCTCTGTGCAGGCCACTAACCTTCAGGAATGTTACTCTCCACTGACCACTGCCGCTTTACACTGTCGTGCTGATACGTCTCCGAATTTTCAGAGTAGCACTTGCAACCTCCATTTCCGTTTATTTGCTGGGTGTATTCCAATTGCTGTCTTACTCTAGTTTTTACACTCTACAGCACCCTCTAGTACCATGCAAGTTATTCCCTAATGTCTTAACAGATATCCTATCATCCAGTCTCTTCTTTTTGTCAGTGTTCTCCATATATTCATTTCCTCGTCACTTCTGTGCAGAATCACCTCATTCCCTACCTTATCAGCCCTCAGTCCACTTAATTTTCAACATTCGTCTGTAGCATCACATCTCAAATACTTCTATTCTTTTCTGTATCGCTTTTCCTACAATTCAGGTTTCACTGCCATTCAACGATGTGCTCCAAACGTACATTCTCAAAAATTTCCTCAGCGAGTTAAGGCCTATGTTTGACACTAGCAGACTTCTCTTGACCAGGAATGCCCTTTCTTCATGTGCTGGTTTGCTTTTCATGTCCTCCTTACTCCGTCCGTCGTGGATTATTTTGTTGCCTAGGTAGTAGAATTCCTTAACTTCGTCTACTTCTTTGTCACCAATCCTGATGTTAAATTTCTGGCTGTTCTCATATCTGTTTCTTCTCATTACTTTCGTCTTTCTCCTCTTTTCTTTCAGTCCACATTCTATACTCATTAGACTGTTCGTTCCGTTCAACAGATCATGTAATTATTCTTCCCTTTCACTAAGGATAGCAATGTCATCAGCGAATCTTATCGCTGATATTCTTTTATCTTGGATTTCATCCCACTCTTGAACCTTTACATTGCTTCTTCGATGTAGAGATTGAACAGTAAGGCCAAAGACGACACCCCGTCTTACCCACTTTTTAATCAGTGCACTTCATTCTTGGACTGCCAGTCTTAATGTTTCCTTTTGTTTCTTGTAAGTACTGTACATTATCCGTTTTTCCCCATAGCTTACCCCTCTTTTTCTCAGAATTTCGGTGGTCTTGCACTATTTGACATTGTCGGACGCTTTTTCTACGTCCAGAAATCCTATGGACGTGTCATGATTTTCCTTCAGTCTTGCTTCAGTTATCAACCGTAACATCAGAACTGCCTCTCTTGTGCCTTCACCTTCCCTAAGCTAAACTAATGATCATCTAATAGATCCTCAATTTTCTTTTCTATATGTCTGTATATTATTCTTGTCAGCATCTTTGATGCATGAGCTGTAAGCTGATTGTGCGATAATTCTCGCACTTGCCGGCTCTTGAGATTTTCAAAATTGCGTGCAAGAAATTTTTCCCAAAGTGTGATGGTATATCGCCAGTCTCATACATTCTCACAGCAACGTGAATAATCGTTTTATTGCCACTTCCTCTAATGATTTCAGAAATTCCACTAGAATGTTATCTTCGCTCCTGTCTTATTGACTTTTAATCTTCCAGAGCTCTTTAAAATTTTGCTGTGATCATTGGATGCCCTATCGACTGCTCTTTCTTCTTCGATGACGTAATTATACAGTGCTCCTCCTCATGGAGACCCTCAGAGTACCTTTCCCACATATGCGCTCTCTCCTCTGAATCAAACTGTGGAATACTTATTGCACTCTTAATGTTACAACTCGTGCTTTTAATTTCATCAAAGGTCGCTTTGACTTTTCTATATGCTGAGTCATTCCTTCTGCCAATCATTTCTTTTTGGATTCCTTCACATTTTTCGTGCTGCCAGTTTGCCTTAGCTTTACTGCACTTCCTATTTATTTCATTCCCAAGCGACTACTATCTTTTTATTCCTTAATTTCCAGTAACAGTTCCTTCTTACGCCGCCTAGTTTAAGTATTTTTTCTGTTACCTGTTCGCAATTACCTCCACTGCATCTATGTTTTTGTTTGCAGCTTCGGTGATCGCCCCACTTAGACACGTCCATTCCTTCCTAGCTGAACTTTCTGCTAAGCTGTTCATTACTGCAGTATATACAGCCTCAGAGAACTTCAGGCATATCTGTTTGTTTCTTTTTATTTCCATATTTCACTTCTTTGCGCAATCAATCTTCCTGACTAGTCTCTTAAGCTTCAGCCTACTCTTCATCATTATTAAACTTTGATCTGGGTTTATATCTGCTCTTGGGTACGCCTTACAATCCTATGCATGATTTCGAAATCTGTGCCTGACAATGATGTAATCTAACTGAAATCCTCGTGTATCTACAAACCTTTTTCTAGTGTACCATCTTCTCTTGTGATTCTTGTACAGAGAATTCGCTATAACTATCTAAAATTTTTTGCTAATCTCAGCTAGTCTTTCTCCTCTCTCATTCCTACTACCAATTCCATATTCTGCTGTAATCCTGTCTTCTACTCTTTCCCCTACAACCGCATTCTGGTCCCTGATGGCTATTACATTTTCATCTCCCTTTATGTACTGAATTACTCTTTCAATATCCTCATACACTTTCTCTGTCCTTTCATCTTCTGTGGGGACGTCGACGAGTATACCTGAACGGTCGTTGTCAGTATTGTTTGGCTCTCGATTCTGGTCAGAACAACGCGATGCCAGGACTGCTCACGGTAACTCACTCTTTACCCTACTTTCCCACTCTCTGCTGCTGTTGGTACTATTCTATGCTGCATTTACCCCTCACCATTATCATTTCCCTTTTCAGTTTTGACAGCTTCCCTATCACGTTTAAACTTTTTACGATTCGCTCCCTGACACGTACGACGTTATCCTTTTTGGATTATAGGATGTTTCTCTCATGGTCACCTCCCACTTGTCTGTCCCTTCCCGGAGATCCGAATGGGCACTAGTCCGACATCTTTCGCCAATGGCAAGATCATCCTGACAGTTTTTCAACTACAGGCCACGTGTCCTGTGGATACACATTATGTGTCTTTACTGCAGTCGTTCTCATTACCGTCTGCACCCTCAAGCCGTTAATCATTGCTGATTCTTCTGCCTTTCAGGGGCCGTTTCCCACCCCAAGGGCAAGGCAGAGCCGGGAACCTGTGTCCGACCCTCCGCCCTCTTTGACGAGATCATTGGCAGAACTTCTTATGCCGGACGTCTTCGGTCACCATTGCTGATGATTTGTATTCAATCGAATCGAGGTTCGAATTCGAGACCGAGGATGTTTTTATTACTAATCAACGAAGCTACCCTAAACCACGGGTGCGGTATTCTACGAAGTATTAAAAGCTGTAAAAGCCTCCCTACCCCTCCAGAGTTGGCACTTTCTGACGTGAAATAATGGAGGCTCGCCTTGATCCCGAAAACATCCTCCGTAGTGTAGCGTCACCTCCTCTGTAGAACACCGTTGGCGCTGCAGGAGATTGCACGTAGCATTCTCCAGGCGTTCGCAAAACGCAAAGTCTGCCATCGGACTGCCACAGACTGCAGCGCGATTTGTACTTCCAGACCACTGGTATCCGCCCGTCCACAGTGCAGCATTTTCGAATGCACTGGTGAGTGCTTCCGCTTATTCCATACGATTTCTTCCACCCGCCCTCTGCAGTGCTCGGCGGTCTCTAGCCGTCCGCAATTGAGTGCTCCCTAATCTCTTGGTTTGGCTGTCTACATCTACATCCACATGGTTCCTCTGCGAATCACTCTTAAGTGGCTGGACGAGGGTTCAACGAAATACCTCCACAATAATCCTGTGTTATTCCACTATCGAGCAGTGCGTGGAAAAAAACGAATACCTGTATCTTTTTGCGCAAGCTCTGATTTCCCTTATTTTATGGTGATGATAGTTGCTCCCTATATAGGTCGGCGTCAACAAAACGTTCTCGCATACGGGAGAGAGAGTTGGTGACTGAGATTTCGCAAGAAGCAACGAAAAACGCCTTTGTTTTAATGATATTCACCGCAAATCCAGTATCGTGTACCTGTTACTCCCTCTCCTATTTCTCGATAGTACGAAACGTGCTACTCTTATCTGAACTTACCCGATGTACCCTGTTAATCCTGTCTAGTAACGATCCCAAACCGCGTAGCAGTACTCTAAAAGAGGACGGGCAAGCGTAGCTTAGGCAGTCTTGTTAGTAGGTCTGTTACATCTTTTAAGTGTTCTGAACAATAAAACGCTGTCTGTGCTTCGCCTTTCCAACAAGATTTTCCATGTGTTCTTTGCAGTTTAAGTTCTTCACTATCTAACTCCTAGGTATTTCGTTGAATTTGGCCTCCAGATTTGACTAATTTATAATGCAACCGATGCTTAACGGTTTCGTTTTAGCATTCATGTGGATGACCTCATACTCTTAATTATTTAGCGTCGATTGCAGATTTTCACATCATACAGATGTCTTACCTAAACAGTTTTGTAATTGGTTTTGATCTTCTGATGAATTTACTAGATGATAAAGGACTGTATCATCTGGAAACAACTTAAGTCGGGTGCTCAGATTGTCCCCTAAATCGTTCATACGCATAAGGAACAACAGACGGCATATAACATTACCATGGGGAAATTCCAAATAACTTCTCTTTTACTCGATGACTTTCCGTTAGTTACTATGAAATCTGACCTCTGTGACAGGAAATCACGAGTTTCGTCGCATAAATGAGACGATATTCCATAAGCACACAATTTTATTATAAACTGCTTATGAGGTACGTTGTGAAAAGCCTTATGGAAATCTAGAAATACGGAATCAGTGTTAAATCATTTGTCGACAGCACTCAACACTTCGCGTGAATAAAGAGCTAGTTGTGTTTCACAACCACGATGTTTTCTAAATCAGTGTTGACTGTGTGTCAATAGACTGTTTTCTCCGAGGTAGTTCGTAATGTTCGAACACGAAGAACGTTCCAAAATCTTGCTGCATATCGACGTTAATGATATAGGCCTGTAATTTAGTGGTCTAGTCTTACTGCCTTTCTTGAATATTGGTATCACTTGTGCAACGTCCCAGTATTTCGGTAGCGGTTGTAGACCATCTTAAGTATGGAGCTACTGAATCATCATACTCTGAAACGAACCTGATCGGTATACAATATTGACCGGAAGACTTACTTCTATTAAGTGATTTAAGTTGATTCGCAACCCCGAGAATATCTGCTTCAAAGGCATCCACTTCTAAGCTGTGGTTGTTGTTTCACGTTTCTAATTCTCACTCACGTCACCATCAATCGACTGCAGCAGGTTGCCAATGGTTGAAATGTCCCTGATGGGATTTTTACTCAGGTGAGATGCAGGGACTAGTCCACGTTTTTCTTCTACTTTTAGAGCTTCTCTTATGGCGACTCAGTACTCCCTGTTTATTTTTTATACTAACATGTTCTCTCATGAAGTCCAGTGATCGATTCCGCATTCGATAAAGACATCCGAATACTTCTGATCAGATACCGTAAGGTAGACACGGTTTTGATACATGTTAAAGAAGAAAAATGTGAGTCGTTTGAGACATGAAAATGAGAAGTTAGAGGTTAGGCAGAACATGTGTCGAAACTCGAAGAAGATATACTTAATATATGTCACATAAATGTTTTGTTCGCTAAATCATTTTGTACTGTGCCATTTTCAACTACTGATATGTTTTAGTTTTGAAACTTCGTATCCTAAACCCACACACAACTGTGTAGAAGTCTTTGAAATATCTCCTGAGTCACTCAATAGAATTTTTTTTTGCAGCTTTGTCATAGGTAGACATGCTTGGAGACCATGGTTGTTATATAAATAAATTGTTAATGGTGTACAGCAACCAGCCATAAATTGTTTTCAGGTCACTTTATCAAAAAAAAAAGTACCGTTACCGGCTTCGAATTTTTTGTTTTTTGTTCTTTTTTGTTTTTGCATTTTGTCATCAGACAGTTTTTTCGTGCTTTTATCAATGCATGTTACACATTGCTTTCCAAAGTTGCTCTAGGATAAACGATAATTTACCATTAACAAACCTGTAACCAAAGTGGTTGCGCTACATATTTGTGTTGTAATGCAACTTACGTCATTGTACTTCATTGGGAGAAAACTACTAATACAAACGAGCCAGATGGACATTTCACGTAAGTTAGAACACAAATATGTAGCGCAACCATTTTGGTTACACTTTGTAATTTCTAAATTAGCAACTATCAGGACACCAATGTGTTGATGAAACCAGGAAAAAACCGCGTGATGATGAATTGTAAAAAACAAAAATAAAAATTCGAAACCGGTAACGGGACTTTTTGAATAAAGTAACCTGAAGCGAATTTGTGGCTGGTTCCTGTATACCATCAACAATTTATAGAAACATTTTAAATGTAGTTACGTCACTGTGAAATGTGGTCCCACAAGTGTTACTCGCTCGTCGTTTGAAACCTTGGTTCCTCATTTATACAACTGACAAAAATTTTCTGAAATCTTACATACGGTTGGACAGCTCGTAAGGTTTCCACAATTTCGTGAGAATATGTGCAATATTATCTCTTTACTTTCTACTTAATTAGACGGACTTGTATAGAATCGGCGAGTTCAGCAGCGAGAAGTATGTTTTTAAGGCGGCTAAATTTTGTAAGCGTTAAGGGGAGATGTCAAGGGCCGTCACCACTTATTTCAAACCAATTTGTCATGTCGTTTTGTTCCAATAGTGAATGCTGCAGGAAGCAGGGTTTCCGAATGAGTTACGTTACCGTCTATAGCGTTCTGTGAGACAAACTGTTTGTAAGCGACATCTTCACAATTCAATCTATCTTCTGAAGGACCTCTCCTTCTTTCCTATCCACTGTTGGTTTCAGTTTCTCATACAACGGAATGATTACGTCCTAGAACATTCCTAGACATTTTGACTTTATGGCGCAGAGAGTCTACATAGCGCTTCTCACGAGTGTGGTTTCACACTCGAGGAACTCGACGGACAGAGGACCTAAGCAGTCGAAGAAGAAGGTCATCATGACCTTGCCAGAACTTACATGAACAGCCTTGAATTCCTTTGACGGAGGAGATATGGGATGTTCCCACTGTTGACTTCGACGTTTGTCCTCAGGCTACCGGAGTAGATCACCCTGTTGCGTTATAATGCCCACCCCCATGCTGCCAATCGGACGTAAACCACGCTTCAGCAATTTGGTTGGGAAATACTATAACATCCTCCATACAGTACGGATCTTTCACCGTACGATTTTCACATCTTTAGTAACCTGAAGAAAGACACGCGCGGAGATCGGTTTCAGTCCGGTGGGGAAGTACAGCAGTCGGCGCGGTTGCAGATTCGTTAGCGGCGGATCGCGTTCTACAGAAAACGAATTGATCACCTCGTCCCCTAGTGGAATAAACGTCTTAATGCCTGTGGTGATTACTTTTGAACGGAGTCATTGAATAGTCCCACTGTGACGGGTGTTCGGTTTGACTGCCCATCATGCTCAAAGGACAGCCTCATCGTCACCAACAATATAGGTCCAAAACTGTAGCAAGCAAGTTATCAAAACGAGACTCTATGCAGTTGATCATGTTGCCTACAATATTGATACTTACATTTATGACAAGTAATCAATGTCGACCTCATAGCAAGCCATTATTCAATGATTATATGATCAATTAAAGTGTTTAAACAGATGATCTAGTTGTAAGTCTAACAGCCGCATTTTGTTACTACAGTACAATTATTTCACGCACTCTTTAGTGTCGTGTAGCATCTCCAAAGATATGCGCTATACTCGCTTGCCGTGTACTAGGATATTTGAGCGGACACGGGGCCAGGCGGCAGTAGTACTTTTTCTGAGTGTTCACTGAGCGTCGAGAGGAAAAAGGATCTCGAGGCCGGCCGCTGTGGCCGAGCGGTTCTAGGCGCTTCAGTCCGGAATCGCGCTGCTGCTATGGTCGCAGGTTCGAATCCTGCCTCGGGCATGGATGTGTGTGACGTCCTTAAGTTGGTTAGGTTTAAGTAGTTCTAAGTCTAGAGGACTGATGACCTCAAATGTTATGTCCCATAGTGCTCAGAGCCATTTGAACCATTTGAAAGGCTCGCGAGTATACGTGAGCAGTTCAACTGCGTTGGTGTTGATTTTGTTCCGGTGTCTGGAGACGAAGGACCCACACCTCGACGCCATCGTTAACGAATGTCTTTCGTGAGATGAAGCCTTGTACTATGTATGAAACGCGTGGCAGCAGATAACCTTGCTATCATTCGTAATTGGTTTCTCAGTTATTGGAGAGGCCTTACGCGAGTATATTTACGTATCTTTCTCGTACGATGATAGTCGTATATGTGTTAGAGGCTCAGAAATCCTGTTACTGGTTTTGCACAAGACGGCAATGTGAATCAGCAGATCCAGTCGATTCTTGCCTCTTAGCATTTATACCTAATCAGCCTTGCCTGTTTCATATCGAGTTTCCTGACAACAATTTCATAGAATAATTTGTGTTTCTTTCTTTTTTTTATCGCGATGATTGATATTCCTTTGTCCAGATGTGCAAGTAGAAGTACGCTGTGCTGCTTGACTTCTTTATTTTTTTTCTGTGTAACGTAATGTGAAGACTGAATCCTTTATACTGCAATACTTCCTTGGTCAGCAGGCTCAAGCGTAATTTGTGATTCTATTAGCTGGTGGGCGGACACGATCAGTGGCTGCATCTATAACTAGGGTAAGTAAATAGTAGTGCAAAATTTGTGTCGTCAGTCACACGAGTGATTTTTCTGGAATCATGATAACGCCCTCAGTATCACCTGTTAGAGCCCATCTCAGGGCTGTTCTTTGACTCATTCATTTAACGTTTACATCCAGCTATTTCCATCTTACAACTGTATACAGCAGCAAAGCAATGTCTACGCTTGTTTTGATTTTCAGATGCGTCAGGGTACGGTTCAGTGACAAGTGACCACATTAGACAGATCAGTGGGAGAATTATCATTATCCTGGTCACATGCATGTGTGTTTCTTTAATTATTCTCGTACAGATATTATAAAGACAGGATTAATATACACCTTGCACTTGGTACCCTTATAAAGAATAACCTGTTTGCACTATAGCATGATCCAGTGTTAGAAAATTCCATTGCTTCACATCTGAATTGATTACTCTCTCGAGTCTCCACTGTCTTTAACACAAGATCAGTTCCGTGATTAATTCAAATAGTAACTTCTACTCATGGGAGATACGTGTAGCAACGGCTGAGTGGACTGTTAGCCAGCAGTTCAACTAGTAAGTTTATATGTAAACATCTCAACCTGGAGGTGACTCACTGGGAACTAAAATCGTTTTATAATATGATCTGTGTGATCTGAGACTTAAAAATACGATTAAGGAATATCATTTGCAACACAGACACTGTGTTACGTTGATACAGTGTATGTGTCCCACCTACATTTGTCGTTTGTCTCTCTGTCTGATTTCATAAATGCGGTCTTAGCAAGAAGCACTTTCGGAGACGCTACATCCTACCCTCTCCTCACAGTCCAGGGAAGAACAGGACAGTTTTCAGCAGTATAATGATTGTTTACAAAAGCACAGTACTGACTGTCTCGGCTTTCACATGCAGTTAAGTTTCGTGTCTTTCAGGGATAATGCCCTGATTTGTGCAGCTTCGATTCTCATGAGGGAACAACTATAGAACAGTGTTATCTAAAGCAAATTCTCTTTTTATGTTAAAAGACCCTTAGTCAGTGAGTACTTTTGATAAGAGAAGAATTTCAAGGCATTAATTTTTAATATGCATAGATGGGACCATCCGTACCATTCTCTCACGCTTTTGTGCCCTCATCTCACATGATATACTACAAACTATGAATGAAGAGCAACATAGAGACGCAATATTTCTACATTTCCAGAAAACAGTTCACACGGTGTCCCATTGCATTCTATTAAAGACGGTATGAGCATATGGAATTGCTTCACAGATGTGTGAGTGGCTCGAAAACTTGTAAGTTATAGAATCCAGTATGCTGTCCTCGAGAGCGAGTGTTCATCAGAGACGGGGGTATCGTCAGAGGCGCTCCAGGGAAGTGTGATGGGACCACCGTTGTTCTCTGTATACATAAATGATTTGGCGGACAGGATGGGCAGCATCTGCGGTTGTTTGCTGATGATGCCGTGGTGTACGTTAAGGTGTCGGAGTTGAGAGGCTGTGAGAGGATACAACATGACTTAAGCAAAATTTCCAGTTGATGTGATGAATGGTAGCTAGCTCCAAATGTAGAGAAACGTAATTTAATGCGTATGAGTACGATAAACAAACCAGTATTAATCGTGTTCTGCTTCACACAGTCAAGTCGTTTAAATATCTAGGCCTAACGTTGCACATCGATTTGAAATGGCGTCAGAAAGTGAGGATGTGATAGGAAAGGCGAATGGTTGACTCTGGTTTATTAAGAAAAAAACTAGAAAGTGTGGTTCATCTATAAAGAAAAATACTTATAGTTCGTTAGCACGACCTATTCTTGAGTACAGCTCAAGTGTTATTAATAGGTACCAGGTCCGACTAACGCAAAACATCGAGGTAATTCTGACGCGGGCTGCTAGATTTGTTATAGGTATGTTCGATCAACACGCAAGTATTACGGAGATACTTCGGAAACACTAGTGGGAATCCCTGGAGGAAAGGTGACGTTGTTTTCGAGGAACACCACTGAGAAGAGTTAGAGAACTGGCATTTGAAGCTGGCTACAAACTATTCTGTTGGTTCCAACATACACTGCGTGTGCGTATCACGAAGATAAGATAGGAGAAGTTAGGGATCACGCAGAGACGTATTTTTCCCTCGTTTTACTTGCGAGTAGAACAGGAAAGGAAATGACTAGTTGTGATACAGGATACCCTCCGCCACGCGCCTTAGAGTGGATTGCGGAATGGCAGTGTGAATGCAGATAGTTTATTGTCGAGTCTTGGCAAACACCGGTTCCACATTGTTGTTAGTAAAATGTGGGTTGCGCCCGTCGGTGAGGCTGGAGAAGAAGAGAAATTGCCAGCATCACCATTACTTCCAGATATCAGTCGTCCAAGCCCACCTTACTCGATTTCAAGTATGAATAAGATGTAATGTGATATCTCCAGCAGTGGCCGCTCTCACTGACTCCCAGCGCCATCGCCTCTGGTTGAGGAGAAAGTTGAACGTCATACCGCGGGCGAAAAGATAGACAGACATAGAGGGCATTCTGCAACAAAGCAGCGGGTAGGCCGGCAGGTGTTCTCGGCTCATTTAGGAATTGACACCTAGCGAAAAACCTGACACACAGTGAGAACCACATGAAGGGCAATGTACACCCCTGCAGGCACTAGGATATGGGATGGACACAAAAGCGTTAAGAATACATACCTGAAAGCGTGTTAAACACCAGGCAGCCAGCAGCCATTTTGCCTTACCTTAAAAAGTGAGACATGTGCTGTTAATTGATAGACCCCTGTAGGCACAAGGATGGGGCGTAGGCACAAAGTGCCAAGAATTCGCACGGAGAAGAATGTGAAACTGTGGAACAGTGGAAGAGGTCAGCCTGTTAAAGGAGGAAATCAGAATAAGATTTTCAATCTGCAGCGGAGTGTGCGTTGATATGAAAATTCCTGGCAGATTAAAACTGTGTACCGGACCGAGACTCGAACTCGGGACCTTTGCCTTTCGCGGGCAATTGCTCTACCATCTTTTTTTTTCTATTTTAACGAGACTCGAACTCGGGACCTTTGCCTTTCGCGGGCAAGTGCTCTACCGACCTTTTTTTTTTTTTTTGCAGAATGGTGTAACAATAACAAACATAAACTGCTTCTAGCATTTTTTTAAATATATAAGACAATGACTTTTATAAAATAAAATTTTTCTGGGAAACGTAAATAAGTGGACCTTTTTTTACATAATAGTGAAAAAACTTCCTGCTTCTGTCAGTTTTTTTTGTCATCATTCTACTAACTGGTTTTATGCGGCACGCCACGAATTCCTTTCCTGTGCTAACTTCTTCATCTCAGAGTAGCACTTGCAACCTACGTCCTCAATTATTTGCTTGACGTATTCCAACCTCTGTCTTCCTCTACAGTTTTTGCCCTCTACAGCTCCCTCTAGTACCATGGAAGTCATTCCTTCATGTCTTGGCAGATGTCCTATCATCCTGTCCCTTCTCCTTATCAGTGTTTTCCACATATTCCTTTCCTCTCCGATTCTGCGTAGAACCTCCTCATTCCTTACCTTATCAGTCCACCTAATTTTCAACATTCGTCTATAGCACCACATCTCAAATGCTTCGATTCTCTTCTGTTTCGGTTTTCCGACAGTCCACGTGTCACTACCATACAACGCTGTACTACAGACGTACATCCTCAGAAATTTCTTCCTCATATTAAGGCCGGTATTTGATATTAGTAGACTTCTCTTGGCCAGAAATGCATTTTTTGCCATAGCGAGTCTGCTTTTGATGTCCTCCTTGCTCCGTCCGTCATTGGTTATTTTACTGCCTAGGTAGCAGAATTCCATAACTTCAATGTCTTCGTGACCATCAATCCTGATGTTAAGTTTCTCGCTGTTCTCATTTCTACTACTTCTCATTACCTTCGTCTCTCTCCGATTTACTCTCAAACCATACTGTGTACTCATTAGACTGTTCATTCCGTTCAGCAGATCATTTAATTCTTCTTCACTTTCACTCAGGATAGTAATGTCATCAGCGAATCGTATCATTGATATCCTTTCACCTTGCATTTTAATTCCACTCCTGAACCTTTCCATCATTGCTTCCTCGATGTACAAATTGAAGAGTAGGGGCGAAAGGCTACTGCCTTGTCTTACACCCTTCTTAATACGAAAACTTCGTTCTTGATCGTCCACTCTTATTATCCCCATTTGGTTGTTGTACATATTGTATATGACCCGTCTCTCCCTATAGCTTACCCCTACTTTTTTCAGAATCTCGAACAGCTTGCTCCATTTTATATTGTCGAACGCTTTTTCCAGTTCAACAAATCCTATGAAAGTGTCTTGATTTTTCTTTAGCCTTGCTTCCATTATTAGCCGTGACGTCAGAATTGCCTCTCTCGTCCCTTTACTTTCCCCTAAGCCAAACTGATCGTCACCTAGCGCATTCTCAATTTTCTTTTCCACTCTTCTGTATATTATTCTTGTAAGCAGCTTCGATGCATGAGCTGTTAAGCTGATTGTGCGATAATTCTCGCAATTGTCAGCTCTTGCCGTCTTCGGAGTTGTGTGGATGATGCTTTTCCGAAAGTCAGATGGTATATCACCAGACTCATATATTCTACACACCAACGTGAATAGTCGCTTTGATGCCATTTCCGCCAATTATTTTAGAAATTCTGATGGAATGTTATCTATCCCTTCTGCCTTATTTGATCGTAAGTCCTCCAAAGCTCTTTTAAATTCCGATTCTAATACTGGATCCCCTATCTCTTCTAAATCGACTCCTGTTTCTTCTTCTATCATATCAGAAAAATCTTCACCCTCATAGAGGCTTTCAATGTATTCTTTCCACCTATCTGCTCTCTCCTCTGCATTTAACAGTGGAATTCCCGTTGCACTCTTAATGTTACACCGTTGCTTTTAATGTCACCAAAGGTTGTTTTGACTTCCGACAATCATATCTTTTTCGATGTCTTCACATTTTTCCTGCAGCCATTTCGTCTTAGCTTCCCTGCACTTCCTATTTATTTCATTTCTCAGCGACTTGTATTTCTGTATTCTTGATTTACCCGGAACATGTTTGTACTTCCTCCTTTCATCAATCAACCAAAGTATTTCATCTGTTATCCATGGTTTCTTCGCAGCTACCTTCTTTGTACCTATGTTTTCCTTCCCAACTTCTGTGATGGCCCTTTTTAGAGATGTCCATTCCTCTTCAACTGTACTGCCTACTGCGCTATTCCTTATTGCTGTATCTATAGCGTTAGAGAACTTCAAACGTATCTCGTCATTCCTTAGTACTTCCGTAGCCCAGTTCTTTGCGTATTGATTCTTCCTGACTAATGTCTTGAACTTCAGCCTACTCTTCATCACTACTATATTGTGACCTGAGACTATATCTGCTCCTGGGTTCGCCTTACAATCCAGTATCTGTTTTCGGAATCTCTGTCTGACCATGATGTAATATAATTGAAATCTTCCCGTATCTCCCGGCCTTTCCCAAGTATATCGCCTCCTCTTGTGATTCTTGAACAGGGTATACGCTATTACTAGCTGAAACTTGCTACAGAACTCAATTAGTCTTTCTGCTCTTTCACTCCTCGTCCCAAGCCCATATTCTCCTGTAACCTTTCCTTCTACTCCTTCCCCTAAAACTGCACTCCAGTCGCCCATGACTATTAGATTTTCGTCGCCTTTTACATATTGCATTACCCTTTCAGTATCCTCATACACTTTCTCTATCTGTTCATCTTCAGCTTGCGACGTCGGCATGTATACCTGAACTATCGTTGTCGGTGTTGGTCTGCTGTCGATTCTGATTAGAACAACCCGGTCACTGAACTGTTCACAGTAACACACCCTCTGCCCTACCTTCCTATTCATAACGAATCCTACACCTGTTATACCATTTTCTGCTGCTGTTGATATTACCAGATACTCATCTGACCAGAAATCCTTGTCTTCCTTCCATTTCACTTCACTGACCCCTACTATATCTACATTGAGCCTTTGCATTTCCCTTTTCAGATTTTCTTGTTTCCCTACCATGTTCAAGCTTCTGACGTGCCACGCCCCGACTCGTAGAACGTTATCCTTTCGTTGATTATTCAATCTTTTTCTCATGGTAACCTCCCCCTTGCCAGTCCCCTCCCGAAGATCCGAATGGGGGACTATTCTGGAATCTTTTGCCAATGGAGAGATCACCATGACACTTCTTCAATTACAGGCCACATGTCCTGTGGATACACGTTACGTGTCTTTAATTGAGTGGTTTCCATTGTCTCCTGCATCCTCATGTCGTTGATCATTGCTGATACTTCCGCCTTTAGGGGCAATTTCCCACCCCTAGGACAAGAGAGTGCCCTAAACCTCTATCCGCTCCTCCGCCCTCTTTGACAAGGCCGTTGGCAGAATGAGGCTGACTTCTTATGCCGGAAGTCTTCGGCCGCCAATGCTGATTATTTATCAAAATTTAGGCAGTGGCGGGGATCGAACCCGGGACCGAAGAGGTTTTGATTATGAATCAAAGACGCTACCCTTAGACCACGGGTTAAATTCTGTCAGTATAAAACAATAACGGTCTACGTTTCTCTTTTGGGCGCGTACCTCGCTAATCCCGTTATACCTCGGGTTCGTGTCGGGTACGTCTTCACGTGTGTTTGTGGATCCTCTCCACTGTCCTGGTCCTTTCTTGTTCTGATACGTATAGACAATAATTACATTCTCTTACCCGGGACAGCCCAACTGGGTGGGGGATCAAGCAAGGCACTCCCTAAAAAATTTGCGTAATATGTTCGATTTCTCGGATGTCTCATAAGCTGTGAGTGATGTTCCTGTAGTAAGGCCCAAAAGTCGAGCACATTCTTACTGCCGTCTCGGAAAAGATAATGCACAGTCAAACCTCGAATCCAAGTCACTGCGTTTGTCTTTTTTCGGGGATAATATGTCCTATCTGGGAGAAGTAGTATGCGTGGTTCTATTGTTTGCGGCCCCACCCGAAGGAGGAAGGCGATCATTTTTTTGACCAAACACCATACGTCCGCCGAAGGTCGGCATATCAGGCGATGCTCCTTTGTGTCTATAACATTGCACTACGGACACAGTGGCTCGTCCGCCATATGAATTGTATGTAACCTGGAACGAGTCACGTATTTCCCATTTACCACATGATACCACAGTGCGCGCGTTCCCGTATCAAGGTGTGGGTGGTGCACTGTACGCTATACCACTGACCACGTAACTGTTGGTTGGCGGCGCTCTGCGGCGTTATTCGGCCGTTGTCGAGTCAAGATGTGATATATATCACGTGCCGTTGCCGTCCTGGTAGTCGGTAGTTCCATATGTACATAACTGTGTTCCACAAAAAAGGTTCGCATATGGGCAAGCGATGGTGAGATGTGAGACACCGCTACCGGAGCCGAGCGAGAAGGTGGAGCGAGTTCGTCTATCAAGGTGCCCGTCAGACTGGTCTGGTGTCGTGTCCACATCTTTATCATTGTGGTTACATAAATAGCCACTGCTCGATCACGTTCGTGGACTAGTCGAAGACCTCCACGACTACGAGGAAGGGGGAGGGTTTCGTATCTTACCTTAAAAAGCAGACCTGTGCTCACAAAATATCCTAGTGCCGCCAGGATTCGGCCAACACCACCACCGGCATAGGAAGAACTGGTGCCAGGTGGGGGATGCGAGAAGCTAGATAAATGTTGGGAAAGGTGACCCGTTGTATCATATCCAGTGCCCTTAACTTGTGACTTCGGACACTCGAACGTCTGTAGTGAAGATAATACCTGGGCATTTCATCTTGTTGATCGGCTGTAATGGTGCTATACTTCCTGTCGGGAGTCCTCTCCCGATGTTCATCGCTCCCGACTTTGCCATGTTCAGGCGACTTCCCGTAGCCATACAATACAAATTAATCCAATGCAAGGCCGCTCTTGCCTCGTCGCCTGACCGTGCTAAAAACACTAGGTCATCTGCGTATGTTCGGCATATAAACTTGTTGTGCCTTATCGTCATTCCTTGGAGTCGATTCCGGAGCCCGCAGAGCAGCGGCTCGACAGCGATGGCATACAATATCGTTGACAGCGGGCACCCTTGTCTGACCGATCGTGAGATGGTGACGGGCCCCACCAAGCGTCCATTGATGAGCACTTTGGATGCGGCTCCGTGGAGTAGTCTCATGACGACGGTGACAAAACTTTCCGGAAACTTCATTTTCGTCATCACGTCCGCGATATAAGCATGACTCTGCCTGTCAAATGCGCGATCGAAGTCTATCGATACCATTACACCCCGGAGACGACATGTTGATGCCAGTGCGATAACATCGCGTTAGTCGCTCAGTGCCGTTTGTATATTGCTAGCTCCTCCTAGCTGGGTTGGTCGAGTGATATCACTTGGCGTATTACGCGTTTAAAGCGTGCTGCAAGTATCCTGGCGTAGATCTTGTAGTCGCAATTAAGAAGGGTCAGTGGCCGGTAGGCCTGTATCCCTGTGCCGCCAGATGGTTTGTGGATGGGGATGATCATTCCATCCACGAAGGAGGGTGGAAGGGGCACGTTGGGAGACATCAATTCGCAGTACGTGGCAGTCCATCGTGGCGTGATGCGATCTTTAAATGTACGATAGAACTTCAACGGAAACCCGTCGGGCCCCGGCGATTTGTGCGACGCTCCCTTATCAATCGCTTCCATTACGCCGTCAACTGTGACTTCCCCCGTTAACTCCCGGTTGGCCGTCTCGTCGAGACACGCGGAGAGCGTTCGTCGGACCTCATGAAAGGCTGCCTGATCGTGTTCCGCTTCTTCATAGAGATGACCGTAGTGTTCCACAAAAGCGTTGGCAATGTCTTTTTGCGTTGTCATACGGCGACCATCTGGCAGTACGACCGTCTGTATTAAGGTTCTGCGGCTACGTTGTTTTTCTCTGATAACGTGATACATCGACGGTGATTCTCCACGGACTGGTTCAAAGGCTCTTGCACGGATTGCGACACCCTCCAGACGGCGGCGCGTTATGGAAATTATTTGGGCCTTTGCTCGTTTTATACCGGCACGACGCTCCTGTGGAGGTGCTTGTACAGAAAGTTCACGGAGCATCGTGAAATAAAATTCCGTCGTGTGTCGCCTCCACATCATCTGCTCAATTAACGCTCGGCGTCTGCACTCAGGTTCCCTGAGGTGTGCTGTGTTCAGTTTCCAAACACTGCGACTCCTCCACACTTGTTGACGACTCAGGGAGACCGTGCATATGTATGCTATGAGATCTGAAAAGGCGACAGGCCACAATTCTGCATCGAGGATCGCTGGTTCGAGACGACGTGTTACGTAAATGCGATCGAGATGACTTGCAGAGTGACTCGTGAAGTAGGTGTATCGACGTCTGTCGCCACGTATCGTCTCCCATGTATCAATGAGATTCATGTCCTGTATGAGTTGCCGCAGCTCCGGGCATGAAGTATAACGTGGGTGTTGATCTTTTGGTGCGAGCACGCAGTTGAAGTCGCCTCCAAATAAGATATGTTCATATCGACCTAAGAATAGTGTTGCAATCTCCTCTGCGTAGAATCGGGATCGGTGCGCCGTCTGTCGGACCCAGACGGTGCGTAAATGTTAACGACCCGTACTCCCAGCACTGTGAGCGCCAGTCCTCGCGCTGACGGCAGGTACACCACGCCCTCGGCTACTATGCCGCTACGTAGAAGTATCGTTGTTCCGCTGCCGCCGTCGGTAGTAGGTGTGATGTACGTATCGTACTCATAGAGGTCGGGGAAGAACACATACTTCCTACAGCAGAACGATGTCGACGTATGACGCATGCAACATGTCTCGTAATAATTGCAATTTGACAGGCGTTCTGATAGTATTAATATTAATAGAGGCTGTTCGATATGCCTGCCGCTGTTCCTCAGTGCGTAAAGCGCACATGAACGCTTATGTTAATTTGTGTGCTGCTGCCCGGTGACATGCTGTCTGTGCGGCAGTCTGATCTTCTGCGCGGTTAACATCCGGTGGACGCAGCACTCGCCATTGCGGGTGCGTCGTCGGTGTGTGGGTCAGTATCGGATTCGTCGGCCCAGTTCCTGTGCTGGTGGTCCAGCTCCCGTCGTGTCTCTCCGGCCGGGCTGACCGAAGGCTGTGGGGTTGCTGCGGTGGGTGGAGGGACTTCTTCCGTCGGCTTTCCGTCCGGTGTGTCTGTATTTAACCCCTGTCTAGCCTGATTCGCGTCGTATTGCTGTGTGGGAGGTAGAACCTCCCGTTGCGCATCCGGATGCACTGTATCGACGTTACACCCAAGTCCATCTCACGTGAACTGCAGTAAGCAGGTATCCGACGTCGCTAGCCGTCGTTTCTTGTGGCGCTTCGGCGATCGTTGTTTGCGCGTGTGCGCCTCCGTGTCCGAGTGCGGAAGTGACTCCCGGTGCTCAGGGACGAAAGCAGCTGTCGGCACAACTGCAGGATCAATTTCCATACCTCCTACCGATTCTTTCCGCTCGGTTAAGTGCGTAGTCGGCGCCGGAGCGGCAGAGGTGTGCGTCGTTTCGTCACTGGAGGCGGTCTCTGCCGCAGTCGGTTGCCGTAAACTGTCAGGATTCTGTAGCTGGTCATTCTTCGGGATGGGATCTGTTCGAAATGCGTCCGCATACGTTAGTGGCAGCGGCGTCAACGTGGACGGAGGCAGGGGTCCGCCGTTTGGAACTTGCACTATTCTCCGCTGCATACATTCGGAACGGACGTGGCCCTCTTTCCGGCAGCCTGAGCATGTTTTGGGTTGTCCATCGTAGATGACTATAGCTCTGGATCCACCGATGAACAAGTACGAGGGTACATGTTGTGTCAGTTCTATTCTGATTTGACGCACCCCATTGAGAACGGGGTAAGTCGTGAAGCTGGACCATTTTTCCTCGACGTGGCTAAGCACTCTTCCATATGGGCGTAAGGCGTCAACGACCAAGTCAGACGGAACCTCGAAAATACGTATGTTTCGTAAGCCCAGTCCTGCATGATCAATAGTTACTTCTCCAACATGTCCATCAGAGTGACGAAATTTGAGTCCATGTTTAGTATCTCGGATGATTCTGTCACATACTGCATCGTTAATCAGCTTGACGTAAACGACGCTGCTAGCTATGGAGAGGTGGATTCCGATAAGTTCGTTGTAGTCAAGTTTAACATCGTCTCGTAGGAACATTTCTACTTCGTAGGTTTTCGGTCTCGCATATTCATTCTAAAAACTAATCTTGAGAGTCGACTTTCAGTATGCATGTGCCATTCTATACCTAGTCGTCTAAACGCGCGAGTACGTCGAAGAGGGAAACAACTGCGCGAGCGCGAACTTCTCCGGCATGGACGTAAACAGACGTACGTGCCGTAGCACCGCCGAAGGCAGACTGGCTGTTAATTGATAGACCCCTGTAGGCACAAGGATGGGGCGTAGGCACAAAGTGCCAAGAATTCGCACGGAGAAGAATGTGAAACTGTGGAACAGTGGAAGAGGTCAGCCTGTTAAAGGAGGAAATCAGAATGAGATTTTCACTCTGCAGCGGAGTGTGCGTTGATATGAAAATTCCTGGCATATTAAAACTGTGTACCGGACCGAGACTCGAAATCGGGACCTTTGCCTTTCGCGGGCAAGTGCTCTACCATCTGAGCTACCCAAGCACGACTCACGCCCCGTCCTCACAGCTTTACTTCTGCCAGTGCCTCGTCTCCTACCTTCCAAACTTCACAGAAGCTCTCCTGCACAGCCGGCGTCCGCCCAAGTAAACGCGACACATCGTGCTTAGAGCCTATGATCTCCAATGGATTTTTCTGCGCTCGAATTAGCAAATCTAACAGTAAGTAATGTTGCGTATGATACAAGACTATGTTTCAGTATGGTCTGTGATGATTTTTAGGCGTGTTCCTACAAGCGTATTTAACTAGGGTCTTATTATGTTCAAGTCTGTAGTAAATCGTGTCATGAAAACATGAATATTAGGAGGAGCGTCGTCTATGCATTAAAAAATTGAGACTAAAACGGAGTAAAGTCTAACATTTGTGATATTGTGTTCTGTTTGTGTTTAATAAAAGGGTGAAAGCGGTGGAGGCGATTTGAAAGACCTGTGCCCTGTATGGAGTGAGTGTTATCGAGAAAGTCAAGTTGTAGTGTTTCAGATGCGATCTGGAAGATGTCACCAAGGAGCTTGTTGGCAAACACGCCTACCACCACTGAGAAAGTTAGTTTTTGTTTTCATTTGTTCCTTCTTGTTTATTTTGGTTTAGAGAATGGACTTCAAACGTTGCTGCCGGCCGGTGTGGCCAAGCGGTTAAAGGCGCTACAGTCTGGAACCGTGTGACCGCTACGGTCGCAGGTTCGAATCCTGCCTCGGGCATGGGTGTGTGTGATGTCCTTAGGTTAGTTAGGTTTAAGTAGTTCTAAGTTCTAGGGGACTGATGACCTCAGATGTTAAGTCTCATAGTGCTCAGAGCCATTTTTCAAACGTTGCTGAACTTCGACTCAGAAGGTCGCTTACATACTTGGGATCGAAAGACAACATGTGCATCATCAGACGGTTTTCGATAACGAGGTGGAACACGTTGTTGACAATTTCTCTGATATTTATGTCTATTTTGTTCAACAAAGTAACTGGTATCGCTATTAATATACACTATACTAACACAACTAGCCCCTCATCATAATAGCAAACAACAAATGGCTCATTATTGTTTATGGTTAATCAACAAATTAATCGTGTATCCTCTTGTTGTAACCGAGCGAGGTAGCGCAGTGGCTAGCACACTGGACTCGCATTCGGGAGGACGACAGTTCAATCCCGCGTCCGGCCATACTGATTTAGGTTATCCTTGATTTCCCTAAATCGCTCCAGGCCAATGCCGGGATGGTTCCTTCGAAAGGGCACGGCCGAATTCCTTCCCCGTCCTTCCCTAATCCGATGAGACCGATGACCTTGCTGTCTGGTCTCCTCCCCGAAACAACCCAACCCTCTTGTCGTACTCAAGTAGCTTTACCTTTATACTACAACGTAAATATGCCAATGTGTCTCTCAGAGTAGATGCTGAATGAAACGCACTTAAAGGACTATGCAGTGACTCGATGTCATTAACAGATTTGGTGTTTTCAGTAGCAGTTATGCAGTATTTTATGTTTTTCGCCACTAGATATACTGGTTAGTGAACGTAGTGAGATGTCTTGTGATGACAAAATTTCTAAAGATGTCGTTCTGAGTTTGATATAGCAGTTTATAGCTCTGTCACAGAGGAGGTAAAGTGTTACTCTCCCGCCAGTTTGTGACCGAGAGCTTTTGCCTCTTACTCTTTATAGTGCATCAGAGTTCATCATCTCCTCATTGCCCTTGTGATGGCTGATGCTGATAATTCACAATGCAGACAACGAGATTAGTTGTAGCTGCTGCGTGAAACTAATCTCTCCTGTCTGTAAACGTATAAGTATATTTGATAAGTCGGTGACATAGCGAAGTGGAATTCATTTAGAATCTTCGGTTGTTGGCCGGTCGTTGTGGCTGAGCGGTTCTAGGCGCTTCAGTCCGGAACCGCGCTGCTGCTACGGTCGAAGGTTCGAATCCTGCCTCGGACATGAATGTGTGTGCTGTCCTTAGGTTAGTTAGGTTTAAGTAGTTTTAAGTTCTAGGGGACTGCTGACCTCATATGTTAAGTCCTATAGTGCTCAGAGCCATTTGAACCATTCTTCGGTTGTTATACCATGAATATATCAAGTGAATCTTGCAAGATAGTATTCCAGAAAGTAACAGAACTGTCACAGTGTCACCAGACATGTTCCACTATGTTGCCGTCACCCTGTCATAGTCGTAGCAGGACAATTACGTTTCTACAGCAATATCCTTCTTGGATGGGCTAACAATATAAGAGTATACCTTGTGCATCAGCGATGTAGCGACTTAATTACTTTTCCACGGTGTCATGAGGGGTATTCTAGTACTTATAATGTGGGTGAAGAATGAAAAGTTGCACAGGCCAAAGCAATACATACGACAGAAAAAAAACATAATCCACTTAGTTAGAAACCGATTTCATTGACATCGACATGTAGCAGGACGTGTGAACAAATACTTCGATTCAACGTTATGAAACACCCCGGAATATATTACCTGTTGACATGTGACCAGCATGGGTTTAGCTGCCACTTTATTTGCGCAACATACTGAGTACCGGGGCTCTCAAATTGATTCCATATTTATATAGTTCCAAAAAGGCTTTTGATATCATTGTTCGTAAGCGGATTCCAACTGACTGCTTTCCTGTAGACTATCGTCTCAGCTGTGGGAGTGGGTTCGTGAATTCCTGTCTGGAAGGTCATAGTTCGCAGTAAGTGGTGGGAGGTCACCTAGTGACATGTAAGTGATGAGTGTAATTCCACACGTAAAGTGATGCAGGGTTTCTGCTATTTCTAATACATATAATCTGTTTAGCATGTAACCAAAACATTTATCTTAGGTTTGTGGCAGGTAACGGTGCCATCTAGTAAATTCCTCAGAAGGGCAAACCGAATTGCAAATTGATGTTAAAAATAAATCTTCACGATTAAAAGCGTGACATTTAACCTTAAGCATTAAAATGTGAGAGATTCTGCGCATGATTACTGAAAGGTTTCGTCAAGCTTAGGGAAATCGGTCAGTACAATATATTTGAGGGTTGTAGATGTAACGTGTGCTGTGACCGCGGTATCACTGACGCCACAACGTCACCACTACGCTGGCGTCGGGGAAGAGTCGACTCTAGAGTGGAACGAAGCTGTGTAGTGTTCAGCAATAACAGTGGGTTCTGTCTCTACACGAACGCGATGGACGTACACGTGCACGGTGTAGAACCGGTGAGCGGCCTATTTCGAAGCACATCCGCCTACGTCGCACGGGTCCCACCCCGAGCTTCATGGCACTGGGAGCCTTCAGTCACAACTGGTAGTCATTTTTGGTGTTCCTGCAGCTAAAATATCCATTGCCCGTTAAATTGTTTGGTTATCTATCCCTGTGGTTCTGCATTTGCTACAATATTGCTTGCTCATGTACGACGCTATGAAGCAGCGCCCTGACCCCCCATCCCCTCCCCCTCGACCAATAGCGCATAAACACTGCAAACAGCCAACCGACCAGTTCCCTCGCTGACTGAGCTTGCGTGGGATACTTGAGCGCGTATGGAATGTCGTGAAGTGAGAAATTGCTGGCTCTCTAGAATCTGCAAGAACCTATGTGGAATTCCACGAAAAGGCGACAGACGCTTGGTACAGTCCATGGTAGGATGCTTTTCCTCACAAATACGATAGTTTTCGCATGAGTGAAAACCCACCAGCTTTGTCGTCAGATGAGACAAACCGTATACCGACGCGATGTTCGGGTAACGTTTACTGTGACATGTGTATTCCATTTGGTTTGAATTTTTTCTCAGATACTCTGACAGTGATGAACCACCTATCAGATGACTTTTCAGTAACATCACCTTATCCCTGAGGGTGGCGTATTTTCTCGAGCAGTGTAGTGCAGTACCCCGTGCGTATCACTCCCGCAGGGATCGCAAAGACAGTATTACTTAAATCACAGCGCATACGGAGGCATTTAAGGATTAATTCGCCCCGCGGTACATACCTGAATGGAACGAGGAGAAGCTCTTATAACAGTCACTGTGGGGAGCACCCACATTCATGTACTTCTCACTACTCTGCAGAATATGGATGTAGAGTTACATGCATATGCATGAGGTGGCTCTACCATTTACCATCTCCCACTTTTCCGTTGCCATACATGTTTTCTTTTCGCATATGTGATAGTTTTACTTGCAATATTCAGTAAAGAGGGGCGGTAATGATGTGTGCTGTCGTCTAGAGAAATCAACCTCTTAGTAAGCTGTATTATGTTGGTCTCTGATGCGGCAACAATGTGTATAGCGTTTCAATGACCTCAAGGATATATAAAATTAGAGCGGAAGTGGCAGACAGATCACTATGTACACTGATAAACAGACTTATTCTTGTACTGCGTTTTCAATACTGTAGACCAATAGCATGTCACCTATAAAACTATATTTCTGGCTACATATTTAGCATCTGACAGCTGTAATACCGAAATGTCTACTTATATAAAATTCACGCAGATCTGTTTATTCTTCGAATACTTGGTTAATGTCATTATAACATTGTTGTTGTCGTAACGCAGAACAAGATGTTGTAGGTAGGCTGTTTAGGTTTTCATGTTGGTAACGCCGTGTAGCGCTCTATATGAAAATCACTGACTGTGCTGTGTGCAGCTGGAATTTGCTATGGTAGTGTTGGGCAGTTGGCTGTTAACAGCGCGTAGCGTTGCGCCGTTGGAGGTGAGCTGCCAGGAGTGGTGGATGTGGGGAGAGAAATGGCGAAGTTTTGAGAGCGGATGATCTGGACGTGTGTATATCAGAGACAGTAAATTTGTAAGACTGGATGTCATCAACTGATATATATATATTATGACTTTTGAACACTATTAAGGTAAATACATTGTTTGTTTTTTGTCAAAATCTTTCATTTGCTAACTATGCCTATCAGTAGTTAGTGACTTCAGTAGTTAGAATCTTTTATTTAGCTGGCAGTATTGGCGCTCGCTGTATTGCAGTAGTAAGAGTAACGAAGATTTTTCTGAGGTTTGTGATTCATGAAAGGTATAGGTTATTGTTAGTCAGGGCCATTCATTTGTAGGGATTTTTGAAAGTCAGATTGCGTTGCGCTAAAAATATTGTGTGTCAGCTTAGTGTTGATCAAAATAAGCAAAGAGAGAAATGTCTGAGTACGTTTAGTTTTGCTCAGCTGTTTGAAAATCAAATAATGTAAGAGGTTTGTCAGCACTAATTCATTAATTTTTCTAAGGGGACATTTCATAATGTCATGTATATTGCGATACGTATGTAAGAAACTGAACATGTGTTCTTTAGTATTACATTTTGTTGTTCTACAAATTACTTGGTAATGAAATCCGAGAAAGTTATTTCACACTAATCTGGACACGCTAAGCGGCCAATCGTCTCTCTTGTTTGGCAAACGGTTTCGAAAACGTTCACGCTAATCAGTGGATAGACAATGTGGCGCAGAGTTCTCCTAACGAAAGCCAAACTTCGTCAATATGTTGGTATGCACTTTTTCTGAGTAAATGCAGTACCGGCTGCTACAAGATTCAAAGAGCAGCCGATACAGATCTGTCTTAAATCAGTCACACTAGACGTCGTCGCTTAGAAAATAGAACCTCACGAGGCTTATAACTTACGTATGTTTCCTTGGCCAGATTCAGTTGACGTAAATAGATATTTTTGTCTTTAATAATAACAAAACATTTGTGGTTGTGGTACCAGACCATTTAATACAATAACAATTACGTGATAAGACCGTCGTTTTCCCATAATTACGGTGATTGTTTTTTGTGTCTTTTGGTGAGACGAGTAAACTATGGCCTCCTTTAGTATCCTTGCGGCACTGTGTAACTAATTTAATACCTCGTAGGCAGATCTATAACATTACACGTTCCCTATTTTCTGTCTTCTTAACTGTATTGAGGGATGTTTCTCATCTTTTGTAAGAAAATGCAATTATATCTGTTTTGTAAACACATGTTATTATTTATGGTGTAATATTATCTCAATGTAAATTATAACTTTTCTTTGTTGTTCGGCCACGCGAAAATACACTGTCCAGTTACATGAATGTGAACACCTGCCAAACGCCTGAATAACCGCGCCTGCGGCGTCCGCCGCTGCGTGGGAGGAGAGTCTGTGGGGCTGCGGCAGGCAGGAGGAGCAGCCGCGCCGCCTGCAGCGCCGGGGCCAGCTGCCCAGCCGCGCTGACCATCCACGGCGACAACTGCCTGACACAGTTCATCCCACTGACTCTCGATTCGGTTTAAATCCGGGGACTTCGATGGCCAGGGGAGTACGGTAAACGCATCCTGGTGCTCTCTTAACCACGCACGTACAGCGTGAGCCGTGTGACACATTGTATTGCACTACAGGAACGCTCCGTCGTACCGGGGAAAACCAGATTACATTTGTCTATTTTTGTGGTCCATCTAGAAGATAGACAAATACTTCTGTCGATCCATTGCACCTTCCACAGACCACAATGCTTTCACACATTTCACATCGTCCACGTCAACACTCATCTGTCCGATGGAGTGGTGCAACGCGGTTCACCTGATGAGGCCAGCGGTCGCCACTCACTGGACGCGCGGTTGCGGTACTGGCGTGCAGATCCCAGCCTTCGTCGCCGATTCAGCACGGGCACGTGAACCAGGTGCCAGCTGCGAAGGCCCATATGCAGCAGCGTTCGCTTAACGGCCGTTGAGAAGACACTGTTGATGGACCATTGCTTCATCGGGGCGGTCAGCTGCTCAACAGTTGGACGTTTATTCTCCCGCTCAGAACTCCGGAGCCGTCGTCCACCCCTGTCATCTGTGGCCCGTGGTTGTCTCGGTGCCGGTTTTGGACAGCGCCATCTTGCCATGCCAGGGATACTTTAACTACGGAAGCACGCGAACGGTTTACGCACCCAGCTGTTTCAGAAATGCTTCCACACTTGGCCCGAAAGGAAATGATGGTAGACGTCAGATAAATCGCTCCTTTTCCGTTTTACGATAACGACTGCACTGTTTCCTGCGTCCCCCCGACAGGCTTTACGTGCCCTCCACTGCTACTGCTGCCACCTGACTTCTGTGAGTGGTTTTGCACGTTGACGTCCAACCTAGGTGGTGGTCACATTAATGTGATAGCATATTGTATAATCTCTGTACTGATTTTTTTTTTTTACAAGAAAAAGTAAATTCTGAAGACAAAAACAGTTTTGACAGTGTCGAAAGGAAACAGGAGAGCAGAAGCTTCTTTTCCATGGACTAGAACGTTATTTAGGAGGAAATACGAACAAAAGTGAAACGTTTCAAAGGCGTTGGCTGCCTTATGGTTACTATTATTTGTTGTATTCTAATAGGAAGAACTTGTCTACACGAGGACGTTTAAGGATAAAAGACAGATGGAGAAGGCAGAAGAAATCACACTTAAGAAGATTCTTCAAAGAAGACGACGGCAGGTAAAAGATACCAAAGATGCATCAACCCTTTCAGAATTGGCAGCAATCAGGTTGCGAGAGCGCCATCATACCTTTGTCCATTTACACAGCAAAACGAATGAGTTATGTGATAATTTTGAGACAAAGAGAGACAAGTATTTTATTGTATTTCGAGGAGAAGTAGAGTGGTAAGTCTCCAAGGCAAGTACTGTGGACTGTTCGCTCTAAACTGTAGTCCATACACAAAGAGCCAAGCTTGTGATTTCTAATTTGAACGGTGTGCCACACAAAAGTTCTGTTAAGCAGTCGTCCATTATCGTAAGTGAATATCTGTGATCGTGGCCTTAACCCGACAAATGCCCATACCGCAGCAAAGTTTTTTTGCTTTCAGTTGTGGTGGACATTGTAGAAATCGTTTTCGTAGCAGATCAGAGATATTGCCTGAGCAGCAAAGTGTTTACTCCAGAAACTCCGCAACAAGCGTTGTGAATGGGAAGTATCTCAGCTGACATCTCAGAATTCCTTTATCAACAGTCTATCGCCATTTGCGTTACTGGGTCATACAAAAACAAAACAACTTACGTAACATTAGATTAGAGAGTGCTACAAACTAGAACAACGCTCATATCCCTTAAGACGATAACTAAGGGTATTCCGCAGTGCAGTAATAACGTCATATTTTACTCGGTGTCAGAACCTTAATTATGTTACATACAGTAGAGGTGCAAACAGCTAAGTTCATGACAAGCCTGTACTATCCTCTTTCTTTACCGCTCTGCTGTACTGAATGCGGTAGTGTTTTCAGTTTGAGGTACATTGTAGCGAAGATTAAGGTGATATTAATTCACTGGAACTTTCAAATCTAAAACAGTTGTGAAACGTAACAGACAACTGCATTCAGATGTAGCCATTTATAAATGGAAACTGATTACAGGAGTAGTTTATTACTCACTTTTAAACTGACATGTTATGTCGACCGACTCAATACTTCGAAAGTATTCTGTTAATCCATGTCAGCAAGTACACCTCCACTTCACTTAATTTGAGTAACATTTTACGTAAAGCGTTGCTTGTCCGCACATAGACTTTCAGTAGCTACTGTTACACATATACAATCATCGAAGGTATTTCTATATTTATATTGCATGCAGAGCTACATGAAATCAGTCTTCGGACTGAATACCAGAACAAGAACAACTTATGATTCAATAGATCATTGTATGTACTGGTTTAAGTGTGTTTGTGGATATTTCTGTTTGTAATAGGGATACGTTACGTCAGTTGTAACAAAAATAGCTAGCTACCAAATATTTGCATACGTAAATTCGGTCATGTTGAAAGCTTTCCACACTTAATTGACTTTGAAAGGAGGGGCGGGGCATCTCAAGTTATAATTAGCCTTCAAGGTGTCGTGGTGTATAGATTCTGTACTGAGGTATTACGTGTTCGTGGCACTGTAGTATATTCTGGGAATCAGATTTTATATTCAGTGTGGGGAGAGTACATACCTACATATTTCTTTTTACGTTGGGAGTATACTGTAAGCAATATCAACTGTTTACAAGTTCCATGACATTAAATAATTTCATAAAACTCTTTACCGAGTCGTCATAGTTGATAAGTCAGCAAGAACTCAAGTGGGAGACAGTTACGACCATTTCAGAGGATACTACGTGCGTATGCTACATCGGCCATAGTCAGATGGCGTAATAAGAGCTGATCGTTACTGTCTCTTAAATAATAATAAAAGTGTTCTGGGTATTATGGCACAACATATAGTAAAATAACTACTACTTCACAAAATCGACATTTTGGTCAAAGTTACAGTATTCTCTCCTGTGTCTTCCTGTGTTTTGTCGTCCAGGTAATTCCGCACCGAGGAAACAGCCCACAGCGGCTGATACTGGGCCTGCTGCAAGGCGAACAACGAACCTTATTTCCGTTTCTGAAGCCCCTGCTGAAAGTTTCTTGAGTCATTGGAAACTGCCAGTGGAGAAAGTTCTTAATAGAGGCCAAGGCGGACACTCTTGACTTCCTTCCTCAGAAGACCCTCTAAGCTTCTTTCGAAATGACTTCGAAATGAAAGGACTTTTAAGTGTCCCTCGCGAAACCAACAACCTTTGCTTCCCTCTATCTAGTCCACCTCTCTCTCTCTCTCTCTCACACTCTCTCTCTCTCGCCATCTCTCTCTCCCTCTCTCTCTCTCTTGCTCCGTCTCGCTCTATCCCTTTCTGTCTTATTTCCTGTACGCGTCAAACTTCGTCCGACGCCTTTCGTAAGCTCTGTGAGTGAAATTTGCCAACACAAAATTTTCTTATCAAAGAAATAAACACTCAAAACGTATTTCAATTAGGAAATGTAAATGAATAGATTCAGTTGGCGTAACTGTATTTTATTCCTGGTTTGAACATTGTCACAAGAATTGTTATCTCACATTCTTCATTGGAGACCAAGCGAATAGTAGCGACAAGGTACATCTCGGAAGTTCTCCAAGTTCTTACAAAATCCCCCGTGTTGAGTTTTACAAAGCAACGTAAACATTTTAGGCTTCCCTCTAAACTTCCCCACTGCGTCAGTTCATCCAGCCCACTGACAGTACTGGAATTTGCTTGATAAAACGTATGAAACACGAGGCGTTATGATACAGTTTAAATTAAATGTTGTGTTTCCAATATTAGGAGATCTTCACATGTGCAGAGACATTTTGATGCTATGTGCCTTAAATTTTATGTTGAACGATTAGAATTCAATTGGGAAGTTTACAGATTACGGGCACCCTGTTCATAGATATGTGGGAAAGATGTATTTCTTGGGTACTGGAACCAGTCTTTACTGCTGTGAACTTCATTTGAGGGCATGTATTCTGTCACAGTCAGTTCCAAGCTTATGTTGAAGATATTGATTTTCTGGTTCGCCTAATCATAGAGCAGTGACGTGACTCAGCAGCTGTGAAGTGCTCTATCGTTTTCATATTCTCTGAAAAGAAATAGATGTTTCTCTCACTGAAAACGTCAGAGCTGATCCACAGGTGTCAGATCGCACCCGGCTGTCAGAGCTGTCACTTTTGTTCGGAGTCACAACCCACATGAACGAACTTAACAGCAAATTTCCAGAAATGGATAACCTCGTCTTTGATCTCTACAGATATGTCAAAGGATTTCTGAGAAGGTTGTCCTTGTTTGTAGGACAAATGGAAGGGGAAAACTTTTCTAATTTCCACTGTTTCAAAGAGTATTGTGCTACAATCCCCGTAAATGTCGATCTTGATTTTCCGAAAACAATTATTCATGACTAGAAGAAGCATTTTTCCAGAGATTTCCATTACTGGACGGTACTGAGGGTGACACTCTTCTGTTCGAGAATCCATGTGATTGAAACTCGTTGAAACAGAATTGAATTTTGTCACTGCTTGCATGGAGTCGAGTTTCCAAAGCCGAAGGAATTGTGTGGTATCAGAGTTTGAAACAACTTATGTCTGTGAGCAAACATTTTCAAAACCAAAGCATGTACAGTCAACAAAATTAGCAAAGCAGTTTGCAGTCCGAGACTACGACAATAGTACACAACATTCTGAATCAACAACAACCAAATACAATGGTAAACACCAAAAAACATAATGCGACAACGCCATTGGCAACGACGGCAAAGTGGTCAAAATGTGACACAGAAGTCACTGACACAAGTTCACTGTACATAAAACAAATAGATACATAAACAACACACTCAGAGAAATAAGTATCTTCAACATAGTACTGAAACATATTTTTAATTAAAATAATGTGGACCTGTTTGGCAACTACACTAAATGACAGCATCACAGAAGTGTCAAGGACCTGGATCCTGGCAGGGTCGCCAATTGCAAGATTTTGGTCGTTTAATTGCAATCAAGATTTTAATAAAATGGGAAAGTTAATATTAATCAGAACACTGGGATGAGCTGTGGTCTAAATAACAATAGGTTTATACATTCTTAGCATCACATGACAAAAAAATGTCTAGACCACACAAACATTTTTATCTGACAAATGCAAACAAATGAAAAGCGGTCTGTGGTGAACAAAGTGATCAGCTGGGGATCAATACACCACACTAGCCAGAAATAATTGCTTTATCTGACTACATAAATGTGAATCCCTAGTATGGCCCAAAAACCACTCTATTACCAAGCACCTATACTATTCTATAAAGAAAAATATCGTTCCAAAGAGCAGAGTGCTAGGAAGCATGTATTGGAGCCCTACGCTATAGTGGCGAATGCTGGCATCATGGACTGTGACAATCTGTTAATCACAGCGCGCGTGCGGAAGATATGCAAATATACGATCTCGCGTTCAGCTGATTCGGAATGAGGGTACTTCCCTATGACCCTCTGAAACTCCAGTGGATTCCAGTGTGCAGGTGTACCTGTTTGTTGGTCTGCTGAAACAATTTGACCCTGTGGCACGAGTATGCATGAAAGAATACATCAAACGTTTAGATGGTTGACTCAGATCGAGTAAGTACACCCACACATCACCTCTGACGGTTCAGATGGTGACTGGCACAGGTTCTAAGTGGCACACTAGCAAAAGACATAAGTCTCACAGTTTAGGTGAAGGCCTGGCGTTTTTTAGTAATGAACCACCAGTACAAGAGTGTTTTCTTCTCTTTCACTCAGTTTTCCTCAACAGCTCGGTAGCATAGGAAATTTACATGCTTAGACTACACCCACTTTAGCACAAGTCATTCACGAGATGGAGCTCGGCATTCGAAGCTAGGAGACCGCCCCCTGTTCTGCATACACAGATTTGACCAATCAGCGACTTAAAAAACTAATTGGGAGAAAAGGAAAAAGATTCAGCTTTGTGGCCTCTTTCCGACGTGTTTACGCAGTCTCTTTGCTGAAAGAATCACCTGGATGTCACCACAGCCCTCCACAAAAAGACTGGTATCTCTCCTGTTGCATCCATTTCGAACTTTCCAAAAAACGGTGATAAACTCGCTAAAAGCCTCGTGCCTTCACAAATGTGTTTTGTAGCACAGTCTGGACACCTGGGCGCCACTGCTCTCTCCCATGGAAATTCGCAGAAACTCACTGCTGACTCATCGGCTTCCTACCTAACAATCGCGCATCCCCTGCTATATTGCCAGTCATCAGTTCGTACAAAGCTCTGCTCATAGCTGCAGCGACTCCTCAGCGCTAGTTAGCCTACCTGGACGTGGCCGCCGATCGACTGGCGCCCACAATGTGTCTGCACAATGAGACAGTGGGACGTGGCAGTCCACAAACGTTTCCACCCAGGTTCCGCAGAAAAAACGCCCTCCTCGGACATCAGCCATCGCACGCCTTCACTGCAGCCATTTAACTCCACATCCTCTTGGATGTAGGTAAAGCTTACTATGGTTCCTTCACTAGACCCCACAAGCAATAGCGTTAACTACTGTCCAACATTTCCTCATAATGTATGAAGTCAGATCGTATCCAGGTTAAGCAATCAAGTAATAAAAATCAACTTCTCTAAGAACGCTACGAAGTAAGAACACCATGTTAGAAGTGAGAGAGCCCTGTAATCTGTCACAATCTCCCTGTTCCTCTCAAATTTATTGTTGGGGAGTGTCACACTTCAAAAGGTTAGTATGACACAGAACAGAATAAATTGTGACATTGGGTCATTATGAAAGAAGTAAACATTAATAAACCCCAGCACATTGTTATACTGTGTCTTTAACACATTCAATTGGGGGTCATCCATATACTCTCTGCTGCATGCCTACGAAATTAAAGTGAGAGAAATAAATGTGACTGGTGCACCATCGGGCCATATCGTTGAAGACCCAGACATAAAAGACAATTACTAAATGATTACAGGGTGATACAGACATTTATCTATTCATTCATCCTGAAATTGGGGCCAGAGAAGAATTTTTTCCTATCTACAATACAATGATGTTGTCTGGAGGAAAATTACTACCCCTGGTCAATTACACAAATGGCTGCCTTCATTCCTTGACACATTATCGATCACAACACATACACCCAACATAAAAGATTCCAAGTTTTCATTTTGCATGTGTCATCTGTTCCGCTTATTTCTTTAACATATATCAATCTGTTCCTTTAGTACAAAGATGTAAGTGTCAACACAACAAAACAACATATAAGTGAGATAAAACAAGTAAATCTTTACACAAAACGAATAATAATACACAAGTTCATTAAGAGAAACGACCAGTGTCTCCAGAGACGTAAGTACTTCCATTCAGCACTCCGCAACTCGACCGTTCTTGCATTCAGCAGTATGTCCCTCGGGACCCTGGAAACCGGAAGTGGCGGCAAAAGTGCTCGCATGCTGCCAGGGCACCAGCCCTTTGTTGAAAGCTCGTGGTGCACAGAGACACGTCCGCACATGCCTCCATTCATGTACCCCGATGATGTCATGTGGACCAGCTGCCCTGCTGTCGCTATGTGGGTTACCACCAGCTGCAGAGAGTGGCCTGTGTCTCACAGTGGTGTCATACGTGAAATAGCTGGCAACACCGCAGTGGTGTCATGTCCTTAGTATCGCTCAGTGGCTGGCAACACCACAGTGGTGTCATGTTCATAGTATCGCGCAGTGGCTGGCGACAGCACTTTACTACCTTTTGCATTCTGTTGGTGTTTTGTTTAGGTAACAATACGTTACACACGTCAACAATTCTTTTGTTGTTATAAGTACTTGTTCCCTTTCATCACGGCAGACGAGAGAGATGATACGATTATTTACGATGAAGGTGGAGATGTCTTGTCTCATGTTACTGACGACTTTTCCGATTGGGAAGAAAGACATTGGATATAAAAGAAAAATGAAAGTGAAGCAGAATCGTCAGAAGATAGTGAAATACGTCCAAGAAGAATTCGGAGAACGCTACAAAAAAAAAAAAAAAAAAAAAAAAAAAAAAAAAAAAAAAAAAAAAAAAAAAATACCACAGTCAACATTGCAAATGGTTCAAATCGCTCTGAGTACTATGGGACTTAACATTGGAGCTCATCAGTCCCCTAGAACTTAAAACTGCTTAAACCTAACTAACCTAAGGACATCACACACATCCATGCCAGAGGCAGGATTCGAATGTGCGATCGTAGCAGTCGCGCGGTTCCATACTGAAGCGCCTGGAACCACTCGGCCACTCCGGCCCGCTCAAAATTGCAATAGAATGAAAGTGGATAAAAAAAGTCAAATTTGTCGACGTTATGGGACCCGAACTTAGCAAATGGTTTAGGCTTGCTATCCTTATGAAAACTGTAAAACACGCAAGGATCGATGATTATTGGTTAAAGAATCCATTGATATAAACACCAATATTTCACAAAACGATGTCCCACAACCGATTCAGACAAATATTACATTTTTCCGACAACAACAATAAACGGGATAATGCCGACCGGCTTTTCAAAATGCAATTCCTAATTGATTATTTTTCCAAAACGTTAAAAGAAACGTTTAATCTAAGTCAAAACATCTCAGTTGATGAAGAAATGATACCATGGCGTTGATTTAAAAATTTACAGTCCGTCGAAAATCACGAAATGTCGCATACTCCTTCGGATTCTGTGTGAATCGAGTAGAGGATACATTTCCTCATTCAGAATATATTCCAGCGCTAAACAGCCTTTAACAAAAACAGTGTTGGAACTGTTGACACCGTATGGAATGTGGCATCAGGTCTACATGGATAATGATAACAGTTCAGAATTTCAGACAAGTCACTTGAAAAGAAAATTCGAGTTTGTTGAATGATACAGCAAAATAGAGGATTTCTAGAAAAATTAAGGTGCGTAAAAGTCAATACGTTTGAAGCTTGTCATCAATGGATAGGTGACAAGCTGCGGGCGACAAACAAGGTAATCCAAACTAGCGCTGCCGACGCCAAGCGAATAAATGTGTACGAGACGAGACGTGTGGATGCCAAAGTATTAACTACCAGTGTATTCCTTGGCGCCCTGTCTGCTCAGCTGCTATAGCCACCCCGGAGTCACCGACCTCTCCAACAGCCTGATATGTCGCCATCTGGTCAGCTACTGTATAATGCTTGCATGTTGGCTTAGTGCGGAATTTTTACAAATATGTTGTAAGATGGCAAGAACTATGCCCCTTACATGAAGTCATTAAAGATCACCGAACTCACGTTGAGCGAACAGTAGGGCTGAACAAAAATGACTGACAAGGCACAATGCATCTTGTAGAGGGTATAGTATGGACGTATTGGAATAATTGACGTTGGGTGATGGCTTTAAAGTAATTCACGCGACGTGAAAACTTTGTGGAAACGCGTCGATTTACTGGAGGCTAGTTTATCCCAGGGAAGTATTCAAAGTTGACCGTGGCCGGGTGGCAGCGCGCCAAGGAAAACAACAATAGGTAGCTTAGGGCAGCTCAAACTCTGAGAAAGCCTCCATCTGCCTTAAGATGAGTGACAGTGAGGGGGTGGATAACCTCATGCTGGTGTACCAGGAAGCATACGGAAAACGGTACGCCTGTTGATATATGTCCGTCATCCCATTTTCAGTGAAACATGCGAGAATGCAGCACAAAGCTACGGTGGAGCGGTCAACAGAGGCCAAAATATGCATGTTCGTGACTATAGCAAACTTCACACTGAATTCACGGTCTGCAGAGTTCGAAGTAAATCAGGTGAAGAGTGACAGAATGAAACATGCCGGCCTCCAATGGGAATGTAGGACTAAGGAATTTGCTCTCCTGGGAGTCAGAATTTCGGAAAAATTGGTGTTTTATGCAGACGCTAACCTTGATGGGTGGCCTGGGAGGAGCTAAATAGCAGAAGTTGAGAGGAAGGGAAATTTTGTGGGAATTTGTTCACTTAGCAGAGCAGGTATTGGTCGGCGCTGGGAAGCAATGCAGAATTAATGCAACTGACGCTGCAATTGGCGTAAGTGATTTTGCTGGAGGGGAAACCGAGGCGAAGAGCAGACTGGCAGAAGTCTCTGTAGAAGTCTTCAATTCCCAGCTTGCCTAGAGAGCGGACGTGGCGTTCTTTACTCAGCTTGCCTGAGAGAGAGTGAGCATCTCTGCAGTTTAGTGCTTAGCAAACGGAGCGATTGAGCTTGGAGATAGAAAGTTTTCATTCAGCTATATACTGAGCAAGATAGCTAGGAGTGAATAGACGGGCGCAGCCTTGCAGCACCATGAGGCCGGTCGACGTCCGCACAACGATGCCGCCCCGCCACGCTGAATTCGGTGATATTGCGCCCGCTCTGGCTTCAGTTAGGCCACTGATTAATTTGTTGGATCACGTCGGCAAAGTTTCCACCAGGGTTTCAGGGGCCGTGTATTCTAGAATTCTTCTTGCACTTCGCATTACGCCTTGGTCAGTCGATAGGAATTACTTTTGAGTTATCGCGCTTTACTCCACGCAAACGCAATTTATTCCCACTGCCTGTTAGGAGAGTCATGTAATGTGATGACTGAAGGTAGTGAGTTAAAATAAATTTGTGCTAATCGACTGCATCATTTTCTATCAAGTAGTTGAAATCTCAAGTCACTTTCTGAATTAATTTTATTTTCAACATTTGCATCTGGTGTTCAATAGCTGAATATAACATCAATGTGCACCCCTTTTTAATTAAAAGATATCAATTCTGAATCAATTAATGTCAACACTACCACTGCAGTTCAGGGCCTTATTACTTTCTTTACATTATCCGATATTGTGGCAGTTTTGCACTTTCTGTTGATCTGTTAGTCAGTTAGCTCGGGTGAACTCACGCCAAAACCAGATAAGTGACAGGTGGCGTGTTAGAATGTTTACAGCGTAAATACAGTGAGAATTATAACGAAATTGTAAGGGATTGCGTTACACGATTACTTCAAGAATAAAAAGTAAAATGGTTTACAGAGCTCTTTTGACAAATATAAAATGTTATTCTATTCTACAACTATTCTTTGACTATATTACAGCAATAATTTTAAATGATTAAGTTTCTGTGTCTTAATCTTTATAATCTTAAGTAGTGGTTAGATGTAATGTGTGATAGCTTAGTGTTAATTTTCTACAAGCTTTCATGTAATTCAAAGTACTAAGCTGGCTTAGACTACACATTCACTTCAGTCACTCTCATACGTTCTAAGTCTACTACTCATTCATGCATCGCGTCTGCTACAGTAGATATAGGAACTACTGAAAGTACTGCAGATTACTTCCCCATTACTTAGTCTTCATAGTGACACTAATGCTGTCGTATGGCGTGAGTTTCGACGAGTGCCGACATCACCAGTCTGTTCTCTGTGCTATGTGGGCAAAACAATTCTTCTGCGAAATTCTCTTTTTACTGAAACTGACACAAAAATTTCTTAGGTTGGTGTACAAATTTTCCACTCCATCTGCTGAAAGAAAAAAAAAAAAATATAAGTGCACAAGATATCATCAACATTTCACTGCAAAGCTACATTTCTTCCGTTCCCTTTCTCATAAATTGATGTTGTGCCTCGCTCAAGCTGCAAAAACATTCCAAAGTGACTCGTACATTCCATGCTCACGCCACAAGCAAATAACCACAATGAACAACAATCGCATAAGACGTGATAGCTCATCTGTGTAACCACACTCGAATAAAATATCCCATTCGCGAGTGACATTGCACCAAAGGCGACATCTCTAGACGAAAAACACACCAAAAGCACATTGTACCACTGGCTATGGCAATAATTAGCCCACAGCGAACACACATTGAACTGGACAATGGTCACGAACCACGGCGAAACACACAAGATAGTCAATACGCCTCTCGCGTGGACAATACACGACCATCCTGCAAAATACCTCCATCGGTCTCGCAAACTAATCTCAACGACGCCCCTCTCACAACTCTATGCTACCATCGTAAAAGGACGTTTACTGCGATGCACGCATAACAAACAGAAGAAATTTGATTGTAGCTGAAATACAAGATATTAAGAGAAGAATTCCGTCCCCAATACTCGTGCACTTGTTCCGGACTCTACGACATAAAATTCTACAGTTGTAGTGACACTTGATTCTGTCGTTCCGTGCGAACTTCAAAACTCCTACGAGAACATATTAACTCACGCGAAATGAGACTCAAATTAACAACAAAGTTTCCGTCGTGAAATCGGTACATTTCTACTCTCAACTATTATTGTAATTAGTCTGCTATGGGATGAACATCTGTACAGTGGGATTCTAACAATGCCTAACTCTTATGACTAGAAGAAATGGGAGAAGTTTCTATGCTAGTTACCATGGTGAATCACAAAAAATATAAGGAAATGACTGTAGTCCTTAACACTATCATAACTAAACAAAAATTATGCTACTATGCTCATGTTCGGCTGTCACCGACTATTAAACAATCTGTGGCTTGTTCGCAATAAGAATCTTCCAGCAATGTTCCTTCATGAACGTCGCATCTATTAACACTGACGAGGTTAGGTCCGAGTTCAGTTGCAGATGCGTTTTGTGCCTCTTCTGCATTTTCAACTAGTCACTTTTTGGTTGTCATTGCCTCGCGCCCTTCTTCCTGGGTTCGGTCCCCGAATCTCAATTCCGCGACCAATCCTCCGTTTCCTCCGTTGTTCATTCGCGCACATCTTCCATTGTCATTGAATTCGGATCCATGGTTTCGTCATCCCCTGTTTTGTGGTCTGTATCCTTTATTCCTCTTTCCATTCCAGCCTCTGTTGCGTAGTACATAATTATTGCGATTTCCATTTCACTCTATTCATTGTTCCACTACATTACTCCCAAAATTTCCCGACCGTGAATGGTTTCCATAAGGCGTTCAATTTCGCACATTTCCATTCCTATTATTATAATTGTTATGTTGTGTACCCGACATAGAGCCTGCGGCGTGTCCAGAGTTTCTTTCGTGTTCCCTGCTCGGAATGCGTAATCTAATTTGTAAAGAGTGTTACGGAAAGTACTGAGTTCCACATTACACCTGCCAGCTAATACTTGTTGATATGCTGACGGAAGTTTGGTGTAACAGTGACGTATGATTTCACCGGTGGAGCATGGTACATGAAGATATTGGTTCTTGTCAATCATTGCATCATGGAACTTGACTGGACATTTGTAGCCCGAACTCTCGAAATCTTTGCCAACAGTCATCTCGTACTTTATGCGCTTTTGCCTCTCCTTGGACCAGTAGATATTTAGGAAGCTGTCCTTGAACACGTCGCTGATATTCCGCCCATTTACTCCGCAACTGACCCTTGCAAGTGTTCGCAGATAAAGTCTAATTTTGTATTTTAAAGGCCAATTCGGAAATAAAGAGAAGTGAAATCGCGATATCCAAGTGCGTGAGTGAGTAAAGTTACCCTCATCTAGGAAAATTTCGAATTTCCGGAATTGCAAGAAGTGTTTAAAATCAAATGGCATTTAATAGACAACCTTCGTCCTACGGAAAATACGTCCTTTGGATGTCCTCGTTCGACGTCCCCTCATTTGTGCTGCCTCCAAGGCTTCGAGAAAATGCAGCGTTCATCTCACCATGTTGGCTGCTCACTGCTAACGGTATGCAGTTATCCGTGACGTCTGAATTTGTTTTTCGTTCTTTTGCGATCGCGCTTGGCCCTATTTCAAATTGCATCCTTAACGCCTCCTCCAATTTCTTCTCCATACGTGTTTTGACAGCTTCCTGCTGAGATTTGGACGAAAGAAGAGTCCGGACCTCTTCACTCTCGCTCACTGGAAGTGCAGTTGTCACGTCCGAACCAGTCCCTAATTTGCGCAGCTCAGACTCTACTCTATCCATGGCCGCTGTCGCATGAAGATCCGTGGCTTCACGTATTTTCGTGTCGATGCGCTGCTCCGCATCGTTTTGCCATTTTTCCACGCTTTCGATCTTCCTGTTCAAATTGATCGCTGCCTCCGTCCCTGCGATTCTGTGCGTTTACTAGTTTTCGATGATTCAGCTGCTACTCTTCTTGTGAAACTTGCTGTCTTGGCGCTCTTTGCCGTCTTCTTAGATCATCATGTGCAATCTTTAAACCTTTGATTGCTTTGGTGTTTACCTTACCTAGGTTTCCCTGGAGTTGGTTTGGCCATGACTTCTGTTCCTCTCGCACCTCATTTACCTGAGTACCGATATTTTTTTATGCCCATCGTCGTCTCGTTACAATCTCGTATTAATTCATTTATTTTCACCTCCAAATTCTTCTCTATACCCATTAAAAATGCCACCAGACTGAAGTCCTCCTCCTTTTCCTTAGTATCGTGATAGACCGAACTCATACTTGATTTCTGTGGTGTTGTTTCCGCATCGTTGCTTTCTGATGCCGCCCTGTCTTCTCTGTCCGGATTTCTAATAATCACCTCTGCTTCGATATGTTGTGGTACGCTCACATATTCTATCGCACGCGATCTGACACTCTCCGGCCCCCAAGATAAACAATATCGCTTTCGTCTCCCTGATTTCCTTTCTGCACGACATCGTTGTGGCTAACACTGTTCATCAGAAATGCCTCCCTACGTTCAAACTGTGCCTCCATGGCGTACACTTAATTTTCCTGCTCGCAGTCTACTTGTCTCCGTGCCGTACTTTGTGTTATCATTCAAATTCTCTACCCACAACAAACTTTAATTATCCATGCAGCACGTGAACAACTGTATTATCTAACTCAAAAGAAATACACAGTAAAACACAATGACGTCAAAAGAAAATTAGCAAAGCAGTTTGCAGTCTGAGACTACGACAATAGTACACAAGGTTCTGAATAAAAAACAACCCAATACAATAGTAAACACCAAAAAAATAATACGACAACGCCATTGGCAATGACGTGAAAACTATCAACATGTAACACTGAAGTAACTGACACAAATACACCGTAAATAAAACGAATACATAAACAACACAATCAGAGAAATAAGTATCTACAACATACTATTGAAACATATTTTTAACTAACATAATGTAGACCTGTTTGGAAACAATGCTAAATGACAGCATCACAGAAGTGCCAAGGACCTAGATCCTGGCAGTTCACCAATTGCAAGATTCCGGTCTTTCAATTGCAATCAGATTTTAATAAAATAGCAAAGGCGATGTTAATCAGAACACTGGGATGAGTTGTGGTCTAAATAACAATACGTTTATTCATTCTTAACATGAAATGAAATAAAATGGCTGCATGGCTACAGAAACGCCACACAAATATTTTTATCTGACAAAAGCTTTCAATGATAAGTGGTCTACGGTGAACAAAGTGATCAGCTGGGGGTCAACACACCACACTAACCAGAACTAATCACTTTATCTGACTACATAAATGTGAATCCGTCGTATGGTCCAAAAACTACGCTACTGTCAAGCATCTTTACTATTCAATAAAGAAAAATATTGTTCCAAGGAACAGGGTGCTGGGAACCATACATCGGAGCCCCGTGCTGTAACAGCACGTACTTTATCCTTCTGTTGGTGAGAGTGGCACAGCACGACGCGGCTGCCAACTGGTTCAAAATGGTTCAAATGGCTCTGAGCACTATGAGACTCAAGTTCTGAGGTCATCAGTCCCCTAGAACTTAGAACTACATAAACCTAACTAACCTAAGGATATCACACACATCCATGCCCGAGAAGGATTCGAACCTGCGACCGTAGCGGTCGCGTGGTTCCAGACTGTAGCGCCTAGAACCGCTCGGCCACTCCGGTCGGCGCTGTCAACTGAAATCATGGACAGAGGCAATGTTTTATTAATGGCCCACGTGAGGAAAATATGCAGATACACGGTCTCATGTTCGGCTGATTCGGAACGCAGGTACTTTCCTATGACCCTCTGAAACCCTGGTGAATTCCGGTGTGCAGGTGGACCCATTTACTGGTCCGACAAACCAATTTGATTCCGTGACACGACTATGCGTGATAGAATATGTCAAACGTTTCAACGGCCAACTAAAAACAAATAAGTACACCTACGCATCACTCGTTGCGTGCATGATGCTAGAAGCAGTACCTCTCATGATTCAGATGGTGAACGGCAATAGCAAAGGACACAAGTCTCACCGTTTAGATAAAGACCTGAAGTTCTTTACTAGCGAAGTGCCAGTACAAAGCATCTTCTTCTCTTTCTCTCAGTTTTCCTCGCCAGCTCGGTAGCATACAAAAGGAAAGTGATTCAGCTTCATGTCCTCTTTCCTATGCGATTACATCATGTTTTTGCTACAAGCATCACCTGGATAGAACCACAGCCCTCCATAAAATGATCGTTATCTCTCCTGTTGTCTCCATTTCGAATTTTCCACAGAACGGCCGTAAACTCGCTAAAAACCTCGTGCCTTCACAAATGTGTTTTGTAGCAGAGTCTGGACACCTGGGCGCCACAGCCCTGTCCCATGGAAATTCGCAAAAACTCACAGCCATCTCATCCGCTTTGTGCCCAACAAGGGCCGATCCTCTGGTTTATTGCCATTCATCAATTCGTACAAAATTCTCCTCATAGCTGCAGCGACTCCTCGGCGCTATTCAGCCTACCTGCAAGCGGTTGCAGGCTGACTGGCGCCACCCAATGTGTCTGCACAATGAGACCGAGGGACGTTTCTGTCTGCAAACGTTTTCACCCAGGTCCTGCAGAAAAAAACACACTCCTCAGCCCTCAGCCACCGTACACTTTTACTGCAGCCAATTAATTCGACACCCTCTTCCTTTGAACGAAGGTAAAGATTGCTGCTGTTCCTTCACTGGAACACACAAGCAAGAGCGTTAACTACCGTCAACCATTTCATCATATGAATGAAGTCACATCGTATCAAATATTGCAACCAAGTAATAAAGTTCATCTTCACTAAGAACATTAAACAGCATGACACCATGTTTTTGTTGTTGTTGTTGTTGTTGTTGTTGTGGTCTTCAGTCCTGAGACTGATTTGATGCAGCTCTCCATGCTACTCAATCCTGTGCAAGCTTCTTCATCTCCCAGTACGAACTGCAGCCTACATACTTCTGAATCTGCTTAGTGTATTCATCTCTTGGTCTCCCTCTACGATTTTTACCCTCCACGCTGCCCTCCAAAACCTTATTGGTGATCTCTTGATGCCTCAAAACATGTCGTACCAACCGATCCCTTCTTCTAGTCAAGTTGTGCCACAAATTCCTCTTCTCCCCAATACTATTCAGTACTGCCTCATTAGTTATGTGATCTACCCATCTAATCTTCAGCATTCTTCTTTAGCACCACATTTAGAAAGCTTCTATTCTCTTCTTGTCCAAACTATTTATCGTCCATGTTTCACTTCCATACATGGCTACACTCCATACAAACACTTTCAGAAACGACTTCCTGACACTTAAATCAATAATCGATGTTAACAAATTTTTCTTCTTCATAAACGCTTTTCTGCATTTTATATCCTCTCTACTTCGACCATCATCAGTTATTTTGCTCCCCAAATAGGAAAATTGCTTTACTACTCACTTCCTAATCTAATTCCCTCAGCATCTAATTCCCTCAGCATTCGACTACATTCCATTATCTTCGTTTTGCTTTTGTTGATGTTCATCTTCTATCCTCCTTTCAAGACACTGTCCATTCCGTTCAATTGCTCTTCCAAGTCCTTTGCTGTCTCTGACAGAATTACAATGTCATCGGTGAACCTTAAAGTTTTTATTTCTTCTCCATGGATTTTAATACCTACTTCGAATTTTTCTTTTGTTTCCTTTACTGTTTGCTCAATATACAGATTGAACAACATCGGGGAGAGGCTACAATCCTGTCTCACTCCCTTCCCAACCACTGCTTCCCTTTCATGTCCGTCGAATCTTATAACTGCCATCTGGTTTCTGTACAAATTGTAAATAGCCTTTCGCTCCCTGTATTTTACCCCTGCCACCTTCAGAATTTGAAAGAGAGTATTCCTGTAAACAATATCAAAAGCTGTCTCTAAGTCTATAAATGCTAGAAACGTAGGTTTGCCTTTTCTTAATCGAGCTTCTAAAATAAGTCGTAGGGTCAGTATTGCCTCACGTGTTCCAACATTTCTACGGAATCCAAACTGATCTTCCCCGAGGTCGGCTTCTACCAGTTTTTCCATTCGTCTGCAAAGAATTCGCGTTAGTATTTTGCAGCTGTGACTTATTAAATTGATAGTTCGGTAATTTTCACATCTGCCAGCACCTGCTTTCTTTGGGATTGGAATTATTATATTCTTCTTGAAGTCTGAGGGTATTTCGCCCGTCTCATACATCTTCCTCACCAGGTGGTAGAGATTTGTCAGGGCTGGCTTTCCCAAGGCTGCCAGTAGTTGTAATGGAATGTTGTCTTCTCCCGGGGCGTTGTTTCGACTTAGGTCTTTTAGTGCTCCGTCAAACGCTTCACGCAGTATCATGTCTCCCATTTCATCTTCATCTATCTCCTCTTCCATTTCCATAATATTGTCCTCAAGTACATCGCCCTTGTGTAGACCCTCTATATACTCCTTCCACCTTTCTGCTTTCCCTTCTTTGCTTAGAACTGGGTTTCCATCTGAGCTCTTGATATTCATACAAGTGGTTCTCTTCTCTCCAAAGGTCTCTTTAATTTTCCTGTAGGCAGTATCTATCTTACCCCTAGTGAGACAAGCCTCTACATCCTTACAATTGTCCTCCTCTAGCCATCCCTGCTTAGCCATTTTGCACTTCCTGTCGATCTCATTTTTGAGATGTTTGTAGTCCTTTTTGCCTGCTTCATTTACTGCATTTTTATATTTTCTCCTTTCATCAATTAAATTCAATATTTCTTCTGTCACCCAAGGACTTCTACTAGCCCTCGTCTTTTTACCAGCTTGCTCCTCTGCTGCCTTCACTACTTCATCCCTCAAAGCTACCCATTCTTCTTCTACTGTATTTCTTTCCCTCATTCTTGTCAATTGTTCCCTTATGGTCTCCCTGAAACTCTGTACAACCTCTGGTTCTTTCAGTTTATCCATGTCCCATCTCCTAAGATTCCCACCTTTTTGCAGTTTCTTCGTTTTAATCTACAGTTCATAACCAATCGATTGTGGTCAGAGTCCACATCTGCCCCTGGAAATGTCTTACAATTTGAAACCTGGTTCCTAAATCTCTGTCTTACCATTATATAATCGATCTGAAACCTGTCAGCATCTCCCGGCTTCTTCCATGTATACAACCTTCTTTTATGATTCTTGAACCAAGTTTTAGCTATGATTAAGTTGTGTTCTGTGCAAAATTCTACGAGGCGGCTTTCTCTTTCATTTCTTACCCCCAATCCATATTCACCTACTACGTTTAATTCTCTCCCTTTTCATGGGGAAGGGGGGGGGGGCCTTAACACCATATCAAAAGTGAAAGTGCCTTAGTATCTCTCAATATGGGACCCCTGATACACCTAGATACGACTCTGACAAGTGACACTTACGTAGGCACACTTTCTGATCACCTGGATCCATTCATGCCAGTCATGCATTCCGACGGATTTGGACAATTCCAGCAGGACGATGGGACACGTACAGAGTGGCCCCAGGCACAGTTTCCGTGTTTAAACAGTTCCGCTGGCCAACAAACTCCCCAGACATAAACGATATTGAGCATATCTGGGATACCTTGCAGTTTGCTGTTCAGAAGAGTTCTCCACCCCTTCTTACTCTTACAGATATATGACAGCGCTGCAGTAGTCATAGTGTCATTTCCATTTAGCACTACTTCAGACATTAGTCGAGTCCACGTCACGTTTTGTTGATGCACATCTGAATGCTCGCGGGGCCTTACATGATATTAAGGAGGTTTACCAGTTTCTTTGGGTTTTCAGGATGTTAATTATTGTGTACGGTACGATAATTGGTTGTACTGTTGCTTGAAGTAGAATGGAAATATCAGGGAAAGTGTTTGCTATGAAACTTTAAGCGATGTGAGGGTCAGTGATAACATGAAAATGAACTTTTTTACCAGCTGTGCTAGGAAGAGAGAATTACATTCAGGCAATAAGTCATTTATTTTGTAATGTTTTGATTTAATTATTACCAAAATTATCTCAGCATCGCTAGAGATAAAGTTAATTGCAGTTAACGAAGAAATTATAGTAAAGGAGTCCTGCAGAACGACTGCCAGCATCCTTGCAGGGAAGACGGCAAACGTACCGGTAACGAGTACTCACCTCACAGTTCAACAGCGGTAGAGCAACGGCAGGGGACGTGAACAGCACGCACTGAGACACTAACAACGCTGCCCTAAGAGCCGCGATATGTTGCACAGACAGATGTCGAATATCCGAGAATGAACGACAAAGGACAACGTACATACCGAGTAACGATAATTTAATGACCAATCTCATGGCTACAGGCCGAGTGCTCATAGGTGATTGGCAGGCGTAGAGCTGCTCATACCTAACATAATACAGGTGCCAAAGGAGCTAATTTTGTGACTTTTTGCCTTTATGGACGACAATGACAGAGAAGCAACCATTCTGGTTGGCACTGAGGAGGTCATTCTGTTCAATATACCTCATTGTGTTTGAGCTCAAAATATGTTGTAAGGTTCTACAACAAATAGATGTCAAGGGTTTGGGCGGTAGTTTTGTGGATCAGTTCTACTAACCTTCCGTAGATGGGTGTGACCTGGTGTCTTTTTCCAAGAACTGGGAACAGTTTTTTGTTCGCGGGAAGTATTTATTTATTTATATAACCTGGTAAGATTAAGGCCATCAGCCCCACTCTTACATCTAACCAGGAATTCTAGATATTTTGCTTTCACATGATTTAGTAGGTATGTTAAGCTGCACTTAGTAAGAAAGTGAAATAAACAATTACAAAGGTAAAATTGGAAAAATGCGCACACATACAGTTTATATTCGTAGATGATAATTACTGCTATAATTAGGCGATATGGTAGAGACAGATTCTAGATAGGAGTGCTAGCAGCAGAGGGAATAAGGGAAACTGATGGTGAAGGGAGGAGAAGAATAGGGACATGATGAAACACAGTTAAGAAAATATTAGGGGAAAGAAGATTGCGTGGTTAATGGAGATAGCTGAAGAGGCAGAATAGAAAGGAGCAAGACAGGAGACACTAGCTTCGTTATTTGACAGAGGGGAGGATTGTCCTTATACTCAAATATTGTGGAAAACGTTATGAGGATGATACTAGGAAATGCTTCAACTTCTTCTTAAAGCGGCTGGGGATTGAATTTTGCGCAGAGTAAGGGGCAGTTGTTTCCAGAAGCAGACTGAGACAACAGAGAAGGAATGTTTTTGTTTTGTGAGTGGGCACAGTTGGGACACCAAATAAAAGTGACCTCATGTTTCGATTATGATGCATTGAAAGGTGTTTAATCTCTGAAGCAAGGTACTGGGGTGCTTGCGCGACGAAGAGCCGATGGAGTAGGCATAGAGTGTGGTGAGTGTGGTAGTCACGCAATTTGTCTGGCGACAGCCACTCTAGCTGACAGCTTTTTTTTTTTTGGTCATCGGTCTACTGACTGGTTTGATGCGGCCCGCCTCGAATTCCTTTCCTGTGCTAACCTCTTCATCTCAGAGTAGCACTTGCAACCTACGTCCTCAATTATTTGCTTGACGTATTCCAATCTCTGTCTTCCTCTACAGTTTTTGCCCTCTACAGCTCCCTCTAGTACCATCGAAGTCATTCCCTCATGTCTTAGCAGATGTCCTATCATCCTGTCCCTTCTCCTTATCAGTGTTTTCCACATATTCCTTTCCTCTCCGATTCTGCGTAGAACCTCCTCATTCCTTCTCTTATCAGTCCACCTAATTTTCAACATTCGTCTATAGCACCACATCTCAAATGCTTCGATTCTCTTTTGTTCCGGTTTTCCTACAGTCCATGTTTCACTACCATACAATGCTGTACTCCAGACGTACATCCTCAGAAATTTCTTCCTCAAATTAAGGCCGGTATTTGATATTAGTAGAATTCTCTTGGCTTGAAATGCCTTTTTTGCCATAGCGAGTCTGCTTTTGATGTCCTCCTTGCTCCGTCCGTCGTTGGTTATTTACTGCATATGTAACAGAATTCCTTACCTTCATTGACTTCGTGACCATCAATCCTGATATTAAGTTTCTCGCTGTTCTCATTTCTACTACTTCTCATCACCTTCATCTTTCTCCGATTTACTCTCAAACCATACTGTGTACTCATTAGACTGTTCATTCCGTTCAGCAGATCATTTAACTCTTCTTCACTTTCACTCAGAATAGCAATGTCATCAGCGAATCGTATAATTGATATCCTTTCACCTTGTATTTTAATTCTTTTCCTGAACCTTTCTTTTATTTCCATCATTGCTTCCTCGATGTACAGATTGAAGAGTAGGGGCGAAAGGATACAGCCTTGTCTTACACCCTTCTTAATACGAGCACTTCGTTCTTGATCGTCCACTCTTATTATTCCCTCTTGGTTGTTGTACATATTGTATATGACCCGTCTCTCCCTATAGCTTACCCCTACTTTTTTCAGAATCTCGAACAGCTTGCACCATTTTATATTGTCGAACGCTTTTTCCAGGTCGACAAATCCTATGAAAGTGTCCTGATTTTTCTGTAGTTTTGCTTCCATTATTAACCGTAACGTCAGAATTGCCTCTCTCGTCCCTTTACTTTTCCTAAAGCCACACTGATCGTCACCTAGCGCATTCTCAATTTTCTTTTCCATTCTTCTGTATATTATTCTTGTAAGCAGCTTCGATGTATGAGCTGTTAAGTTGAATGTGCGATAATTCTCGCACTTGTCAGCTCTTGCCGTCTTCGGAATTGTGTGGATGATGCTTTTCCGAAAGTCAGACGGTATGTCGCCAGACTCATATATTCCACATACCAACGTGAATAGTCGTTTTCTTGCCACTTCCCCCAATGATTTTAGAAATTCTGATGGAATGTTGTCTATTTCCTCTGCCTTATTTGACCGTAAGTCCTCCAAAGCTCTTTTAAATTCCGATTCTAATAGTGGATCCCCTATCTCTTTTAAATCGACTCCTGTCTCATCTTCTATCACATCAGACAAATATTCACCCTCATACAGGCTTTCAATGTATTCTTTCCACCTATCTGCTCTCTCCTCTGCATTTAACAGTGGAAATCCCGTTGCACTCTTAATGTTACCACCGTTGCTTTTAATGTGACCAAAGGTTGTTTTGACTTTCCTGTATACTAAGTCTGTCCTTCCGACAATCATATCTTTTTCGATGTCTTCACATTTTTCCTGCATCCATTTCGTCTTAGCTTCCCTGCACTTCCTATTTATTTCATTCCTCAGCGACTTGTATTTCTGTATTTCTGATTTTCCTGGAACATGTTTGTACTTCCTCCTTTCATCAAGCAACTGAAGTATTTCTTCTGTTACCCATGACTTCTTCGCAGCTACCTTCTTTGTACCTATGTTCTCCTTCCCAACATCTGTGATGGCCCTTTTTAGAGATGTCCATTCCTCTTCAACTGTACTGCCTACTGCGCTATTTCTTATTGTTGTATCTATAGCGTTAGAGAACTTCAAACGTATCTCGTCATTCCTTAGTACTTCCGTATCCCACTTCTTTGCGTATTGATTCTTCCTGACTAATGTCTTGAACTTCAGCCTACTCTTCATCAGTACTATATTGTGATCTCAGTCTATATCTGCTCCTGCGTACGCCTTACAATCCAGTATCTGATTTCTGAATCTCTGTCTGACCATGATGTAATCTAATTGAAATCTTCCCGTATCTCCCGGCTTTTTCCAAGTATACCTCCTCCTCTTGTGATTCTGAACAGGGTATTCGCTATTACTAGCTGAAACTTGTTACAGAACTCAATTAGTCTTTCTCCTCTTTCATTCCTTGTCCCAAGCCCATATTCTCCTGTAACCTTTTCATCTACTCCTTCCCCTACAACTGCATTCCAGTCGCCCATGACTATTAGATTTTCGTCCCCTTTTACATATTGCATTGCCCTTTCAGTATCCTCATACACTTTCTCTATCCGTTCATCTTCAGCTTGCGACGTCGGCATGTATACCTGAACTATCGTTGTCGGTGTTGGTCTGCTGTCGATTCTGGTTAGAACAACCTGGTCATTGAACTGTTCACAGTAACACACCCTCTGCCCTACCTTCCTATTCATAACGAATCCTACACCTGTTATACCGTTTTCTGCTGCTGTTGATATTACCCGATACTCATCTGACCAGAAATCCTTGTCTTCCTTCCACTCCACTTCACTGACCCCTACTGTATCTAGATTGAGCCTTTGCATTTCCCTTTTCAGATGTTCTAGCTACCCTACCACGTTCAAGCTTCTGAAATTCTCGCCCCGACTCGTAGAACGTTATCCTTTCATTGATTATTCAATCTTTTTCTCATGGTAACCTCCCCCTTGGCAGTCCCCTCCCGGAGATCCGAATGGGGGACTATTCCGGAATCTTTTGCCAATGGAGAGATCATCATGACACTTCTTCAGTTACAGGCCACATGTCCTGTGGATACACGTTACGTGTCTTTAATGCAGTGGTTTCCATTGCCTTCTGCATGCTCATGTCGTAGATCAGTGCTGATTCTTCCGCCTTTCGGGGCAATTTCCCACCCCTAGGACAAGAGAGTGCCCTGAACCTCTATCCGCTCCTCCGCCATCTTTGACAAGGCCGTTGGCAGAAGGAGGCTGACTTCTTGTGCCGGAAGTCTTCGGCCGCCAATGCTGATTATTTATCAAAATTTAGGCAGTGGCGGTGTTTGAACCCGGGACCGAAGACGTTTTGATTATGAATCAAAGACGCTACCCCTAGAGCACTAACATGATCATATCGGCGAGTTTTGCAAGTGCAACGCACACAAGCGCTCATGGTTTGTTCTACAGGATGTTGATTTCACCACTCATGCCATACTGAATTACATCACAGTAGTGGAGTTTCAGTGGAACGAGTGCTTGCACGAGCTGGCGTTTCAGGCCCTGTGGACATACGTTCAGAAACTTTTTGAGAGCATAGAGACAAGCGGACGTCTGTATTCTCTGCATAGCTGAGATGCTCTTCCAAAGTTACCCTCGAAAAATGGCTCAAATGGCTCTGAGCACTATGGGACTTAATTTCTAAGGTCATCAGCCCCCTAGAGGACTACTTAAACCTAACTAATCTAAGGACGTCACACACATCCATGCCCGAGGCAGGATTCGAACCTTCGACAGTAGCGGTCGCGCAGTTCCAGACTATAGCGCCCAGAACTTCTCGGTCAACCGGCCGGCGCCACCCAAGTTATTAATGGTTTTCTGATACGGTATTGAAATACCGTCGAGCAGAATAGGCGGCAGCCGTTCGTCGAACTTAGGCTATTAATTTCTGATGGACTATTAAGATTACTTGGGTCTTTTTTGCATTTAGCTGCATGTCACTACCAAAGACAGATCATCATTCATCTGAGCGATTGCAGTGTTTATATCTACAGGTATGACACTTAGGTAATCCTGGAGATCGTCCGAATGGAAATGATATTTACAGGAGGACAGAACCGACGAAAGGTCATTGACATTTAAGAAAAACAAAAGTGGTCCTAAGACAGATCCTTGTAGAACTACAGAGGAGACATGTTTCCAGGAAGATTTTTCATTTACACGAACAACACATAGCTGTCTGTCTTTTACGTAGCTTTTAAACCACCTCGGCCGAGCGGTTCTAGGCGCTAAATTCTGGAACCGCGCAACCGCTACGGTCGCAGGTTCGAATCCTGCCTCGGGCATGAACGTGTGTGATGCCCTTAGGTTAGTTAGGTTTAAGTAGTTCTAAGTTCTAGGGGACTGATGACCACAGCAGTGAAGTCCCATAGTGCTCAGAGCCACTTTTTTAAACCACCTCATTGCACTATCTGAGAAATTATGCTTCCGCATTTTTCTGAGCAATACGTCAAAGTCAAAAGTGACAAAAGCTTTGATGAAGTGTAGCAGCGTCAATATTGTTGCCTTTCGGCTGTCGATGGCATATTTCAGGTCATCAGTTACTTTAATTAGAGTTGTGTTTGAGGTGTGTTGTTTACGGAAACCGGATTGAAATTCGTCATACAGGTTGAATTCATGCAGGTGTTCAGTGATTTGATCATGAACAATATATTCAAGTACTTTGGAAACAGCAGGCAGTTTGCTAATTGATCGGTATTCAGTAGGCAGTTTAGGATTTTCGGTCTTAGGGATGGGTCGAATTATGCTTCTTTCCCATGCAGTGGGGTATATTCCGTTCACGAGGGAAAAGTTAAATATATTAGTTAAGACAGGTACTAAGATATCGGCAACATTCTTAATCATGGTTATATTGATACTGTCATTGCCTATAGTCTCAGAAGAGATTCTCAGTATTGCTTTTCTTGCCGTATTTATTTTACATGGAAGGTATCGTAGTTTGTTACCCAGTTAGGGGATTCTTGTGGACGGTAATTATCAGCCCAAATGGGTGTTCAGAGGTGCAGAGAAGAATTCATTTAATTCGTAGGGTGAGACCTGAAAAACAGTTTTCGACTTTGCCTTTTCGACTTCCAGGCTACGGAGATCCATCCACAAATCAGTGGGCGTCAAATCGCTGCATACAAGGGAGCGAGCGTGCCTGATTTTAGCATTGCAATGCATTGTTTCAGTGTGTTCTGTGGCTTTTCTTCGAAACGCTGGTGTTTCGGATTTGCTTGAAACGCCTGTGGGCAGCATCCCTATTATGCATCATTTGACGTAATTCAACTGTCAGCCAAGCAGCAGGAGATTTTCATATACGGATTGTGCGTACAGGTGCATGTTTGTCATAGAGGGCAGTGAGTTTATCATCAAGTTCATTGATTTTGCCATCGATTGTAGGTTCTCTGATTATTTGATGCCATGATATTTCTAAGCAATCGGCTGTTAGAGCGTCAAGATCAATGCGTTTCAAGTTCGTACAAGTCATGTAACGCAATTTGATCTTTGGAGACTGCACAGAGTAGGCCAGGAACATTACACCACGTGCTAGGAGGGCTGGGGCCAAGGTCTGACCACATCTCTTACTCTGTCAGTCTTTTCGTTGCGATTACGTCTATAAGAGTATGACTGTGCGCAGTATGGTGTGCATCTTGTAATGGAAGAATGTTCGTGCTATTGCACCCAAACAATTTCATTGAGTTTATTGCGGGGGAAATGTCTTTTGGCAAGTTTATGTTCATCTCTCCCATTACGATGACATGTTCGTATTGACACTGAAGTGAATGTAATTCCTACTGAAAGAACTTATAGAGCTTCTTTTTAGCGGCTTGTAGACGACACCAGCCGAGCACTTCTGACTTTGTATATTTATTTCAGTGAACATGAACTCAGCCTCCTTTTCTTCAGCAGGGTTTGACGTACACAAGACTTTCGGTTTGAGATCTGTTCATATATAAGCGCCGACACCCCCAGCTCGCTTTTTTGAACTGTCTGCCCGAAGAAATGTGTACTCTGGGAGATGAATAGATGCAGAGGATATGTGTGGTTTTAGCCACGTTTCGGATAAGAGGATTACGTGATAGTTAAGTTGGTTGAAGAGGAGGCTAAGTTCTTCGTAATGTGCAGATAAAGACTGGATTTTTCAGTGCGCTACTAACAGCTCTGACACAGCCTGGAGTAGGATGGTGGACTATGTTGTCCCTTTGTCAGGCGCCATCTGCCGCGAGGGGCACTGGCCGTCGTTTCCGCAAAGTGACATGCTACAGAGGTGTCCAAGGTTTTGCACGCCCTGCTTGCGACTCCGCGAGCGCAGAAAGAAAGGTGATCGCAAGAGATTTCCTGAGGTTGCAGGGGTATAGAAAATGGAGTAGTATTATTCGGTGAGAGGAGAATATGACCGAGTGACGGCTGTGTGTGACTCTGTATCCTCCATAGTAGAAGATGAAATGTAATTAGTGAATTTGAACCAGCTTAAGGAGGAGAAGGGAAGTGATTTAAAAGGCCGATGCTGCCAGCAGAGAGAAGTAAGTGTAATAACTAATAGATTATTGTAGGAAGCTACAATTAAATTGAAATTTACTAAAGTGACACTGATAATGATTTTTGTTATGAACAATTTAAACCGAAGAGAATGTTGAAAATTAGGTGGACTGATAAGGTAAGGAATGAGTAGGTTCTACGCAGAATCGGAGAGGAAAGGAATATGTGGAAAACACTGATAAGGGGAAGGGACAGGATGATAGGACATCTGCTAAGACATGAGGGAATGACTTCGATGGTACTAGAGGGAGCTGTAGAGGGCAAAAACTGTAGAGGAAGACAGAGATTGGAATACGTCAAGCAAATAATTGAGGACGTAGGTTGCAAGTGCTACTCTGAGATGAAGAGGTTAGCACAGGAAAGGAATTCGTGGCGGGCCGCATCAAACCAGTCAGTAGACTGATGACAAAAAAAAAAAAAAAAATGGTGTTGGCCCACCTTTAGCCTTAGCTTCCACTCTCGTTCAGTGAGGTGCTGGAAGCTTTCTTTACGAATTGGAGCCAATTTTTCACGAAGTGCTGCACTGAGCAGAGGTATCGATATCGGTCGGTGAGACCTGGCACGAAGTCGGCGTTCCAAACATCCCAAAGCTGTTCTATATCATTCAGGTCAGGACTCTGTGCAGGCCAGTCCATTACAGGGATGTTACTGTCGTGTAACCGCTCCGCCACAGGCCGTGCATTATAAACAGATACTCGTTCTTGTTGAAAGATACAATTGCCATCCCCAACCTTCTCTTCAAGAGTGGGAGGCAAGAAGGTGCTTAAAACATCAGTGTTGGCCTGTGCTGTGATAGTGCCACGCAAAACAACAAGGGGTGCAAGCCCCCCTCCATGAAAAACTCAACCACACCATAACACCACCGCCTCCGAATTTTTCTGTGCGCACTACGCACGCTGGCAGATGACGTTCACCGGGCATTCGCTATATCCACACCCTGCCATCGGATCGTCACATTGTTTACCGTGATTCATCATCGTTTTGCATTTACCAGCTTGATATGAGGCTTATGAAATCCAAGTTTTCGCACCTTCCTCCTATCATAGTACTTGCAGTGGATCCTGATGCAGTTTGGAATTCCTATGTGGTGGTCTGGATAGATGTCTGCCTATTACACATTACGACTCTCTTCAACTGTCGGTGGTCTCCCTCATTCAACAGACGAGGTTGGCCTGTACGTTTTTGAGCTGTGCGTGTCTCTTCACCTTTCCACTTCGTTATCACATCGGAAACAGTGGATCTAGGGGTGTTTCGGAGTGTTGAAATCTCGCATACAGACGGATGACACAAGTGACACCCAATCACCTGACCACGTTTGAAGTCCTTGAGTGCCGCGGACTGCCCCATTCTGCTCTCTCACGATGTCTAATGACTGCTGAGGTCGCTGATATGGGGTACCTGGCAATAGGTGGCAGCACGGTGCAGCTAATATGAAAAACGTATGTTTTTGGCGCTGTCCGGATACTTTCGATCACATAGTGCACAAGTACAATCATTATTACATATTTTTCGTGCTTTTCCCAATTTTTCGTGTTTTCCTCACCCAGTCAGGTAATATGTAAGTACTTTCAGTTTTACGTATCATCCAGAGTTTGTACGCTGTACCAAACTACCTTAGTTATGTGTAAACATCATTTCGCGTCGCCTTACGTCACGTCAGCGTCATGATGCTCTTAGCTTTGGTCCCGATTTATGTATCATTACTAGTCTGTGACGTCACCTTGTTAGAAACGAACACGTTAATGGAAATAGTGCTGTCATAGAGAATTGCGTAAGCCAAAGATTGTGTACGAGAATTGCCACTCAACATTACTACGTAACATGACGTTATAATAATAATCTCATGCCTCCAACAAAAGATACTGTATTTGTAGCAGACCTCAAGAGATAGTTGTCCAGTATCTGTAACAACGCCAGCGAATGTTATGTCGACTGCTGGAGGGCAGATCACCCCCTCAGACTTTAATGTGACGGCGCATGGCCGCGTGTGTTAACGATCGTGGACACAGTGACGAGCTATTATGGAGAAGTTTGCTGTTGGCGCCTAACGTTGATGGGCGAGAGATCTCCCGCACGCGCTAATAACGGAAAAGAGATCTCAGACGTACGTGGCAATAGAAAAGGCTAACACACATCTAGGTTGCGAGGAACTCCTCACCTGTATTCATTAGATAATGTCGATGCGGTATGGAACTCCTCTCAACTGTGGCCACAGGGTCTCGAATGGGATCCGCATTAGGTGGGACTGACGGATGACATCGAAAAAGTACAAAAGAAGGGCAGCTCGTTTTGTATTATCGCGAAATAGGGGAGATAGTGTCACAGACATGATATGTGAATTGGAGTGGCAATCATTAAAACAACGGCGTTTTTCGTTGCGATGGATTCTTCTCATGAAATTTCAGTCACCACTTTTCTCCTCCGGTTGCGAAAACATTCTGTTGGCACCCACCTACATAGGGAGAAATGGCCATCACCATAAAATAAGAGAAATCAGGGCTCGCACAGTAAAATGTAAGTGCTCGTTTTTCCCGCGTGCCGTACGAGAGTGGAACGGTAGAGAGACAGGTTGAAGGTGGTTCATTGAACTCTCTGTCAGGCACTTTATTGTGAATAGCAGAGTGATCACGTAGATGTAGATGACACAAAATTTGCACTAGTCCTCCTACTACCACAAAAGTTTTGTCCTGCAAATGTCGATAAGAGAACCACTCCAAAATAACTTCAACGCTGAAGCAACGCTGTCAGTTTCAACGGAATGTAATGTGGTGCACAACCCACACACATCAAACAACACACACAAAACAAAACTACATGAAACCACTAAATAAATGAACACAATCAATGGCTATTACACGCGCCGAAAAATATTTCTGCGGCCAAATATAATAACAGCAAAGAAAATTAATTACTGTGTTTTCTGTAATCAGAAAATGTTATCGATCAAGTCCTAACAGCGTCTCAGCATCAGAGGAAAGAACCGAGGCAAGGGTCGCCATATTATGCGAGGTGCCAGGGTGAGGGATAGTTTGCACCTCTTTAATTATGACGAATTTTGCGTGACAACGAGACATGCACGCGGCTCCCTTCTTACCTACAATCTAATTAATTATGGGCACAACGGTAACGAAAGGAAATGATGGTGGACCCTGCTAGTTGGTAAAATGAGGAGTGCACACTCACAATAATTTAATAAAAATCGTAATCTGCTCAGAGAAAGAAAAAACCTTTATCATAATAAACAAAAGGAAATGGTATTCTGCACATATTGAAACGTCCCCTTTGAACAATTATACATGACTGTGCTTAAACTGACACACCATATTTGTAGCCCAACGCAATCTGACTTTCAATAATCCCTACAAAAGAATGGCCCTCACTAACACTAACCTATACCTTTCACAAATCACTTACCTCACAAAAATCTTCGTTACTCGAACTACTGCAATACAGCGAGATCCACTACTGCCAGCTAAATAAAAGATTCAAACTACGGAAGGCACTAACTACTGATAGGCATAGTTAGCAAATGAAAGATTTTAATAGAGAACAAACAATGTATTTACCTTAATAGTCATAATATACATATAGCAGTTCATGACATCCAGTCTTACAAATTTCAAAACTCCGCCATCTCTCTCCCCACATCCAACACTGCTGGCGGCTCAGCTCCAACTGCGCAACACTACGCGCTGTTCACAGCCAACTGCCCAACGCTACAATGGCAGACAACAATGCATACTAGCTACAGACTGCACACAGCACAGGCAGTCATTTTTCATACAGAGCGCTACATGGCGTTACCAATAAGAAAACCTAAACAGCCTGCTTACAGTATTTACGAAATGATATGAAGATTATGTTGTGGACTGGCAGGAGCCAACCCACGGAGTTTGAAGGAAGCCGAAAGGCACGCGTTTAAACTCACTCTGGCTGGCGTGAGGTCTGGAACAGGACAAGGTATGTAGACTTCAGAAAAAAGGTGGTACTTGGTGGAATACTTAACTTTAATCCATAAATGGTGAACATCGCTCTTGACGGTACATGTTTTACAGCATCAATAGTAACTGGTAATGGCGCTTTGCTAGGTTGTAGCAAATGACGTAGCTGAAGGCTATGCTAACTATCGTCTCGGCAAATGAGAGCGTAATTTGTCAGTGAATCATCGCTAGCAAAGTCGGTTGTACAACTGGAGCGAGTGCTAGGAAGTCTCTCTAGACCTGCCGTGTGGTGGCGCTCGGTCTGCAATCACTGATAGTGGCGACACGCGGGTCCGACGTATACTAACGGACTGCGGCCGATTTAAAGGCTACCACCTAGCAAGTGTGGTGTCTGGCGGTGACACAACAGATTAACTATTACAGTGGGATTAGAACATAAAGGCACATGATTATCGACACAAACAGCAGGCTAAAGAATAGGGTATACTGAACTATTATGAGAATAAGATTTGGCTCGAGAACAAGGGGTTCCTGCTCTCTGTGATGCAATAGACTGACGATAATGACTGGAGGTCCTAATAAATGAAATATTACCCTCCCGACTATATTGCAGAATCGCCATTAGTAGAGAGAAATAAAATGGGATCATATGGAGAATCAAGCAAGGTGGACTAGTACCAAAGCGAGCGCGTGTGCTGCTGAGGGGTTCAGTATAAAAATCATAGGTCCTACAATGCCGAAGCTTAAAAATACTGTACCAGACCTGAAATATGCAGCACGTCGTCGATAAGCAGCTATCTAATGATGTAGGGACGGACTTCTGCTGTGGAGCAACTCTGTTTCAACCCCTGGCTTCGAAGGCTGCCGAAAAAGTGCGACCGCTGCAAGACCGTCCGACTACGACGAACATCAGATCCCGAGTCCACCTGCGCCCACATAACGCAAGAGCGAAGCCAACATTGCTCAACTCCCTACCATCTTCGAAAACCACGAATCAGCATTCAGTACTGATTCCAAAATTCCCCCACACTGTCCCCAACCTCATTTGCCCCAAAGCGACCGTTCCCTCCAATTTCAAGCAGGGCTTTATGTCGTCAAATAGCCTCAGTTCAAGTTGACCAGTCATGCCTCTGCGGGCACTGAACTTGCCATTTGACCGGCTACGAAAACAACATGCCAAGACCACCGACCACACGGCGCCAGACAGTCGCGCCAAGCAGAGCACGGTCCACAAGTATTCTCAGAGTCATGAGGACAATGCAGTCAGTCGGTGCCACCAGTCTTCGTTCCGACGCGCCGGAACGGCAAACATATAAGCTACGGCTACACTCAGACGTCTCGCAGGTCGTTTCGCCATGCATACTTTTGTGTTGGCAGAAGAGCCAACACCGTGTTACGAGTGGAGGCCGAAATGCACACGTTTTAGCTCATGCAGGCTGGCGTGAGTAGGGAAGAACTATACTGACGTGAGGTTTGGAACATCACAAGCAATGAGAATTTAGAAAGGGGACATAATTAGCTTCATACTTAACTTTAATCGATCAATGACGAACGTCGCTCTTGACGGTACATGATTCACAATATTATCTGTTCAGAATACATTCTTGAAGTAATTATAGTAACTGAATATGGCGCCTTGCTAGGTCGTAGCAAATGACATAGCTGAAGGCTATGCTAAACCGTCGTCTCTGCAAATGAGAGCGTATGTAGACAGTGAACCATCGAAGGCAAAGTCGGCTGTACAACTGGGGCGAGTGCTAGGAAGTCTCTAGACTAGACCTGCCGTGTAGCGGCGCTCGGTCTGAAATCACTGATAGTGGCGACAAGCGGGTCCGACGTATACTAACGGACCGCGGCCGATTTAAAGGCTACCACCTAGCAAGTGTGGTGTCTGGCGGTGACACCACATTCCTCCCCCGCTAATCGGCGGACGGTTGTGGTATAAGGCCTCCGCCCGCCGTGCGAAGGACCCCATGATGACGTATGCGACGAGGTGGGTAGCCTAACAACAGGCTAAGCCGTGCCATCCGCAACCTGCCATTCGGACCGCGGGGAGCTAGGAAACGCCTGAAAACCCGCTCCAGGGTGCACGCCAGCATGCGGTGTATGCGCCCGTAAAGAGACAGGAGCGGCCGAATGGTCGACCTCCATCGGACCGGGGCACCCGACGGGCGAAGACGACATATGGTCCGGAGCGGGCAAGAGTTCCATGTCGGAGGACAACTGGTCCCGGGGAGCGATCGGCGGCGCGTGACCCAGGGGGGCGCCCGGCGGCTGCAGCGACGCGTCCACTGCGGACGTCGCCGGCGGGAGAACAGGCGGTGGCGGTGGCGCGTCGCCATGGGGCAAAATAGCGTCGGTAATACCTGGGGCTGAGGCGAGCCAGTAGATGGGTCCCCGGGGCGCTGACCGGACGGTACCGTCGCTGAAAGCAGACGGGGAGCGGCAGATCCCGTGCGACGACAGAGGCGCAGCTGATTGAGATGCCGACGCACCTCACCAGAGGCCCCCAAAACCAGATACATAGCGCGTCCGAGGCAGCGAAGAATGTGCCCTTCGAGCCAACGCCGTGAACCCCGATAGTGGCGGTATTAGACAACGTCGCGTGGGGCAAAAGCAGGTCTGCCGCTGCACTGGAACCTGATACGGCGGATGCAGCAAAGACATCAAGGTTCGATGAGGACGACCGTGGAGCAACTCAGCCGGCGAGCGACCATCTCGGGGCTGAGAGCGATACGAGGACAAGAAGAGCAACAACGCGTCCTCCCGAGAATGCGACTCTTTCAACTTTAACATCTGTGACGTGAAAGTCCTGACCAATCGTTCAGCGGCACCGTTGGACTGTGGCGAAAACGGCGCGGACGTCGGATGTTGAATACCATTGGCCTCGCAGAGTGACTGAAATTCTGCGGACATGAATTGTGGGCCATTGTCGGAAACAATTGTCTGTGGAAGACCTTCAATGCAAAAGATAGCAGATAACGCTTGGATGGTGGCAGATTATGATCCGACAAGAAAAGGAAAATTACTGAATGAATCTATCACAACCAACCATCAAGCATTCCAAAATGGACCAGCAAAATCGATGTGTAAGCGTTGCCAAGGGAAAGTGACTTTTGGCCATGCAAAGAATTTCCGCCGTGGTGCTGATTGTTGTTCGAAACACACCATGCAAGAAGGGCACATATTCGTAATCGCGGCATCGATTCCGAACCAAGTACAGTGCTGACAAGCAAGTTGTTTCGTTCTCACTATACCCCAATGTCCTTGGTGGAGAAGCTTTAAGACAGAGAACTGCAACGAACATGGTACCACGACTCTGGACTGATCATTATCAGAATGCAACAGTAAAACACCACGTTGAACAAAAAGTCTCTCCTTGTGAGCAAAAAATCGGCGAATCAACGGGTCCCCGATACGTGACTTTGACAAGGGCCATTGCGTAGCAACAAAACGCAGAACGGCAGCAAGGACAGGGTCGGCAGATGTGGCTGTAGCTACACGACGAAAGTCAATCGGAAACGATTTGACCACGCCATCGGTTTCCGAATCAATGAACATGAAAGCAAGTTCGGAGGAATCGAATGCCCTATCCTCAGCAACAGGCGAACGGGACAACGCATCGGCGTTGCTGTGCTTAGCAGTGGACCGATACAAGATATCGAAGCGGTACTGCGAGAGGAAAATAGACCAACGAATGAATTTCTGCACTGTACGTTGAGGTACAGGCTTGTTCGGATGAAAAAGCGATGTCAAAGGTTTGTGGTCTCTGATTATGGTAAAGTGACGACCATACAAGAAGTCATGAAACTTTGTAACACCAAATACGAGAGCCAATGCTTCCTTCTCAATCAGTGAATAATTTCTTTGCGCAGACGAGAGCAATTTGGACGCAAAGGCAATAGGGCGATCGTGCGATCCATCTTTGTGCGCAAGCACAGCACCGATCCCGAAATCCGATGAATCCACCATCAACAAAAGGGGCTTCTGGGGATCCAATGGAGTAAGACAAGTATTGGCATGCAACGCCGATTTCAACCGGCGAAAGGCTTGTACCCATTCCGTCATCCAGACGAACGGAACACCTTTATGGCGTAAGCGATGAAGCGGAGCTGATATGGAAGAGGCATGCAGCACATATCTGTGATAATAGTTGATTTTTCCCAGCACACAGTCTGTAGCTGCTTCAAATTCTGCGACGAAGGCAAGTCTTGTATGGCACGTAGGTGCGTGGGACTGGGATGTTATGCCTTGGGCACTGAGTACCTGTCCCAGGTATGGCAAGTCACGAGCAAAAATCACACATTTGTCCTTCCGTAAGTGAAGACCATTTTGTCTTAAGACCTGAAATAATGTTCTGAGATTGGCTAAATGTTCTTCTTCCGTCTTTCCGGAGATCACAATATCGTCCAGATAGTTTGCTGCAGTAGCGACCGACGCACAAACAGTTTGTAGATATTGCTGAAGCAATGCAGGGGCGGATGCACACCCGAATGGCAGTCGTTTGAATTGATACAAATCAAGATGCGTGTTAACCACCAAAACGCCCAGGGATTCTTCGTCCACCAGTATCTGCAAGTACGCATCTACTAGATCCAACTTCGAAAAATATGTGCCGGGCAGTTTGTCAAAAAGATCTTCCGGGCGGGGTAAAGGAAAAGTTGCAATCACTAGTTGTGGATTCACTGTTGCCTTGAAGTCCACACAAAGTCTCAATTTTTTCGAAGGTTTTGGCAAAATTACTAATGGTGATGCCCAGAGAAAAGCCTGCACATGTTCAATTACACCTTGTATTTCCAAATCGTGTAATGTTTTTGTGACCTCATCCCCCAATGAGTGGGGAACATTGCGCGCTCTGAAAAATTTCGTTTGCACATTTCCTTTGAGTTCCAAATGTGCTTTATAGTCCTTAGTGCAACCGAGGTCCGGTGCAAAAATGTCTGCAAATTCTTCACATAGACGAGAAACACAGTCTGAAGGCACAGTCTGGTTCACTGGTAGTACCTGATTTACTATACACAAGTTAAACAATTGAAATGAATCGAAACCAAACAAGTTCACTGCAGAAGAAGAACGAACTACGTACAATGACACAAGATTTGTTTGTCCATTGTTTGTTGCAAGAAGGCTGCACTGTCCTAACTCAGTGACCTCTTGACCTGAATAGCTATTTAACTGAACATTTGCGGCACAGAACGAAGGTGTGCCCAGCAGTTTGTAAGTGTCGCGATTAATCAGTGAAACTGCAGCTCCAGTATCGAGCTGGAATGGTATCACTTTGCCATAAATGTCCAAGTCTACCAAAGGTTTATTGTCCTGCTGACGACAAGAGCGACTATCCCACGCAACGTGAACTGACACTGGTACAAAACCACTTGCGACTTGACGGGAGTTCCGGCGATGTCGACGCACACTCTTTGTGGGACGAACACAGTCACTGTTAGAGAGAGTGGCACTGGGCGGAGTGGAATGAACAACATGAATTTCCATGGGCGACGTTTCGCGAGCCTGAGTATCCTTTGTTCGATGCTGATTCTGGCGCGAAGCAAAGGGCCTGGAATGGTTTGGAGTTTCCGATCTGAGCTTTTTCTGGCAAACACTTTGAACATGTCCTTTTCTATTACAGAAAAAGCAAATAGCCTGGCGCGACGGGCAATTCTCACGCGAAAGTCTAGTAGCACACCGTGGGCATGATTTTAGCACTGCATTTGCTTGCTTGCACAGCAGCTGCGCGGCTGGGCGTGAGGGCTGTTTACTGCTCCGTGCAGCTCGCCCGGCGGGCCGGGACCGGGGCCGGGCCGTCAGCCGCGCCCTGGAAGGCTTCCAGCTGGGGGGGGGGGGGGGGGGCGCCGCCTCCGTGCCTCAGCGGTCTGGTCCGGACCCAGCTGCCACCTGGCCCTGCTCCGGTCTGCTCTCACACACTGGCTCCTCACGGAGCCCACCGGCTGACAAAGCGCCGTGAAGCAGCTTCCACGTCACTGCAACAGACTTCGTCATTGGATGGCGAAATGTCGTCTCGTTACCTTTCTAAATTACGAGGGTTGGAACTTTAGTAGTGGCAGCTATTTGTTTACAGCTCGTTCAAAATAGATACGTATTTCAAAGTTTTTCCCACCTTCAAAATTAGCAGCGCCTTCATTCAAAGAAATCAGTAATAGCTTGCCCTGTATGTGCTTGAGCATTGTCATGCAAAATGATGGCCGGGTCCTGCAGGAAGTGCCATCACTTCTGTCCCTTTTCTGTTCATTTTTGGAACACAAACCATGACCAGCTTGGAGACAGAAGGGATAACGCTTTCTGCATGACCTGACCATCATTTTGCAGGAGAATGCTCAAGCACGTACAGTGCAAGCTATTACTGATTTCTTTGAATGATGGCGCTGCTAATTGGTATACCACCTACTGCACTCCCCTGACTTGAGCCCTCGTGAGTTCAACTCGATTTCTAAACACGGAAACACTTCACGGCATTCACTTCAGAAATGCTACAAATTCGTTGGGCAATAGACCGCGCCGCTCGAACTGTCAGCATAACTGGCAGTGCTACGACTTCCACATCGCAGGCCACAGGTTATACACAATGCTGGTGACCACTCTGAAGGTCAGTAAAACTTTGAAACCCGACTGTAAATAAATGGTTGCCACTATTACAGTTCCAATCCTCGTACACTGAAGCCGTAGAGAAACTGACATAGGCATGCGTATTCAAATACAGAGATAAGTAAACGGGCAGAATATGGCGCAGCTGTATAAGACAACAAGTGTCTGGCGCAGTTGTTATCTCGGTTACTGCTGCTAGAAAGGCAGGTTATCAAGATTTAAATGAGTCTGAATGTGGTTTTACAGTCGGCGCACGACTGGTGGGAGACAGCACCTCTGAGGTAGCGACAAAGTGGAGATCTTCCCGTACGACCACGTCACCAGTGTACCGTGAATATCAGGAATCCGGTAAAACATCAAATCACCGACATTGCTGCGGCCGGAAAAAGATACTGCAAGAACGGGGCCAACGACGACTGAAGATAATCGTTCAACGTGGCGGAAGTGTAAACCTTCCGGAAATTGCTGCATATTTCAATGCTGGGCCATCAACAAGTGTTAGCGCGCAAACCATCCAACGAAACTTCATCGGTATGGGCATCCAGAGCCGAAGGCCCACTCATGTACCCTTGATGACTGCATGACGCGAAGTGTTACGCCTCGTCTGGGCCCATCAACAATGATATCGGACTGATGATGTCATGTTGTCTGGTCGGACGAGTCTCGTTTCAAAATGTATGAGCTGATGGACGTGTACGGATAAGGAGAAAATCTCATGAATCCATGGACCCTGCATGTCAGTAAAAGAGTGTTCAAACTGGTGGAGGTCCTTTAATGGTGTGGGGTGTGTGCAGTTGGAGTGATAAAGGACCCCTAAATCGTCGAGATACGACTCTGACAGGTGACATGTACTTAAGCACCCTGTCTGATCAGCTGCATCCATTCGTGTTATCGTGCATTCCGACGGTCTTGGGAAATTCCAGCACGACAATGCGAAACCACACACGTCCAGAATTAATACAGAGTGGCTCCAGGAACACTCTGCTGAGTTTAAACACCTCCACTGGCCGCCAAACTCCCCAGCCTTTAACATTACTGAGCATATCTGGGATGCCTTGCAACGTGTTGTTCAGAAGAGATCTCCACCCCTCGTACTCTTGTGGATTTTTGGAGAGACCTGCAGGATTCACGGTGTCAGTTCCCTCCAGCACTACTTCAGACATTATTCGAGTCCATGCGACGTCGTGTTGCGGCACTTCTGCTTGCTCGCGTGTGCCTACACGATAGTCGTCAGGTGTACCAGTTTCTTTCGATCTTCAGTCTACGTGCATTTCAACAACTTTTTGAGGCCGAGTTAGCCTTAAAATGCATCCCCATGTTGTCTCATACCGTTGGTTAATACGTTGCGTTCCAGGTGTGCACCTGCACACTATATTTCTTCTTCTATTATTCCTGCGATATACACTGATGATCTGAAACATTATGACTACCTAATTAAAAGCGTGTTGGTTCACTTCTGAAAGGCATTTCAGCAGTGATTCTATATTCCATGTGTTTCTGAAAGAACTTAATAGGTTTCCAGAGGTTTGTAGCGCCAGGTGCCCAAGCACAGACAGTTCCGGAATTAACGGTTTGTCGATTTGTCGTCGCGTAGCTAACGCCCGATAGCGTCCTAGTTGGTTCGACAACCCAGACATCAACATGAGTTCACTATCATGTTCCTCAAATCATTACAACACGGTTTGTTAAATGGACAGCTATCCTGCGGAAGATGCCTTCACTGTTGGGGAAGACGTCAAGCTACATGTGTTCTATGTCGACGTAATTCATATGGTTCAAATGGCTCTGAGCACCATGTGACTTAACTGCAGTGGTCATCAGTCCCCTAAAACTTAGAACTACTTAAACCTAACTAACCTAAGGACATCACACACATCCATGCCCGAGGCAAGATTCGAACCTGCTACCGTAGTGGTCGCGCGGTTCCAGACTGTAGCGCCTAGAACCGCTCGGCCACTCCGGCCGGCTATGTCGACATAGCCACAGCTACCACGGTACCTTCAATTACTATCGCAGGTCCCATGGGAGGCCAGCTGGCTGTATACCACAACATAGTGCTGCTCACACCGGCCTGCTTAAGCGGTGCGCTGCGTGTTTCGAGCAGCCCTTCGCGTACATGACGGCGTATCCGGACATGACTATTAACACTGTTTAGCAATAAACAGGATTATTTCTACCGGGCGACACGATTCCATTGATTTATAGTCCAGTCTCGATGATCCTGTGTTAATCATAACTCAGCTGCGGAACACACGTTCCACACTGTGCGGTGAATGGCGTGGTCCAGAACACTTGTGCCCACGCCAGCACTCTGCTCTGTCGTCAGATCTGTTGGAGGGGGGCTGCTCTCAAAGTTATCTTTTGTAAATTTAATATATGATTTATTTATTTATTTACGCTAAACGGAACTTATCTTTTTTATATCGGCCTGACTTGATCACTCTTTATAGCGCGCCCCGACCTTCATCACGTACTACCAACCTCCTTGTTATTCAGACTGTAATCTCTAAATTAAATGAAGTACACTATTTGATTAAATTGACTCAAATACAGCTGAAATCCTGACCTAAATAATGAGGATCAATCAAAGGAGTGGGGGTATGGGCATTTGGGCAATGAAAGACTTTTTTTTCAAAACAAAGTAGAAAATTATAAAAATAATTTTTTTACTGCTGCGTACTGCACAGCTCCATTTGAAAGGAAAATACATCCTTATGCAGATCCAATGAAATTTCAGCCAACATGATAGTTTGGCTTTATTTTTACCATACATGATATTTCGTAATGGTCTCACTACCACAAAAATTTAGTTTCAATTACTTGACTAGGAAATGACTAGGGAATGGAATGGATTTTGTATATACATACTTGATTGCTAACAAACGTACATGTAATCAGCCTTAGCATGCACTGATCCCAATTCAAAATGACTATTTTGTAAAACTGTGCAACCTTCAGATAGCGGGTAAGTTACTTGCGCTTGTGGACAAAGCAAGGCTCTAATAAATACGTAATAAGCGGTGAACGTACGCCACAGAGAGTAGGACAGGGCTGAGAACTGACTGTGCCACTTGCAGACATTTAACTAAATTAATCTTAACTCCGCGCAAAAAGAAACGCAATACACTGATTTAATTTTATTCGATTACGTACAGTTACTGCACACTGTGGCTGCTAGTAATCAAAAACGCGTATTACCGTACTGAAATTCGCGACCACGTCGGTGCGTTTCCTTAGCAAACAACAAAAAAATGCTACAGGTTATTGAAATCAAACCCCGAATATGCATTAAAGGAATAGTAATTTAGATTTTATACAAATAAACTGAATACTGCCCCTAGAAATATTACGTTAATGTTTGTCTGTGTGCCGTACTGAAGAATACGGCCAAGTTCATCACAAACGAAAGCTCCAAAAAATATTGAAAAATTTATCGCACAGCTTATACTACACTTTGTACCGAATTATTACTAAAATGTTTACCGTGGATTTCACTGTAATAGGATAGAATCTGGCAAGAAAATCGCGAGCGAAAGTGAGGCCTCCGCCACGTGTTCTAACCCCCAAGTTGTCGTGAGTTCTTTTACCAAAAATACACAAAAATTTTATTGAACCTCATTACAGATTTGTTAACGCACTTCGTTTGCTTCGGAAAACACACGCACACGTAGTGAGCCTTTACTGGTAACCACACTTATCATCGCGGTAGTATTTTCGTGCCACAAATATTCTAAGTCCGAACCGACAAAGAAGCAATCGAAATTATTGAACTGAAACCCATGTAATTTACGTCAGAGCATTCCGAAGCGAAAACACAATTAATTTTCGAAAGCATGACCCAAATAGTGAGCCTAAAACTCTTAATCGAACATTTCCTTTTCACCCGCCCACGCTATCATCAATGAAGTTTTCTATCCGTTCTTATGACTCAATAATCGAAATTAACACCTTATACGTTTTGTCGTGGTGCATTGTGGTATTCATACTCACATTTACTTCCAACAAAACACAAACGCACCACTATTTTTTCAAACTCTTATCCATCTTTGTGCGATACTGCACAGGCTGCGTCCGTCCTCCAGCTCTGCCCCGTCTCGCTGACCAAAAGCGCGCCTACCACCAACCGTTCCGCGACTTCAGAAAGCAACCCTCCTGAGCGGGAAGACACCCTTCTGGCTGTTGCCAACTTGACTGGCCTTCCTGCTGACCGATACTGTCTTTGACTCACTAACAAATGACATTCACCTCACCCTCTCTCTAAGGTTGGCACCACACACTACAAGTCAAATCTAACAAAAGGAACTACACCGGCATAATTTGACTTTCCCCATTCACATAAGTTTATTCACACGAACAGGATGGTACGGGAATGGTAATGTAAAAATTGTAATATGATAAAAAAGTAAGTCAACACATTATTTGCCATCATTCAGAATAGCCACAGGGGTGTTTACCGTAATGTTCATTGAATATAACAATTGCAGAAAATTAAGAAATTGGTTAAACGTCTGACTAAAGTTGTCAGATATCATGCTAAACACATGAAGCGGCAATTAAGCCACGCTTCACTGTCACAGATCGCCGCCTATTCTGCTTTAGATAGCGGGCAAGGATCTGATCCCTACGTTCTGTGATAAAGTACGGATGTTCAACGACTTGTCGCCTACTCGTGGTTTCAGCATTCCTCAGTCACATTTCATAGACGCTCCCGACAGTACCACGTGAATAGACGACCAGCTTCGCCGTATCCGAGATGCTCGCTCCCAGTCACCGGGACACAACAACCTGGCTTTCGTCAAAGTCGCTTAAGCCAGCGGATTTACGCATTTGCATCATTTATGGTCGCTAGAATGACTCCCCATTCGTCTCTGTCTCTCTCATATACTTCTCACGTGCCCTCAGCGCCACCAGGCAGGATACAACCTCGCAGTGGTCAGTGGTCATAATGTTTTGGCTCATCGGTGTACCTTGAAATGTAGCTGCAGTTTTGCACACAACGAATAACCAGAACATGATAACCACCTCTTGATATTCAGTACATCCACTTTTTCACGGATAAGAGTGCAGATGCGTTATAGCTTGGAAGCAATGAGGCCTGATACGTCGCTGGAGTGACTTGGCACCACATCTGCACGCTCAGACCACGTAATTCCTGTGAATTCCAGGGCGGTGGGCCATGAGGCCGACAGGTCATGCACTTTCCAGAGTGCTCGTGCCGAGCCTCCGGGCCATCACAATCTGCCCTCTGTCAAACCCAAATAGATCGCGCGCCTCCTCCATTCTACACACCGACAACACGCTCATTGTTGCTACATGTCGAGTGTGTGACTGACTTGCTGTCAGTCGCTCCTTGGCAGGTGTCACTGCTATCGACTGGACCGATTTATCAATAGTAGGTCTGTGGCAGGAGACTTCGGGCGTAGGAAGGCACCCTCATTCTGCCAATGGCCTCCCCAAAAAGAGTGGAGGAGCAGACAGAGGTTCAAGGCACTGTCTTGCTCTTGGGTTGGGAAACTGCCCCTAAAGGCGGAAGAGTCAGACCAATGGCATGAGGATGCAGAAGGCAATGCAAACCACTGCTTTAAAGACACATAATGTGTATCCACAGTACATGTGGCCTGTAAATGAAAAAGTGTCATGCTGATCTCTCTATTGGTATAATATTCTGGAATAGTCGTCCATTGGTATCTCTGGGAGGGAACTGTCAGGAGTTTGAAAGGGATAGGAAAGATAGAAAATCTGAAAAACGATATGCAAAATTTCAGTCTAGATACAGTGGGTGTCTCTGAAGTGAAGTGGAAAGAAGACAAGGATTTCTGGTCACATGAGTGTATTGTAATATCAACAACAGTAGGAAATGCTGTCAAGGGAGTGGGATGCGTTATGAATACGAAGATAGGGCTGTGAACAGTTCTGAGATAGCGTTGTTCTCAACTGAATCGACAGAAAACGTGAGAGATTGCAGGGCACTCTCACTTCTGATTCGGTGTTATGCCACTTCGTGTTCATAGGGAGTATGATCTTTAGTGCGATTTGACTTCATACATTATGATGAAATGGTGGGCAGTAGTTTATCGTCTTGTTTGCATGCTCTAGGGAAGGAAATACGGCAAGCTTTACCTGCGTTCAAAGGAACAGGGTGCAGACTTAAACGACTGCAGTAAAAGCACGGCGTTGGTGGGCCGACAAAGTGTGTTTTTCTATCCAAACGGTGAGGAGACATTTGCAGATGGCCGCGTGCCGCGGTCGCGTTGTTTAAAACACATTAAGTTGGCGCCTGACGGAAGGCTGGCATCTAGGTAAATGGGCCAGCGCCGAAAAGTCGTCGACAGGGCGTGGTAGGCCAGGAATAAAGCAGAGGACTAGCCCTTTTTAGGGAGCGAGCCGCCAAAAGGAATGTAAACCTTCTGCGGATTTCCGTGGGACAGGGAAACTGGCGTCCAGACGTCCAGACTCTGTTTCAAAATTTTTAAGCACGACTATTTCGGCGAGTTTATGACCGTTCATTGGAAACTTTGAAACGGACGAAACAGGGGAGTTAACAGACTGTTTATGAAGGGCTGTGCGTCCACCCTGTATTGTGTTAGCAAAAGACATGGCAAACGTGTTGGAAAGAGGCCGCGAAGCTGATTCTTTTTTCCGTTTTCTGCCAATTAACTTTAAAGTCTCTGATTGGTCAAATCGGTTTGCAGTGCAAAGACCATTCTCCGAGCTTAGAATTCTGGGCTCCAGCTCGTGATTGGCTTATGGAAAAGTGGGGAAAGTCAAAAAAAAGAAATGTGCTTTTGGAACTGAGTTGAGGAGGAAGCAGTGAGAAAGGAAGAAGATCACTCTTGTACAAGTCTCTTGCACTGGCGCTTTGCTAGTAAAGAACTGCAGGTCTCTACCTAAAGAATGAGACTTGTGTCCTTTCCTAGTATGCAACATAGTGCCTTTGCCAGTCACCTTCTGAACCGACAGAGATTCGACTTATATCATCACGGTCACAACGAGCGACGCGTGCGTGTACTTGTATGTCTTGAGTCGGCCGTCTAAACACTTGACGTAATCCGACAAGCACTGCCATGGCACGGAGTCAGACTGGTTTGGCAGACCAGCAAACGGGTCCACCTGCACACTGGAATCCATCAGGGTTTCAGAGGCTCATAGGGAAGTACCTGCATTCTGAATTAACCGAACGCGGGGCCACGTACTTGCATTTTTCAGGAACGCGCGTTTAACCAAAGATTGCCGCCGTCCATGACCTCAGTTGCTGAACGCATCGTAGTGTGCCGCCTTGACCAGCAGGAGCGTAAAGTATTCGCTGCTGCAAAGCAGGGCTATAATATATATTCCTCAGCACCCTGTTCTTTCGAACCACATTTTTCTTTTTTTGTATGGTGGAATATATATGCTTGGTGGTGGCGTAGTTGGTGCCATAACCTGGGTTCACGCATATGAAGTCAGATAGAGCGAGTAGTGATCTGGTTAGTGTCGTGTGTCGATCCCCAGCAGATCACTTTGTCCACCATAGATCCCATGTCAGTAAGGCGCTTGTTAAATAAAAAATGTTTGTGTGATGTTTCTTTAATAATTTTGCTGTCTCGTCATGTTTAAGATGAATAAATAGAAAGTCAATTAAACTACAACTTCTCCCTGAGTTCTAATTAACAGTTCCTTCCCATTTTATTATTGCAGTATAGATATGAAACATAAGGAGTAGCTTTTCACTTGGTGTCCCCTGTGTGGACCTTTTACTTAATTAACGATAGTGCTCTTTCAAACCAACATCGAGAACACGCCGACGCCGCAGGTTGAAGATGAAGAGATGGATATAGTATATGAGTATATACAACTAGAAATACAGTATGTAACGGGAGACGAAAATCTATTAGTCATGTGGGACTGCAATGCGGTTGTAGGGGAAAGAGTAGAAGAAAGTGTTACGGGAGAATATAGGCTTGTTACTAGGAATGAGAGAGGGCAAAGAGTAACTGAGTTCTGTAATAAATTTCAGCTAGTAGTAGCAATACCATGTTCAAAAATATGGGTATATATGAAAAGAACTGGGGGAAGCGGGAATATTTCAGTTAGATTACATCAAGGTCAGGCAGGGATTCCGAAATCAGATACAGGACTGTAAGGCTTACCCAGGTGCAGATATAGACTAAGTCCACAATTTAGTAGTGATGACAAGTAGGATGAAGTTTAAGAGATTATTCAGGAAGAATCAGTATGGAAAGAAGTGGGATACGGACGTACTAAGGAATGACGGGATGTGCTTCAAGTTCTCTGTTTATAGATACATCAGTAAGGAACAGCTCAGTAGGCTGTACAGTTGAATAGTAGTGGACATCTCTAAAAAGGGCAATCACAGAGGGTCGAAGGAAACATATAGGTACAACGAAGGTAAGGGCGGAGAAATCATAGATAACAAAAGACACACTTCAGTTTATCGATGAAATGAGGAAGTAAAAAATTTTCAGGGAAGTTAAGTAATACAGAAATAGACAAAGCTGAAGATTGAAATAAATAGGAAGTGCATGGAAGTCGAAATGACTGCATGAAAAATGTGACTCAGCATATAGGACAGTCAAAACAACCGTTGGCGAAACTAAAAGCAAGTGTGGTAACATTAAGAGTGCAACGAGAATTTCAATTTTAAGAGCAGGGGAGAGAGCGAACAGGTGGAAAAAGTACATTGACGTCGTCTACGAGTGGAAAGATTTGTCTGATGTAATAGAAAAAGAAACAGGAGTCGATTTAGAAGAGGTTGGGGGTCCAGTATTACAATCAGAATTCAAGAGAGCTTTGGAGGATTTAACATCAAATAAGGCAGAAAGGATAGATAACATACCATCAGAATTTCCAAATTCATTGGGGAAAGTGACAACTAAACCGCTATTCACGGTGGTGTGTATAATGTATGAGACTGGCGATAACCATCTGACTTTCGGTAAAATATCATTGATAATGTAAAGAAGAGCGGAAAAGATAAAGGCACCAGAGAGGAAACTCTGACGTTGCGTTTGATAATAGAAGCAAGACTAAAGAAAAATCAAGACATGTTCATAGACCATATCGACCTGGAAAAATCGTTCGACAATGTAAGATGGTGTAAGATGTTCGAAATCTGAGGAAAATAGAGGTAAGCAATAGGGAAAGACCTTACTATGCGACATGTACGAGATCAAAGAGGGAACAATAACAATGGAAGGCCAAGAACGAAATGCTCGCATTAGAAAGGGTGTATGCATCCCTTCTTACAGATCGGTCTGTACATCGAAGAAGCAATGATGGAAATAAAAGAATAGTTCAAGAGCAGAATTAAAATTCAAAGGTGAAATGACATCCGTGATTAGATTCGCTGATGACATTGCTGTCCTCGGTGAAAGTGAAGAATTACAGGATCTGCTGAATGGAATAAACTGTCTAATGAGGACAGGATATAGTTGGAGAGCAAATCGATTAAATTTGAACGTAATGAGAAGAAGAAGAAATTAGAGCAGTGAGAAACTGAATGTCACGAAGTAGGTGAAGTTAAGGAGTTCTGCTACCTAGGCAGCAAAATTACCAATGACGGATGGAGCAAGCAGGACACCAAAAGCAGACTAGCGCTGGCAAAATGGGCATTCCTGGACAATATAATCCTGCTGATATCAAACATAGGCCATAATCTGAGGAAGAAATTTATGAGAATGCACATTTGGAGCACAGCACTGTGTGATAATGAAACATGGACTGTGGGAAAATCGGAACACAATGGAATCTAAGCATTTGAAATGTGGTGCTACAGGCGAATGTTGAAAATTAGGTAGGGAATGAGGAAGTTTTGTGCAGAAGCGGCGAGGAAAGGAATATATGGAAAACACTGACAAGAAGAAGTGACAGGATGATAGGACATCTGTTAAGATATCAGGGAACTAGGAGGAGCTGTAGAGGATTGAAACTGTAGAGGAAGTCAGAGATTAGAATACATCCAGAAAATAACTGAGAATGTAGGTTGCAAGTGCATCTTCTGAGATGAAGAGGTGGAAGGAGTGGAATTCGTGGCGGACCGCATTAAACTAGTCATTAGACTGATGACTCAGACAACAACACATCGGTGGTCGTAATGTTCTGACTGATCAGTGTATACTGAAATGCGTAAGGTTTACGTCCAGTTACTATCCATCTGGTTTTAGTAGGTCCTTGATAATTACGAAGGCGTCCTATAGAGTAATGCATCCGAAATCTTTATGTGAAAACCCTTAAAGCTTTTAAAATAAATCAAACATCGGTTAACATCCTACATCTTTAACCCTAGCATTACCAACGTATGTTTTGTTACATTTAATACCAACGGGGAGGCCTCAAAGGCCCATAAAGAATACCACAATTTATTTTATCATAAATCAAGTTTATTTACTTCTGATACCTCTAATAACAATTCAAAATGATTAGAAATTGTTTTTGTATATTGGATAATGAAAGATGTTATTATAATAGGAATAAAATGAACAAATCACGAGATTCAGTTTACATATTTTTTGGAATAATGTTTCAAAATAGTGTTTTCTTATAAAAACGACTTTTTTAATTCGATACACTACATGAAGCAAACAAAATTTACTGTCTCATTCTGCAACGCATTTTTCACACAACACTGTCTTCCTGCAGTGTTTTCCACAGACGTGTTTGTGGCACTGAGAGCAGGTAACAGTTGACTTTCCCAGCTTGTTGTACTTGATATTTTTAGATGCAGCTTCTTGGCAGCATAGGTGGCACCGTCCACGTGTTCCTGGTTCTGCTGTTGAGGATGATGGTTCTACAGAGCAGCTGAGCTTCCGTTGTGTGATGCTTTCCATTGCCATTATTACTGGCTTCTGAAGTCCATACAAATTTTGTGCCCGTTTATCTACTTGAGATCTTATTAGTTCGAGACCTAAGTTAGTGATAAAAACTCTTCTGCGGTTTAGCAAATTCTTTTTCCAATTCGGAAAGTTGAGGAGGAAGAGTGAATATGCATTTATTGCTGCTATGTCAATGAGTGTGTAGAAGAGGGACAAAGGCCATCTTCTTGTTCCTCTCTTTGTGCTATAGTGTCTTGTCATCTGGTCTATGGTGTCCACGCCTCCCTTTGTAGAATTATAAAAAAGATTTATGTTAGTCTTTTTTGAGTCTTCATTCAACACCCCTTCTGAGTGATAAGTTGAAAGCATCAACAGCAGTCGTTTTGGCTTCTCGCGGACTAGCGTTGATGCAAGAGTAACTGGTGGCCTCTGTGTCTGAGGGTCAGTATAAGCAAAGATGGAAGAGTGTAAACTGCGGCCAGTTGTAGTCTTCAGCTCTTCAGGTATGTGTCGTCTGTTAGACTGTAGGGTGCCAACAAGTGTGAGGTGAAAATCATTCCATAGAGGCTCAGCAAGCTCCACTGAAGTATAGTACCGATCTGTGGTAACATTACGGCCTGATTTTTCAATAGGTTTTATTAGTCTCTTTACGATTTCCATCGGTCCATTTGAATGCTGTGTATTTCCTGACTTGCCTGTATAGATGTCCAAGCTGATCACATATCTAGTCTCAGAATCAGACAGCATTCGAATTAGAATGCCGTATTTTCCAGGTTTTTCTTTTAGAAACACCTTGAATGGACAGCGACCACGGAACAAAGACAACATCTCATCCACTGTTGTATGTAGACCAGGAATGAAATACAATGGAAGTGAAGAATTGAAGCTTTCAAAAATTTCCCTCATTGGAGCAAACTTGTCAGTCTGGCGACGAATTTCTCTTGTGTTCTTATCATCAAACCTCAATATTTTAGTCAATTCGAAAAATCGGGTCCGACTCATTGATCCATAGTACACTTGTCGGCCCTGAAGCAAAGACCATAAATCTTGGACAGGTATCTTATTGTCATGATTTGAACCCATGATTAGCAAGAGTCCTATTTAACAAAATAACTCATCTTCATCTGTGTGCTGAATACCTAGTCGAGAAGCCTCTTCATTTGAGTGTAGTGTTATTAGATTCATAATTTGAGGTGTAAAAAAGAGCTCTATAACCTCTTTCGGAGACGCAATTCTTCCTTGTTGTCCTAGCCCCATTCTTTCTCGCACTATATTTTGTACAGAACGCCGATATTGTCGAGATGGCTTCGTAATATACTCTCGTCCACTTTTTGCAATGAATTTATCACATTCCGTATCATTATCATCTGGTGGATTGGCTTCAACCTCATCTTCATTCTCAGACGATGAATCAGTTCTAATTTCTTCCACATCATCATCCACTTCACTTTCCTCTAAATCTGATTCGTTCAAAACTTCTTCTAGTACTCTTTCAATGGAACTATCACGTAAACGATGTCTACTCATGTTGCTGGTTCAACAGCAGCAGAAACACTGAAAATAACAATGGTCCGCGTCATAATAATATGTCTGAAGGCAACAATGCCAAAATTCGTTTCATGGTAAGAATTTGAAACGAGAGACTCAACCTCGTAAATCTTTCCTTGCTATTACCAACGGGTGGGCTTCTAAGGCCCACAGAGAATTAAATCAAGTAAATGAATTTTAATTACATTTTTATTCCGAAATTCTGTAATGACTCAATAGTACATTCAATAACGAACAATTACCTTTGCTTTCAAGTTCATATATCAAAGGGTGTGGATACAACATAGAAAAACTGAGTCAGTGGGCCTACGAGGCCCCCCGTTGGTAATGCTAGGGTTAACCTTCATATTGCATACCTACTGCTCGAGGGCTTCGAATTGTAGCGCTTAACATGACTGCGAGTAGCGTAACCATGTTGATCCGTGAGAAACAGCGTGCTGTAACGAGTCGAGACGTGGAACACCTCTTCTGCAGGTCGACTGTGCCACAACACACAGGAGCGCCGAGACGCCTGCAACGAGCCGACGGCTTCGGTTCACACTATCATCTATCCTCGCCCATACAGTATCGTCAGAATAACATCTTTTCCCAAAATATAAAGGACACCCTCTAGGACTTCACGTTCACAGCGGTGAAGCACCTGCAAGCATAGTAGGGGATGTGGCTCCGTCAACAAAGACAATCGTCCTGCAGTGACGGTATCAAGGTCTGACCTCTCCCAGGGAGAGGAAATGTGTTCTTTGCCAGGGTGACTGCGTTGAGAAATACTCTAATAAGCCATAAGATTATGACTACAGCCCGCAGCGAGGTTGGATCCCGTCTGGCAGTCTCCCGAGCACGTGACGCGGTAACAAAAATATATAAGCGAATATACGGAACGAAAATTGGAAAATACGTTGAGTTAAGTGACTTTGACAGAGCGCATGTTATTACCACGCAGAACCCGTAAAAGAATGTTCACGAGCTACAGTCGTGAGCATCTACGGCGAGAGGTAGAAGGACAGTGAAACCATCACTAGGCGCTAAATGGTTGGACGACCAGGACTCTTCACAGAACGTGGGGTTCGGAGGTTTGTCTGCTCTGTAAAGTAGGACAGATGGTGATCTGCGGCGTCTCTGCCGAAAGAGCACAACGCTGGTGCACGCACACGTGTTTCGGAGCACGCCGTTCATCGTAGCTTGTTGAACATAGAGCTCCACAGCAGACCACCCCTACGTGTTCACATGTTGACCCAACGACATTGCCAATTACGATTGCAGAGGGCACGGGACCATAGGGATTCGATCGTCAATAAACGAAAACGTGTCGGCTCTTCGGATGTATCACACTTATGCTACACTTGGTCGACGGTGGTCTCCACTAACGCCGTCGTCGAGGTGAATGGCGGCTCGAAACGTGGAGTGCGCCACGGACGCGGACTGCTGGGAGCGGTATTATGTTATGGGAGACACTCCTCCTGCGCTTTCATGGAACCTGAAGCAGTACTCTAACACACACTGACGGCTGCGAACCACTTGCGACAACCCATCCTCGATGTGTTTCCCGACGGAGATGTCGCATTTCAGCAGTGCAATTGTCCGCCTCTCGTAGCCAGATCCACGCTACAGTCGTTTGAACCCATGTTGATATCTCGGCGAGGAAATGCGCCTGATGTAAATCCTATGGAAGTCGTCAGGATCTACATAGGACGTCATCACCATGTATGGAAATCAGCGGCCTTTATTTTCGCGAATTACATGACCTGTGCTTAGACATTTAATGCCCCGTACTTCCACAAAACTACCAACTAGATGTCGGGCCTCTGATACGCAGAATTACTGATATTTCCTTCCAAAGACGAAAAAACAAACTATTAATCAGTCAGAGTAAATATATACGCATGAATAATAAAAGTAGATATTACTTTTCAGCATGGCGTCGTACGATTCGCAGAATTGAACTACCTCCCATTTTTTCGTGGTAGAGCAATTTAATCATAGTCTACTTTACTTATGAACGGTTATGCCCAGAAAAGTTTAAAGTTACTTAACTGTCTGTTATACAAATCGCCTGTGGGATGCGCATGTGCATGGAATCGGTATTAGGTGCACACTAACACGAATTCATTGTAAAGCAGACAAATGAAGTTACACGATTCACTGTAAGATATAAGGTACTGACTACATATTTTTTGAGCGGCGTATGATTTAATTGGACAAAATGTACTGTAGGTCACAACTGAATGCACAAAAATCGAGTTACCTCGTGCGGCTTTAAGATGCAGATGATTCAGTTATGTAGGTAGCTATTAATGCAAGACGTCTGGAGTGAAACTTACGTGCATATGTCGGCATGTCGAAAACTAATGGAACCTTGTTTAGGTTGGTTTGTGGGGGTTAAAGGGATCAGACTGCTACCGTCATCGGTCCCGGTCCTTGTTTAGGTGGTAAGTGAGGAAGAACGCATGCAATTCTTGATGATAATTACTAACACCCGGGTGGCGTCTCTTCTACCTCCTTAATGGCAGCAGGTAACATTTTCCAAACAAGCCTGGCATGTGATTCGCGAAGTGGCGCTACAAACAAATCCCATGATAAAATCCTCAAGAGATTATTATGAGGCAACAGTATTTCTTGCTCATGAAACATCAGCGCAATGCCCAAAAAAATAACTGTACCCACCATTCATACACGAAGGTTTCAGTTCCACAGAGAAATAAGACAATCCAACAATATTCCTTACAACATTCGAAGATTGACTCGACTCAAAGTTACTACAACGGCTGATCAAAAGCTTCCGTTTGAGGGCGTTGCTGCAGTGTATGTACAACGCAGTGCGACTCCGATACGGGCATATGAGCATCGACATGTAGGCAAGCGATTAGTATGTCACTGTGTCTTTCTGACGTGCGCGTGATAAATACAGAAACATGGACTATGGCAACATTATTACCAAATACGTCCAAATAGGACCAACGTGCTGTTATTCTTTTCTTGCCTGTCGAAGAACCTGGGAGGTATGTGCTAAGGTCTGATCAGGGTAGCTCCAGAAAATAGTCTGTAGTTGCCAACCGCAAGCTGAAACGAGTACAATATCTTTGAGTAGGAGGTTCTTTGATGGTTAAGAGAGCCGGGCGCGCGCAATAAAAAGTCGGGGGATTCGCAGGTAGATGCCCGGAGGAAGCAGATGTGTGCAGACAGCTTTAAGGGAGGAGTCGCAGCTAGGTGTCCGGAGGAAGCAGACGTGTGGTGACAGCTGTGAGGTAGGTCGCGCTCGCTGCCCCGGACCAAAGTTCAGCACGTAAATGAGAGAAGATATATAATTAATTCAAACTGGTTTTGTTACATAATGTTCAGAGTTAGGATTTGTATGTCCAAGGTTTGACACAGTAAGCGTTTGGTAAATTTCTTTGTATGAGTGATTCCTGCTACAAAAATGTGGAAATGGTAGGTTTCGTGCATGACTTAAAATTTTAACAATATATATATTGAGATCAACAGCCTGAATCATAATCCACATCCTTTGCTTGTATTGAATATGAAAATGAGTGGTAAAGTAAAGTTACCCAACAATGAAAGAACCAAGTAAACATCAGGGCCAAAAGTTAATTTTCCAGTACCATCTTAATGTCATTGCACAAACGGCATTATTCTCTTAAACTTGATTGCTGAGTCAAATACATGTTGCATTTCTGGCAAAATGGAGGAGTGCAAGAAACAAGTTCACAGACGCAGTCAGATGCAGATTTGCTGAATAATTAATTTAGAACAATCTTATCAGTGATACTTTCACAAATAAAAAAGGTAACAATTTTGGTTAGATACTTTCACTTGGCGACATCCTCTGTGGTGACGTTCTTGGATGTATTTTCTGTAACTGTGAACTTTGTTTTCGAGCATTCTTTTCGCCACCACTGTTTCAGCTGTGCACTGCATTGCTAGTTGCGTAATATTGCGTTTCTGCACTGCATTGCCAGTTGCGTAATATTGCGTTTGCTGCTACGCTTGTGAATATTTATTTTTTAGCTCTGTGTCTGCTTGTAGCGATTTTATGTGTCTGTTCTAAATATTTCATACTTTGTGTACAAATTATCGTCTTGTGAATTACGACCATTTTGAGATTTTGTCCGCCATATTGTCTCCCTCAAGATGTCCAAAACGAATCGACAGGGTGATAAGGTACAATTACGCAGTTCCTCAAATCGCGTAAGCAAAAACAACCGGACAATGACCTAGTTTTGTCAGCTAACCCTCCTACTTCACAAAATGATCAGGAATTTGACAACAATACTGTGGCAAGTAATGAAGCCACAGAGTCACAAAATTCCTCCTCGGTTCCTCTTCTGCCTTCGGGTTCTCAGAACATAGTAAGCCAATTACAAACAGTTTCCCATGATTCGTTCATGTAAAGGCAGCCTTCACAAAGCTATGTCGTTAATTCCGACAGCCAATTTCCCTTGCAATATTCTTCCACAAACAGAGAAATTCTTTCATCTGAGAACTGTCAAACAATTTTTAGAAGCCCTCCCCAGCAATATGAGTTGCCACACCCAAATTCCAAGGTGACATCCCCAGCTCTAGCTGAAGATAGATTGTTTTCTTCGACTACTGAGCGAACGTGATGAACAATTTGCGCAATACCGTGCAGACAATGCTGAACGTGATGAACAATTTTCTCAATACCGTGCAGAGAAAGCTAAGCGTGATGAACAGAACGATAAACGTGACGAATACCTCACCGGTAGCATTTAGAAACTAACCCAAACTATCGACACATTTAAAGACGTAATTGACAATAAATTACAGGGTATCACTGAAACGCATAAGCGCGACGTTACTGACCATAGGGACAGAATCAATGCAGTACTTCCACCAAAATCTATTGAAAAGTTCCAAAAAACTTCCGCTGCTCATTCTGAGCACATACAGGCCTTAGAATCGTGTACCGAATCCCTGACATCTGACGTCACTCAACTTAAAACAATGGTCAGTGAACAGAGTGATCAATTCGACTCACAATTAGAAAACATAACGGAAAGAATAGCCGATTTGGAAACTCGTGCAGAAAATGCATTAGATCAGACAACCCCAGTTCCCTTTTCAGAGACAACTGAATACCAAGCTCTAGCTAAATTTAAGAGTAAACAAATTACTGTTAACGAACAACAAAAACGAGAACTCAACCCAATTCGTAGTAACCTTTCCGATATTCAGCAAGAATTATAGAACGATAGTGTGCCTCGTAATTTTGTGCCAGAACAGCAGGAAAATCTGTTTGCATACCAGCAACAACAGCCCCCATTCTTATCTTCACAGGCTCCATTTGCACGAGATACACTGTACAAAGTAGTACCTTCGCGGGCAATTTTCCTTTGCCCCATGATGCTCCTTCTTTTCCACGCCAGGACAATGTACATTAGGAACACTTCCTGTCAATAAAGAAATTTAAGACGTTGCGGAATAACCAGAATGATTTACATCCTCCTGATTGGATTCAGCAATTTACATTCGCGTTTCCTCCAAATTGGCCAGTGGCACATCAATTAGAACTTGTCTGCAGATTCTTGGAGGGCGAACCTGCAACGCGAATGAGATGCATTGCACGGCAGTGTTTGTCTTTCCAGTCATACCAACAACAATTTCTTGATGCTTACTGGAATCCCATTTCACAGCGTGCTGTGGAAGATCAGTTACTAAATACGCCATCCTTTTATAATTCATAAATTGGCACTTTGACACAATATTTTGACCACATAATTCAACAGAGTCAACATTTAACTGAACCTTACAGCCCTTCCGGCCTCATTCAGCTTTGTATTTCAAAATTACCTAGATCATTGACAGGAAATCGCACAGAAAACTTGAACACTTTTCGTGATGTTTTACAGCTTCTTGAACTGGATGAAACACACAATCCACGATCTAGTCAACATTCTTTCCCGGAATCACAAAAGAATAGAGGCAACCGTTTCGTTAATAACAGCATGCAGTTTCCGAATAATAGACCTCAGTACGGAAATGCAGGACGCTTTCTTCCACAATCCCAGTATCAGCAGAATGTTGTGAATGTCTACCCATCCAGGAATCAAAATTATCATCCCCTTCCATCAATGTCGTTCCGCAGTGCTCAATACGGCAATACCCCACAAAATAATCGGCGGTACAGTAACAACCAGAGAAACTGGGAAAATCAGCGGAATAATTCCAACACTTCTTTTGTACAAACAAACCAAATGTGGCACCAAAACCGCCATCAACCATACGGAACCAGTGTTTACTACCAACGACGACAAACCTTTGACCGCCCACCCACTGATCAGTACAGTCAACAGAATTTATCAAATGGTAATGATAATTATCCAAGTCATAACCAGAGACAAGCCAATGACAGCCAACAGAATTACGGCAATGACAGACGAGTACCATTTCATCAACCTGATTCCCGGTTCAAGTTTGGACAAGAAGAGAATAGAAGCTTTCGAAATGTGGTGTTACAGAAGAATGCTGAAGATAAGGTGGGTAGATCACGTAACTAATGAGGAGGTATTGAATAGGATTGGGGAGAAGAGAAGTTTGTGGCACAACTTGAGTAGAAGAAGGGATCGGTTGGTAGGACATGTTTTGAGGCATCAGGGGATCACAAATTTAGCATTGGAGGGCAGCGTGGAGGGTAAAAATCGTAGAGGGAGACCAAGAGATCAATACACTAAGCAGATTCAGAAGGATGTAGGTTGCAGTAGGTACTGGGAGATGAAGAAGCTTGCACAGGATAGAGTAGCATGGAGAGCTGCATCAAACCAGTCTCAGGACTGAAGACCACAACAACAACATTCCCGGTTCCACCCCAGATATGATTTCAATAATTCATCGGGTAGAACAGTACAGTCAGTAGAAATTCGTCCACCAAATCCACGAAACAATGGTGATGATCAGCGTGAAACAGAACACCAACAATAGCAACTAACTGCGCTGCCTGCCGCGTGCTCGCTGCAGCGCGAGCGGTGCCATGAATCTTCTGAACACTTTACGTCACGCGTTATCCGTTGTGACGGTATACGAGAGGACCTACTGCTGGAAAAAGTCGAACTACAACCAACTGTTCATCATCCCCGCATTAATATTTCGATAGGCACACACAAATTATCTGCAGTCCTTGATTCGGGTTCTCCCATTTCTGTTATTAGTGAAGCCGCTTTCCAAAAATGCGCCACTCCTTCTGACATTCCAACACCTTCACTTTCTCATACTAATGTCAGTGGTGCTGTTCCTGGCAAAAGTATAGATATTAAACAATAATGTTATCTGCAGTTTCAAGTCGATACACATTTTTTATATGCTACATTCTTAATAGTTCCGCTTCTCACTACAGACATCATTTTGGGGATCGACTTTTTGAACAAATATAAAGCAATTTTAGATTTTGAAGGTCATTGGATTCGTCTCTGTGATGATGGAGTTTGCTTCTTTTTCGACTTTCACAAACATTTGTCGCAAGCAGAACAAGACCTTAACAAAATTAATTTCATTCAGTCTCAGCTCCCGTCGGACGTAACACTGACGTCATTTTTTGTTCCTTCCCCAAATATTGACAATGACGATACGACACCAGACATGGGTAACATTATTCAGGATAAAATCAAAGTAGCTGATTCAGCTTCAGTTCAACGAAAGGAAGATTTACATGCCATTTTAACTGAGTTTTCCCACGTTTTTGACATGGCTCCAGGCACAATTAAAGATTTTTTTATGCGAATTTCAAGAAAATCCCCATACCCCTTTTGCTATTCCACCTTATCCGATACCGCTAGTTCACCGTGACAAATACAAACAGGAAATCCAATCTGTGGCAGCTCACAATATTAGTGAAACTGCTACCAGTCCATACAATTCCCCAATACATGTTGTGCCTAAACGGGATGGTTCAATTCGTCTTGTTTTGGATTCAAGACAGATCAATACGATCAGCCTACCAGAGACGGATAGGCCACTAACTTTGGATGAAATCTTACAACAGTTTCGTGGCGTATCTATTTTTTCCTCCTTAGATCTTCGGTCCAGTTTTTACTAAATAGAATTACACCCCAACTGCCGCAAATACACAGCTTTTCTCTATTTTGGTCAGTGCTACCAATTTTGCAGACTCCCCTTTGGGTTAAAAATCACATGTGCAGCCTTTATCTGTGGACTAAATACTGTGTTGCCACCTCATTTAAAAGACAGGATTACCATTTACGTGGACGATATTCCCATTGCCGTTTCTTCCTGGCAACAGCATAATGAAATATTGTCTCAACTTCTTCACTCATTCTCTAGCTTCGATGTTACAGTAAATTTAGAAAAATCTCATTTTGGACAAGCTCAAATCAAATTTTTAGGCCATCTTATTTCATCATCCAGAATTCAAACGGACCCTGATGAGCTAAAAGCATTACATGACATCCAAGTTCCTCGCACTAAAAAGCAACTTCGCAGTTTCCTTGGAATGATAAACATTTTTCGCAGGTTTATTACCAGCAAAGCTTTAGATACGCCAACTTTATGTAACATGAAAAAATTCTCTCTGCATTTGGGATAATACTGCTCAAAAGGAATTTAAGACACTAAAACAGTCTCTTATGGATGTACCATACAACTGATTTTTGCATTTCAACAGACTCCTCAACCACAGCCCTTGGAGTTCATCTCTTTCAAGAGTTCATTGAAGGTGAAACTAAGGTACAAAAAAAAAATCACATTTGTTACTCGAGTATTATCTTCTTCAGAAAGAAACTATCCCCTCACTGAATTAGAAGCTCTGGCTGTTGTATGGGCATATTCCAAATATTAGACATTTTCTTTTTGGTATACACACTACAGTATACACAGATCATAGAGCACTAGAATTTTTGATGTCAGCTAAACTATCTCATGGTCGTTTAGCGAGATGGGCTCTCTTGTTACAAGAGTTCTCTTTTTCCGTTGTGTATGTACCAGGACCTCAAAATATCGTTGCTGAAGCTTTGTCACGCACTTTAGACACCGACAATACTGATCCAGCCAACACCTTTTGCCATAACAACTTCAGTCTGCTATATATGCGCCAGGTCGCATTTGAAAACTTTGCTTCCCATGCCCTGCACTACATTGCTTCAGAACAGGATAAGGATCCCATCTGGAAAGACGTGAAACAACAATGGCGCGATGTTAATAACACCACTCTGCGACAGTATTACTTAATACATAACGATATTCTGTTCCGCCGTATCAAACCTGATACGACAAGATGGCTACTTTGTATCCCAGAGGACCTAATTAACAAACTCATTTGGTATGTTCACCTTAGCTACACGCATTATGGACCGCGCAAATGTTTTCAGTTGCACAAACAAACATCTTACTTTTTCAACATGGAAAAACGTATTCGCCAAGTCCTCTCAAAATGCAGACTTTGTCGAGAAGCAAAACCACCCACTGTATCCTTTGCAGCTCAAACATTCCGCATCATCCCGTTACGTCTTCGTCAGCTAGCGGCCGCTGATTTATTTGGCCCAGTTCCCGCTAAAAAGAGAGGTTACGTCTATGTTTTGTCTGCGTGGAATTAACTTCAAAATTCGTCACTTTCACTCCATTACTTCGAGCTACGGCCTGCACTGTTTCACGTGCCTTTACTAAACATTTTCTGAAAGAAGTGGGTTATGTAGCATCAGTAATCTCCCACAACTGGCCGCAGTTCCGTTCGCACACTTGCCGACGTACTCTTCAGACTCACAAAATTTCCCCCATTTATATCTCCAGATACCATGCTTCATCGAGTCCCTCAGAAGGTTAATGAAGGAATTGGTGAAATTATTTAAGATCTTTTGTTATGCAAAACAAAGTGAATGGGACATGTTCCAGGATGTAATAAATTCATTACCAAATACTTCCTCACAGTTGTCCCCACATCTTGTGTTAAAGAATCAACACCTGCCTGACAAGATTAAAGAAATCATAAGTTTCCTGAAGTCTTTCTTGCTGCCTACGGCATCACGAGATTATTCAAATTGCATTACACAATATTAAGCGAGCTGCTGACTAACGGCTGCGCCAAATGAAGTCACCAAATAGGAATATTTATTTTCAAGTAGGAGACAAAGTTCTGGTCTGCTCCCACAGGCTATCGCATAAAGCCCGCAATCTATGTCAAAAATTCTTTCTGTTATATAATGGTCCATATCGAGTAGTCCGTATAGCATATCCTAATGCTCTTGAAGTCCAAACATTACGTACAAAAAAATCACGTGGTGTACATCAACTCACAAACTGCAAACATTTCATGGAATAGACAGTACCGTTTTCGTTGGTAACATTTAGGGTTCACTACATCGGCTTATTACAGTAAATCCCAGCTACGTATGTCCAGCTATTTTATTTATATTATTTCTCCACGTCCCGGGCATGGTTTGCGGACGTGTAGCGCCTCTGCGGCGGCAGCCTGGAACCCTACTAAGGGGCTAGGTAGCACAAATTTCTGCCACAGCTAGTGGTAGGGCACAATGGATACAATACGCACCGCTGGCGGGACAGACTTTTCATGTCGTTAGGCCTGGGTTGCGCCCATTTCCTTTCCAGCATGCCAACATTCAGAATATTTCCCCGTGTAAAAGCTTCAAATAACACCACCTGTGTTCTGTTCTGGCATTAGATAAAGACATGAGTTCGGAGACATTTTCTGGAGACAGTAGTGTGACCTGCCTGCTTTCCAGAGCGTTATAGGTTTCTTAAATATTGTAACAATCTGGGATTATTTCAGTACATTGCTGATGAACTACATTATTGTTTTCTGTGAAACTCTTTTCATTCTGGCATTTTAAGTTGACATTACAATTGAAAATTTTGGTCATCAAATTGATGTTGATACTTTCTATATGATATGTTTGATTCTATTTTTTGTTGGATGATCACCTCTGTTACTTTGCGATGACTACAGTGAACTATGTTTACATGACATAATGACACTAACGGTAACAAGATTTTGTAGGAACGAAAGCCACTTTATATGTTGATGTTAAGCTAGTGGCACCAATTTTCCTGAAGTTTACTTAGGGTTGTCATGCTAAAGGATGTAATATGAGTATTGACAATGTGTATAAGAAGATGAGACTAATGGTTATAATGGTTTCGAGATATTTGAAGGAAGGGTGCGTTCACACGAGTTTTTAGAATGACATTTGAAAGTTATGAGCAGAATGAGATGTTGTTAGATTTAAGTTCCTTTTTTTTTTAGACTTTGGAATCTTGGATACTACAAGTGATGATTAGCAACATGAAGTGTGAGCGATGTTGTTCTACATTTTCCAGAAATGTTGATGGTGATTTTCTGACGAATTTCATAATTAACTTTAATACTATTTAACAATTAATGTTCTCTGCAGTTTTTAAGAAGAAGTATCAACTATTTAACAATGTACCAAGTAACTTTCGTTTCCAACCCTTTCCTTTTTATAATAAGCAAATAGTTTTCAAGGGAAACTTAACATTTTGTCTCCTATTATATACTGTATATTAACTATCAACTAGTTTTCAGATGACATTAATGAAATAATATGATGACTTGGGATTACTAGAGCCCAATTGGGATTGTTTTCAGACACATTGTTGAGGATCCACTCAGGACTTACTTCACGACATACTTTAAGCATTCTTTAATCATTTTTTTCTTATACCTACAGCACAAGTATCATACTTCTTACATTTTATGACGTCTCTGTGCTACCTTCTATGTTGCCTTTTTCTCTTTTCACGTGTTTTTTAAGTAAAAGATATAATCATCTGTTAGTATTTCATTGTTTATCACTTGTGCTATGCTTTGCTTTATTTGTCTCTACACTTTTATTTTCTGGTAGTGCTACCTATTTCAGGATTAAGATAATGTTATGATCTATGCCATTCAGTTAAAAGTTTTGTTTTGTGTTGGCATGCTATTTTTGTTTTATTATCTGAAGTTGATATATTACTTTTTGTTGCTGTTACTTCTGGACTTCCTATGAATGCTTATTATTTTTTGTTTATGGTAGACTGATTGTTGATCTATTAAGCAATGTCTTTGCCTTTGTACTTTGTGACGCTAATTATGTTGCCACTTACTACACATATATTGTTCTATTTATGCACACTTTCGGTTTGTCACACTATTATTTTCCGAAACATGACAGTACCTCTCCTTGACTGAGCTCAGCGTTTTGTCAATTCCTAATGCCTGTTCCTTATGTGTGATAGTATTTTCATTCAACATTAAAATAAAATTATTGTGTTTTGTTTCCATGACAATTACTTTTTTGGTGTACCATAACTACCACCATTTTCAGCTACAGCAATTACTATCCTCTTTATTGTCTCTGCCTATCATTTATTTAAGTAAATTTGTTTACTCTTTTTCTCACAAATAATTTCAGTTATTGACATTATTTCAACACTTGATAACAGATTATTGTTGTGGTCTACACAAAAAAACCTAATGGGTTACAGGGTTGGTTATTCTTTAACTGACACACCATGTGGCATTGGAGCCCCGTATCCTTGAGCTCTGTAGAACTGATTCTTCGTTTCTGAGTTCTCAGTCTACTCTTCCTTCTGTTCTAAATATTTTTTCTAACATATCTGTGTAACTATCCTCAGATAAGTAAGCTACTTTTTTTAATAATTGTACTGAAAAGAAATAAGATTTATACTGTGAAGATAAAATACTTATTCAGACAATATCAAAACTCCTATTTAAGAAGGTTGTATAAAATTTTTTATGGCATTACTTGTCAATCCTTAATGTAAAGTTGAAACATCCCCTTAGCAAAATTATACGTAACAGTGCTTAAATTGACACACAATATTTTTTTAGTGCAACGCAATCTGACTTTCAATAATCCCTACAAAAGAATGGCCCTCACTAACATTAACCTATACCTTTCGTGAATCACTTACCTCACCAAAAATCTTCGTTACTCGAACTACTGCAATACAGCGAGTGCCACTACTGCCAGCTAAAGAAAAGATTCAAACTACTGAAGGCACTAACTACTGATGGGCATAGTTAGCAAATGAAAGATTTTAATAGAGAACAAACAATGTATTTACCTTAATAGTCATAATACACTCCTGGAAATTGAAATAAGAACACCGTGAATTCATTGTCCCAGGAAGGGGAAACTTTATTGACACATTCCTGGGGTCAGATACATCACATGATCACACTGACAGAACCACAGGCACATAGACACAGGCAACAGAGCATGCACAATGTCGGCACTAGCACAGTGTATATCCACCTTTCGCAGCAATGCAGGCTGCTATTCTCCCATGGAGACGATCGTAGAGATGCTGGATGTAGTCCTGTGGAACGGCTTGCCATGCCATTTCCACCTGGCGCCTCAGTTGGAC